>NW_022681471.1:99230618-99951139 GCF_009764315.1 Trachypithecus francoisi
GAGGGAACTAAATTTGAGTTTCCTTAGCATTCAAAGTATGAAAAATTAAAGTTCAGAAACAAAATCCTAGCTTAGTGATTCACAATATTCTTGCTGAATCCTCACGCTCTCAATGGTTCAATTTAAACACAGCTTGTGTCTTTGTTGTTCTGCAGGCATAAAAGTTAGGCCTGGGCTCTCTGGAGGCAGGAATGCCCTAAATTAGAATTTAGTCGCAATATCTTTTTCTAGTGCAGGGGCTTGGCAAACTGTTTATGTAAAGGGTCAGATACTAAATATATCAGGTTTTGTAGGCCCTACAGTCTCTGTTGCAACTACTCAACTCTGCCACTGTTGCATGAAAGCAGCCATAGTCAATACATAAATGAGAGTGACCAGGTTCCAATAAAACTTTATTTACCAAAACAGGTGCAGGCTAGATTTGGCCTGTGGGCCATAGTTTGCTGACTACTGGTCTAGTACTTCCCTAGAAAGTTGAGTTTGCATGCGCTCAAAATATAGGCAAACTGAGGGTTTAAATTATGCATTATGTACAATTTGTACATGCTCTAATGCAGGGAAGGAGGAAGAAAATAAAGAGAAACAGTGCACAAAAAACAGATTAAAGACAGCTGATTTTGTTTCAAAAGCCAGAGGGAGAAGAATACAGAAAAGGAAAACGAGGGGTAAAAGGCAAAAGATGTTTTGTAAAGGTGGTGCGCACACACTTGGGTGAGCATGCAATAATATAAAGAACACAGGATCAGAAATCAAGGAACCCAGACTCCAGGACATTCTCTGCCCTGCCCAGCACCATCATAACCTCTCTCTCACCTCAGCGTTCTCTTTTGCAAAATGCAGAGCTTGGACGAATAGCTCTACTATTCTGTTACTCTGCCTAATCCCAGCCTCACAAAGTCCTCAAAATCCAGAGCCAAGCAGGAAACGAAGATTCAGGGCACTGCAGAGAGGGAGCTGTGGGAGTGAGCAGAGGTGGGGATTTCAGTCACCCCTGTCAGTGTCTCTCCATGAGGACAGATCCCTATCTTCTTCCTACAGCACATTATGCTGAAGACATAGCCAAGGTTGTGCATAAATAAACAATTTAATCAGCAGCCCAAAGTTTCCTTTTATCACCCCATCTCCCGCTAGATTGAATAATTATTTTCCATCTTCTAACTGCTGGACTGTTAAGCATGAGCCGAGGCAAACAGAACACCAGGCATTGTTGGAAACCATCACAGCCCTAGTCTTTCAGGAATGCAATTCCCATGGTGGCTAGGTTTTAAAAAGACCTTGCAATTAAACCTCGTTCTTGGAATGATTGTGCTGTAGAGAAGGACTTCGCAGTGTGGGAGAAAGGGAAGGTTTTACATCTAGCATGACTGCTATCAGTGCCCTGGCCATTAACAAAGAAAACTATATACTGGTGAGATGCCAAGCAATGCCATCAACAGTCGGAATAGGGACAATATTTCTAAACTCCGTCTGATGACCAACCCATTAGGACTCTCTCAGCCTTACTTCTCCACCTGTAAGATGGAGCAAGAAATGACTGTCGTGTGTGGTTACTGTGGAGAATACATCAGATAGTGAGGAAGAGTGTATCACCTAGCTTCTAGCACATAGCGGGTCCTCTCTAAACAGGAGTTGCCTTGATATTATTAATGACTGATACAACTCAATTCTTACACAAGCAAGATCACTCTAATTGGGTGTGAGAATTGCAGGCCTAAAAAAAGATGTTTTTCCTGCTCCTCATCAATCTTCCCATGGCATGTGCCTCCTACAAAGGCACTCCCCTGTAATAGGCCTGCAGTTGGTATAGACACTATTTAAATTTGAGAAAAGGCATTAAGGACCCCACCCATTGGCTGCCATCCCACCTGTGAAACAGTGTTGACTTACGGAAGTAGACAGGAGCCAGGATACTCGGACTATAAAGTTTCTGGGTATCAGACATGCCATCCACTGAGTCACAGGTTTCTTTTGGCAGCTGCACAGTGGAAACACCCTTCCTGTCACTGAGGCCCTTCCCAAATCCACTCCCACTCCTGGCCTCTTCTCAGGCTGCTGTCCATCTCACACAGCCCACCCATGTGGATGGCAGGGAGGGTAGCAACCTACCCCACAACCAAGGCCTTTTCTGGTCCTGACCTCACTGGACCTCTCCACCTCCACAGTCCTTCTATAGGCTCATTGTGACTCATGGCAAGTCCTGCAGCTGTCTCCTGACTGTTCTCTGTGACCTCGACCTCAAATCCCTTCATTCCATCCTCCACACATGGCCAGCAGGCTTGCTCCAAAGACCCAGATCTGCTCCTGACCCCACCCTGCTTAAGAGCCACAGCATGTAGAACAAAGTTTGAACTCAGCAAGATCTAGAAAGCCTGTCCCAATCTGGCTGCAGCCTCACCTTCAGGCCCTTGCTTTTGTAGTTCTCTCTGCTTTGCATGCCTCTCCCATCTGCTTGTCCAACTTTTGCTCAACCTTGAACTTTTGCTCATGCAACTCAAATGCCACCTCGTCTCTGACACTCCCACTGCAGGTGGCACTAATTGCTCTCCCTTCTATATTCGTGTAGTAACTCATATCTATTCTAGTACTTTTCAATATATTACAGATACTTGCTGATGGTTTGTGTTCCTGCTCAGATGTAATCCCAATAAGGAGATGAACTGTATTTTATCTATCTTGGTGTTTCCAGCATCCAACATTCTACCTGACATTCAGTAGTAGTTGCACAGTACACTTTGCTACATGGAACAGAATGAATTGAGAGAACAAATTCTAAGGGTTTGGCAGAAGAGGAGTGGCTGATGCAGACGATACACAAGAAATCCAGAGGTGCCATAAAGGGAATCTACTAATATTTCTTTATTAATGGTTTTTAATTTTTCTTGGAACTGCCCTTTGGAGAATTATCCAACCTTTCCTGCTATCCCCACTTTCCCACCAAATCGATAACCATCTTTATTCTCAGAGCTGTCAATCATTCTGTATCTACGATTTTGAACCATAATTATAATCCATCCCTTGCCTATTTTTTACTCAGCATCCATGAAGCCCATGAGGCTATGATTTTTTAGCACCTGCCTCATTGCCCTCTCTACCCTCCACCACATGCAACAGTTTTATCAATAGTTTGCATATGTGAAGCCAAGAGACTTCCCATTTTGGTATAATAATGTTCTGGGGATCCACAATAACAACCTCCTGCATAATCCTTTTGCTGTTTTCCCACCCTAAGGCCCAATAATAAATTCCACACCCCTTGACAGGGGACATAAGGTCTTCCACACCCTATCCTTCTCCCCACCTCTCTGACTTCTGTTCTTGCCACTGTCACCTACTTCTGACTGTGACCATCCTGAGCCTGTTCTCTGAGAAGGCAAGGCTCTGTTGTGCTGCTTTGCTTTCTGACATGCTGTTCCTGGAATGTTTTGCCCTCCTTCTCCATCTAGTGAATTTCTATTCATACTTCAAGGGCCAATTCAGCTGTTACCTCCTTGGAGGCATCTTCCTTGCCAATATCGCTTTCCTTCCTGCCTAGACAAACACTGTATGTTTCTATAATAGAATTCTCCCAACCTCAGTTGTTTCTTCTTTTTATTTCTCTTTAAATTTTTATTTTCTTTTTGGATACTAGGTGCAGATTATTGGATTACTTGTAAGCATCGGCTAATGAAATACTCTCATCATTGGTCTATGCACAACCCTTAAGTACTAGGAATGCCGCTACCCAAAACAAAAGTTAGCATCTTGGAACCTTGCTAATAGCCTACACTTCATCACGCCATCAATTTATACCCTTTTCTCCCCATTTGAGAAATGTATCATCATCTTGAATCATATATGTATTCATCATTCCCTTTCCTTTTTATGTAGTTTTATTGCAACTAGATAGATTCCTTTAAAAATATAGAAATATTTTATTTTAGTTGTTTCCAATTTCAACAAAAAAACCATACCGTATGTAATATTTTGGAGCCTTATTTTTTCAGATTTCATGTTGCTGAAATTCATTTGTATTTTTCTGTGTAGTTGTTTTTCATTTATTTAGACTCCTGCATGTGTCCAGTGTGTGTAAATACCACAATTTTTCTTCCATTCACCCTTTGACAGGCATTTGGTTTAGGATAGGGTTGCCAGATTTAGCAAATAAAATGAAGAACATTGAATTAAATTTGAACTTAAAACATGAAATTTTTAAACTATAGCCTATGAAATCTTGGGACATACTTAAACCAGACAGAAAAAACAACCCTATTTGTTGTTTGTCTAAAATTCCATTTTAACTGGGATCCTGTGTTTTATCTGACAACCCTAGGTTGGGAACTGAGCTGCTATTAACTTCCTGTACATGTCTCCTACTGAATATGCCAGGGTTACTCTTAGGAATAAACCTAGATGTGTGAATGCTTGACTTTAGGAGGTAATATCAAACTGCTTTCTTAAATGGCTATTCTTGAGAACTCTTGAACTCCATCTCCCATTTAGAAAATACAAGAACTGGTCAGAGTGTGGGAAGAGAGGCTTGTATGTGAGGAGACTGGAACTGAGTCATAGCTCTGCAGTGAATGCCCTCTTCTCTTGCTTTTAAAACAGAGGTTGGGGTGTTGCTCTTTAACCCCAAGACCAGTGAGGGACCTTCAAGGTGCTTTGCAGTATATTCACTATGGTTAGTAACCACAGGGGACCTCACTTACACCCACAAAAGCTAAAGCATACTATGGGTTAGAGTTTGCCTCTTGCCTGGGGTCATCTAGGTGAGAGGGAAGGACCATTACATGCTTTGGCAGCCAAGTCAATGGAGGCTGCTGCTTTGGGGTGACTCTGGATTCCCAGAGTATGTTGGGACAAGAGATGTCAGAGTATGGTTCACAGGTCAGAAGTGGCTATAGAAGAGAGAGCGCTGATGTGAAGCAGACTTCAGTCCTGACCAGTAGTGCAAGGGCATCTCATCATAAAGAGACTGGAGGTGTTCTGCCAGATATCTAGCTGAAGAGTAGTCCCAAGCCACTACGCCTTATGGAGACATATCAGGCAGAGGTCAAGAGAATCATAGGAGAGAGGTCCACGGCCATGGGAACCTCTGAAAGGGCCAGTAGTGCACCTCAGGAGGGAAAAAGTTGGCTTCATCCATCTTCCATGCCCACAACCAGGGTCCCAGCTTTAATTATCTGAAAATGAGGCCCCAAAAGAGCAATGTCACTGCCGAGTCAGAGCTATCTACTTCCTGGCCTCTTCTCCCTCTCCAAGCTTCATTAGGGGCTGCAACAAAATGACAGCTAACAAATAGAGGAAGAGGTGAACAGGCAGAGAGAAGAAGTTCTCCTCTCCTCTCCTCTACCTCCCCACTGCTGCCTTTCAGATTAAAAGAGACCTGAACCAGGCAAAGAAGACTTAATGGCAAGCCAAGCTTGGAGTTGTGACTTATCATATCTTGAATGGAACATTCTAATTACTCAGTTGTGACTTTCTATTACCTAACAATGAGTAGAATAAGACTTGCTCAGGTTGCATTCGATTTTGGGGAAGATTACCTTCTCTGAAGAGAGTCAAACAATCAAGTTTTGCTTTGTTCGCGTCAGAGGCTATGCTTGTCTACATACTGGTTATGCAGGCATATCCTGATTTATACTCATTCACCTCTCACATACATTCAACCACATCCAACTAGCCAAGAAGTCAAAGGGTCCCCTCTCAGCCGCTTCTGCATGGGAGTTCTTTCCCCTTTCTTTCCCAGCCACCTTCTCTTTCTCTCTTCCTTTCTTTCCCCTTCCCTTTCTAATCCTCACTGTAGAGCCTACTGCATGTTTATACTCAGTCTCTGGGCCTTTCCCTTCCAAATTCTAGGGCCTTAGTTCTCACTTTATAGGGAAAACAGGTGATAAGAAGAATGAGAGGCTGGCCTGGCAGGTGACAGGTAGGATCAGAAAGGCACAGTAGAATGTGAGTCTCCTGATGACAAATTGACTATCATGGATGAGAGTTTAGAAGTGGCAAATAGTTTGAGTGAAAGGCCATAGGGACCAGCATTCAGTCAATTGTTATCTCCAATGATGAAGTTATAAAGGATGTACCTAGCATATGTGTGGATGGCAAAGCTGGGAGGAAGCCCTTATACAACAAGTGATAGAATCAGGACTCAAGATCTTAATGAATGGGAGGAATTGTTGAAAGAAACAAGGTAAAATCCGTAAAGATAAATGTAAACATCTGTGCTGGATTCAAACAGTCAACAGCACAAGTTGAGGAGACTCAACTCCGTTTTAAAAAGCTCCAGGGGATTTCTTGGCTTGATATGAGTCAGCAGCAAAACAAGGCTGCCAACATAGATGTTAAGAACCAGACTTGGCCAGATCACAGCAGAGAAACTAGGGAAAGGAGAACATTGTCAAACTGGAGCATGTCAGAGCCTAGTGACCAGGAGAGTAAGAGGTCAGGAAATTTGATGTACGACAAATAGATGAATAAATGGGACACTTGTACCTGGAGAAAAGAAACAGAGAGTCACAAGAGTAGCTTTTAATGGTTGAAGAGCCATATTGTAAAAGAGGGGTTAATTCTAGAAGGCAAAACCACAGCAAAAATTACAGAGAGGTAACGTGTGGCTGAAAATACTAAAGAAATCTCTCTCAATCAGAGCATCACAACCATGGAACAGGCTGCTTCATGAGACAGGAGCACTCCAGGTCATCTGAAGAAATCCAAGGAAGTTCCAAAATGATTTACAAGGGTTCTGGCTTCCAATGTCCCTTTTGTTCTTGACTTGCTATGATTCCACGTTGGATTAAATGGGAACAGCCCAAACTTGGGAAGCAGGTGAATTATAGAAGGAGGTCTTAGCATGTACAGATACTAGCTAAATCTAAAACCAAGTAAATGGTGTGGCCTGATGAAAGGCCTTGGGGGGCCCAAGAGAAAGGAGGTGAGACAGGACAGAAATTAGTTAGGTGTTATTATGTTTGAAAGACAGATTTAGAACCTAACATTCAAAGGATTATCATAATCAGGTCCAGTACTAACAAACAGCATTCATCAAGCACTAATAATAAGCAGATCCCAAAGGTTCCTGTCTCCTGAAATTAAAAGCCAAATAACTCAAGTCCTATAGGGTCAGAAGTTAAGAAGGAGCTGTGAGGCTAGATCAGAAGCCAAATACTACCAGATAGCTTTGTCCTGCCAAATTTAAAATACATATTTAGGGTCTGGTTTTAAACATGTACTTAGATTCAGGGAGACTGAATCTATATGTGGTACTCCTTGAGTGCTTGTTAAAAATACAGTTTCAGGCCCTTTCCCAGACCTACTGAGCCAGAATCTGCATTTTGCCCAGGTGGTTTGCAGATGTCTTCACATTTGAGAATCACTGTTGTACATTAGAGTTGAAAAAAAATATGGCTTTGTTGCTGTCTTGTGCTTTCAATGGCCATATATTGCAATTTAAATATGAGACACATGACCTGATAAGTATGAACATATTTGTGAAGACAATAGTACAGGATCTTTGGCATGAAGACCATCCCGCCTGCAAAATAGGCCAAAAGAGGTTCCTGTGGTTACAGAAAGACCAGCAGTTGCTACTCAAGTGATTCCATGCTGAATCAAGAAGTTGGGTCTAGTCTCAAGTAAAGATAATGTGAAACTCAGAACCTGATGGCATCTGAGAGGATAGGTTAAGTGAGAACTAAACCATCGCAGAACTAAACCACTACTCTGGAATCCACAAATTCGATGTTAGGAGATAGAGCCCTTAGGGTAGTGAAACTGAGCATATTGCCATTCCTACCCTTTAGGTGTTCTCTCGTTATTTAAAATACATGACCCCGTGCTCTAACACTGGTGGCATTTGGTGGCATTTTGGAAGGGCTGGCATAAGAGACCTGTCTAGTATAATGTAAAGGGTACCTGGCATGTGGCCTGGAATGGAGCTAAGACAAACAAACAGAATTTTAGATTTTACAACAAAAATGCCTTGTAACCTTTTTTGCACTGCCCAAGTGTTACATTGTTTTTTTGTAGTGTGAGAAACAACCTAAGAAACCAAGATAAATGCAAGCACATCAAGGCTTAAAATGAAGGATAGTCTGGCCTTAAGTGAATTAGAAAATCCATGATTTTAATTCACATCTCACCCACAAGAAGCAATGAAATGGCCTTTTGATTTGCCCCAGTTTTAAGACTAAACATCTTACATCATCAAACAAGAATGCTCAAGACCATTACTCATCCAGTAATATTCCACCACTGAAAATCCCAGGAAGCGCTTTCTTTAGATCAGCATTTAAAGAGTTCAGCCTCCCAATCTCCATGGTTCGGCTCTGTAACCAGGTGCAACTAATTCAGCAGGCGAAGCCAAAGTTCACAAAGCACAAATCTTGAAAAGTCTCCAATAAAACCCAAGAGGGAATACTAGTTATCTCTGTAATTCTTACTTACATGATCTTTTATCCTGCTCCATAAATCAGAAGGAAAAAAGTAAAATCTTTTTTTTTGCCATTGTAGCAGGACACATCATGTGCAAGCAGAGAGTGTGCTGGGTCACCATGCTCTCTGCTATGTGGGGCCACTTAAGTGACTGGCAGCCCTCATAATCTGCAACAATGAGTGTCTGGAAGTAAGGACAAGGTTCAGGAGGAGTGGGTGGCTGAGGGGTATGCAGGAGACCTGGGAGCTACAGAGGGTACAGATTTCTATTCCACATCCTTCTCCAAATGCCCTCCTGCACAGTGTCTCAGACAATCAGGAAATACTAACCAGCAGCTGTTAATCACCAGTAACACATTTTTCAATAAGAAAGTCACGTTTATTGGTAACTTTTTCCCTGGCTCTACCCAAAGTGGGAGATTGCTCTCAAAACTCTGATATCCCGGGGTCAGAAAAGAACCAGCTTACTCCAAGGCAAAGCACACTTCATACCTGCTTTATCCATCAGATCAGCCAAATAAACCAGTAATTATTTAGCAGCAACTCTGGGTTGGTGCTGGGGAATGCCAAAACAAAACGTGCAAGGTTCCCTCATGCCTTCGGGGTCACTGTTTTGTTGGGTGGAGAGGGGGATAAGATAAACTAACATGAAAAACTAGAAATAAAAAGCAGTAGATAATAAATGTCAAGAGAGGGTAAAAAATAAAACTTATAGTGATTGCACTGAATTCAAGTGAAGTGCATTAGGACAGCAATGGAGTTTGCAGTGGGAACAGTCAAGATGTCTGTGAGCCTGAGGTCATGAAGAGGGTGGGACTGAACCATGCATGGACAGCTTCACAGCATTCAGGGATGGCCAGGAAATATGGCAGACAGTTCAGCTGGGCTGTTAAACTGGGAAGGAGTGGGTGCAACTGAGCCATTGTAGGGGACAAAGGCTGTAGTAGAGGTTTCTACTCTATGCAGGACTCTCACTCTGGCTTGTTACATGGCCTGGAACAAACTTTTGTAAGGTAAGGGCAGAGCCATTCTGAAGAATGGCAGGATTAATTAGGTGCCCAACCTTGATTGCAGGGAGTCAGGATATCTCTCCAACTCCACCTCCTGCCCTACTGGCTAGCCTCCCGGTTATTCTAAAACCTTAGGGTTGCTCTCCTTCCCCAAGGAGACACAGAACCAATGATTGCAAAGTCAAGTGCATATCACAAACAGCAGAGCTATACGTCAGGGGGTGACCCTGACAGAGAAGGAAACATGCAAAACAGTGCCATCACCACACCACAGTGCCTGGGGACCCCAGAAAGCTCTGACTTTCACATAGCTGGTCCCTGCTTAGCATCGTTCTCATTCCTCTCAGGGACATTTCAGGCCTATGTTGCTTTTCTCGGGCCTCCGGCCCAGCCTCCACAGCCTGGACTCGCTGAAGATGTCAGTGCCTCCACAAATTGATAAAACTTGAAGCCATGGAGGTTTGCACCCACTACCACCCTTTCCCATCTACTGGCTTAACTGCATGGCACCCACCCTTCCTCAGTCCCACCTCTGATCTCAGAGACTGAGGTTAGCCTTTAGTTCAAGGCCAGTTACTCCCTAACAGCTCTGTCACTCACCCCACTTCTTTTTTCTGACACTGCGTTCTTTCTATTCACTTTCTCCTCAGACCATAGACATGATAAATATCCCTCTAATCCAGACACACACACACCAGTCGTCCCTTTAATTTCCTTTGACCATTGTCAATCACTTCATCACTCTCTTTCCCTTCCCAGTCACAACCCTTCAGAAGTTAGTCTATGCTGCCTGTTTCTTCTTCCTCAATTCCATTCAGTCCTCATTACTGGCTCTTGGAACCCACTCTTGCTTCACTGAAACATGCTATCTTTAAGATCGTCAATGACCTCTTCATTTCCAAATCCAACAAAGCACTTTTTTGTCCTTATCTGCTGTATTTGACACTGTTGTCTTTTCACTGCTTCTTGAATCTCTCCATTATCTTAGTTTCCATGTCCCTGGTTTTCCTCCTGCCCCACTGTTTCATTACTGACCACACTGAGGAATCAAGTATCCTCTCCTTCCAGAAGCTTCTATAACATCCTATCCTGAACCATGTAGCTCACCTCTGCTCCCTTAACTCTCTGGATCTTACTAAATTATATTAAATTGTCTGTTTATGTGTTGGTTTCCTTTATTAAGCAAGGAACCCCTAGAGGAAAGTGACTGTCGATTAATCTTCATACACCTAGTACCTATCACAAAGTACAGTGCCCAAAGGCAGGCAATAAAATTTGTTCAACTGCCTTAGAACAAATGCCAAAGACAAGCTAGACTGATTTTTAACATAAAAATTATTCAGGATTTTATTTCTGAGAACACAAATTCTCTCTCGTTTACTCAAAGACCTATGATCTAGAGGGGTGGCCAGATTTTCAAATTGACCTATGGTGAGGAAAGCTAAGGTTAGCTCCACATTCAGTGGGGCACCTTCAAACCCTATTCTCAAGGTCTTCCTTAGTCCGCTTTTTTGTCTTTTGGTTCACCATGCAGCTGAGGTCTTCTACTGACCTGACCTTGTGTTTGTTTGTGGGTGCCTAGGTTATCACTGAACGAAACGTGGCACTCAATCATTTACCCCTCACAACTCCTAGGCAGTTCTGTAGCTACCTTGAAACTCCTTGACTGGAGAGTCTGTGTTTACAATTGGTTATACTTCTACATATTTATAGCAATTGTGGTCTTTATGTAACCAATGTTACACATATTTCTTCTAGACTTTTACAGTGTCTCCTTCAAAAAAACACTGGCATTCTGGAATCCTATGAGCCTGCACTATGATCATTATTATAGGAGAGTTGGTATGTTATCAATATGTGGAATCTCTAATCCAACATGCCTCACATTGTTATCATTACCTTAGCCTTTCAATCCTGTCCCAGCATTTATAATGGGACGTCTTCCCTTTCCTGGGTTGTCCTTATTTCTACTTAGTGACCCTGACTTGGGATGCTGATGCTAATCTGGAAGATTTCTTATGCATGGTTGTAGACCCTGGTAGCATTCTTGGATGTGCTTCTTTTCTTCCTCCTTGTCTTGGCTACTTGTCCTGGCTTCTGCACCACTGGATCTGACCCAAGTTTACTGTTCCAGTCATTTATGAAAGAGCCATACACCAATCATCACAGATAGCTCCTTCATTCTTCTTTCATTTGTCCACAAAGACTTTCTCACAACTCTCCTTATCCCCTTAACTCTTGATATGGTTTGGCTGTGTCCCCATCCAAATCTCACCTTTAATTGTAATAACCCCCACATGTCAAGGGTGGGGGCAAGTGGAGATAATTGCATCACTGGGGCAGTTTTCCCCATACCCTTCTCATGGTACTGAATAAGTCTCACAAGATTTTATGGTTTATAAAGGGTAGTTTCCCTGTACATGTTCTCTTGCCTGCCACCATGGAAGATGTCCTTTGCTCTTCCTTCATCTTCTGCCGTGATTGTGAGGCCTCCCCAGCCATGTGGAACCATGAATCCATTAAATACCTTTCCTTTATAAATGACCCAGTCTCCGGTATGTCTTATTAGCAGTGTGAGAATGATTAATAAACCTCTTATAAGAAACTGAGCTCCAGGAATAACTGCAGGCTTATGGCTTCCCTCAAACAGCCACCTCTAACTAGCAGGTCAGGATCATAAAGAATAAGTCATACTGAACTTATAAACACTTCATTAGCCCACTGGGCATTTGAGACAGTGTGCCATGGATTGATGTTAGGTTGCAGGGCATGATGGGATGCACCTGAATGGGATTTGGAAGACTTCATCACTTAACTCATAGTGAGCCTCTGTATAAGCCATTCCATTCTTTTGGCCTAGATGATCTCTGAGGTTCCCTCATGATCTACTAGTTTGGGTTCCTGGTTCAAGAGGTTCCTCCAGGGCTTTGAGAACCACTCAACTATCCAAGAGAGGCCTGAAGGCCTCCAGGGACATCACTCACAATGACCTTCTAACAAGGTCATTTTTATTCAAGTTTTATTCAAGCATTATAAAGTTAGTAGAGAGGGCAGCCAACTGAGTGGTTAGCTGGGTCTCTGAGGCTCTTAAGACCTAACTAAAACAGAAATACTATATGCACATGGTTTGGGCTCCCTGATGTTTGAATCCATAGGATTGTTGTCCCCTATCTCCTGGAACCAGGCCTCTTGGAGCATTTCTATGGATATGGTTAACTAGAGATTTCTATTATCCTTCTCTTTCTTTTCCTGTGTCTCACTAGCAGAGGACATGCCCAAGGCTTTTGGCTATGCTCACAAGTTCAAGATCACCTGTACATTCATTGTACAGAATAAAGTTTGGCAAATTTTTTTTGTAAAGGATTAAATCATAAATATTTTCAGCTTCACAGACCATATAGCCTCTGTGAGAATCACTCAACATTGCCGTTGTAGCATAAAAGCAAACAATGTATGACGAATAAGTATGGCTGTGTTCCAATAAAACTTTGTTTACAAAAATAGGCCAGAGGACAGATTTTGCCCAAGGACTGTAGTTTGTCTATCCTCAGTCTAGTTCTAACCACCACCAGCTGGAACTGGTTATCTGGTTCTTCATTAGGGACACCTGATTTGTAGAACTGAGTTGATTCCTTTTGTGGGTGTCCCTTTTGTTCGTATAATCCTGCATGGCCATGTATTATAAGATTAGGACACAATCTGCCTGAAGGCATTAAACGTTGACCTTAAGGTCAGCTAGTACCATCGCCCCATATGTCAACTAACATTTTATTCTGTGTGTCAACAGATATACTGCTACTTTTAATCACCATTTGCCAAGGTCATTCTCCCCAAAGGCAGAATTTTAGGGTACTGGGCAATACAATGCTATCTAACGTGAGTACGTTGTTGTTAGACTGAATTTCAGCAATGACCATTGTGGCTTCAGTTCCAGATGGTTACCATTTGTCCTAGCACATGTGTGCTAATAGCCTGTGTTACAAGTAGAAAAAGTTTCCATGCCCTCTTCCTTTCCCTGTTTCTATTCCTGGTCCCAGAGTAGTTCAGGCTCCAGCTTTCTGTGGTTTCTGCAACAAGTTGCTGGGATTAGTTTAGAGTAGAGGACACAGGTGACAGAACAGTGTTGTGAAAAGAACACATGTTTTTGAGCTACAAAAGCATAGGCCCAAATTCCAGCTCAGCTCTCAGTTTCAGATTCTTTATTTGCAATACAGGAATGATAATGCTAATACCTACCTCAAAGGACTATTGAGAGGATGATGTGGTATAAAAGGTGAGAAAGTACTTTATAAAGAACATTTGGCCATTGTTACTTCCTCAGATGGTGACAGGCCTAGCCCCTCCCTGCTCCCAGTTGTCATTGTTCAGAGATATTTCCTAACTGTCACACAGTGCAGTTAGGAAAGAGGCCCCTCTAGCTGAGACATGACCAGTCTCCATGAAATGGCTGCTCAACACAAATCCCCTTAAAATTATGGCAAAAATAGAACCTTACTTCTACCTGTAGCACTTTGATAAACTTATCTTTAATGTCTTCCCAACCACTATGACATATATTCTCTCTATGGTCCTTTAAGAAAAGCCGAAAAGGTACTAGCACATTCATTTTTCAGATAAGGAAACTGAGCAAAAGAACCACTAAAACAATACCCAGAAATCATGCAGCTGTTTACTGAAGAACCTGAAACTAAAATCCTGGTTTCTTGAACCTAAACTAGGCATTCCATAAAGCTACGAACCTTTTCTTTCACAAAAAGAAAGTTCTGCTGGGATTTCTCCCGGTTCTATTTTTCATTACAAAGTATTTAGAACACAAGTCAGAATACTATCCATCTGGCCCTTCCTGTGGCATTTATTGCCCTGCTTTTTGCCAACATCCTATCCAGAAAATACATTTAACCCAGAAGAGGCTGAAAAGGTTTGTGGAAGTAGGGAAGAGGGAAAGAGGAGCAATTATCCTTACTACTAAAATACATACCAAAAAGAAAAATATTTCTAACATGGAGCTTATCTAGTCTTCTCAAGGCAGAAAAAAGTCAGAACAAGATCTTGGTTCGGTTCCATGTTTGCCCAAGCATTGATTTTTGTCTGAGAGCTGTGAAAATGTCTACTAGGTCACAGTAGATGCCTAAATGGTGTGTCCACACCTCTCATAAGGCTTTATGATGACACAATGTCTTTCGGGTTCCCAAACTAAAGTTGCATGAGTCTCATCTGCAAAAATAATATGTTCTGCCTACTGGTCAAACCAGGTGTGATGTCAAGGAGTAAATAGCTTCCCAGGAGGACCCAGGTCAACACAGCACACGGCTGTTGTGTCTCATTGACTAGCACATGCTAGGTGTTGGGCACTTTGTGGCACATTTTAATATCTTAGAACTGAATCTCTTACTTAGACCAGTATTGCAGGAGGACATAGACCCCAGGAAATAATCTATTGTCCACTTACATATTAGTTTCTATTATCTTATTTTTATGACTATTATTTATTCAATTTCTGAGTAGGCATAAACTAACATGGCTCAAATAAAAACCATGACAAGGCATATAAATGAAGAGCCTCCTCCTCATCCCTTTCCCAGTCTCCCCTCACCATAGGTAACTACAGTTATAACTGTATTCCAACAAATCTAAGATGTCATCCATTTTAAGATGCATCGTTATTTTATGTACCACTAAGAAAGAAAATAATATGGCTAATTGTAATTCTAAAATGACACATAATGGAAGACATTTCAATTTCACAGATGTTAAAATGTGAAAAATGTATATCATGGAGTCATTCCCTAATTCCTTATGTATATACAAACAAATATGAGTATACATGTTAGTTCTACATCCTAAAGATAGCAATGAGTACACAATAGTCTACTCGGTACTTTTTTCACTTTAAAGTATATCCTGGAGATCTTACCATATCAGTAGATGGAGATCTGCCTCATTTATTTTTACACCTATTGAATGTACATAATATAATTTATTTCACCAATCCTCTCCTGTTGTACATTTGGGTTGTGCCCAATCTTGTGCTATTTCAAATAATGCTTCAGTGAATAGCCTGGTGTGCCCATCATTTCACAAGAGAGCAAGTGTTTCTATAGGATAAAATCTTAAAATTGAATAGCTAGGCAACATAGAGTAGTCAGTCACAATTTTGATGAATATTGACAAGTTTTCTGCCATAGGGGAACACCAAATCTACCCTCGACAATTAAGGTATGAGCATGCCTGTTCCCTGTAGCTTTGTCAATAGACAGTGAGTAGTCTGTTGTTGTTTTTAAATCTGAGAGGTGGCGGGCGCGGTGGCTCAAGCCTGTAATCCCAGCACTTTGGGAGGCCGAGACGGGCGGATCACAAGGTCAGGAGATCGAGACCATCCTGGCTAACACGGTGAAACCCCGTCTCTACTAAAAATACAAAAACTAGCCGGGCGAGATGGCGGGCGCCTGTAGTCCCAGCTACTCGGGAGGCTGAGGCAGGAGAATGGCGTAAACCCGGGAGGCGGAGCTTGCAGTGAGCTGAGATCTGGCCACTGCACTCCAGTCCGGGCGACAGAGCGAGACTCCGCCTCAAAAAAAAAAAAAAAAAAAAAATCTGAGAGGTAAAAATAAATAATATATTAGTATAGTTATGAGTGTGTTTGAGCATCTTTTCATAACTTCTGAGCTATTTATATTTCCTTTTTTGTGAACTATCTTGTTTACATCATTTGTCTATTTTTATATTACGTTATTGTTTTCTTATTGATTTTCCAAGGAGATTTGTGCATTGTGATGCCACTGACAACTTTTCTTCTAGTTTGTCATTTGTTTATTGTTGCTGTTGTGTTAGTTGGGATTTTTTGTTTTTCTTTTGTTTTTAGAGATGGGGTTCTGCTCTGTCACCCAGGCTAGAGCACAATGGCATGATCATAGCTCACTTCAGCCTCGACCTCCTGGGCTCAAGCAATCTTCCCGCCTTAGCCTCCCAAGTAGCTGGGCCCACAGGCACATACGACCACACCCAGCTAGTTTTTCAATTTTTTTTTTTTTATTTTGTGGAGATGGGGGTCTCACTATGTTGCCCAGGCTGGTCTTGGACCCCTGGCTTCAAGCAATCCTCTTGCTCTAGCCTTCGAAAGTGTTATTGTGTTTATTGTACATTTTTCCATGTAGAGACTTTAGTCTGATTTTTATGTAGTTAAATTTATCACCCTTTTCTTTTATGGGTTCTTCATTTCAACTCAGAAAGACCTTGCTCACTCCAATGTTATATAAAAATTCCCCCATGTTTTCCCCTAATAGTTTTTAAGATTTCATCTTTTTGCGTTTGAATCTGGGATAAAATTTGGTTTTTTTTCCTGTTATATTATATGAGGACTAGATTCATTTATATTTTATCCAGATGGTTAGCCAGTTGTCCCAACACTATTTTTTTAATCAGTCCATCTTTTCCCATACTAATAAAAGATTCCACCTCTACCTCCAAGTTCCTGTATCTATTTGGTTCCATCTCTAGACTTCCTAATCCATCACATTGTTCATGTGTCTTCTTATTTGAACACTGACTGCTGTGGACTGAATGTTTATATCCCCTTCAAATTCGTATGTTGGGCTGGGTGCGGTGGCCCATACCTGTAATCCCAGCACTTTGGGAGGCCAAGGTGGGTGGATCACTTGAGGTCAGGAGTTTGAGACCAGCCTGGCCAACATGGTGAAATCTTGTCTCTATAAAAAATACAAAAATTAGCCAGGCATGGTGGCAGGTGCCTGTAATCCCAGCTATTTGGGAGGCTGAGGCAGGAGAATTGCTTGAACCCAGGAGGCAGAGGCTTCAGTGAGCCAAGATCACGTCACTGTAGTCCAGCCTGGGTGACAGAGCAATACTTCATCTCAAAAAAGAAAAAATTATACGTTGAAGCCCTAACCCCCAAAGTGGCAGGGCCTTTGGGAGGTTAATTAGGTTAAGATGAGGTCATGAGGGTGGAGTCTCCATAATGGGATGCGTGTCTTTATAAGTAAAGCAAGAGACACCAGAGCTTTCTCTCTCAGCAAGTGCACAAAGAAGTTATGTGAACACACAAAGAGATTATGAGTGTCTGCAAGCCAGGAAGAGGGCCCTCACCAAGAACAGAACTTCATAGGCACTTGATCTCTGACTTCCTAGCCTCCAGAATTCTGAGAAATAAATTGCTATTATTTATGCCACCCAGTTTATGGTATTGTGTTGTAACAGCTTGAGCTGACTAAAACATCTGCCTATATTTTTAAATTAAATTCAGTTATTTCAGATGTGCAGTCTAAAGTCACGCTCAAAGACTGGCCAGTCTTAAAGCCCCCATCTGGAAACCCACTCTTGAGACTACCTGTTCTGTTTTACAAACCATATATATATGTGTGTGTGTGTGTGTACATATATATATATGTGTGTGTATATGTGTATGTATGTATATGTATGTATGTATATATATATAGTTTTTTTTTAAGTAGAATTGCTCTAGTCAATGAAGGCCTCCAGGGAGCACTTGGTGCCGTGACATGGCTGCTGTTTAATAGAATGGTAACATTGATCATTATAAATATACTGCTTACAGCACCACAGGTACTTATGTACCAGAACCATACACAGGAATAACCAATGCCTCTTAGCAACAAAGACCACTACTCAAACACACCAGAAACTACACAGTCCTTCTTCTACAGACGAAGTCCTACCTGTCTTGCACAGATCACCTTCTTCCTACCTCTTAGAAACTCCATTCTGACTTCCCATTTCCCCATCCCCTACATTGTCACCTGGCCCCTGATATTTGATGCCTGTTTTTACCTTACAGGTTACACTAAATTATCTGTGGAATATTTCAATTCCACTCTCTTCTCACTATCGCCGCTACCAACATCACTCTTCTGGGCATAGCCTTCTAGCTGGTCTCCCTGCCTCCAGTCTTGCCTCTCTAATCCAGTCTCCATATAACAAACATGGATATTTTCAAAGCACAAATCTGATGATGCCACTGTATTGCTTTGAAGCCTTTTAATGGTTACCCATCGTTTAAGATAATGACCAACATCCTTAAACATGTCTATAAAGTCCCGCATGATCTGGGTCCCTGACAAGCTCTCTACCCTCATCTTATACCATACTTCCTCTTCATTTCCTCTGCTTCAGCCACATGAGAGTCCTTTCAGTTCCACAAACACATTTTACACATGCTTTTCTCTCTACCTGAAATGTTCTTCCTCCCTTTTTAACCTATTCATCTGTCACATCTCAGCTCAAGCACCATGTCCTCAGTGTTTTCTGTTTTTAATCTCCTGAAGTCACTTTCTTTCCTTCATTGCGCCTATCTGAGTTCATAATTACACATTTATTTGTATTGTTATTTGATTAATATCTCTCTCATAAGCATCATAAGAACAGGGATTATGTCTTTTTTGTTCACTGCTTTCCTCCAGCATCTAGTGTGGTGTCTAGCCCAGCACATATTAGGATAACATAAAATATTAAGTCTATTAAATCCATGTTTAATATATTCCCATGAAATATTTTAACTTACAGGTGAATAGCCATTTATTCAGCAATGGCTTTAATACTCCTATATACACATACCCCAGGTCTGTGCAAAGCACTGAAGTAGAAGGAAGAAAGCAAGATCCAAATTCTTGTACAGAAAATGCTGGTGGCTTCCTTCTGCATGTAATGAACACTTAGACTTCCAGTCTGGAAGCAGGAGACTCTGGTTGGATAGATTTTTGTTTCCAGAGTATTCATGGACCAGAACATATTCCTGTCCAATGGTCTAAATGATAGTAAATCTCCAGAGTGCTTGGCACCTGGGCTTAGTTACCAAAAGGCCTACAGCTATCCCCAGTTCTGGCCTCTCTTCCCAGCTTCCCTATAAGTCTTGAATTCACCTCCACTGTCCTCATCAAAGCCACCATTTTGTCCAGAGCCACAGGGTCTCTAAGATCTCAAACATGCCATCTCCTCGTAAAGTACTGGGCTTCTTGATCCTAAACGTCTACAGCTTGGAACAGCAAACCTAAGGCAAGTTGGGGGGACTGTATAGGCTTTTGCTTTCAAAATATTGGAACTTTAATTCCAGGTTGGTGACTATAAGAGAGTCCCCAATGATCTCTTGCTCCTAGTATTTATATCCCTTTGTAGTTCTCTCCCATATAAAAGCAGAGCTGGTGTGAATGACCAATAAAATATGGCAGATGTGACAGTGTGTAACCTCTATATAAGTTATAAAGGCATTACAGCTTCTACTTTCGTCTGCTGGATCTCTTGCTCTGGGGAAGCCAGCTGCCATGTCATGAGGACACTCAAGCAGCCCTGTGGAATGAGGTTCATGTTAAGAACTTAGACCAGCACCAATTTACAAGCCATGTGAGTGAGCCATATTGGATTGCTGCAGCCCAAGTTGATATGTAAGTGCAACCTCATGAGAGAACCTGGGTCAAAAACCACCGAACTGAGCCACTCCTGAATCCCTGACCCATAGAAGCCATGAAAGACAATGCACAATTATGGATATTATAAGGCAGTAAATTTAATTTGTTATGCAACCTATACAGGCCATGAGATCAAAAGCACAAGCCCAGTGTCTGGGCTGTGTCTTTAATATTCTGGACACACAACCATTCTCCCTTTCTTATTTACAGCTTTTGTCTCTCTTCCTGTGAACCATTCTACTTAGAAGAGAATTTATATCTCTTCATTTGGGCTTCCTATATAATATGTATATGCTTCTATGCTGGTTTATGTATGTGCAATACAGCATAGTGGTTAATAGGATCAGCTTTGGAGATAGGGTTTCTTAGTTCAAATTCCTGCTCTGCCATTTACTACTTGCATGACCTTGGACAAGTGACCTAACTTCTCTGTGCTTTCATTTTCTCATTTCTAGAGTACAAATAATAATAGTATCTACCTTATGGGCTTGTTTTATGTGTTCAGCACAAGACCCAGCACATAGGAAGTACTCCCAAAATAGCTCTTGTTGTTATTTTCATTACTATCACTGAACTGATCATACTGTGTTGATTGTGTAGTTTTATATCTCATTCCCTCTCCAGAATGAACTTCCTCAAAGCAATGTATTGATGCCACTTATTTTTTTCTCTCCAGCTACCCAGCACAGCCCAGCACGTAGTAGGAGATCAACATAGGCATGTCTTACTAGAATTGTCTCTGAAGGAGTGTAGGCAATTTAAAGGCCAGACACTTGAGTCACAGGGAAATAGACTAGAGATACTGTTTGTAGTGCAAGAAAGGAGCCAAAGAAAACACACAGCAGAGCTGATAACTGGGGCAGAAGGTAAGGCAGGAGGTTGCCCTGATGCCCACAGGGTGCCTTGGCAAAGTTGTCCCAGCTCATTGAATGAGGGGTCCTACTTGCCTTTTAATGCAGGGAGCTCAAGTTTTCCTGCTCAACTCTCAGTCTTTGGCAGGATCTTCTGAATCTAAAAGGCCTTCATTTTTTGCTGGTGTGGGTCAAGCCTTTGACAAATCTCCTTAACTCACTAAACCTTGGTTTCCCCATCTGTAGACGGAAGATAATAACCATCACATTTAAGACTCGGGAATGCTGAGGGTTAAATGTAATCAAGTTGGTAAAGCACTTAGTGCTAGAAAAAGCCCAGTAAATGTTGGCCACTCTTGGCTTGGCAAAAAAAAAAATGTCTCAGTGAATACAATCTTTCATTTTCTGGTGTCTTGATGTCAAAGAATTTCAATGATTCTCAAGATTTTCTGCCTCATTTGCAGAACGAACCAGGACCAGTTTCTCTCTCTCTCTCTCTCTCTCTCTCTCTCTCTCATACACACACACACACACACACACACACACACACCCTTCCTTCTGGAAGAGGTTAACTATTGTGACCGGTACAATTAGCCCCTTTCCATCTGATAACAACCCCATCTAAGGAATTCACAGCCGTTAATTAGAGGCACCCGGCAATCTTGTGAGGGAGGAAAATATCGCTCAGTCTCTACATGCTTCTGAACCAAGTTGCTCTGGGGTAACCTCAGTCACAGAGCCTGGGCCTGAGCAGGGACAGAACAGGATGGAGCCTGCCAGCCCCTGGCCCCTACACACCGCCTCTTCCCTCTTCCAGGGCTCCATGGGGCTGACTGGAGGCCCTGCAGTTGTAAGTTCATTATTAAATCATTTCTCACCGAAAGAAGAAAAGGACTCGAAGCTCCACACACAGTGGTTTTTAAAATGCTAGTCTCTCTTCAATAGAAATTGAATTCACTGATGTAGCCCAGGGAAAAGTGAGCTCCTTCCTTCCCACCAAATGATTCTTTCAGGGTAATATAGCAGTTAAACCTTCAGGTACATAATAGCACGCCGCTCTATTAGCTAAGGCGATTTTATTCTTCAGCTTGCAGCTTCTTGCCCGACAGTTGTCACCTAGACAACCATGTCTCCATGAACTCAAGAGGAGACCGGGGGTGTCCTCTGAGGAGACAGCCAGCCTGATACATCAAATCTTCTGGTGCGTAGGAACCATTCTTGGCTTTGCGATGTGGAACACACTAAATAATGCATTCAACTGTTGTCTATTCATCTTTTCCATCACCTCCACTGCAGGCCCCTCCCTGCCTGTGACCGTGACCTTGAAATGCTCCCTCAGCTTCAGGCCTTCCTATTCTCCTTTTATCAGCAAATCTGGTTCATTGTGTGTGTGTGTGTGTGTGTGTGTGTGTTTAACAACTTTCCAACCTTGCAGCTTCCTGGCTATCCTTTTTTTATTTTGAAACAAAAGAATTGCAAAGGCAGAAAGTTCTCTGTACCAATGTGTAAGGAGA
The DNA here is from genome assembly GCF_009764315.1 of Trachypithecus francoisi. Classification (NCBI taxonomy): domain Eukaryota; kingdom Metazoa; phylum Chordata; class Mammalia; order Primates; family Cercopithecidae; genus Trachypithecus; species Trachypithecus francoisi. Next base: position 99,252,842 of record NW_022681471.1, read on the forward strand.
CTCTAATCAGACAAGCCCCAGTATGCTCTCATGTCTTAATAAGGAGATGCCATCTTGGTCTGCCCCGTCTGGGAAGGGTTGAGCCCCAAGGCAGAAAGGGAGAGCCACCCCTCCTCACCTAAAACAACAAGAACCACCAAGTAAATGAAATCAAAGAAAAAGGAGAACAAAGTGTCCATTACAGGAGAAAGGACCAAAGTTGCATTTTCCTCACACCAGGAAGTAGTGTGGCCCTCCCAGGATTAGGACGAGAAAGTCTGGAGGACCCGGATGGCATCTGTGAGATGCAAAGTGAGGTGATGGTTACTCATGAGGTGGGCATGCTTGTGTTGGGAAAAGCATCTAACTCTGTGGACTGTCCAGTCATTCATGCAGTCATCTAACAAATATTGAGTGTTTATGTGTTTTCCTGAGCTCTCTTCTAGACCCTGGGGACATAGCACTGAACAAACCAGGCAAAATCCCTGCCCTCATGAAACTTACACAGTAGTGGAATAAATGTTGCTGAATGTTATTTTAAAGTCATCAAATTGTTAGCTAAGTGTTTCCTGTAGGTAGTTGCAAAATAAGGAGTGTGGGAGAAGAAGATCACTTGCTTTAATATACCAGTTCATCCCAAGCATTGTACACGCCAAATAAAGCAAGCTATCCTATCAGTTTTATCTTTGTAGCTACCAAGGCTCCACAAGAGAGACACTGGCTTTCTTATTTATAGTTGCAGTGGTCACACTGTTTGCCCATGATTGCTCTTCATGGGGAATCACAAAGTGGTGTGCTGGTGCCAGCTCATGCTGACTCAAGGCCAATTGTGTTCAACTTTTCTCAATTCCATATTTAGTGACATCATGTTGATAGCTTCAAATTAGCCAAGGTGGGAATATCTATACGGTGGAAATCAGCTACAAATCAGGGGCTTTGTTTATTTGTTTACAAGCTTGTTTATCAGCACACTACTAGAGCCACTCCTTCCTCAGGTCCCAGAAATTCTACTTATTTGGGTAAGATGATACTATCCTCTCCAACCCAACACATGACCTGAGTCTGGCTGATCAGAGTGCACTATCCTCTTGGCCACATCAATTGGTGCAGGAATAGACACAGGAACCACAATTGGCCAATCAGAGCCTTCTCCAGGATTTACATGTGTGTGTGTGTGGTGTGTGTGTGTTTAACAACTTTCCAACCTTGCAGCTTCCTGGCTATCCTTTTTTTATTTTGAAACAAAAGAATTGCAAAGGCAGAAAGTTCTCTGTACCAATGTGTAAGGAGACTCTAATCAGACAAGCCCCAGTATGCTCTCATGTCTTAATAAGGAGATGCCATCTTGGTCTGCCCCGTCTGGGAAGGGTTGAGCCCCAAGGCAGAAAGGGAGAGCCACCCCTCCTCACCTAAAACAACAAGAACCACCAAGTAAATGAAATCAAAGAAAAAGGAGAACAAAGTGTCCATTACAGGAGAAAGGACCAAAGTTGCATTTTCCTCACACCAGGAAGTAGTGTGGCCCTCCCAGGATTAGGACGAGAAAGTCTGGAGGACCGGATGGCATCTGTGAGATGCAAAGTGAGGTGATGGTTACTCATGAGGTGGGCATGCTTGTGTTGGGAAAAGCATCTAACTCTGTGGACTGTCCAGTCATTCATGCAGTCATCTAACAAATATTGAGTGTTTATGTGTTTTCCTGAGCTCTCTTCTAGACCCTGGGGACATAGCACTGAACAAACCAGGCAAAATCCCTGCCCTCATGAAACTTACACAGTAGTGGAATAAATGTTGCTGAATGTTATTTTAAAGTCATCAAATTGTTAGCTAAGTGTTTCCTGTAGGTAGTTGCAAAATAAGGAGTGTGGGAGAAGAAGATCACTTGCTTTAATATACCAGTTCATCCCAAGCATTGTACACGCCAAATAAAGCAAGCTATCCTATCAGTTTTATCTTTGTAGCTACCAAGGCTCCACAAGAGAGACACTGGCTTTCTTATTTATAGTTGCAGTGGTCACACTGTTTGCCCATGATTGCTCTTCATGGGGAATCACAAAGTGGTGTGCTGGTGCCAGCTCATGCTGACTCAAGGCCAATTGTGTTCAACTTTTCTCAATTCCATATTTAGTGACATCATGTTGATAGCTTCAAATTAGCCAAGGTGGGAATATCTATACGGTGGAAATCAGCTACAAATCAGGGGCTTTGTTTATTTGTTTACAAGCTTGTTTATCAGCACACTACTAGAGCCACTCCTTCCTCAGGTCCCAGAAATTCTACTTATTTGGGTAAGATGATACTATCCTCTCCAACCCAACACATGACCTGAGTCTGGCTGATCAGAGTGCACTATCCTCTTGGCCACATCAATTGGTGCAGGAATAGACACAGGACCACAATTGGCCAATCAGAGCCTTCTCCAGGATTTACATGTGTGTGTGTGTGTGTGTGTATGTGTGTGTATACATACACACACACACGTACACATATATTATATATACACACACATATATGTAGACAGATTTTAAGTGACAAATGAAAATTACACATATTTATCATGTACAACATGTTTTGAAGTATGTATACATTGTAGAATGGCTAAATTGAGCTAATTAACATATGCATTACCTCATGTGCTTATCATTTACTTGTGGTAACACTTAAAACTTACTCAGCAGTTTTCAAGAATACATTATTATTAACTACAGTCACCATGTTGCACAACAGATCTCTTGAACTTTTTCTTCCCGTCTAACTGAAATTTTGTATCCTTTGACCAACATGTTCCCAACCCTCCTTCCCTCCCAGCTCCTGGGAATCACCACTCTACTCTCTGCTTCTGAATTCAGCTTTTTCAGATTCTACATATAAGTGATGTCGTGGAGTGTTTTTTTTCTTTACTAGCACATTTTACTTAACATAATGTCCTCCAAGTTCATCTGTGTTGTTGCAAATGACAGGATTTCCTTCATTTTCAAGGCTGAATAATATTCTATTGTGTACATGTATACCACATTTTCTTTATCCATTCATCCATTGGTGGACACTTAGGTTGATTTCATATCGTGGCTATCATAAATAGTGCTGCAATGAACATGGGCATATAGACATCTCTTCGATTTGCTCATTTCATTACCTTTGTTCCCCAAGATTTTAACCAGTGCTATTAGAAAAAGAAAAAAATGCTCTTCTCCTCTAGGGTCAGGAGGAATAAGGATCATATAAGCCTAGAGGTACCATCTTTTCCACCCTCTTCTCAGTCAGCCAGATAATAAAGCCAACACAGAAGAAAGCAGAACAAGAGATGTACAGAAGACAGAGCCCTGATGGCATTGCTTGTGCACCTATTATACCCATAGGTGGAAGAGGCCAGAGTGCTAGTGAGTTAACACACATAAGAGAAACCCTAAACCAATGATGGGTAGAAGCTAGTTATGCTATGCCTGAGACTACTTATCCCTGAACTTTCCAGTGCTATAACTCACATACATTGCTTTTTTTTTCCTCAAGCTAGTTTGAGTTGTGATTTTATCACTTGCAACTGAAATAACCTTAATTACAATATGTCTGCCCTCATATCCTCCTCCTCCACAAACTGGTTTGTTTCTTAAGTAGACAGCATCAGTGCCCTGCCCATATTATTTTGGCACTCACTGTTCCCATGTAGCCTGATGCCTTCCTGCTGTAAGCAAATGAGATATTCTCAGGTGAGAGAGGCCACAGTGCTAATGAATCAACACACATAGGAGCAATGATCAACAGGAGACTGGATAAATACCTCAGCCTCCTTGCCACTCAGGTGAGACTTTAAGGCATGTTCCACACCATCTACCTGAGGTCCCTAGCAGGATTGAGTCTCAGTTGCCCACAGTGATAACCTATTTTGACACTCCAAGATTTTTTTTTTTCTCTTCCCTGTCTCACTTCTCCACTTCCTAAAGATGCTTCCTGGAATCCCTTCCCAAATAAAAAACTTGCATCCAAATTCTTGTGGCAGGATCTGCATCTGGGAGAAATCCAACTTAGAGAAATAGTCGCCACATAAATTAAGTAAATAATGACAAATTATCACTACAATCCAAACTATTTTGTCCTCCCCTTCTAGTACTCTCCTATGATGGTTTCTCAGCCAAAGTTATGTCATGTTCCTTGTTTCATGTTACCCAATGCCTGCCTACAGAGTTTGTCTGCAAATGAGGAAAGAAAACTGCTATTCAGATCTGCAAACGAGAGTCATACTCTTGCTTTTCAGTCATCATCACAAATTTGAATTGGGGTTTGGTCTACATTGGTTTTGGCTATGACATATAAAAATCTGGAGGTTCCCCCAAGATTTTTGTTTGTTTGTTTTTGTTTTGTTTTGTTTTTTGAGACAGGATCTCACTCTGTCACCCAGACTGGAGTGCAGTGGCATGATTTCAGCTCACCGCAACCTCTGTCTCCAAGGCTCAAGCGATTCTCCTGCCTCATCCTCCCTAGTAGCTGGGATTACAGGTGTGCCCCACTACTGCCTGGCTAATTTTTGTATTTTTAGTAGAGACAGGGTTTCATCGTGTGTTGGCCAGGCTGGTCTCGAATTCCTAACCTCAAATGATCCACCCGCCTCGGCCTCCCAAAGTGCTGGGACTACAGGCATGAGCCACAGCGCCCGGCCTTCCCCCAAGGTTTTCTTTGGGGCACCAGTGAATGCAGAGCAAAACTTACTGGTTTTTCCTCTGTGAGAAAGTCAGCATGGGCAGCTAGAGATATTATCACATTAAAGCAACTCCCTCCCTTTCACCTGATTTGTTCAAACTTACCACAGGCTAAGAGGCCCATAATTGTCAGAAGAGTTGGGGCTGGAATTACCTTTTCCCAAAGGGAGAGGCCAACTCTGTGTGTGAAACTTTGGAGTGTGCGTGCTCACAAAAGCAGAGAGCACTGTGAGAACCACACCCATTCTTCCCAGGAAACAGGGAGACAGAAAATATTTGTTCCAGGTATGAAGCTGCCAGGTTTTAGCAACTCCCAACACCTACATACCTGTATTTTTCCAAAGCCTTAGTCTGGGAGTAATTTCCTAATGTATTACAACTCCTTTAGACTGGGTATGCTTCTGACTCCACAGTAAGTAGGTATGGAGGGACTAATTAAATAAATTTAAGTGAAAGACATTGTGATACCAGATGAAAAGAGTCCAAGTCTAAATTGCTGTGGCTAATGCTTGCAGGAATAAGAGATCTTTAAGGAGCAAATTTCAGAAGAGTGGTGTGGCAGTAGGGAAAACCTGAACTTGGAGTTGAGTATGTACATATGAATTCCAGCCACATCAATGCCAAGCTAGCTGGCAGCATGCATAGTGGTTTTAAATACAGACTCTGGAGCCAGACTGCCTAGATTTGAATCCCAGCTCCACTACTAACTATCTGTGTGACCCTGGGCAAGTTAAGTAACCTCTCTGGGCTCATCTCCTTCATCAAGGAATAGGAATAATAATGGTACCTGCCTTGTAGGACTGATGTCAGTATGAAATGAGTGAACACCTATCAAGGGTTTAGAAAAGTGTCTAACACATAGTGAGCTCCAAAATGGTTGCTTTTATTAATTGGTCTCAGCCTCCCTGGGTTTCAGTCTTGTAGGTAAATGGAGGATTTCTACCTGGCCTATATTTTGGGAGTTTGTGAGGACAAGATGACACAACATCATTGGAAGAGAAAATCTGGTAAAATATAATATAAATTTAGATTGTGATTAAGTCAGTTCAAGCTTTTGTGACCAACCTTCCTCCCCCAAAGACTCCAGCTGGGCATTTAAAGGTTTGGTTAGTCTTGACTTCCAGGAAAAGGAACAAGAGCTCAGGGAAACACACCCTCCCCTCTACAAGGGTTGGACATATGGCTAGCAGCTGGGATTTATGCAAAGTATTCTTCAAATTAGCCCAAAAGCCCCACTGTTCAGTTATTGCCCCCAGTGCAGTCATAAAACCCACAGTTCACAACTGCCAGCAGGTTGTTACATCCCCAGGCCTGTGTTCGCCCCGGCCCCTCTCAGCTGCCAAGCCATGGCCACTCCAAGCTCCCTGGCCCCGGAGCCACCTGCATGTCCTCTGGTTAACTCAATCTGCTGTCAAGAAGAAGGAAGTAATTAAATAGGGGACATGTCAGTCCCACCACAGGCCCTGGAAAAGTCAATAAAATTTAGTCATCAGAATGGGAACTGATTTTTAACCACTCTACCATAAACCATGACACACACACACACACACAAAAGGTGTCAGCTTCAGGCCACATAGCAACCAAACCCATGAACTTCTGGTGCTCAACATAGTTTCTCTAAAATAGCTTTCATGGAACAGAAGGAAGGAAAAGAAGGTGCTGTTTACTTCACTGAAATGTGACTCGAGAAATGAAGGAACAATATCTTGTTTCCTCCATAGCCCTACACCCTGAAGAGATTAGGGGGAGTGACATGGGTGGTGCTGAAGAAGATAAAATATAGTCACTAGAAGGTTAGGCTGATCAGGGTTGGGGAGACTGTGCATGAGAAAGTCGGCCATTAGATAACGGTTGAATTAACAACTTTGTTACTTGCTTTCTGCTTCAAACGCCTCTGCCCTCCTATTTCACTGCACTATAGTCCGAACGGATTTTCTCAGCAGTCACAGGGCCCCATCACCAGAGGGGCTGCAGGGAGGAGGGTGGCAGAAGGGAGAACCAGAACACGTGGGAACCAATATTCTGCTTGCCTGATCTGCCCCACTCTGCCTGCCTACCTGGCTGGCCTTTTCTTCCCGTTGGCTCCTTTCTGCTCTATTTGCTCTATAAATCATGAAGTTTTCATGAAATCAATCTTAATAACTACTTCATGAGAAATTCCAGCCATAATCTAGCATGACCAGCTCTAGATTTGGCCAAAAAGTGTTTGGAGGTGGCATGAAGTGGGGAGAGGAAGAGAAAGGTTTCCTCAGAGACATCACAACAGATCCAGAGTTCAAGAAATGTACTGAATCCTTCTTTTCCCACAGTCTCAACTCTCTTCACAAAAAGGCCTAGGACCCCTTTTGTTTCATTTGGTTTTACTTTTTTTCCTCTTTTTAAAAAGTCAAGAGTAATTTAAAAGTATTTCAATGTAATACTGAATGCGAAATGCAGAGCATAATGCAAGGCACAACTGCCTTAAAGTTCATGCTTAACATTTATTGAACACTTACTACCTTTGATCCTCACAACTTTCTTGGGCAGTAAATTCTAATTCAATTTTAAAGATGAGAAGATTGGCCCCAGAAAAATTCAGTAACATGCCAAATGTCATGTGGCTGGTGAGTGATAGAGATAAGATTTGAACACTCACTCAATATTTGTTTCCTGTTAGCTCTCCATGCTAACAATAGCTTACATTTTCTAATCAAGAGCAGATTCCCAACCCTTTCATGTATATTACCTTGTTGGATATTCAACCATCTCTTGGGGGAGGTGTTCTTGTCCCCAATTAAGAGATGAGGAAACAAAAATCTAGAGGAATTAAGTGATTTTTCTAGTATTATAGAGGAAGAAAGTAAAAAGCAAGAGTCAAATACACCGTTTGTTCTTCTCACCAAACCCCTGCTTTGTCAGAATAAGTCTTTACCTAAGGGAAGTTCCTATCAGCCCTGTTAAAATCTTCAGACCACTCCATGAAAATACCCCCCCTGCTTCACCTTCTAGGCTTCAAGAGACAGATGTGATGGCTCCTTCATTGGCTACATCCACCCTACTGGTGAGATGTTTTAAATTTCCTGCAAGGTGGCTACACAGGGCTGTGTAGATTTTTTGGTGAATGACCTCTCTGCATCTAAGGGGCCACCATTCACATCTTAGATACGGTAGACTTATAATTTTATTAAGAAAATGTTCCAGTAGATGGCAGTAATGTGTCTTAAGGAAGGGGTGGGTGCCCTTTTGTAATTCATGCAGAGGCAATGTAAAGGCTAGTGGGGCCTCTGATGATGATGGTGGTGTCTGATGGTGGTGTCTATTTTAAATTCTTCCTACCTGTGATGTTAAAATGGCAGTGTTTCATCTATCCTTGTCTAGTACCTCTTAAAACCTAACTGGGAGATGGTCTCTGCAGGAGTTCATCTAAGGGTGCCTACAGTGAGACAGACATTGTTCAAGGTGAACCTATGATGGTGAACAAAAGGACCATGGTTCCTTCCATCTTAGATATTGAAGTTAGCGCATATAGTCATCTTTAGTTGGCTTACCATTTCTCTATGACTTGCCTCTACTCTATAAGTTGTAAAAGCTAAAAAAAAAAAAAACCAAACAAAAACAAACAAACAAAAAAACAACTTTTGAACTCCTTTGCTGTTAGGAGTGACCATGTGAACTAGTTCTGGCCAATAAGATATTAACAGTATCGATTAATGCTCACTTTTCCTCTTTCTCCTTCTTTCTGACTGGAATACAGATGCTGTGCCTGGAAGAGCAGCAGTCATCTTGTAGACATGAGGATTAAATGTACTTGCTATAGAAAGCAGAGAACGAATGAAAATGAATCTGAGCTCTATATGGCATCACCAAGCCACTAGACCTGTGTTGGACTGCCTATGTTGGTATAGGAGTTAAATAAACTCCATATGCTTAAAGAACAATCAGCCAGGTTTCCTATTACTTGCAGGTGAACACTACCTTACATGACACAAGGACTTACTGGGCAGTAAGTTCAAATATCATCATACCTGTTTCACAGATGAGAAGACTGGCCCCAGATAGATTAAGTAACATGCCCAAGGTCATGTGGCTGGAGAATACAGAGATAAGATTTAAATACTCACTCAATATTTGTTTCCTGTTAGCTTTCTATGCTAGTAATAGGTCACATTAATCAAATAATAATAAAAATGAATGGATAATTATAAACACGAATAAATGCCATGCTAGAAAAATACAAGACACCATGGGATATAAACTGAGGCAACTGACTAGGTCTAGGGAGCGAATAAGGCTTGGCTGGGGAATGACATTGAATATCAATAATTAGTAGCTGAAGCAAGACAACTTCTGGCAGAGTAAAAAACTTGTCAAAGGCCTTGAGGTGGGAGGAAGCCTACCTGGTGGGGGTAGAGAAAGAAGGACAGTGCACACAAGTGGAGAAGGTAAATCAGCCCCCAAGGATCAAAACTGTGACCTTAACCTCTTTGCTCAGCTCATTAACCAACAGGATTGACTATCCACAGCCAGCTAACCACTCAGGCATCACCAAAGGGGAAGGAATGCAAATGGAAGTTTCCTCAGGCCTAGCTGAAGTGGGAAAGAAATTAGGGTCATTCCTAACTATTCACATCAACAGAAGGCCAGGAGAATCCCCAAAGGAAAGTCAAATTAAAAGTGCTATTGGTGAATACCCAAGACAATGAGTGCGTGGGTCGACCTAGGCCCTCTGTAAATGTTCGTTGAATGGTTGAACAAAAGATGTCAGTGAAAGTTATCTCAAACTATAAAATGATGCTCAAATCATTATCCCCAGTCTATAATATGTCAGAAACACACTCACCTTTACAGTATAATCTACAAAATGGCAATAGAAAGCTTTTTATATTCTTGCTGAGTACAAGGCCCAGGGTCCTGTCTTCCTATTAGTGAATCTTAGCTTTGTTCTTTGCTCTGAAAAGGGGGACACTTTCTCTATCCAAGTTCATTTCTCTGAGCACCAGACTTCCTTCTCTCCCAGCATTCCCAGGCCACCTGCCACTTTGAGCCAAGGCACACAGTCAACTCACAGAACAACTGAACATTTACACATTCAGTTTCGCAGACAGTCAAAGCAAGAGACAGTTCCCTCCATCAACTTTTTCAGCCTTGGAATTTCCGTTCTTCTCAGCTTAATGGGGGTCATGGCTGAGTTCTCTGGATTCCAAGAGAGGACATACATAGCACAGGAGCATACATTTTCTGGATGCCAACTAAGTGCCAGGAGCCACACATCCGAACCTCCTTTAAATCTCCCAACAACCCTTAGAGTTAACTTTGTTATTTCCTCTCACAGGTAAGGATTCTGAGATACAGAGAATTTAAACAACTTGCCCAAGGTCACACAGCTAGTCAGTGCTAGAGAGAGAACTCAAACTTAAGCCTGTTTGCATGCAGAGGCTGTGTTTTCCTTCCTTTCCCTCTACCAGTTTCCCCCAACCTGTGGGATCACTTCCTTTAAAAACAGTTGTGTTCAAAATCCTGCTAAAGTGTTCCTTTGCCTAACCAATATAGTCAAATCTTTAGCCCTGCCTCTGGGAAGACTGCTTTTCTCTGTTCCCTCCTCCCTGCTTCACTCTCCTCCTCTCCCTTTCTTTCCTCCTTCTTCTTCTGTTCACTCTCTCTTTCCCACCCTTACTCCTTTTCTCCCCTTTCCTCTTTTGTCTCCTTGTCTCTGTCTTTTCTTCCCTCTCTCCCTAACCTCCCTCCTTTTTCCTTTCTCCCTCCTTCCTTTGCTCACTCTCTCTTTCTCCCTCTCCTTCTTCCTCTCTTCCTCCCCCTACTCTCCACTTTCTTCTTTCTCTCCTTCCTCACTCCTCCTTCTGTCCACACCCCACATCCTGCCCCCTGACCCCCACAGACACCCAGGCTCTTCAACCTCTCAGCTGAGTAGAGCATCATGGGATACTCTGAATTCTGCATTTGCTTCATCTTTTCTACTCCACTATGACTTTGCCCATTAAATTCCCCTTGAGCTCTTTCTAACTGTCCCGCCACCCCACCCACTTACACACAGTAGCACACTCACAACCCAAGGCAATGCCCTTGGCCTTATTGCAGGAAGGAAGTCCCCCTGTCAGACATGTCCTGTTGGGGCTCTAGACAATGTTTAACCCTGGGCCAGCTCTCCTCCACCACAAGTCATGCCTCAAGTGTCTAGATAACACAGGGGCAAAACTGCCCTCCATCCTTCAAATGGAGAGTGGACTGGGCGTGGGGTATGGATCTGTAATTTCAGCTGATCGCAGGCTCACTAACATCCACCTGGGAAGTGGTAGTCTCTCCTGTTCTCCCGCACTTCTTACCAGCCTTCCAGCTCCTCTCTATCCCATAGGACTTGTCTATACTCTCTTTTCAGCCACATAGCACTTCCCACTGAGCCTAAATTTCAGCAGGGTTCTGTGCACCTCAGCACTTTGCCTAAAACTTCCACCCTATCCCTTACCTGCTTAATGCCTATTTATCTTCCATGTCCAATCCTAACCATCACCTCCACCGGGAAACCTGCCCTGACTCTCCAGTCATATGCTGGGGTTTGAGATCTCCCTTCTGTGCTCCCAGAGCTCCCTGGCTTTTCCTCTCCACACCATTATCTTGTTGGACTATAATCTCCTGTTCACTGATCAGTTTCTGCCACTGGATTGAGGGCTCCATGAAGAAGGATTATGACATCTTTCTCACTGTGGAATCACCAGACTCTGGGGACAATCATGACACATAGTAGTCGCAGAGTAAATATTTATTGTGGTCACAGTATACAGGATTCCTTTTCTCTCTATTTTTCCACATAATTTTAAGCTCTCTGAGGACAAAGTCTAAGTACTTTTCATCTTTGGATACTCAGTAATAAGAATAGAGTTTGATGCAGGATAATGAAAACTGAAGGCCCTAACATGTTTTAATCTGGAAAAGAAGTGACTGGGGAAAGTGGTGGAGGATACACTCACTGTCTTCAAATAGTTTAAAGGCTGTCAAATAGACTAACACAGAATTACTCAAAGCATGGTCCGCAGGCCAGCAGCATTGTATCATTGTGAACTTGTTAGACATGCTAATTTGTGTGTCCACCCTAGACCTATGAAATCAGAAACTCTAGAGTGGGACCCAGCACTCTGTTTTCAGAAACTCTTCAGGGGATTGTAATGTTCACTAAAATTTGAGAAGCATTGGGCTAATTGGTAACCTCATTCTCAGTTAAGAAGGAGACAATTTTCCATTTAACGTACAAAACATTTCTGAATGAGTCTATTGCAATAATGGCAGAGTGTCTTAGTCCATTCAGGCTGCTGTAAGAAAATACCATAGACTGGGTGGCTTATAGACAACAGAACTTTATTTTTTTCACAGTTCTGGAGGCTGGGAAGTCCAAGATCAAGGTGCCAGCAGATTTGATGTCTGGTGAGAGCCAGCTTTCTGGGTCATAAATAGTGTACTCTTGCTGTGTCCACACATGTCAGAAGGAGCAAGGGAACTCCCAGGGTCTCTTTTATAAGGGCATTAATCCCATTCATTTGAGCTCTACCCTCAGAGCCTAATCTCCCAAAGGCATCACCTCAGGGGTTAGTATTTCAAAATATAAATTTTGGGGAGACACAAACATTCAGATCATAGTAAAGAGCCTGTCCACTGAATTTCCTGCAACTCAACAGGTTCCAGAAGAGGCAGAGTAACCTATCATCAGGATTCTGTTGGGTCTTTATGCCTTTATGCCTAGAGGCAGAGACCGGAGGGAGTAGCTAAAGCCCTTCAGGAATTCCCCATTGATTTCTGGTATGTGGAATTAGGGACTAGAGGGTCCTTCTGAGGGCTGGGGTTTAGGGGAAGATGGTTAGGAGGCAGTGACACAGGCAGGAGGAGGGCACTGATACTTGTCATTTTAATGTGAGAAGGGCTTTGTAGCTGGAGAAGGCAGGGAACTTTGCAGTTGCGATAATACCGCTACCAAGGTTAGCAATTATTAAACAATGACTATATGTCAGGCATATAGTAATTGTCAGTCATATAGATAACATATGTTAATTTGCCTTGTGAAGATTTTCTCTTTTAATTCTTCTAACAATCCTATAAAATCATTAATGTCATCTTTTATTTGGGGTGAGGAAATAAAGTGAGAATGAGGCTAAAATTTTCAAAACATCACACAGTTAATAAGTGGTATCACTGGGATTTGAACCCAGGTAGTCTGACTTCAGACTTCTGACTTCTACTCTATGCTACAACCTCCCTAGTGCTAAAGACCTTAAGAAGTCAAATGTCCAGGATCTAGAAAGTCTTTGGCTGGTGCCAATGAGACTCCCAGGCAACAGAATTGAGGGAGGAAGGTGAGTTACAGAGGAAATGCATTAGTCAGAATAGGCTAGGTTGTGTTGCAGCAACAAGAAACCCTTGAAATCTCAGTGTCTTAGACCAATGAATGTTCATTGCCTCCTCACACAAAGTCCATCACAGGTACTCCTAGGTGAGTTGCTTTTCTGGGGAGCACTTCTCCCACTAGATCAAACCCAGGTACCTTCCACTGATGGCTCCACCCTCTGCTGGCAGCTTTTGACACCATCTGCATCCCATCAGCTGACTGGAGAAGACTCAGACCAAGTGGAGGATCTCACAAGCTATTTGAGGGGACCCAAGCCTGAGAGCTGAGTGAAGCACTTACCCCCATTTTCCATTGGCCAGAGCTAATTATATGACCCCACATCAATGCAAAGGAGCTGGGAAAGAACTTTCCTTCTTGAGTTCCCAGGAAGAAAATGAAAGGGTGGTGGACACCAGAATTGTCTCTGCCACAGAGACATTTATCTTCCCATCCACGAAGAGGTGAACATTATAGTTTCTAGACATGATCTCTAAATCATTTTAGATTGTTCACACCTAATGGCAAAACATTTTAGGCCCATATTTCAATAGATATACATTTATATAGAAAGCATATGCATTCACTGAAGCCAATTTAGGTATCATGTATTTGGTTGTGCTTGATTTCTTTGTGTTTTAGGTAAAGAAGTAAATATAAAGATAAGTTTAATTTTTTCCTGCTTCTCCCCCAATAGATTGTCTCATTACTCCCTGGACTTTATTTATTTATTTATTTATTTATTTATTTATTGAGATGGAGTCTCATTACATTGCTCAGGCTGGTCTCAAATTCTTGGACTGAAGTGATCCTCCTGTCTCAGCCTCCCAAGTAACTGGGATTACAGGCACACACACCACCACGCCTGGCCCCCCTGGCATTTTATGCCCCATTCTGAAGACCCCTGTTCCATAGCTTAGAGAGCTGACCAGAGAGGAGGCAGTTTTCTGTGTGAGAAGGAAAATTTCCTGGGGCACAAGGGTTTTCCAGAGATGTCTCAGCACAGCAAACAGAAATGGGCAGAGAGCAGGTGGGCTTGCTTTGAATCATTCCAACTCTTCTGGCAAGGGACTTTATCCTGTCCATGTCTCCCTATGCCCAGGTCCTTGACTTAGGTGGCTAGTATGGCATGAGACTCTTCCTATTAAGTAGGACTAACTGACCACCTAAACCCACCCCAACTCTAAGGTTCTACAAACCCATGAACACGTAGGGCAGAGCTACAGTGAAGTGGGAGCAGCAGGAATTGTGGGCAGTGTGGCAAGGCCTGCTGCACATGTAAGGAGCATGTATGGAAGTCTGAGAGCTGCCTTGATTCACTGCTGCACAGATGTTCCAACAGCAGAGCGGAAGGGCCAGGATAATGCAGTTTGAAAGCTAAGCTACTGTTAATATATGGCCTGTGAGTGTAAGCTGGTATAGAATTCAAAAAAACAAATGTGAGGGCATAAAAGAATAATAATAGTGATAAGTAGCATTTATTGAGCACTTACCATATGCCAACCTCTGTTTTAAGTACTTTACCTGTTTAAATACATTACAGTCCTTTGAGTGTGATGTTATTATTAACTCCGCTTTACAGAGGAGGAAACTGAGTCATGGGTAAGATTAACTGAAGCATGTGGAGGTTTATTAACACCTTGCTACCCAAAGTGTGGCCCACTAACCAGAATCATCAGCATCAGCTGGAAGTTTGTTAGAAATGCAGAACGGTGGACCCTCCTCGGACCCATTGAATCAGGGTCTCTATTTTCACAAGATCTCCAGGGGATGTGTGTGCACATCAGAATCCCATCATTCTGGGGGAAGAGGGGTACCACAATGTCTTATTCAGCCCAGATCATCAGTGGTCCTTTTGTCAACAGATTATTGCCTGTTTCCACTGAGGTTAGGCATCTGCCAAGCTAAATTTCCTTCTATATGCAGCAAAAGTGGTATTTGCCATTCCCAAAGATGCAATGTCAGGCTGGGGTGGCCAGCATTTGCTATCATGGAAAAGTTATGTTTCCAAAACGGAAGACCTTTTGAATTTGGTATGTAGAAATATTTCCTTGGTTTCTACTTTCTCTTTCCCAAGTCCCTATAGCAGCAGTAGTTGAGAATGGGACTCCAAAAGCAGTCAGACTTCTTCTACCTCATATGTCAGATTGCCCACTTAGTGAGACAGGTCGTTAGTCCTCCAAGCCTCCATTTCTTCATGGATCAAATGGTGATGTCTGCAAAATGGGGCAGCCTATAGGGATGGCATGGGGACAAAATAAGGTAGTTCATGTAAAATACTCAGTGCTGTGCTGAACACATAGTTAGTACTCACCCCAGTAAATCTTAACTATTATGGGGAGTGGTTATAGATAGTTTTAGTTTGGGCTTAGAATTGTAACTCTGAAACTTTCCTAGCTCTCTTGGAATTTGTTGTGTTACTAAATCTCAAGACAGAATCATCAACTGGTGTAATAGTTGTTAAAAAGCAGTTGAAGTTAGAGACCCCATTTTCCCCCAGGTTGGAAAACTATGTTGCGTAAATGAGTAACCAAATATTGAAAAACAAATATCTTCTTGTTGGAAGAGGATTCTAGAAGCAGTTCTGCCTTCCAGATTATTCAGAATTGATTTGAATTGTGTTCCTCTGTATTGTTTCATACTGTCTTTTCTCAAGTGTAACTCTTAAAGTTGGTACATTCAATTATTTTGCACAGAAAATTTTTTAAAATTTTATGAAATATCAGGTGTATTTGGTGTTTAATCAGAATGCATATGTCAGTGATAAATTCCGATAAAAGAGGACACAGATCCAGCATGTGTAGCAAATAGAAACAAAAAGAGTTATCAGTGACTCTAAATACATTTTCTTTTCTGTTAATAATTATATATACTACTGTTAACTAGAATTATTTTCATTTATCTGGGTATGTGTCAACAGTAGATCACATACACCCATTCCAGAATTATTTCACCTAAGCAGTATGATTTTTAAGCAAATTTTTGTTCATTTGGGTTGGGCACCGTGGCTCATGCCTATAATCCCAGTACTGTGGGAGGCCCAGGCGGTGGATCACCTAAGGTCAGGAGTTCAAGATCAGCCTGGCCAACATGGTGAAACCCCTTCTCTACTAAAAATACAAAAATTGGCCAGGTGTGGTGGTGCTCACCTGTAGCCCCAGTTACTAGGGAGGCTGAGGCGAGAGGATTGCTTCAACCCAGGAGGCAGAGGTTGCAGTGAGCAGACATTGCACCACTGCACTCCAGTCTGGGAGACAGAGTGAGACTGTCTCAAATAAATACATACATACATACATACATACATACATACATACATAAGTAAATAAAGTGTTGTTCATTTGGCCCCTAGGAAAACTCATTCACAATACACAGATTTGTGGTGGCCAGCTATCCTCCAGTGGCCCCATAATGTGGAAAGAGCACAGTCCTGGGCCTGCTGCTACTACTATTAATTCTGCAACCTCATGCAACTCACTCAACTTCTCTGGACCTTGCTTCCACATCTCTAAAATAAGGATTTAAATATGCGGCCCAACCCCTCACTGTCCTCCCTTGTGGTGAAAAATAAATGAAAGTAATCCATAAGTTCTAAGCTAAAGATATATACAAGTTTTGGTCAACTAATATTTATTTTACCTTTTTTCGGTCAGATGTGGACCGATAACTGAAGAGTTATTATTTTTTTTACTCACATGGAAGATAAAGAGGACAGGCTCCATTTATTATTCTTTTCCATTAAAAGCCCAATGGTGTGTTTATGTGTGTGTTTGGGGGGTGGGCACATGTATGTGTGTAATGATTTGGAACAAAACGAGGCTAAAAGTGTAAGAGGGAGACACAGAAACAAACATAAAGCCACTGAGATGACTATCACTAGGAATCTTGTTGGCACCAAGTAGTTGTGTGACCTTGTATAAGTCATATTCTCCCTTGAGGCCTAAGTTTCCTCACCTATAAAATGAACAAATTGGACTAGATAATCTCTGGTATCTCTTCAACTTTCAATATCTATGGTGTTCTTCCCTGTCAGGCTTGAAACACTGCTTACCTCCCCTATACAATTACAATGGATGAATCAACTCACAAAAGCTGTGCGGGCCCAGTTCACACTCTGTCCACAACTCTGTAACAAAGGCCAACTGTCTGCTCAGGCAAGTGGGCCTTTATGGTTCCATAGTGTGCCAGGATTGGTGGCAGAATAAATGTTACAAAGGAAAAAAGGGGGAAAGGAAGATAACCCATCAAGATACGACACTTATTACTAATAATTTGTACCATGATTTGTTGTTTTCAAAACACTTCCACAAATAATATCCATATTGGCATCTCCATAAGGATGAGATCACAATATTCACTGCTGTATCCCATGATTGACATAGCCTGAGCCTGGCACATAAGCTTAGCACATGCCTATTAAAAAAGAGATAAATGAAACATCTCATTTCAACCACTGTGGTGGATGTGGTTTTCCCATGTCCAGATGAGAAAATTGAGATTCGGAAGAGGTAGGTGATTGTCTAAGGTCATTTGGCGATTAAGTAGATGAGCCGTAATTTTATTTTGCTTCCCATCTCTAAACCTGTGCTTATTCCCTATGACATCATCCACATTGTGGTAGGGTACAAAGAAATCACCACAAATTCATTGCACCTCCCCCCACCAACAGGTTGAGTCTTTTTCTTTACCCACTGAATTGCAAGCTTGGCCACGTGACTTGCTTTGGCAAGTATGATGTAAGAAGTAGGATAAGTGTGATAAGAAATATGATGATTGGTAAATATGATGTAAGAAGAGGCTTGAAAAATAGTTTGCACATTAGGGATTGCTCTTTCTTGCTGCTGGAAACACTTCCACTACCATGTGAAGAAGTCCAGTATGGCCTACTGGAAAATGAGAGTCTGTGTAGGAAAAGGGGCTCCAACAATCCCAGCTGTCCCAAGCATCCCCACTGAGGTTCCAGACATTTGAGTGAGGCCATTCTAGACCATCCAGTCCCAGTCAAGCCAGCTTAGAGCAGAAGCCACAGAATCTTCAGCAAACAAATGATTGTTGCTTTAAGCCACTAAATTTGGGGTTGATTTGTTACACACAAAGAGCTAATTGATATAAGCAGCATTGTTGCACCATCAGTGCTTAATGTTCCATGTTTATCATTATTTTATGCTAAACTACCCTTCTTTTTCACACTTAACCTTAAAAAGTCATTCCTCATGCAAACACATATGCACACACTAGAATGTACACCAATGTACACGATGCATATGCATCCTTTGACTTAAACTCAGGGTAAACAAAGAACGCCAGCTTTTATTAAAATTCTGTTTAAGCACCTGAAGCTGGCTTAAAGAGGAGCTAGGTAGGTCCTAAAAGAAGTATTTCAAGTATTGCTCTGGTTTTAGGTTGCAGCCAGCTAATGGCTGTCCCTTGCATCACTGGCGACTGGTTTTGTGGGGAAATCTGGAGTGGGTAAGGAAAGAAAGGATATGGCAACACCATAAGGAGGAGTAAATGTTTCTCACCTGGGGAGTCTGGCCATTATCAGACCCCAGGCTTGAACACAGGACCAGTCTCATAGTCTCCGCCAACTGCTGTCAACAAGTCAACTTGAGACATTTCACTCAGGCTAGCAGGCATAAAGGACACCACCCACTACCTGAGTAAGCCAGCAATATGTGTGCATGGAGATGCCAGCTGACTGGCCAACTATAGGTAGTTATTCAAAATCCAAAGTTACAGCAAAGGAAGTTCATCTCTCCGCAGAGCCTGCTGTCTCTTGGATTGGCACCACCATGCCCTGCCTGGCTTTTTAAGGGGGAGTTGGCAGCTGTCAGCTAGCAGGAGCCCAAGCTCACAGCTGCTGCTCCTTCCACCAACTCAGGGTCTGTTGGTCAGGCCATTTCTATGCTCAAGTCACAATCACACAATCACAGAACATCTACATTTAACCAATCATGAGGGGCCTGAAAACTCATCCAGTGAGATAACAAAGGTGAAAAAACTGCTGGAGTGAATAAAGCAAAACACAACAAAAAGTGCTACTGCCTGATAGAAGAGTTGAACTACGCAGAAATAACAGAGGCACCACAACATAAGGGACCACATGCAGGGACCTGAGAGTCCAAGAACAATACTTGGCATATAGTAGGTGCTCAATAAATATTTGTTGAATGGATGACTATAAAGCAGTTCAGCCACAGAAACGGAGTTTCATGTCTATTCTCAGATCTTAAACAATACAAATGCATTGGCCCTCCTTGATGAAACCTGGCTTTCCTTTGAAGACCAACTCTGACCCACAGAAAGAGAGGCACTCCAGGCTACATCTTAACTGTCAGCATAAACGCTTTCTAATTATCTTAGAAACAGAGATTGTAGGCCATTAGCTTTCTCTTCAAGTGGCTTTGGCCTAGATGAGATCAAATAAATTGGTGTCCTCCATCTCAACTAAATGTTTGGTAGAAAAAACTTTGTATGTTATGGCAAGAGTTAACTTACAATTCCCTGCCTCCAAATAAAGGGTTTACTTGTATGTTCATTTATTTATGCTTCAGCTCCCTGCACAGACGTTTTAAGGCAGCAACAGAAAAATATCAAATGCAGTATTCTGTTTTCAAGCTAACAAGCATGGAGAAGAACGGAGCTTTAAAAAAAAATTCCTGGCAGCCTCTTTTGACCTACACTTCACATTCTGTGTAATGTACATGTGCAAGAGATTGCAATGGTGGGAAGGTCATGTGGTGTCAGCCCAGCCCACACAGGGGATGTGAGCCTCCAGGCAAATCGCAGCTGAGCCTCTGGCCAAATGAGGTCATGAGATGGGAATGTCAATTCCAGAGAATGTATGTTTTCTGATTTTACAATACAATTTGGGGAAGTGACAGATCCTATCATTACAAATTCAATAGAGTTCAGGGAGGGGACAAGGAAGGAGGGAAGTGGGAGTAGCGTATGCCAATTTACCAGCTCTAAGTCCCTGCATTTCTCTCTTTGTGCAATCAAGAGTAGTCATAGGTAGTTTCCAAGGAATATTTTTTTCTGTTAATTTGTTTGTTTTTAACTTTTAAGTTCAAGGTACATATGCAGGTTTGTTATATAGGTAAACTTGTGTCACTGGGATTGGTTGTACAGATTATTTTGTCACCCAGGGATTAAGCCTAGTACTCATTAGTAATTTTTCCTGATCCTCTCCCTCCTCCCACCCTCCTCTCTCTGATAGGCCCCAGTGTGTGTTGTTCCCTTCTATGTGCTCATGTTTTCTCATTATTCGGCTCCCACTTGTAAGTGAGAACATGCTGTATCTGGTTTTCTGTTCCTACATTAGTTTGCTAAGGATAATGAGCTCCAGCTCCATCCATGTTCCTGCAAAGGACATATTCTCATTCTTTTTTATAGCTGCATAGTATTCCATAGTGTGTATGTACCACATTTTCTTTACCCAGTCTATCATTGATGAGCATTTAGGTTGATTCCATGTCTTTGATATTGTGAATAGTGCTGCAATGAACATACGCATGTATGTGTCTTTATAATAGAATGATTTATATTCCTTTGGGTATATACCCAGTAATGGGATTGCTGGGTTGAATGGTATTTCTGTTTTCATGTCTTTGAGGAATCACCACACTGTCTACTACAATGGTTGAACTAATTTAGACTCCCGCCAACAGTGTAGAAGGGTTCTTTTCTCTGCAACCTTACCAGCATCTGTTATTTCTTGATTTTTTAATAATATCCATTCTGACTGGTGTGGGATGTTATCTCATCATGGTTTTGATTTGCATTTTTCTAATGATCAGTGATGTTGAGCTTTTTTCATATGCTTGCTGGCCACATGTATGTCTTATTTTGAAAAGTGTCTGTTCATGTCCTTTGCCCACTTTTTAATGGAGTTGTTTGGTGTTTTTTTGTTTGTTTGTTTGTTTGTTTCCTGTAAATTGGTTTAAGTTCCTTACAGACGCTGGATGTTAAACCTTTGTTAGATGTATAGATTGCAAAAATGTTCTCCCATTCTGTAGATTGTCTGTTTACTCTCTTGGTAGTTTCTTTTGCTATGCAGAAGCTCTTTAGTTTAACTAGATCCCATTTGTCAATTTTTGCTTTTGTTCCAATTATTTTTGGTGTCTTCATCATGAAATCTTTTCCCTTTTGTAGTTTCCAAGGAAATATTTGTAATCATAGGTAGCTTCTCAATAAGTTTCATTCAACAATTGTACATTTTTTAATTATGTATAGCTTCACTGGAAGAAAGATAGGCAGGACAGATGACCGCACCCCCCCACCCCCCAGGCAGGCCTGATTATTAAAAATCCACTTAAAGAGGTTGCCTAGGTGGTTGAAAAGAATCACCTGGGCTATAAGGATAACAGAAAGGAAGAGGAAGTAGACGATGCACACAAGTATTACCGGTGGAGAGTATCCAGGTTCTTGGCATTTTGAACAAAGAATTGGACAAAACACACAAACAAAGCAAGGAAAGAATGAAGCAACAAAAGCAGAGATTTATTAAAAAATGAAAGTACCCTCCACAGGGTGGGAGGGGGCAGAGCATAGGGTCTCAAGAGCCCCCTTACAGAATTCCTGGAGTTTAAATACCCTCTAGAGGTTTCCCATTGGTTGCTTGGTGTACACCCTATGTAAATGAAGTAGTGGCCCACAGTCAGAGACTAAAGTGAAATTTTACAAAGTTTACACCCTAAGCAAGAATCTGATTGATTGTGGAAAGCAACCAATCAGGGGCTAAAGTAAAGTTACAAAGTTGCACTTCTATGCAAAGGAAGACTTGGCCTGCAATCAGTCTGACTTTTTGTGGAAAGCAACCAATCAGAGGCTGAAGTGAAGTTACAAAGTTAGACTCCTACACAAATGTATCAGAGATACTTTCAATTTTCCATCTGCCATGCAGAAAAGGTGCTGTGTGTTTGGAGGGGTGTTGTGAAGGGAGTAGCCTTCAGTCCTTTTGTTACTTAGGTGTGGAAAGTTGGGGTTTTCCTTTTGATTTAGTTCTAAGAAGTCAGTGTGGATGGGCCTTAAGTTCCCTGCCGCCAGACCCTGTTCTCCTACCTCACAAGCACTGAGTCTAGCCATGATGGTAACTCAGTCAGGAGGAATTCAGAATTCCTGAATGAGGCTCATTTTGATTTGGTTTATGTTTCTCCCTTTAATATTAAAAAATTTAAACACAAAAAGTTTAAGAAATTTTATAGTGAAACCCATATACTCAACACTAGATTCTATAATTAACACGTTGCTATAATTGCTTTATCACATATCCATATCTTTATTCATCTCTCTGCCTATCTTATTTGGGGATGTATATTGAAGTGAGTTGCAGGCATCATTGTTTTGATTTTTTTCCACCATAGATTAGTTTTGTGGATTCTAGAAAGTCAAGTATATGGACTCATACTGTATTCACTCTTGTGCAAAGTTTCTATCACTCAACATAATGTGCTTACAATTTATCTATGTTGTTGTGTATATCAGTACCTCATTTCTTCTTATTGCTATATAATAATCCACAGCTTGATTGCCCAGGAGGTCGAGGCTGTAATGAACTATGATCACATCACTGCACTCTAGCCTGGGAAACAGGGCAAGACCCTGTCTCAAAAAATATAGTATTCCATTATATGAATTATCACAATTTGTCTATCCAGTCACCTATTGATGGATATTTTGGTTGTTTCCAGGGAGTTTTTGGCTACCAAGAATAATTTTGGATTGGTGGAAATAGATAATAGGTTCACAGGTATAAGTGGAATAGACCTATCAACTCGTACATTCTACTTCCCACTATCACATGGTGAACTTTCTCAAGTGGCTGACATTGTTAAGTGATGAAATCCAAAACAATCTTCAACTTAATCTGACTCCCGTTCATTGAGCATATATACGTCAATTTTATTGCCTCATAAGGTAAGATACAAAAATAGAAGTAATTTATATAAATGGAAGCTATTAGTCTTTAACGTCACCTGGGACCAGAGAGAGGGGAATACACATTTTTGTGGTCTCCGAGTTCTGTGCTCACCAGGACAAAGAGTTATCCACTGCTGTATTTTTCATTTTTTTCACTGGGTCTGGGTCAGGTTTTAGGGAAGGAAGCCGCCCCACCTAAAGCCAAGCTAAACTCAAGACCTTAGTGTTCATAAATTTCCAATTCTCCAATTGCTAGTAGAAGAAACCTCTTCTGTCATCTCAAAAATACATAAAATACCTTTATCATCTCTATACCCTTTTCACCCATTCTCTCCTCAATGCTTCACAGACCCACTACCAATATTAAATAAGATGAGCACTGAGAAGTTTCCACTGGATTTAACATCCATTGGTGATGTTAAAGAGGACAGTTTCACGAAGTGGTGCAGCTGGGGCAAAGTTTTAATATGGCCAGAAGGAAACAGAGGAAACTGAGCTAAGGATAGGTAGAGAGCACCCTAAGAGGCAGAAGGAGGTGCAGAAAAGGAAGTTTCTACAAACTATTTTCACCCTCTTTAAAAATTCACCTAGAGCCAACCCAGCCTGGTCACTAACTCAGGACTCAGGGCTGTTTTCTCTCCACTTCTCTGTCAGTGAGGGGCTTGGCACCTTCCTCAGATTTCTTTTAGTCTCAGAACAGCACCACTCATGTCTTCTGCAGCAGCCTGGAACTGTAGTATCCTTCTCTGGTGCTTGCCCCAACTGAGAAAGGCACTGTCTTAATAGGCTGTCAATTCCTTGGCAGGAATCATCTCTGCTCTCCAGAGGTCAATAATCCTCTGGCCTCTGGCCTCTGGAATCTTCCCTTCCCTGTTGATCCCTTCTGTTTGTCTTGTTCCAGTCCCCTGAAGAAAGTTCACTTGCAAACTTCCAAGCAGGCTTCTGGCCTCAGGTGAAGTTGGGCTTCTTGCCTATTATTTTAAGCTACCCGCCCAGGCTTTCTGGCAGCGTGGGACGTTAATGGCAGCTTTGCCATGTTTCCTAGAGTCCATGAGGCTCTCAGATCCTTTTAACAACACTACTCCTACTCACCTCCAATTCCACTCTTCCCATTTTAAAACCGGTGCTCCCACTGGGCCTCCCACTCAATTCTAGTTTCCTGGTCATTGGAGCCATCTAATTCTCAGTTCATTTTTAGAACAGATATGACTGACAGAACTCAATGTGATCATCAACTGATCATATCTCATCCATATTCTGCCTGGTGACTCGTTCAAGTCACCACTGCCACACACAGTTTCCATTCCCATACACCTAGTTGTATGAGGTCTCACAGTCCTCAGGTGGCTGCCATAGAATATCAAAATGCTTTAAACATATGATGACAACAGCAGATACAGTTTTTATTACAGAAAGATTCCTCAACAGAGACATCATCATGAATATCAGCTATTATATTATTGTGATGTAGTAAGATGAAGTTATTATGTGATACAGTCATGTCAGTTGTTTGTTCACATTATTTGGTGGCAGAACATCATGGTTTTTTAGTATTTTGTTTGTGTTTAGTAACTTTTTTTTCATCTCTTTGTCGTTACCAGTCATGAGCTCTATTTGCTGGTGTCATTGTACCCATCTGCAGCATCATTGGTCATGCTACCTTTTAATTTGTTTTTTCTAAGAAAACATGTTGGAAAAATTGTAAAGGCTCCAAGTGATGACAATTTGAGTGGGAACAGTGCCTGAAATATTATAAGTAATCAAAATATGTTTTTAAAATACTAAGAACTAAATAAAAAGAAACTGTCTTGCTACAACACATGGAAAGTCTGGACAAAATATAGCACTATTCCTCCCCAAATTTTAGGAAAAGCACAGAGCTTGGCTTGAAAGAAAGAGAAACATCCAAGTATTAGATGACAAGAGGAAAATGAAAGCCAGAGCAATAAATACATACTGGTACCATGGTGTCCCATAAGAACTTCAGCCCAGATATAGGCTCCAGGGACTAAGAGGCTTTAATAACCTGACACATACAGAAACTGTGGCCTCAGGCTCATGCAAAGTGACAGCTCAGACTGAGCCACCTGCATAGAACTTGGAACCGCAGAAATGCCCTGTCCATTAGAAAGGTACAGAATTACTCTCTTTATCCACTGGCTCAGTGGGGGCAATAAGGATACTTTCTGTGTGTCTGGGCCTTAAGTAGATAAATTTTTTAAAAAAGACATCTGTGCAAAATAAACAACCCAGGCCTCTATTCCTTGAAGATATAAGTTTTAGTTAATGCTACCTGTGAGTGTAGAAAATTCAAGTGGAGTAATTAACATAAAAACAGGCCCAAGGCCTGGGAAACCCTAGGGTTTTTGTCAAATTAACGTGAAATCTGAAGAACACAGGGATCTCACATAGGTAAACAAAAGCTACAGATAAGCTCAAAATTAAAAAAAAAAAAAATTACCAGCTACACAAGGAAAGTAAATACCATAAGGGATAGTTAGCAGATGCAACAAAGAGAAAAAATACAGCCTGACCACTGGAAATAGTAGAAAAATCTGCAAGAACATATAAAATAAAGATCCTGAAAGTTATTAAAGAGATAAAGGAATAAATAGATATTATAACGTAATAGTAATGATAAACTTGTAAAATAATAATAACTTGTAAGAACTGTAATTAAAATTTAGAGTGACTTTAATAATTTAACAACAAAATCTAAGTGAGGCAACTTCTGTAGAAATGGGCAGCAGGAAGGAGCTAGGACAGAAAAAGGGAAAGGAACAAAGAAACACCTGAAATGACTATAGAAGCCTCACCACTGTGCTGTATGCTCCCAGAGAGTAGGTCCTGGGATCATTTTCTACTTGACCTTGCATGTTCTTGCATGTCCAGTCAGTCCCTGTCATAGCAGAAGACTTCAAAAAGTGCTTATTGAATGAATGCAGTAACAAAAGAACAAGCTATAGGTAAAAGGATTAATGAATAATGGAGGAAAGTCTTTCAGGCAACATTCTGGATTAAAGTTTTTCTTTTCTCTCGTGAAGACCAAGATATCCACCAAAACTCATTCCACCTTAGCAATGACAGTCATTCATGAGTCAAGGCCATTTATAGACATCCAGAGGCAGTATACTTTTTTTTAAATAAAGTATTTTGCAGAAGGCCCCAGCTGAGTTCATTATCTTTGTAAATTGTGACTGTACTGAGAGCTACATTCCAGCCCTGTATGGATTTAAGCAAGAGTACATGGGAACAGAAAGAGCTAGGACAACAGAAACACAGTTAGAGAAGTCCATGTAGGACAAAGCAGAAGGTCTCTGCTTTGAATGTTTCACAGTTGCTAACAGAGGGCCAGAAAGCTGCCTGATATCAATGACTTGACTTGTCACGAGGGATGTGGCCAGTCCAGCTTCTATTTGGATGAGACTGGTGGCATATGAATGTTGAATCAAATCAAAGCCAACACAGAAACAGATGACAAAAGATAAAGAGGACCTATTCCAGAATGAGCCCAATGATGATGCATCTGTAGCTTCTTCATCTCTCTAATGAAAGGGAAGTATCAATTAATCCAAAAAAACCACCCTGTCATGATGGCTTGAAATCATGCTTCAAATTTAGAATCCAGTTGTTCTCAGTTTATCTTTTAGTTTGCTAGAAAATCCACTGGACTTTCTCCAACCCTCCCCACTCTAATGTTCCCACTGTTCTTAGATTACTCAAGATGTTAAGCCTGTGGAAGTAGTTCCCGCAAGTGGAAGCAGTAGTGAACTTTGTTGCTATGGGCAACACAAAACACTCTTCATGAGAGGTTAACACTCCAGAATATGGGAATCAGATAAATGTTTCTGTGCCTGTTGTAACCACTCTGGGAAACGAAACATACCAGGTGGCTTTCTGACCTTCAATTTTTTTCATCTAGAAAATTAAGATGAATGGAAGAGGTTCGGGGCATAGGTTTGGTTACCAGGCTGTCTAGGAATTGAATTTGGGTGTTTTATTGAATAGTTAAGTGACCTTGGTGAGTTACCTAGCCTCTCTGAACTCATCTGGAAGATAGGAATAAGAATATTATCAGTTGAATTTGCCTAAATGGGTAGGATGCCATTCTACTGTACTGACCTCATGGAACAGCTGGGTAGACAAAATGAGATGATGTATGTGATTATAGTTCTCTGAGTTACTCAGAGCACCATGAAGACCACTGAGAACACTCGTCATGGATTTGTTTAGTACTCTGCTATGGATAAAACTCCTGAGGGAACCATAATCTTGAAACAGAATTTTAGGGTTGGTGAATAAAAAGCCCCCAGCAGAATTGGAGAATTTACAGCATATCCCCTTCATCACCTGTTACTACAACCCATCAAAACAAAAACAAAATTCAGCCCATATCCCAATGCATAGATTTCCACATGTAGGCTCGTGGTATCTACACTTTCAGAGAATGCACACATAAAAATGCACAGCAAAGTGTTAACAGAAGTCACCTCTCAAGTTTGTGATGAAGCATTGGTGAATATGATCTTGTAGATTAAAGATGGTGCAAAACTCTTTGCTACTCCTACCATAAAGAGGTGAAGTCTAATGTCCAATTTGTGTCCTGGCCCACCTTACTGACTTGCTTGATCAATAGCATGCAGTGAAAATTATGTTCTGGGATTTTTCAAGCTAAGTCATGAGAAGTCTTGCTGCTTCTGCAAGGCTCTCCTAGGATGCTTGCTATGGAGGAAGCCAGTTGTCACGTAAGGAGTCTGACTACACAGAGGCTACCATGCTGGAGAGGACACATAAAATGACCATGTGGTACTGAGACATGTGCCTTAAGACTACATGTAAAAGGAGAGAGAAGTGACGGGCCAGCCTCCATGACTTCCGATCATTCCCAGCTGAGGTCACAGACATCGCAAGGAGCAGAGTCAGGTTTTCCCTGCTGAGCACTGCCTAAATTGCAGATTCAAAACAAATATATGTTGCTTCTTTATGCCACTAACTTTTGGGGTGGTTTGTCACATAACAATACATAACTGGTAGAAAATATATTTTTTTATTGTCTGAATTTTTTGCAGCCAACCCATGTTTCTCTTTTAGCTTGAAAATAAAAGGAGAAAACCGAAAGGAAAATGTAAAACAGAAAAAAGTCTTTTTAGAAAAGGAGAGGAGATCTCTCCTGCACTGTAGCCGTATCACTAGCCTCGCCAACAACCTTCGCCTACTCTAGTTAACGTGGATTGTCATGGGCTATTCAGTTTCCTTTTCTGAGAAAACCACCAGTTGATGCCTCCTGTCATCTCATAGAAAATAGATCCTGTTGCAAACAGCTACAAGCACCGGGCAAAGTCCTTCAGAGATTCTGAGACAATAACTCAATCTCTTTCCGGATTGATAAATCATTCTGCATGTGTCCCCACGCCCATTTTCAAACACCATCGTTCATAAACTGATTTTACTAGAATCTAGCTAAAAGCAAAGGGGAGCAATTGCTTTAGAGTCTAGAACCTGGAATCATCACGGTGCAGCTTTGGAGAGGGTCAACCTTTCCAATTAGGGAATGTGGTCTTTAGGATTTGGGATCAGAAGAGATCTCAGGGAGTCTTCTGTTCTACATCTGGGAGATTTTTCATGTCACTCCTTGGCTTCTGCCTTCATAAAACAAAGAAGTTTGTCTTGATGGCCTTGAAGACCTCTTGTAGTTGCAAAGTTTAATGCTTACAGCTAAAGCAGAAGCCCAGGTCTTGTTTTGCGATATGTCAGACAAATCAACGGTGGGAAGAAGTTTCAATAATGTGATCACAGGCAGAATGCAAATGCTTCAGCACAACCTACAAGCACATTTTCTCCTTCCTCCATCCCCTTTAGTGAAGGTCCGAAGGTTTTAGGAGGAGAGGAATGTCAACTTGGCATTGACTTTGTATTCTGAGGGAGATAAAGTGTACTCACTATTTTTCAAGAGGAATATGATGTATGTGTGACATCCTGAAATAAGTAGATCTTGGAAATAATTTTCAATGTTTCCTGGTAGAGTTGTTTGGGGTTTCCTACTGCTTCCTGTATAAGCCATTTTAGATTGTATACCAGGCATCCCTTCCTCCTAACAGCAAAGCAGGAAGAAAGCAGCTTTCTGAGAGAATGAACCTCTCCCCCGCCCCTTTGGTGCAAGAATTCCCTCATCGGTTAAATGGAGAATCAGCTCACCCAGTGAATTCTAATGAGGCAGCCGGCTTAGCTGTCAGCAGTCCTCCCTGCTTAAGACGACAGCAAGCAAGGGAAAGGATTGCATACTACGCGTACCAAGCAGTTTACCTTCCCATGCCAAGGGACAAGAACATCAGAACAGCTTCCAGTGGGGCTGGGCTCACTGACAAACCCAGCAGCAAGGCACACTGGAGCAAGTTACCCTGGGTTTAAGGACTCCTGCAAAATATGGCTGGTATGGAATGGCAAATTTAAGAAATTGATTAAGATTCATCCTGATTAATCTGATGAAAATCTGGGTTTTGAAATATAGATATATCTAGGAACTAAGTTGCCCTAAAATATGATGCAGGAAATATACAGATATACAAAAGCACCCTTTGGATGCTGGCTCTGAATTGAAATGGGAAACACTTCAACATTAGTATTAAGGGCAATGAGTGAAGCTGCGTCTTGCTATTAGTCAAGAAAGCAAGGAAACCACTTACAAAGACGGTGCTGAGAAATCCATAAACAAGGCTGGAAGCAAAGTGGCAGGGGTCCTAGACTGACCTTGGTCACTGGTTTTGTTGCTTGAGAAAAAACAGATAAGCACCAAGCCCATGCTTCTGAAACAAGGGAAGACAGTGAAATGTCAAATGGACATGTACCCCAGGGATAAGCATAGCACATCTTGCGAAAGCATCAATCTTGATAGCTTTAAATTATGCTTCTTTTTAATTTGAAAATCGACTCTGTGAGATAGAAAAAAAAATTAAGTGTACCTGAGTTTTAGCAAATGTAAATACCCATACAAACACCACCACAATCAAAACATGGAAAATTTCCTCATCATCCTCCAAAGTTTCCTTCTGCTTGTTCACGGTTAATACCTCCTCAATGTGCTCCTTTGCATCTGACTTCTTTTCTTCACCATAAGTTTTGAGATTCATCCATGCTGTTTTGTGTATCAATTCTTTCTTTTTTATTGCTAGGTAGTATTCCACTGCAAGAACATTGCAGAATTTTTGTAAACTATTTCTCATGTTGATAAAAATTCAGGTTGTTTCAAGTTTGGGCTGTTAGGAATAAGGCTCCTAGAATATTTGTGTACAAGGTTGTATGTGGACATGTTTCATTTCTCCTGGGTAAATATCAGGGAGCAAGATAACTGAGTCTTAGATAAGTCTATGTTTAATTTTATTGAAAACAGCTAATTGTTTTCCAAAATGGTTCTATCATTTTATACTCCACTACCCATGACTTACATTAAATGCAAATGGAGTTGAGCACCATCATATACAGGGATTCTACATCCAGTTTGTGAGCAATATTCAATTTCCTATGGAAAATCTCTTAAGGAATTCACCAAAGCACCATATGCATGTTTAGGAGCTTGCAGCACTGTGCTGTGGGTATGCATGCATATTGCACATTCAAAAATATGCAAGTGTACCTGTATATTATTCATAGTAATAGGTAACTGATGTGATTTGGCTGTGTCCTCACCCAAAATCTCATCTTGAATTGTAATTCCCATAATTCCCACGTGTCAATGGCAGGACCAGGTGGAGGTAACTGAATCATGGGGGTGGTTTCCCCCATGCTATTCTCATGATAATGAGTGAGTCTCACAAGATCTGCTAAGCATCTGGCATTTCCCTACTTGCACTCATTCTCTCTCCTGCCACCCTGTAAAGAGGTGCCTTCTGCCATGACTGTAAGTTTCCTGAGGCCTCCCCAGCCATGCAGTACTCTAAGTTAATTAAACCTCTTTTCTTTATAAATTATCCAGACTGTGGTTATTTCTTCATAACAACATGAGAAGGAACTAATACAGTAAATTGGTACCAAGGTAGTAGGGCACTGCTATAAAGACACATGAAAATATAGAAGCAACTTTGGAACTGGGTAACAGGCAGAAGTGGGAATAGTTTGAAGGGTTCAGAGGAGACAAGAAAATGTGGGAAAGTTTGGAACTTCCTAGAGATTTGTTGAATGGCTTTGCCCAAAATGGTGATAGTGATATGGACAATGAAGTTCAGGCTGAGGTGAACTCAGATGAAGATGAAAACTTGTTAGGAACTGGAGTAAAGGTCACTCTTGCTATTCCTTAGGAAAAAGACTGGAGGCTTTTTGCCCCTGACTGAGAGATGTGTGGAACTTTGAACTTAAGAGACAAGATTTAGGGTATCTGGTGGAAGAAATTTCAAAGTGACAAAGTGTCCAGAAGAAGCAGAGAATAAAAATTTGGAAAATTTGCAGCCTGGAGATGCAATAGAAAATAAAACCCCATTTTCTGATCAATTCAATAAGAAGAGCTAACTATCCTAAATGTATATGCACCCAATACAGGAGCACCCAGATTCATAAAGCAAGTACTTAGAGACCTACAAAGAGACTTAGACTCCCACACAATAATAATGGGAGACTTTACAACCCCACTGTCAACATTAGACAGATCAACGAGACAGAAAGTTAACAAGGATATCCAGGAATTGAACTCAACTCTGCACCAAGCAGACCTAATAGACATCTACAGAACTCTCCACTCCAAAGCAATGAAATATACATTCTTCTCAGCACCATATCTCACTTATTCCAAAATTGACCACATAGTTCAAAGTAAAGCACTCCTCACCAATGTAAAAGAACAGAAATTATAACAAACTGTCTCTCAGACCACAGTGCAATCAAACTAGAACTCCGGACTAAGAAACTCAATCAAAACTGCTCAACTACATGGAAACTGAACAACCTGCTCCTGAATGACTACTGGGTACATAACAAAATGAAGGCAGAAATAAAGATGTTCTTTGAAACTAATGAGAACAAAGATAAAATATACCAGAATCTCTGGGACACATTTAAAGTAGTGTGTAGAGGGAAATTCATAGCACTAAATGCCCACAAGAGCAAGCAGGAAAGATCTAAAATTCACACCCTAACATCACAATTAAAAGAACTAGAGAAGCAAGAGCAAACACATTCAAAAGTTAGCAGAAGGCAAGAAATAACTAAGATCAGAGCAGAACTGAAGGAGACAGAGAAACAAAAAACCCTCCAAAAAATCAATGAATCCAGGAGCTGGTTTTTTGAAAAGATCAACAAAATTGATAGACCGCTAGCAAGACTAATAAAGAAGAAAGGAGAGAAGAATCAAGTAGATGCAATAAAAAATGATAAAGGGGATATCACCACTGACCCCACAGAAATACAAACTACTATCAGAGAATAGTATAAACACCTCTATGCAAATAAACTGGAAAACTTAGAAGAAATGGATAAATTCCTGGAAACATACACTCTCCCAAGACTAAACCAGGAAAAAGTTGAATCCCTGAATAGACCAATAACAGGCTCTGAAATTGAGGCAATAATTAATAGCCTACCAACCAAAAAAAGGCCAGGACCAGACGGATTCACAGCCAAATTCTACCATAAATACAAGGAGAAGCTGGCATCATTCCTTCTGAAACTATTCCAATCAATAGAAAAGAGGGAATCCTCCCTAACTCATTTTATGAGGCCAATATCATCCTGATATCAAAGCCTGGCAGAGACACAACAACAAAAAAGAGAATTTTAGACCAATATCCCTGATGAACATCGATGCAAAAATCCTCAATAAAATACTGGCAAACCAAATCCAGCAGTACATCAAAAAGCTTATCCACCATGATCAAGTGGGCTACATCCCTGAGATGCAAGGCTGGTTCAATATATGCATATCAATAAATGTAATCCAGCATATAAACAGAACCAAAGACAAAAACCACATGATTATCTCAATAGATGCAGAAAAGGCCTTTGACAAAATTCAACAGCCCTCATGCTAAAAACTCTCAATAAATTGGTATTGATGAAACATATCTCAAAATAATAACAGCTATTTAGGACAAACCCACAGCCAATATGATACTGAATGGGCAAAAACTGGAAGCATTCCCCTTGAAAACTGGCACAAGACAGGGATGCCCTCTCTCACCACTCCTATTCAACATAGTGTTGGAAGTTCTGGCCAGGGCAATCAGGCAAGAGAAATAAATAAATGGTATTCAATTAGGAAAAGAGGAAGTCAAATTTTCCCTGTTTGCAGATTACATGATTTTATATTTAGAAAACCCCATCGTCTCAGCCCAAAATCTCCTTAAGCTGATAAGCAACCTCAGCAAAGTCTCAGGGTACAAAATCAATGTGCAAAAATCACAAACATTCTTAAACACCAATAACAGACAGAGAGCCAAATCATGAATGAACTCCCATTCACAATTGCTTCAAAGAGAATAAAATACCTAGGAATCCAACTTACAAGGGATATGAAGGACCTCTTCAAGGACAACTACAAACCACTGCTCAATAAAATAAAAGAGGACACAAACAAATGGAATAACATTCCATGCTCATGCATAGGAAGAATCAATATCGTGAAAATGTCCATACCACCCAAGGTGATCTATAGATTCAGTGCCATCCCCATTAAGCTACCAATGACTTTCTTCACAGAATTGGAAAAAAAGCTACTTAAAAGTTCATATGAAACCAAAAAAGAACCCTCATTGCCAAGACAATCCCAAGCGAAAAGAACAAAGCTGGAGGCATCACACTACCTGACTTCAAACTATACTACAAGGCTACAGTAACCAAAACAGCATGGTACTGGTACCAAAATGGAGATATAGACCAATGGAACAGAACAGAGTCCTCAGAAATAATACCACACATCTACAACCATCTGACCTTTGACAAACCGGGCAAAAACAAGAAATAGGAAAGGATTCCCTATTTAATAAATGGTGCTGGGAAAACTGGCTAGCCATAAGTAGAAAGCTGAAACTGGATCCCTTCCTTTCACCTTATGCAAAAATTAATTCAAGATGAATTACAGAGTTAAATGTTAGACCTAAAACCATAAAAACCCTAAAAGAAAACCTAGGCAATACCATTCAGGACATAGGCATGGACAAGGACTTCATGTCTAAAACACCAAAAGCAATGGCAACAAAAGCCAAAATTGACAAATGGGGTCTAATTAAACTAAAGAGCTTCTGCACAGCAAAAGAAACTACCATCAGAGTGAACAGGCAACCTACAGAACAGGAGAAAATTTTTGCAAACTACTCATCTGACAAAGGGCTAATATCCAGAACCTACAAAGAACTCAGACAAATTTACAAGAAAAAAACAAACAATCCCATCAAAAAGTGGGCAAAGGATATGAACAGACACTTCTCAAAAGAAGACATTTATGCAGCCAACAGACACATGAAAAAATGCTCATCATCACTGGCCTTCAGAGAAATGCAAATCAAAACCACAAAGAGATACCATCTCATACAAGTTAGAAAGGCAATCACTAAAAAGTCAGGAAACAACAGGTGTTGGAGAGGATGTGGAGAAATAGGAACACTTTTACACTGTTAGTGGGACTGTAAACTAGTTCAACCATTTGGAAGACAGTGTGGCAATTCCTCAAAGATCTAGAACTAGAAATACCATTTGACTCAGCCATCCCATTACTGAGTATATACCTAAAGGATTATAAATCATGCTGCTATAAAGACACATGCACGCATATGTTTATTGCGGCACTATTCACAATAGCAAAGACTTGGAACCAACCCAAATATCCATCAATGACAGACTGGATTAAGAAAATGTGGCACAATATACACCATGGAGTACTATGCAGCCATAAAAAAGGATGAGTTCATGTCCTTTGTAGGACATGGATGCAACTAGAAACCATCATTCTCAGCAAACTATCTCAAGAACAGAAAACCAAACACCGCATGTTCTCACTCATAGGTGGGAATTGAACAATGAGATCACTTGGACACTGGAAGGGGAATATCACACACTGGGGCCTATTGTGAGGTGAGGGGAGACGGGAGGGATAGCATTAGGAGATATACCTAATGTAAATGATGAGTTAATGGGTGCAGCACACCAACATGGCACATGTATACATATGTAACAAACCTGCACATTGTGCACATGTACCCTAGAACATAAAGTATAATAAAAATAAAAATAAAAATAAAAGCCCATTTTCTGTGAAGAAATGCAAACCCACTGCAGAAATTTGCATAAGTAATGAGGAGCTGAATGTCAGTTACCAGGACAATTGGGAAAATATCTCCAGGGCATGTCAGAGACCTTCACAGCAGTCCCTCCCTTCACAAGCCCAGAGGTCTAGGAGGGAAAAATGGTTTCCTGGGTTGGGCCCAGGGTCCCCCTGCTCTGTGAAGCCTTGGGACATGGAGTCCTACATCCCAGCTGCTTGAGTACCAGCTGTGGCTAAAAGGGGTCAATGTACAGTTCAGTCTGTTGCTTCAGATGGTGCAAGCCCCAAGCCTTGGTGGTTTAAATGTGGTGTTGGGCTTGTAGGTACACAGAAGTCAAGAACTGAAGTTTGGGAACCTACATCTAGATTTCAGAGGATGTATGGAAACACCAGGATGTCCAGGCAGAAGTTTGCTGCAGGAGTGCAGCCCTTGAGGAGAACATCTGCTAGGGCAGTGCGGAAGAGAAATGTGGATTTGGACCTCCCACACAGAGTCCCCACTGGGGCACTGCCTAGTGGAACTGTGAGGAGAGGACCACCATCTTCCAGACCCCAGAATGGTAGATCCACTGAGAGTTTGCACCGTGTGCCTGGAAGAGCCACAGACACTCAACACCAGCCCATGAAAGCAGCTGGGAGAGGGGCTGCAGACTGCAAAGCCACAGTGGTGGAGCTGCCCAAGGCCATGGGGACCCACCTCTTGCATCAGCATGACCTGGATGTGGGAAATGGAGTCAGAGGAGATCATTTGGAACTTAAAGGTTTAATGCCTGCCCTATTGGATTTCAGACTTGCATGGTGCCTGTAGTCCCTTTGTTTTGGCCAATTTCTCCCATTTGGAATGGGTGTATTTACCAAATGCCTGTACCCCCATTGTATCTAAAAAGTAACTAACTTGCTTTCAATTTTACAGGCTTATAGGTGGAAGAGACTTGTCTTGTCTCAGATGAGACTTTGGAAAATCTGTTCTCAATGTTTGCAAACTATGCATCTGACAAAGGATTAATATCCAGAATCCATAAGGAACTCAAACAAATGAAAGAAAAAACAATCCCATTAAAAAATGGTCAAAGGACATGAACAGACAGTTCTCAAAAGAAGATATAGAAGCAGCCAACACCCACATGAAAAATATTCAACATTACTAACCAGAGAGATGCAAATCAAAACCACAATGAAGTACCATCTGACACCAGTTAG
This sequence comes from Trachypithecus francoisi, assembly GCF_009764315.1. Lineage (NCBI taxonomy): Eukaryota > Metazoa > Chordata > Mammalia > Primates > Cercopithecidae > Trachypithecus > Trachypithecus francoisi. The sequence continues at coordinate 99,289,239 of NW_022681471.1, forward strand.
AATGGCTATTATTAAAAAGTCAAAAATAACAGGTGTTGGTGAGGTTGCAGAGGAAAAGGAATGCTTATACACTATTGGTGGAAATGAAAATGAGTTCAGCCACTATGGAAAGCAGTTTGGAGATTTCTCAAATAACCTAAAAATAGAGCTACCATTCAACCCAACAATTCTATTACTGAATAAATGCCCAAAGGAAAATGGATCGTTCTATCAAAAAGGCACATACACTCATATGTTTATCACAGCACTATTCACAACTACAAAGACATAGAATCAACCTAGATGCCCATCAGTGGTGGAATGGATAAAGAAAATGTGGTACATATACACCTTGAAATACTATGTAGCCATAAAAAGGGATGAAATCATGTCTTCACAGGGATATGGATGGAGCTGGAGGTCATTATCTTAAGTGAATTAATGCAGAAATAGAAAACCAAATTCCAGATATTCTCAATGAAAAGTGAGAGCTAAACACTGGGTACACATAGATGTAAAGATGGAAATAACACCAGAGACATCAAAAGGTGGTGGGAATTTGAGTTAATGCACAGGAGGTATTCTGAAATCATCCACATTTATTCAAATGGTAGTCTCTCTGTACCTGCCTATGTACTTCTGTGTTTGTGTATCTCCTCCTTTTACAGGTGGAGATGACTAATACACGTAGTCAAACTCAAGTAATTTAAATGAGTGTATGATATAATTCCATTGTATGTTACGAAGTAGAACTTTGCAAAATAACTGAAAGATAAAGCCATTCAAAGATAGGTCAACTTTGCATTCAGGCCATTTCCCAGACCTACCAAGATGATAGCAGGGGTGGGAGTGGGGATATAGCTTCACTGTTATCTGCTGCTGATGATGATTCAGAGAAAAATCTGAAACTTCCGTGTTTTTCAAATTTGAGTAATGCACAGTCCTTTCTGAGGGAATATTTTTTCTCTTGGATGTGCATTATTGAATAATAGTATTTAGTTAAAATATTGCTTATTACATGCAAACTTAAGACCACAGAATTCTTATATTATCAATCACCTACATCCTTGAAGCCCTTAAATGTTTACAAATTAATATAAATAGAACTGTAACACTAGTACAATTCCAATTAACAACATTGATTTGAAATAATGGGTAATATTGTTTTGCTGAAACTAAACTAAACTGGCACTGAGAGTATGAAGAGGACATTATGCCTACACAACCACAGGTCAAACAATGGCTTAAAATTCCTAGTACTTTGCAAATTATTTTCAAATTACTAGGAAACCTTGGCTCAAGCAATGAGCATTCAGTGTAAATGCTTCATTTACATATAAGGTCTGCCTTTGTGATTTTCTTATTAGGCCAAGACAAGTTAAATAGAATGACTTTTATAAACTTTTGATAGTGATAAAACCTGGTCTAATATATTCTATTAGAAATGTAGTAAAAAGATTTCAAGACATCTATGCTCTTTGGATCAGAAATTCCACTTCTGGACATTTATTTTATTTTATTTTTTTATTATTTTTTTCTTTTAATTTTTTTTAATTATACTTTAAGTTCTAGGGTACATGTGCATAACGTGCAGGTTTGTTACATATGTATACTTGTGCCATGTTGGTGTGCTGCACCCATCAACTCGTCAGCACCCATCAATTCATCATTTATATCAGGTATAACTCCCAATGCAATCCCTCCCCTCTCCCCCTTCCCCATGATAATATGTTTCCCAATTTTCCTGTGAACATCGAGTATTTTTAATATTTGTTCATTTCACAAGAGAAAATATCTATTGCCGTTTTAATTTGCAATTATTTGATTATTCATGGGTTTTAATATCATTTTGTGTATTTTTGGCCATTTGTATTTTTCTATTGCCATGTTCACATTTCTTATTAATTGATAGGAGCTCTTATATATTAGGGACATAATCTCCTCGTCATATATTGTCAATGTCTTTCTTCTCTTTATCTTTTACCTTTGTTTATGGCATGTGTTTTTCTTGTACTATGGTTTTGTTTTTAATGTAGTTAAATTATCAGTCTTTTTCTTTCTGTTTCTAGCTTTGACGGCATACAAATTTAGTGTTTTGTGTAGTTTATGAGATTTAAGATAGATTGCTCATTTTGTCAGAAATTAAATGTCACCTGGAAATGAAATTAAACTTTTGAAAGTATTTTTAGAGAATTTATTACATAACCATAGCCCTTATCATAACTAAAAAAAAATCCTTAATAATGAGTAAAGTTAACATATCAACATTTTTGAAAAAAAATCCATCTTTTTAAAATCCTGTCTGTGCCAATTAGTAGGTGATATTTTGTCTATTCTATATTTACTACCTGAAATAAAATAATCCCAATAGAAAACCTAAAAAAATAAAAATAAAATAAAATAAATAAATAAATAAATAGAACGACTTAGCATCAATTCAATGATGAACACACACGCGCGCGCGCGCGCACACACACACATGGAGAGTGTAAATGTAAAATGGGGTGCAGGGAATGTGTTTGTTTGATCTCACCCTAATATTCCCAGGCAGGGAGGGATGGAGAGAGGGATGAAGGCCTCAAATAGAAATTACGAGGCTGAACACTTAGGTCAATTTTTAAAAATGAATCTATTGTCATTTCAAAATAATTAAATATTTGGGGCTAATTAGACAAAATAACAACTTCAGAAAAGAAAATCAAAGCTCTTGAATTCCCATTTGGCCTTTGGCAAGTGTAGACACAATCAGACACAGTCTGCAGCCCTTCTGAGGGGAGAGCCTGGGAAAACAGTGAAGCTGCAAGGACAAGGGGGAAATTAATCAAGAAATATTGAGAAAGCCTGGGAATATGACATTGCTAGTGATGTGTGGTTTGTTCAACAAACAAATAGGAAGGCTCAAGGGAAATGAAATTTCTCAAGACAGAAGACCAGATGGGCCTTGTCAGCAAACGTGGAGCAAAAAAAAAAAAAAGAAGCAAAAACCATTTATGAGGGAAGGATGGTCAGCACAGGAGTTTAGGGGACACTTGAAGAGAAAACAATAAAGATCCCTCAGAATTTGAGTAGGATGTTATATTTCTAAAGTATTTCCACATACAACTCCCTTGTATGGTAAATAAGGTAATGTAAAACAAAACTAACATTCTAAGTACCCCCAACCAACTGAATGGATCCCCTTTCTCAGCCAAAAGCATTCCAAAGTTAACCTGAAAAACTAGTTCAGGCGATGATGAGAAGCGGGGGCGGGGTTCAGACATGGCTCATTATACCCTCCTCCCTTTGGAATTCAGGCACAACTGACCAGCACTAACGTTAAAACAGAGACTTTAACACTGACAAAGCAGACTCTGTAGCAGTAAAATACCAACATTACAGATAGCAGGCTCTGGAAGAAATTGAAGTATTTTACCTCAAAATACATTTTTGACATATTTTGAAATGGCCCTGCAGCGCTGTGTCTTGTGGGGAAAATCTACATTCTGTAGAGAATCCCCTTTCCTTCCCAGGTCTTTTTCCTGATCCAGGAGAGAATTAACTAACAGTCTGGCACCTTCTAAAGTCTGATAAGAAACATTCATAAGCTATTCTCTCTGAAGCCTGCTACCTGGAGGTGGTGGCTCACATCTGTAATCTCATCACTTTGAGTGGCCAAGCCCAAGAGTTCAAGACCAGCCTGGGTAACATGGCAAAATCCCACCTCTACAAAAAAAAAAAAATACAAAAATTAGCAAGGCATGGTGGCATGCACCTGTAGAACCATCTACTTGGGAGGCTGAGGTGGGAGGATCACCCAAGTCCAAGGAGTTCAAGGCTGCAGTGAGCTATGATCTTGCCACTGCACTCCTACCTGGGTGACAGATTGAGGCCTTGTCTCAAAAAAACAAAACAAAACAAAACAAAAAAAACAAAAAAAGAACTTGGTCACCACAACCTCTTATTTTAACCCAGACATCTCCATCTATTGATTCCAGTCTTTAGATAATAACTTAACTCTGTCAACTAATTGCCAATCAGGAAATCTTTAAATCCCTCTATGACCTGGAAATCCCCACTTCGAGTTGCCCTACCTTTCCAGACCCAACCAATGTACACCTTACATATATTGACTGATGGCTTATCTCTCCCTAAAATATATAAAATCAAGCTGTACCTCGACCACCTTGGCCATATGTTTTCAGGATCTCCTGGGGCCGTGTCCTGGGCCATGGTCACTCATATGCAGCTGAGAACAAATCTCTTCAGATATTTTACAGTTTGACTCTTTTTGTTGACAGTAAATGAGCTCCCATTCACAAAAGAAGAAACTTAAGCTCTCAAAGGTCAAATGTTTTTCCCTTGGTCACAAAGGGAATCAGAAAAGGAGAAATTGAGCTGAGGTCTCCTGCCTCATGGACCCTGGTCTTGCCAACACCCTGAAGATCAAAGAGCTAGAGGCAATATCAGGTAGTAGTTAAGCATATGGGCTTACAATCAGACAGCTTTAGGAGGCTGAAACCATTGCTCATTGGCTAGGGGAGGCACCTGGCATAATCCATTATCAGCCTTTCTTCACAAAAAGAAATCATGCACATGACGGAGCTCAGTGCCTGGCACATAATCAGTTCTCATTAAATGTAGCCATTACAGTGTTAAGACTATATGGATTATGCAAACCAATATAGATGGGAGTGGACAAATTCCGTGTAATCATTGTATGTACTAGATACCAAAGCATTCTGGGATAGACATAATAGTGCATGTTTTAAAACAAATTTGGCATAATAAAAGAACTATAAGAAAAAAACGATAAACTGTTGAATTTTTACTATTAAGGAGTGAAAAATGATAATTGTAACCAAAGGGGAATAAAAAGAGAATGGGGGCCAAATTGAACAATGAGATTAGACTGGGAAAGTCAACATTCACAACTACTCTTTTATATTGCCATTCAAATATCTCATGTTTAAAAGAAAGATTAGTTGATAGATGATTTAAAATTGCATCTTACTGTGAATGTAAGAAGATTCAAATGAAACATGTAGGTATTTCATGCATACTGTATTAAGGAGGAAATGTCTAATGGGTAGATAAAAAGACACATTTTGTAAAGCTTTCCTCAGGTTGTTTCAATTCAATTCTATTATCTGCTGAAGACCCCATTCATTGAACATCCATGTGCTCACATTAAACTGCTTTGGTCCTATGTGCTAAGCACTTTGCTAAGTCCTGGAGATCAAAGATTTAAAAAGCCCAGCCCTGGCCTTTCAGTTTAGTAGTTGATTCAGAGATGTGGACACATAGTGCTAAGACACTGTGATGGTGCCATTAGATGACCTGTCTAAAGTGTGTGGGTGCCCAGAAGAAGACATTAGGTAGACTGAATTTTTGGCCCCAATTATTCACTACTGTTATCAAACACCTACATATACAATCTTGCCATGGCCTCTCTGTGAGTGGGGTACCTTCCTGCCCCTAGACTTTGGGCTTAGCCATATAAATGACTTGGGCCAATGATGAATAGATGTGATGTTAGCAGAGGCTTGAAATGAGCTTACACTCTTGTACTTCTCATTGCCATGCAAAGAACATACTGAGCATCTTCCACAGGTCCAAGCAGGTTGAGAAATTAGAGGAGCAGATTCAGATCCAACCAACAGCTGGGAACCAAATCCAGCTGAACCCAGCCTGCATTAGCTAACCACTAACCAACCAAGCAAGAAATAACTGATTGTTTTAAGCCACTGTGTTTTGGGGTGTTTTGTTATGCAGCATCATGGCAATAGTTGTCTGAGATAGGCCATGTTGGATATGACAGGGATGGACAGGGATAGTGCTTTAGTGTGGCTCTTCTCTGACAGCATATTCTTCCCACACACCCTCCACTAAACGCATAAGCACATATTCCAAAGAAGAGTTGCAGGAATTCTTGCCATTGCCAATCCTATAAATAAGACTTTTGTTTGGATTACGTTGTGGTAATGCAGGGCGCATGTATTAACCTTTCATGGATATCTCCAGAGTAAAAAGAATGAGAAATAGAATCCCAAACCTCATCCAATCTACATATCCCTTTATTGTTGCTCTTTATTAAAATTGATGACCCCTTCAAAAAGGTACATGCATGGTGCTGACTCTAATACAGTCATAGCAGCCCCATCAACCAAAAAAGCTGGAGATGGATTTCCCAGGAGGGATAAGCTGGTTTCTGCGACTATGGCCAAATTTTGAAAAGTATCCTACAACCATGAGTCATGCGGAACTTAAGTCATGGATGAAAAATGTTAACTTACATATCTCTCCTAACAAGTAGATAGCTGCTGAGGAAAGGCTGGGGAGAGTTCATAAAGGGCAGGCAGAGTGGTGAGAAAAGTGGTAAGAAAAATCTATCTCATGCTATAAGGATATGGGACTATTCCTTCCAGAGCATAGAATAATATAAGATGATATACATTTCAGAAGCAGAGGTTTTTGTTAGTTAATTTTAAAAAAAGAATTTAAGGAGAGGATTTCCAACTAAGGCAGATGAGTCCCACAGTATTAATACAGTTAAGCAAATATTGGAGGATCATAGGAAATGAGGTTGAATAAATTACATGTTTTATCAGACATCTTTGGGCTTTGAAATTGCTGACAGTCCACTGCGGAATATTAAATCTCACATTTCTCAATTTTCCTTTTTATTGATGTTGTGGAGGAGGTTGTATATGAAAATTTTTCTCCTATCATTTATATAATATTTATTTTTAAATGTGTCTTAAGCCAGTCTCCTCCAGAAGCCAACCCTGAGACAAGGATTTGGGTGCAGGTAGCTTATTTGGGATGTGATCCCAGGAAGTACTGGCCCACTGGTTGGGAAGTGGGGAAGTGACACAGGGAAGGGAAAGAAGCCAATACAGGGCTCATTCATTGCCGCAGTTGCAAACCTGGGCTCAGTCCTGCTTGCAACCTCTGGGAGATGGTGTAGACAATTTCCCTGTCTGAGAGGAAGGAAGCCAGAGTACTTTCAATGAGCTCTCATCCAGTGTTGGCTGAGGGATGTTTCCAGGGGTGTTAACTTCCCAGCACTTCCAATATGCTTCATGAGCAAGGCCCGAGACAAAACCTTGGGTAGAGGACTTTTGTTTCCAACAGTAAGATGTCATTGGGTGTATAGGACAGTGAGTGCTCAGGGGACATATGCCAGCCACCAACACTGTGTGTGGTATAGTACATAATTAAATCCATGTGTCAATGAAAAAGAGTTACATTTAGTTAGAAACTGATGATGGAAACGTCCACTTGTCTAGCCCATCAGTATGTTCTTTTGAACCACACTTAGAATCAGGTTTGAATTACAGAAACCTCTTAATTACTGGACTAGGATCGGGTCCTGGGAGGAGCCAAGGTAGCCTGGGAGGATAAAAAAGCAGCATTGTACAATCAGATCCTAAGTACTTCAATATTTTATCAGCCAGGAAGACTGGACCCATGTTTATCTGCTGACTGTTGGCCCTGAGCTAAGCAACTTGCCTACAGACACAAAAGAAAGAGGTGCGATGGGGATTGGAGAGTACATCTGCCTGACTTCAAACTCCCTTCACCAGACTGCTACTGGGAGGACCCTGGATGATGCAGACCCAGGTTTTCCCCAGCAGAGAGGAAGGAAGCCACACACTCTGTAAGAGGAAGGGCTCTAAAAGACAAGGGAGTATGGAAGGCTTCATGACACTAGCCAGGAGTTTCTAGCCTTTCTTGGCTGATGAAGCCTTTTAAGAGTCCCATGAAAACCATGGATCCTCTCAGAAACAAACTCAAATGCACAAAATAGTGAATATCATTTCAAGAGCCTCACAAGTCATTGGAAGTCCCTCTGTGGGTCCCAGGTTAAGCTACCAGATACCAGGAAGGACTCAAATTATGTGGGTTGTGATTTTGGGCACTGTCAGAAAGAATTTTAGAAAATTCCCTAGGAAAGGGTCTCTGTTTATTAAGATTATCTGTCTCCCACCAGCAGTTCTCTAATGAGGCCTAAAATTGCCACCAGACCAACAGATTCAAGTGGCACAAAGGATTACAGATGCTAATTCATGATTAGATCAGGTGGGCTTCTTCTGACTCCCATTTAAACTACAAACTCTGCCTGGCCAAACTAGATCAATCAATGCCACAGAGAGGTTATCTCAAATTAAAAATTAGCTGGGACCAAGGAACATACCTAATCAATTAAGAATCTTATCAGAAGGACTAAAGCATTAGAAGCAATGAGAGTGGCAGAGATCCATACTTCAAAATAGAGATCTTCTCCATCCTTGACCCCTTATTTGGAAAGTTGCTGTTCTGAGAGGCCGGAAATCCTAATTCAATAAAGCCAGATGGACCTGGTGCCATATCCCTGTGGCATCCACAGTTTACTGTGACTCTGGACAAGTTAGGTTATCTTCCAATCCTCACTTTTCATATCTGTGCAGTGGGTGAACACTCCTCTCCTTATAAGGTTGTTGTGGGAATTAAATGGAAAATGAAGGTGCCTGCCATATACACCCGTTACCTTCATTTCAGTGTGTCTTGGTATTAATTCCCTTATTATCATCGTGATCATGTCCCAAAATAGAGTATTGATACACAGAGTGAACAAAAAAGGGTTCCTTCAATTATTCCTGTGTTCATATGCTGTACTGCTGAAGAACTGTTTTTACTGATCAGAATCAATTACAGCAAGTATCTCTGAAAGAAAATCTCTACATTGAAAAAAGCTGTACATCTTAGCTGATAGTATCTTTATGTCAACCTATAGTTATCAAATTATGGAACTGTAGAGAGAGGAGGGAGGAAGCAAAGAAGTAATCTAATCCAAACCCTAATTTTATAATGCAGGAGTAAGGCCCTGAGTGGTTAAATGTTTTACATAAATCACACAGCTAGTTAATTGCAGAGTGGAAAGTGGAGTCTAGATCTCTAAACTCCCAATCCTGTGTTTTCTCTACTATATCATGTGTTCTGTACTAATAAAACTAAAATGCAAAAAAAGGAAAATTTTAAAACTTCTCGAAATTCAATGTGACGGGATGTTATTGGCATCTGCAATATTCGTGGGAAGAGAATGAATAGAAAGTACCTAAAATGAAATGACCCATTCAATATGTGGTTTGGGATCCTCATTAGTTCCACTTGTTTTGGCATCCAAGTCATTCCAGCCTGGAGGTGGGTACGTGGGGAGGTGAGGAAGGCAGGTAGTGTGGTAGAAATTGTACTGAACAGGTGAATAAAAGACCTGTATTCTAAATTCAGTTCTGACACCAACTCAACGTGTGAAAGGTTAAGACATTTCCTTTACCCTTCTGAGCCTCCATTTCTTTATCTTTTTTTTAAAGTGTTCCTCTGAAAAGATGTTGCCAGGGTCTCTTTGGGCTTTCATGTTCCAGATTCCCAAAGAATCTCATACAATGGTCTCATACAAACTGTACTGAGGGACTGTATACAAAGGAGGAAAAGAAAATTAGGAGAAAAGAGGAGAAACTGGAAGAAAGCAAGGATTCAGGAGCGCCAACAGGGAAGCAAGTCCTCAGGAAAGGGGAAGCAGCAACAGGAAGGCCAGGAGCTTGCTGAGCACTGGTCCCTACTCAAGGAAGCAGCAACTTTTGATTTGCCTCTTGGATGTGTTTACACTCAACACAAACTCAAAACAACTTTCACTCATTTGCTCAATTAATATATTTTTTCTTTAGAAACAGCTTTATTAAAATATAATTCACATACCATACAATCCACTCATTTAAATTATACAATTCAGTGATGTTTTTCGTGATTCAGAGTTGTACAGTCATCACTACGATTTTAGAATATTTTCATCACCTCCCCAGAAAAACTTTATGCTCTTTAGCTATCTACCCTAAATCTCTCCATCCCCTCCCCCAGCTCTAAGCAACCACGCATCCATTTTCTGTCTCTCTAGATTTGCAAATTCTGGAAATTTCATGTAATATGTGGTGTTTTCTGACTGGCTTCTCTCAGCATAATGTCTTCAAGTCTCATCTATGTTGTAGCACGTATCAGTACTTCATTTTTATCTACAGGCAAGTAATATTCAATTGTATGGATATACCACATTTTCTTTATTTACTGCTCATTGGTGGTCATTTGGATTGTTTCCACTTTTCAACCATTATGAGTAACGCTGCTATCAACATTTCTGTACACTTTTTGTGGCGATCAACCAATTTTTGAGGCCTGTTTCACACCAAAGCTTCTGAGACCTAGAGATGCAAAAATGAAGGTGGTTATTGCTCTCAAGAAAGTCACAATATCGGGGAAGAAAGACGTGTTTTTGAAAAGCTGCAATAATCTGCTGTGATAAGTGCCATATGATAAGATGGGCAAAGCGAGACAGAGAAATTGATATTTGAAAGAGGTGTTGAAAATGAGTTGGACTTTAGGTATAGAGGAGGGAGAGGGTGTTACAGGCTATGGTAACTACATGTTAAAGGCTCAGAGGTGTCAAAAAGAATGCCATATTCAGGTAATTGTAAATAATATTAGTGCTATCTTATCTTTTATGATGCTTGCCATGTGTCAGGCACGTACTTTCTTAAACATTTAATTTGTATAACTCATTTACTCGCCACAGTAGCCTTGTGATAATATCATTTCCCCCATTCCATAGATGAAGAAACTGAAGCACAGAGAGGTAAATAACTTGTCGGAGGCTACACAACTAGTGAGACCCTGGATTGAAGCCAAGAGAGTCTGATTTCAAAACCTACAATCTGAGATGCCATGAGGACTCCCTCATTTAATTCTCAAGTGGTCCTGGCTGGTTGGATCATTGAGTGTGTGAGGGGCACAGCAGGAGTTGATGTTGGAAAGGTAGAATGTGTTACACAGTATGAAGAAATATTAATTCCAAAAGGAAAAGGGGGCCATCGAAGGTTTGTATGCAAGGCAATAACACAGATGAGATGTCCTTTTGGGAAGACAAGAGGCAACAGCAGGAGGATTGTTTGAAAGCAGAAAGAGACCATGGGTTTGTTTCACCATAGATACCACCCTTTCCCATACAAAATATCCAATACAGGTGTGAAATTGCAAAAGCAGCATTGGTTGTGCTCTCCCAGATATAATCTTTTCAGGAGGATGCTGCAGTCAAGATTTTATAAAGATAATTCTTATTTTTCATTCCCCACCTTCACTATCATAGGTTTAAGTCTAATTCTGAATAAATCGGGGCTGGCAGCTGCCCTAGATCTAACCAGGCAGAAGCAAAAATTTTGAGTACACAAGGCCTTCACATATATTTTTGCAAACACTTCAAGAGACAGAATGGTGATAAACAAAGAGTTCATGTGCCAGAGGAGTATACGATTGGTTTTCTTCCACACATACATTATTAAAGTGGCCTTTAGCACATCGATAGTTTGCAGAATTCTCATTCCTGTTTTCCTGTGCTCATCCTTGAGTTTTCATTGTAGCTTTCCAGTCCCCAGAAGAGTCCACCTCAACTACAGAACAAGCAGGTGAGTTCCAAGGGCACTCCAAAACAAGTGCTAATAGAAAACAGGACTTGACTGTAACACCTATGCAAGGCACATAGAAAATGTGCCCTCTGTCATTATCCCTCTACCTTAAAATCAAGGTTATTTTAGGGAATGTGGAGGATGATCCTTGAGCCAGCAAGAGTTCATATTTAACTCACAAATCTTCAGAAATCCCTTTATGAAGCTGCTGTGATCATTTCCATTGCACAGGTGGAAAAGTAGAGAGAATAAAGGGCTAGCAAATTGACCTGCTGTATTCAAAATTGTGCAGGTGAAACATATGGCTCTGGGCAAATCATCTCACTTCATCCTCTCCCCAGATCTTTCTTTGTGTTTCTGATAACGTCATGAAGTGTTTTCTAAGTTCTGAGATAGTGCTGACCTCAGCAATTGCAACACTTGGTATGCTGGTACTTACAGTCTTGCCATTGTAGATAGGATCATGGTAGTTGTTCTACAAATAACTTGAATGAATGAATAAATAAATATTGGAACTATCTCTTGAGGGTAATTGCTAAAGTATCACACCTCTCCCTCTGTGTGTGTGTGTGTGTGTGTATATATATATGCATATACATAGAGATGTGTATATGCCATATACGTACTTTTTGTGAGGATCAACCAATTTTTGAGGCCTGTTTCACACCAAAGCTTCTACTGTGTATACATACACAAATATAGAGTATGTATACAGTATATATAGTATGTACACATATATGTATGTATACATATATAGTGTGTACAGAGATGTGTATACACACCATATCTATGTATATATATTGTGTGTATATAGCGACTTTCAATGCCTTTTGTATGCATTGAACTGAGTTATCTATTTTGGAAGCTGGCTAAAAGCACTATGATAGCTAATTTTTATAGAGTTCTTACTATGTGCCAAGAAATGTTCGAAACTCTTTACATATTTTAACTCATTTAATTCCCACAACAGCCCTTTGTGAGATAAACTATTTTTCAATTTTCTGTATGAAGAAATTGAGGCTTGGAGAGTTTGAATACTTTGCTCAACCTTTCACAATTACTAAGTGGAAAATGAGCATTTGAACACAGGTAGTTTGGCTCTAACCCTCATTTTTTTTTCTGAATTCTTAAATTAAAAGATAAAGATAACTATCAAAATTGTTAAATGAGAAAATTATGTAAATTATATTCATCTCAATCACAATTTGGCTCCCCTGGAGAGGAACTGGTCGTTTACCCTGTAGCCTGAGGTAATCTGATTGTTTTAAGTGTAACCCAAAAAAAATTGGACTGCCTGGAGGCCTGTCTTTGTCTCAGCACTGTGATATATCCAAAATAAACAAAAATGTAATTGCCAAAGCCTTTAAAAGCACTGGTGATCTCTTGAGATGGTGGTGATGGGGGAATTACATCAGGAAACATATAGAAAGACTAATTAATATCTAATTTACACACTGCTCTTCCAAAATCTGTCTTTTTCTCTTACCACCCCTCCCCATTCTATCCCTTTTCCTTATGCTGGTTTGTCTTACTCTCTCCCTTACCCTGCTCTCATCCTACCTCATCTGTACTCACAAATAGTGCTGTCGTTCTTCTTTCCACCCCTCCTTACCTAAGTAGCTGACAGAGGCCACAGAATCAAGAAAGCAATGGAGTCTTCCCCCCAGGAGGCACAGAGAAGGCAATTGAAAGTATCCGTAATTAAATATTATTTCTTCTACTTGTGACATGAGATAATGGCAGTATTGAAGAGTAGAACTTGTGGAGAAATAGTAGATGATTTGTGATCCCTAGAAATTCTACTAGTGAGTGGGATTTGTAGGCCTATTTTTGGGAGGGCATTACCAAACTGTCCTGTGTAGATGCTGGTAGAATGTGGAGGACACCAGAATGTATTATCCATCACAGGATGCAAGATGGTCCCTGTAGAAAGATGACAGTGTATAAGTAGAATATTAAGAAATTGTGAGAATAAAGAATTCCAGACTGTGGACAACTTTTTCCTGTTCACCTCCTTCAAGAGAAGCAAAATTCCTATCTCTATAACCACAGCTGGGGTTGAGCAGAAGAGAGAAGGGGTTAGAAGAGGGAGAGCAAAGGGAAGTATTGCAATGAGGAGAGAAAAGGAAGCGTGCTCCTCTGATTTCTCACATTGAAAGCCTCTAAATAATGCTAAAACTTTAAGAAATATTGCACTCTCTTCCTCTACTTCGCCCAAGTCAGGGAGTGTGGTGCATGGACAAAAGAAAACAAAAGACAGAAACTATGGTTGCTACTAAAAATTTCCCCATTCTTCTTAACAGTGAGTAGAAGGGAAAGAGGGATTTGAGAACAGCATCCTATACTCATCTGAAAAAGATGTTTGAGATCCTACTCCTTACAGGCACTAAGGTAGCTATGTTGAACACTAAGGCACAGTACCTATTATATATAACTTTCTTATATTGAAACTCCTTCCATTACAAGTAGCTGGATCTCAACTCAAACTATTTTAGTAAAAATGGGAATCAACTGTCTTAGGTGGCCAAAAAGTCTGGGGGTAGAATACCTGTCACAGCTGCTCAACTCAGCCCTGTATTCCTCTACCCTGGCTTCATTCTAACACAGCTATATCGATGACTGCCTATCAAAGGTAGGCACTTTTACTGTCTACTTACATGGCTTTTACAGTTTACAATTCCAATGAAAGTGCTAAACAATAATTGGCCTGGTTTGGGTCACATGTTCATCCCTAAACCAATTACTAGGGCCAGTGGGATAAAGAAGTCAAGTACGCTAGGCAAGGTCTTGTGTCAAGCCGTTGAAAGAAATGGGACATTATAATTGGCAGCCAGACAGGCAGGGAAGGGACAGTTCTCAAAACAAAATATGTTAAGCAGACAAATTCCAGACATGTAGCACCTCTGCCCTTAGGGAGCTTAAAGTTTAATGAGGGCAATAGTCATGTAAGCCAAGTAATTACTGGATTAATGCTGTGAAAGGGTGAGTATCAAGATCCTTGGGGACACAGAATATGGAGTGACTATGTCTGGGTAAGGCTTCAAAAAGGAAGTGGTATTTCAATTGAGTCTATTTGTTTGTTTTTAAAAATTAAGATAAAATTTACATTCCATAAATTTATCCTTTTAAAATGCTACTCAATACAGTGGTTTTAGTATATTCACCACATTGTACAACCATCACCTCTACATATTATAGATAATTCTGTAATAATTCCAGAACATTTCCAACATCCCCAAACAAATCCGTGCTCATTAGCAGTCATTTCCCATTCCTCTCTTACTGCAGGCTCTGGTAACCACTAATTTACATTCTGTCTTTACGGATTTGCCTTTTCTGGACATTCATATAAATGGAATCATTAAATATGTGGCCTTTGTGTCTGGGTCCTTTAAGTTAGCTTAATGTTTTCAAGGGCATTCATGATGTAGCATGTGTCAATACTTCATTCCTTTTTATGAGTGAGTAATATTCCATCGTATGGATATGCCATATTTTGTTTACTCTCAGGTTGTTTCCATATTTTGACTGTTGTCATAAGTCTGCTCCATTGGATCATGAAGAATAAATAATTGCTCAGCAGTTAAAGAAGATGAAAAGTAGTAGAGTATTTCAGGTAATCACACTGGTTATTATTTATTGTGTTATGGTGATTTTCATGCATCAGGAATTGCCCTTATATGCATTTATTTCAATTTCATTTATTCCTCATGGCAATAAATAAATGAACAAATTTCATGTATTCCCCACATAATAGGGAATATTATTATCCTCATTTTACAGATATGTAAATTAAGGCTCAGAGAGGTTAAGTAACTTTCTTAAAATCGCACAGGTAGTAAAGGCAGAGGCAGGACTTGAAGCTTGACCTGTTTGAACCAATAGCTCACACTCTTAATCTCTTGTGATATTACAGGTAGTTCACGGACAAACGCACAATGATCAAGGCACCTTTTGTGTTGGGAACTTTTTCTGGTTTCATGAGCAATGCTGGATAAGAAGGCTACAACAGGATTCTGAAGAGTTTTATATGTTTTTTGTTCTTTACACTGTTCTTTACACCGTTCTTTAGGCATTGAGAAACCACTGACGATTTTAATTTGGATATACTTTTAATCAGGGACATAAAAAACTATGGGCTGTTTTGATCTTTAGAACAATGACTCTCAACACTGTGGAGAGTGATGGGGTGTTCCCAAGCTTCCCTGATTGAGCATAGACCATGTTATTTCATTGTTCAGGTCTGCTTTCTTGGAGGACTGTAGAAGGGATTGGGACTATTTGACCTAGGATACCTTTGAGAGATTGAAGTGTATCCTGGGAAACACCCACCTTTAAGGAAAAAATTTTAAAAAAGAATAGATGTGCCAAGTTTATTAAATAGAAATAGGACAAAGTTGTAAGGGGAGGATAATGATTATAAGGAAAGATCAGTCTGTCTCTTGATTGCTTTCTGTCTCAGACTCCATAGATTCATACCCAAGTCTGAAGGTTAGAGGGCTACATTAAGGAAAATGTAAAGTCTTAAAAAGGATCTGGTTCACTAAAATACTCATGCGGCAGCAAGAACTTGGCCTTCGGCAGCATTAGTGTCCAGAATCTCCACAAAGATGGTGAGCAATGCCCTTTGTTCTGGCATCAGTAGCAATGGCCACACTTCAATAGGCTTAGTGGGCTAGGACTTCAGCATTTGTGGATATCACCAGCAGTTAGGTATCTGCTGGGTTGGGTTTTTTTTTGTTTTTTGTTTTGTTTTTTTTTTAACAACAATGACAATGCATTATCACTAGAGCAAGCCAAAGCACAGAAATAGGTAAATGACAACTTTTGTGTAGTGGCAAAGAAGACTACACATTTCTTGTGTAGAAACCAAGAAGAAGAAGCAAAGAAGGTCTTCAGTTGCATGTGAAATGTTCTCTGAAGAATGTCAACATCATATGAACCCATTGAGCTGATCTGGAATTCTAGCAGAAAGTTTGGGACAGAGCAAGATAAAGGCAGTTTTGTGACAGATATTCTAGCCCTGATTTTTACCCTCAGTCTGAAGTATGTGGTCTGGGACAGCCTAAGAGTTCACTGAAATAATACAGGTCAAAAACCCAAAAGCAAATGCAATAAAAGTAACATAGGTGGGACTTAATTAAACTAAAGAGTTTTTGCATGGCAAAACTCTACAGTCAGCACAGTAAATAGACAACCCACAGAGTGGGAGAAAATCTTCACAATCTATACATCTGACAAAGGACTAATATTCAGAATCTACGACGAACTCAAACAAATTAGTAAGAAGAAAACAAACTATCCCATCAAAAAGTGGGCTAAGCACACGAATAGACAATTCTCAAAAGAAGATATACAAATGGCCAACAAACATATGAAAAAATCCTCAACATCACTAATGATCAGAGAAATGCAAATGAAA
This sequence comes from Trachypithecus francoisi, assembly GCF_009764315.1. Lineage (NCBI taxonomy): Eukaryota > Metazoa > Chordata > Mammalia > Primates > Cercopithecidae > Trachypithecus > Trachypithecus francoisi. The sequence goes on from NW_022681471.1 coordinate 99,306,111, forward strand.
ACCACAATGCAGTACCACCTTACTCCTGCAAGAATGGCCTTAATCAAAATATCAAAAAATAATAGATGTTGGCATGGATGCGGTGAAAAAGGAATGCTTCTGCATTGCTGGTGGGAATGTAAACTAGTCCAACCACTATGGAAAAGCAGTGTGGCAATTTCTTTTTTTTTTTTTTTTTGTTGAGACGGAGTCTCGCTCTGTCGCCCAGGCTGGAGTGCAGTGGCCGGATCTCAGCTCACTGCAAGCTCCGCCTCCTGGGTTTACGCCATTCTCCTGCCTCAGCCTCCCGAGTAGCTGGGACTACAGGCGCCCGCCACCTCGCCCGGCTAGTTTTTTGTATTTTTTAGTAGAGACGGGGTTTCACCGTGTTAGCCAGGATGGTCTCGATCTCCTGACCTCGTGATCCGCCCGTCTCGGCCTCCCAAAGTGCTGGGATTACAGGCTTGAGGCAATTTCTTAAATAACTAAAAGTAATACTACCATTTAATCCAGCAATTCCACTACTGGGTATCCACCCAGGGGAAAATAAGTCATTATATGAAAAAGATACTTGCACACACAAGTTTACAGCAGCACAATTCGCAATTGCAAAAATGTGGAACCAACCCAAATGCCCATCAATCAATTAGCAGACAAAGTGATACATATATATATATATAATGGAATGCTACTCAGTCATAAAAAGGAATGAATTAATGGCATTTGCCGCAACCTGGTTGGGATTGGAGACTATTATTCTAAGTGAAGTAACTCATGAATGGAAAACCAAACATTGTATGTTCTCACTCATAAATGGGAGCTAAGCTATGAGGATGCAAAGACATAAGAATAAAGAATGACACAATGGACTTTGGTTACTCGGGGGAAAGGGTAGGAAGGGGGTGAGGGATAAAAGACTACAAATTGGGTTCAGTGTATACTGTTCTGGTGATGGGTGCACCAAAATCGCACAAATCACCACTAAAGAACTTACTCATGTGACCAAATGCCCCCTGTTCCCCAAAAACCTATGGAAATAAAAAACTAAAAAAACAAAACAAAAACAAGAAATAATGCAGGTCAGAGGTGATAAGGGTTGGAACAAATAAACGAGAGTGGAGGAGGTGACATAATCAGGAAATGGTTAAAAGAAAAAACTGCCAGAGTGTGGGAAATGGGTGTAAAGAATAAGGGAAAAGGAAGAGTCTTGGGTGACAACCTGGCCAAACATGGTGCCATTAACCAAAATAGAGAAGTCAGGAAAGGGAGATTGAATGGACAGATGATGAATTTTGCTTTGGGGCATATCAAGTCCAAGGGACCTGGAGAAGGTACATTAAAGTGGAGGTACATTTTAACATATGTAAGAGGAGAGATACATCTATGGTCATACCTCAGAGATATTGCGGGTTCCATTCCAGGCCACCACAATAAAGCAACTTACATGAATTTTTTTGGCTTCACAGTGCATATAAAAGTTATGTTTACATTACAGAGTAGTCTATTAAATGTGCAATAGCATTTTGCCTAAAAAGTGATGTATATACCTTATTTAAAACACTTTATTGCTAAAAGAAATGCTAACAATCATCTCAACCTTTGGGAAATCCTAATCTTTTTGCTGGTGGAGAGTCTTGCCTCGATGTTGATGGCTGCTGACTGATCACGATGGTGGTTGCTGAAGATTGGGTGGCTGTGGCAATTTCTTAAAACAGCACTGAAGTTTGCTGGATCAACTGACTTTTCATTTCATGAAACATTTCTCTGTAGCATGCAATGCTGTTTGATAGCATTTTACCCACGGTAGAAATTCTTTTAAAATTAGAGTCAGTTCTCTAAAATCCTGCTGCTGCTTTGTTAACTAAGTTTAGAAAATATTCTAAATCCCTTGTTGTCATGTCAGAAGTGTTCACAGCATCCCCACCAGGCGTAGATTTCATCCCAAGAAACCGCTTTCTTTGCTCATTGATAAGAAACAACTCCTCATCTGTTAAAGTTTTATCATAAGATTGCAGCAATTCAGTCACATCTTCAGGCGCCACTTCTAATTTTGGTTCTCTTGCTATTTCCACCACATCTACGGTTACTTCCTCCACTGGAGTTTTGAACCCCTCAAAGCCATCCATGAGGGTTGGAATAAACTTCTTTTAACCTCCTTTTGACATTACTATTATGATTGACTTCTCCCATGAATCATAAGTTTTCTTAATAGCATCTAGAATGGTGGATCTTTTCCAGAAGGTTTTCAATTTACTTTGACCAGATTTGTCCGAGGAATCACTATGTATGGTAGCTATAACCTTACTATATTTTTTTTAAATAATAAGACTTGATAGTCAAAATTCCTCCTTGATCCATGGGCTGCAGAATGGAGGTTAAGTTAGCAGGCATGAAAGCAACATTAATCTCCTTGTACATTTCCATCAGAGCCCTTGGGTGAACAGGCGAATCGTCAAAAAGCAGTAATATTTTAATAGAAATATTTTTTTTCTGAGCAGTAGGTCTCAACAGTGGGCTAAAATTATTCAGGCAGAGTAGATTTAGCCTAATCCTTAAGGCTTGGGGGCTTTCAGAATGGTAAATGAGCAATGACTTTAACTTTAAAGTCACCAGCTGCATTAGTCCCTAACAAGAGAATTAGTTTGTCCTTTTAAGCTTTGAAGCCAGGAACTGACTTTTCCTTCCTAGCTATGAAAGTCCGGGATGATGTCATCTTAGAAAAGAAGGCTATTTTGTTTACATTGAGAACCTGTTGTTTAATGTAGCCACCCTCATCAATGATCTTAGCTGAATCTTCTGGATAACTTGCTGCAGCTTCCACATCAGCACCTGCTGCCTCACCTTGCACTTTTATATTATGGAGATGACTCCTTTCCTTAAACCTCATGAACCAACATCTGGTAGCTTCAAACTTTTCTTCTGCAGCTTTCTCACCTCTCTCAGCCTTCATAGAATTGAAGAGAGAGTTAGAGCCTTGCTCTGGATTAGACTTTGGCTTAAGGGAATGTTGTGACTAATTTGACCTTCTATCCAGACCACTAAAACTTTCTTCATATCAGCAATTTGGCTTTCTCATCATTCGTGTATTCACTGGAGTGGCAATTTTAATTTCCTTCAAGAACTTTTCTTTTGCATTCACAACTCAGCTAACTGTTTGGTACAAAAGATCTAGCTTTCAACCCATCTCAGCTTTTGACATGCCTTCCTCACTAAGCTTAATAATTTCTAGCTTTTGATTTAGTGAGAGATGTGTGACTTTTCACTTGAACACTTAGAGGCCATTGTGGGGTTATTAATTGGCCTAATTTTAATATTAGTATGTCTCTGAGAATAGGGAGGCCTGAGGAAAAGGAGAGAGACCAGAGAATGACAGGTCAGTGGAGCAGTGAAAATATATATAATATTGATCAATTAAGTTCACTATCTTATATGGGCATGGTTCATGGCATACCAAAACAATTATAATGGTAACATTAAGGATCACTGATCACAGATCATCTTAACAGATATAATAATAATAAAAGAGTTTAAAATATTGTGAGAATTACCAAAATGTGACACAGAGACATGAGGTGAGCACATGATGTTGGCAAAATAGTGGCAGTAGATTGTTTGAGGCAGAGCTGCCACAAACTTTAATTCGTAAAAAATGCAATATCTGTGAAGCACAATAAAGTAAAGCTCAATAAAACAAGGTACACCTGTAGAAGATATCTGCACATAGATTGTCAATGAAACCATGGGATAAAATAAGTCATGGAATGTATGCTGAATGTAGAGAGAAGAGAAACAAGAATGGGTCCCTTGAGGAACATCAATAGTTCAATACTTGTTGACCACCTGAATATGAACACTAAAAGACATTCATATGTCTAAATATCAGGTGAAAATGGGCTGTTTGGAGAAGTAGAAATCAAAACTGAGAGAAAAAATACAATATTATGACCATGAATTCTTTTTCAAGGCACATGGGTAAAGTTGCAACATAAAGAGATCCATAACACACTTCAACAGAATCTTTTTGGAAATACAGCTCATGTTGGGATCTGCTCATAGATGAGTGTCAAATTAAGAAAGGACTTAGCCTGGTGTATTGGATATTTTCAGCACCCTCAGTCTCTTCCAAGTGACTCAGCACTTGAGAAATCACAAGTCACTGGGGAAAGAAGTTGATTCCAGTTGATCTTTTCTTAGAACTAGGTTGGGCTGTCAGAACTGGGAAAGTTCTGTTTTGCTCAGCCAAATAAGAATGATATCAGGGTTACATTAAGGGTACAGTTAAAGTGAATCTTCATCATCTAGCATATTTTTAACTTACCCTACAGCAACATCATTCAAGTTAATATAATTTTTTTTCTCCAATCAGCCATCTCTCTTCTTTTAAGGAAAGCTTCTAAATAGGTTTTTCTTCTGGCCTGAATTTCCACTGTCAGAATCACTGAGTCAAAACATTAGGGCAGCATAGACCTTAGGCTTCAACTATCTTAATTTTTTTATTGAGATGAAGATATTTAAATTATGCAGAGAGGTTAAATCAGGGGTCCTGGTAAAATGCCTTCTGGGACCAGGTAGCTAACATCAATGAGTGCAGCAGGACTTGAATTTTCTTTTTAAACACCCAATTTTCCACTTCCACTATGAAATATGCCCTCACCTTGTGTTTCTTGAAATCATGTGGTCCTTGTGTTCTAGCTCCCTCCACATGCCCACCCACACACAGGTAAGGTTTTCAATGGAGACATGGAAACAAAATAATATTTCTAATTACAGGGAAAAGAATCAGTAATTATAAGCACTATGAGAGATGGTGAGTGACATGGCTTCAGCATTGGGGGTCAGTAGGTAGTTAATTGAACACTAATTGTTCAAGCTCTATCCTGAAGGTTCAGCTTCTCTTCAGCTTTCATCAATAATTGGCTTGAAGGACTGTGAATCCATTGCCGTCAGACCTTCCAAATGTGTTTACTTCTCTTATCCTCTCTTTCATCAACAGGCTGCTTTATGTTCTTTATACTCACCCTAACTCATCTCCTGAAACTGGGCAACTGATTGTGATGAAGGCACAAATAACTTTTCTAGAGATGAGATTCTCTATTACTCTTTGAGCATCTGTTGTTTTTTTCTGTTTTTCATGTGGATGGAGAAAGTTCCAGGTTTCTCCAGCCATGGTAATCTGGAACATGACACTCCTGTTTTAGTTCTGTCTGCCTCTCCCTGTTTTCTTTTTCCTTTTCCAGAAGCAATTTCAAATATCAATAAGATTTTACACAAACATGTAGTGGTTTCATCACACTGAATAATGGATTAGGTAACCAGAAGGGTAAGATAGGGCAGTTTTTCCAGAAGTTCATGGTTTAAAAATGCACATGGCTGTCAGAAACTGTTCAACACGCATTTATCTCTAAGATTATCTACTTGAAACTAGAAGGTTGCCAGTGTCGATAGATTACAGGTAAACCCCAGATTAAAATCCAGGTTTGCGGGTGTATTAGTTGCCTATTATTGCATTATAAATTGCCCCAAATTTTAGAAGCTTAAAACAACACATTTATTATCTCACCATTTTCATGGATCAGAAATCTGGGCACAACTTAGTTGGGTCCTCTATTTTAGAGTCTCTCATGAGTCTATCATCAAGGTTATTGGCCAAAGCTATAGTCTCATCTCAAGGTTCAACTGGAGAAGAATCCATTTCCAAACTCATATATATATATATATATATTTGCTGGCAGACTCCAATTCCTTAACGGCTGTTGAACTGAGGGCCTCAGTTCCTCCCTGGCTGTTGCTCAGAGGTCATTCTCAATTTCTTGCTACACAGGCCTTTCCAACATGACAGCTTCATCAAGGCCAGCTAGAAAGAGAGTCTGCTAGCAAAAGGAAAGTCACAACCTTCTGTAGCATAATCATGGAATTGACCTCTCAGCATCTTTGCCATATTCTACTGGATAGAAAATAGTCATTGGATCCAGTTAACACTCAAGGTAAGAGGATTATACATGGATGTGAATTCCAAGGAGTGAGAATCAATAGGAGCCATTTAGAAGTCTGTCTACCACAGTGTGGTTCTAAGCATATGTTTCACTGTATCAACTAGAGTGATAAATGATGTTATTACTTGCCAACTATTGATAAATGATAAGTTCTGTAGTCCTTATAAGAGAAACTTCTAAGTGGTATGGTCACGGATTCAGAATGCCAATAGTAAAAGTGAACAAGAATTGGTATGACATCTCATATTTGACAATATGGAAGGATAGATACTATAACTGCTGATATCCTGTCTCTATTTTGCCTATTTCTCCTACAGTTAATCTGCATTTCTTATGCTATTTTGAAAAAAAGGATAGCTATACAAGAAGAATCAATTCCAAGAGAAAAATCGGGAATCAAACCTAGAGGTGTTACTACCTATATATGTTACTACAATATCAGTTCTAATAAATTTGAACTTTATTGTAGTCCTTGAAGCTGTAGGATGGTTGAGAAATAGAGATGTGTTGTTTTAGATAACACTGGCTGCTGTAACAACAAAAAAGCCCAGATTTCACTGGCTGCACACAAATGAGGTTATTCATTGCTAATATAACCATGCAGTATGGGTTTTCCTATTCAGGTGGGACTCCTCCAAGTGGTGATTCAGGGATCTGGGCTCCTTCCATCTTGTTGCTCAACTATATTCAAAGTGGCTTCCAAGGTCACCCTGGAGGTTGTTTCCATTCCGGGAATCCATAAGTGGAAAAGAACATGAAGAAATGAAGAATAACATGTGATAGGTTTCTATGAGTCATACCCGGACATAGTGCTTCCATTCAGTTCCATCAACTAGAAATACAGGCCATTCATAACCACAAGGGAGGATGGGAAGGATAATCTCTCTATGTGCCCAGAAAAATAAGAATCAGTTTGGTTAATAGCCAGTTTCTGCCACAGTAGCTTCATCAAATTCATGCATTTAACAATCATTAACTAAGAATCTTCTATATGCCAGACACTATGCTAAATGTTGAGGATGCACACATGAATGAATATTTGAAGAATATTCTTATTATATTCTTGGATTTTCTTCAATGTCTGTGTTGTTGTTTTTTAAAGTTTCTTTACCATTTCTTTATGTTTTTAATTTCTCATTGTTAGTAAATTGTCACTAAAGATGTCTGTCAATTATTTATTCATCTGATACTGAATGTACATGATCTTGCTTTCACTTAAGTGGAATCTATTTCTCCTGCTGTTGAATCTATGATGGCCTTGTGACTTGTTTCGACCAATAACATGCTGTAAAATTGATGTGGTTTAATTCTGCAGTATTTGGCCTAGCCCTTAAGGAATTTGGCACCTTCTATTTTCATGTTCTTAGAACCCTGAGACCACTATGCTATAAGGAAGTCCAAGCTAACAACGCAAAGAGGTCATGTGGAAAAGAGCCAAAGCTTCTAAACTGACATCTCCAGCCCTATCATTACCTGACTACAGTTACATGAGTGACTTCAACTAACACCACAAAGAGCAGCAGAACTGCCCAGCTAAGTCCAACCAACCCACAGAATCATGAAATATAATAAATCATTGTTGTTTTGAGTGATTAAGTTTCATTGTGGTTTATTACATAGCAATAGACAATTGAAACATATTTTATTAATTTCTTTTTCCTTTCTTCCATGTTCTTTACATTTCTGGAACGTCTTCCAGAACACATTCCCTCCTCTCAGAAGGAATTACTTACAAGGGATTAGAGGAAAATAGGTGAAACATGTCATAAAGTATAAATATACATGATCCAACAGGCATCCTGAGCAATCACAATACTTCAAATCATTGATGCAGTGTGGGCAAAGTATTTATCTGCCCTCTAGAAAGCATAACCAATGATAAAATGCCAAATGAACTTTGGATGTAAATTGCTACTTTCCTAGGATATGACCTGTTACAGCCACATTTTATAGGCATGTAAATATTGATAAATGATAAGTCCTGTAGTTCAAATAAAAGAAAGTTCCAAGTCATATGGTCATGAATTCAAAATGCTAATAGTAAGGTGAATAAAGATTGATATTGCATCTCACACTTGACAATATGGAAGGACAGATTCCATAATTGCTGATATCATGTCTCTATTTTGCCTATTTCTCCTCTAATTAATCTGCATTTCTTATATTGTTTTGAATAAAATAGTTTTATAAAAGAAGGCCCAATTCCAAGAGAAAAATTGGGAGTCAAACCTAGAGATATTACCACCTCATGTCAAGACCAACAAACGAAAGACCCACTCTTAGTTTGCAGAAAGGAGGAATGGCTCGTCTCCAAAGGATGAGTAGAAATGATTCTATTATTGGTCCCTGTCCAGCTTCAGCTAAGCCTTTCTTAGTCTGCTCTGTCCTTGAGTACTCTGAAAGTATTTGTCTGGCAGCCCATCAGCTATTTACCTTGGGAGGACAGAGGGGAAGTAGAAAGAGCCAGAACAGAGACTGTAGCCGCTCTTTATTTGCATTTCTCCCATAACATTACCCCTAAGCTCAGAAGAGGTTTCCATAATGGAGGCACAAATAACCTTTCTAGAGCTTCTCTGTTACTCTTTGAGCATCTGAGTCTTCACACAGAAGCCTGGCATCACTGAGCTTCATATCACAGTCTGTCATTTGGATGACTTTGGTCTGCTTCTGTGCAGATGATATCCTATATTCAATGTTCATGTTATGACTGAGGCATCTTTATTATGGTTAACCACCATCAGTCAACAAGACTTGCCTTTTTACTTCACAGAAGAAACATAAAATATTATTCATGCCAAGGTTCTGCAGATCAAATAGAGTCAAGGCTTATTTCAGGAGAGAGAAAACATCTGGGGAAAAGAATAAAATAGTTAGTGAGTGATTCCACGGTAGGTGGTTACATTGCCTGCACTTGAATGGGTTCTAGGAGTTCGGGACCAAAGCCATTTTCTGCTTAAAGATCTGAGGGTGACAAATTTCCCTTTATTTTTAAATCAATTCTAAAATCATTTAAAATAAGTACATAAGTGTAAAAGCATTTTGAAAATGCTAAGCTAATTTATCATCAATGATAGTGATATTCTTAGTGATATCAATGATAGTGATATCAATGATAGTGGTATTCTTAATTTTTTAGAATTAAGAACATTTGTAAATTATTCAGATCATAGTTTATTCTACTCACACACACTGCGATTGAGTATGTGGGACAGAAGTCCAACAGAAAAAGATTAAACTGGCCGGCGCGGTGGCTCAAGCCTGTAATCCCAGCACTTTGGGAGGCCGAGACGGGCGGATCACGAGGTCAGGAGATCGAGACCATCCTGGCTAACACGGTGAAACCCCGTCTCTACTAAAAATACAAAAACTAGCCGGGCGACGTGGCGGGCGCCTGTAGTCCCAGCTACTGGGGAGACTGAGGCAGGAGAATGGCGTAAACCCGGGAGGCGGAGCTTGCAGTGAGCTGAGAACCGGCCACTGCACTCCAGCCTGGGCGACAGAGCGAGACTCCGCCTCAAAAAAAAAAAAAAAAAAAAAGAAAAAGATTAAACTATGCAAAAATAGATATTTTAATGCTTAAATCTTTCATGGTTTTTTTTAATACCTTTCTTTTGATTTGTACCTGCCAAAAGGAATTTTCTTCATTGACCTTTCTGGATTGAAAACCAATACAGTCAGTTAAAATAAAAGATCCAAGAATGAGAATCTCAGCATTTGTAGTCAGATGGAAGCTGGGGCAGGAGTCGTCTGACAACTTCACAGGGCTGAACATTCAAGATTGGCTTCTTCACTCACATATCTGGAGCCCAGTGTTCCTTTCACATGGCCCCTCTCTTCAGCAGAGTAGCCTTGACTTTCTGCATGAAGACTATGGGTCAAGGCTGGATCACAACTGGAAAGGCATCATACTGCAATATTCTATAGGTCAAAGCAGTCAGACTCCAACCCACATTCAATGGGATGTAAGAATGTTACCATATCTTAATGGAACCATAGCATATGTTTATAGGAAGAGAAGGGATTGATGGTGGCCATTTTGAGGGGCAAGTGCCCACAAGTCCCCTTTCACTCTCAAAATGTTCCTAGTTTTCAAAATAAATCTACAGTCTTAAGAAGTTGGGAGAGTGGTTCCACTTGAGAGAAGGGAAGTGACTGGCGGGACTACAAGGGGGCTTTTGGGGTGCGGAGAATGTTCTGCTTTTTTGATCTAAGTATTGATTACATACACATGCTCATTTTGTGAGCCTTCATCAAGTGGTACACTTGTGATTTGTCCACTTTGCTGTATGAATATCACACTTCATTAAAAAGTTTATATAAGGTGAAAAAATAACTACAATCCAAAAAAGTGACTTTTTTGGATGACACATTGTAAGGAAACTATATCTTTTACCCATTCCTGGCTATATAAGAGAAGCCAAATATTCATTTGAAGTTAAAGGGAGAGAGGGATTGGAGTGCTGGTGTTCACCACTGCTGTGACCGAGGAAAATAGGGTATTTTCTCTTCACCTAAATTAGGTGACAAGGGCTTTAAGAGAACACATGAGAATCTGACCTATGCTCCCTGAAGCTTGAAGGACATAAAGGCAGCTATTGAACTGCCTCCTGGGGAAATATGAAGGTGTTAGCCTGTGACTGCCCAGCTGCCCCAGAAGCATCATAAAGAGGGGTAATGTTCTGGGAACCACCAGCACTTCCAGTGCTGGAGGGTCAAGAATGCATGCACATTTCCCTTGAGTCAGATGTGGACCTTGGAAGGGATCTAGACCAAGCCATCCCAAGAGGGCTCTGCCAAAGTGGCCACTTGTAGGGCAATGGACCCCATCAAGGGATGAGTTGTCCCATAGCCAGGACTTGGAGAAGCCAACCAGAGGATGCTTAACCTCATCAGAGGCCTACTAGTGAGAAAGTCCCAGGAATGCAAAGTCCCTGAGGGACCATGACAGCTACCAAAACAAGAGTTAGCTTTGAACTGGCATGTTCCCTTGCCAGTAATAACTGCACCAATCTAGAGAGGGATTCCCTGCCCTGGCTACTCAGCTTTCCTATACATCAACTATGGACGGGCTGAAAATTGTAGCTAGAAACTGAATCAGGCACTGAAAGCAGAAAAAGAGACAAAGGACATCAACTGTGGCCATTCTCTCCTGTCCCCTGCATACATCCCAATCAGAGGTTGGCTGACTTGGGGCATGGGGAAAGAAGGTGCCTGAAATTAAATAAAAGATTGAAGTTTTCAGGTTAGACTGGATGGGATATTTTATTTACTGAAACTAGATTGCACTGGAGATTGATGGGGATTGAAACCTATGGGACCAGCCTGAGATTTCATCTAGGAGTGAGATCTAGATCTCATCTAGATCTGAGAAATTGTGTTTGATAAGTCGATAGATGGAAGAATGAATTATTTTCTTCTCACAGCCCCAACAAGTAGAGATATAAGTAAAACACCAATTATAATGTATGCTTCAGTCCTTTGTTAGCTTGTAACTTCAACTAAGATTACAGCACTACCTTATACTCAATATTAGGGCACAAGTCTGCACCAATTCGGTTGTTAGAGTCGGTAATCTTGAAAGCGTTCTCCCCTCAAGCTATTTTAGGGTGTTCTCCATGACACTGATTCACAGTGCTCCTGAAGAAGCTTCTCCGTTTCTTCCATCCACACTTTCTCATTTGCATGTTCATGCAACAATACTGATTGAGCTTACTGTGCTCTTAGCACTACACTGGGGCAGGAGGAACAATCACCAAAACAATAGAGTGGCAGCCCTCTGGAAGTTTGCAGTCTATTAGGGGAGACAGAGAGTCACATAATTACACAAAGGAATGTAAAGGAGAGCTAAGAAGAATGCGAGAGGATGTGGCACTGGGAAAGGAGCAATAGGAAGGTTAGAGAGGTGCCATCCAGCAGAAGGGAGATCAAAGAGTTGTCCTCAGAGAAACTGATGATTATGATGAGATCTTAAAAAGAGTCAGCGCTGACCAGGGGAAGGAGAAGAATATTTCCAGTAGAGGGAACTATGTGGGTTGAGCAAAAGAAAGAGGGGCTGGAATACAGAACCCAAGAAGGAACACTGTGCTGGGTAGAGAGGTAGGAAGGGGCTGGGCCATGGGGGGCCCTGGGGCTCTGTAAGTCCTGTTAAGGATTTTGGACTTTATTACTTGAGAAAGGGCACTAGAAAGCCATCACAAGGTGTTTTGGGCATGAGGAAGAAATTATCAAAATTGACCCTACCCTTAAAATTCAACTTAATCTGACTACTTCCCCCACCCCCACTGCCACCAGCCTAGCTCAACCCACCATCATTGATGTCCACATCATCTGATCTCTGAAACCACTTCCCAAGTGGCATTCCTACTGATTCTCTAGCCCCTGCCTCCACAGTCTGTTTTCCATACAGCAGCCAGTCATTCTTCTAAAGTATAAAATTGATCGTGTCCTCTTTCTGCTCAAGACACTTCAGTGTCTTCCCATCATCCTCAGAAAATGACACAAAGTCTGTACTGTAGTCTACAAGGTCTTGTGGTAGATGGCCTCTGCCTGGCTCCCCAAGCCTCTCTCCTAACACTTCTCTCTCGCTCACTCTGCTCCAGCCCACTGGCCTCCCCTCCTTGCTGTCCCATATCCAAGCTAAGCATGTTCCCACTGCAGGGTATTTGCACTTAGTGTTCCCTCTGCATGCAATTATCATTTCCCAGAATGATGTGTGGCCCTCAACCTCCATTTACCTAGGATTCAAATGTCACCTCATCAGTAAGGTCTTCTCTAAAAGAACACCTTGCCACTTCTATCTCTATCGACTCTCTTTCCCTTTTCCTTGCATTATTTTTTTTTCTGGAGCACTCACTAGTACCTGACATATTTAATTTATTTGTGTCCCAACCACCTCCACCAGAGTAAGCTCCATGTGGGCAGGAACTTTGTCAGTCTTGTATATTCCATTGCCAAAGATAGTGCCTGGCACACACTGGTCTCCTAGCGACTATTTGCATATGAATATATGCCTGGATACAAGAAGGAAATTAGATGAGGATAAGAGCAAAAGCAAAAGGACAACTCAAAGTCTATTGTAGATTTCTAGGCCAATAATCATCAGCATGAGGGGCCAGCATGAGAGGCTCATATTCCAGGAAATGCATGAGATGGGCATCTGTGGCAGTATGAAGAAAAATGTAAAAATATATCATCCTAAAGAAAAAGAAAAAAAAAACTTTGTTAATATCTAAACTTCAGAAAACAATGGTGCAAATAGATGCTATTTCTAAACAAACTATGTATATTCGGGGTCTGTGCTCAAAATGTGTTAATGATAGTGGTGCATGATCAAAATGTTTAGAAATCGCTGAAGGACTACGGGAGCTTCGACTAAGATGTTGGAGGTGGGGATGGGTAGAAGTGGACAAATTAAAGAAACAAGCAAGATCAAACTGTGAAGGCCTGAGGAGACCTTGGCCATAAAGAGATGAAGGATAAGGACACGTGAGAAGACTGGCCTCCATGATTAAACAGATGATAGTGTCATTACCAAAAAGAGAACCAGGATTGAGGATGCAGCAGAGACAGCCAGTGCTCACCAATGTTGGCATTCACCTCTTCCTCCTGAACTCCACTAGACTATATATTCTTTTGTTCCTTGCACTTAAATGTGGCCATGAAACTGGGTTCTGGCCAATGACGTGTGAGAGGAACTGATGTGCGTCCCTCCCCAGCTGGCAATTTATGACAGTATGAGAGCCTCATTCATGCTTTCCTCTCCGTCGCCACCAGCTGGAACCTGGGGAAAGAATGAGCCAAAACCAGCTGGACACCATTTAGACATGGGCACCAGAACTAGCTACATAATTTGTTAAACCCAGTGCAAAATGAAAATGCAGGACTCCTCACACAAAAACAGAGAAAAAAGAAACATGCCACTAAAACGCCTAAGTACAAAGCTTCATGCTTTCTTCTGCAGCCTTTCTTTTGACCTATCTTGGTGTTTTTCATTTGTTATTTAATAGCACACTCTCTTGGGCATGGAGGAGCTGTGGGGGCCTCCACCTTGTGACTTAGTGCATGCATGCATACATTCACAGCCCACTGGCTGCCAAGTTCACCCTCCCGCCAGATGCCGGACCAACATACGATGCCCCAGCCAGGGACAGGGAAGTTGGGCCAGGCAGCTCCTCTTTCCATAAACTTGTCATACCAACGCATAGCCAACCCCAGCCAAGTCTCGCACAAAATGTGGCATGCACTGCAAGCCCAGGGCAGAGGTGGCTGCAGCTGTGCCCCATAGCAAGATGGGCAGGATGCATGCCCCCAGACCCAACCTTTCTGCACCTGTACCCAGGCCCCCTACAAGAACAGAGGACAGAAGTGGGGCCTCAGGATGGGGACAGAACAGCAATGAGTCAAGAATCCATTCTGGAGAAGCAGGGAGGCAGCAGAAGGCAGGAACACAGGTAAACTGATGCTCCAAACCCCAAGTGCTATTGTGTTCCACAGTGCCATTGAACTCTACTTATAAGATTATTAAGAATTTCAAGATGGCAAATGCAGGGCATTAAACCCCACATATGAGGCCTTTCTGAATATGGAGCACTGAGCTACTACAGCACTGCTCGCACGGTCATGAAGCCAGCCCTACTGGACATCTTTATATTTGGTGAGAGATCTGTGACTTCTGAAGCAGGGCAAGATGGTAGCCTTTGGCTTTACCACCCTAGGTTAGAGAATCCTAATTGAGTCTGGAACACAACCCTTAGCCCTTGTTCTCTTCACACTGAGGATGTTTTCCTGAATACAGCATGGGGTGAGAGTGCTAACACCTGAACTCTCTCCATCGGAGCTTGTCCATTCTTACTTTTCTACCACACTGTGAGACTAAATCAACAACCCCTTCCCTCTCCCGCCCCACCCCCAACACAGACTTAAACTTTTTCCACTTCTCCAACTGCTTTGACTGGATGTTGGCTTGCACAACATTTTCGAGGATAAAGAGGAGGAGGGCTAGGTTTGAGTGACAGATCTGGTGAATGGGGCAGGGAGGAAAGGGAGCACAGAGGTGGAGGACAAATAGTGCTGAGAACGCTGAAGAGGTTCTTTTCACCTCTGTGCAAGTCCCGGGAATTAATGTTCCTACGGTATGCTCAACCAAAACTTTCTGAAGCTCTGGAGAAATTGTCTGGGGGCCAGGGACAGTTGTGGAGGCTGTGGGAGGGAAAGACTCACAAAATGTCACTGAAGCAAGGAGAATTTCAGTACAGTAAATAAAGGTGAAGAAGAAGCCTGGTTATTGTTAATTGCTAATCAGCTGCTACTCAAGGGCTTTGAAAACAGACACTCATTTGATCAAGGAAAAATGTTAGGTGTAGATAAGCCCCTCCAAAACACTCAGCCAGCTGCCCAGTGGAGTGTGTACGCATACACACATAGAGGGAAAAAAAAGGCAATTTCAAACAGAATCCAATAATAATAATAATAATAATATAACACAGGATTTATTACTGTAAATGGCACTCTTCAAAACACTTTATTTGTAGTAACCAATACAACCCTCACAACCAATAGTATGAGATATTATTATTACTTTTCCCACTTTACAGGTGACAAAACTGAGGCATAGAGGGTGACATCACTTGACTAATGGTTTGTGTGCTGTCATTGTGTACACAGGACCAACTCAACCACACTCCCAGTCACAATTCCTGGCATTAGAACATTGTTTTTCAGAAGCGGTTCTGGAAAGAAAGTGTATTCAGCTGCACAGATAAAGTTTAAGAGGAAAGTAAGCCCAAAGCATAAAACTACAAGCCTTAGAATATATCCCTAAGCACTTCTGTTCCCATTTCCCCTGTTGAAGTTCATGTAAAGCTCAGGCTCTGACTTTGGGGAAGGCTGAAGAGGAGATGATGTGACCACATAAGGTGTCACAGCAAAGAGTAAGGCCTTCCCATAATTCCCATCTGTTCCTGTTCCTGAGAATAAACAGAAAGTTCCCACGTGGACTCATTTTTAAAATACTTCCAAGAAGCATGCCAAAGAGGTCCTGACTCATGGCTGACTGGTGGCCTCTCCTGAGCCATGCTTCATCAGCATGGCCCTAAAAGTCCCTTCATACCAAAGCAGTGACCTGCCTAATATAGCATGGGCCCTATTTTTAAAAAGGTTCAAATGAGCTTGCAGAGAGCCAGCAAGTCATGCCATCAACACAATTTTATGAAAACTCAGGCCAGGCCATCTGTGTAGCCTTCAAATAATGCTGAGACAACACAGCAGCAACAGCAGCGGCAGGAAGAGAAGCTGCTACTTGGTGAGGGCCTCCTCTGGGTAAAACCTGCTAAGCATTCTTATAATACACTCTCTGGTTTCATCCTGGCAGCGGTCCTGCAGGAGATGGTTTGTTATCCCCATTTTACAGACAAAAGAACAGCCTCAGGAAGGTCAAGCCACTACCCTGCAGTCACACAGGCAGTGATCTCCACAGCTTCTGGGAGCTCTGCGTTAAATGTCACTCTGCAGTTCCAATTTCTGGAGATGTGACACTTGTGCTACTGGAGGTTGATCCTAGGTGCAGTGAGGACCTAAAAAGGAGACTATTGGCAAACTGTTGCCCCTGCACCCCTCAGTCTATGGAATGAGTCCCTCAGACATCAGCACGGAAATCCTCTTTGAGTTTGTGGAGACTAAAAGGCTTCAAGAATGGAGCACAGACCCCAATATAAAGCGAACTTCATGAAATTTCTAGAAAAAAAGTGAGAAAATATTTGTGACATTAGGGTAGACAAAGATTCCTAAGTAATAACAACAAAAGGCATGGACTATAAAAGAAAAAATAGACAAATTGATCTATATCAAAACGTAAATATTAGGCTTTTCAAAAAATACCTTTAAGGAAATGAAAAAGGCAAGCCACAAACAGTGAGAAAATACTTACAATACCTATATTTGGCAAAGGACTTGTATCCAGAATATAGAACTCTTACAACTCAATAATAACACAAACAAATCAATTAAAAATGGGCAGAAACTATATTTGATTTTAATTTTTTAAATAATTTTAATTTGTATTTTAGATTCAGGGAATATATGTGCAAGTTTACTACATGGGTATATTGCATGATGCTGAGGTTTGGGGTCCAGTTGATCCTGTCACCCCAGTACTGAGCATAGTACCCAACAGGTAGTTTTTTTCAATCCTTGTTCCCCTCCCTTTCTTCACACCTCTAGTAGTCCCCAGTGTCTATTGTTGCCACCTTTATGTCCATGAGTACTCAATGCTTAGCTCCCACTTATAAGTGAGAACATGTAGTATTTGGTTTTCTGTCCCTGCATTAATTCACTTAGGATAATGGCCTCCAACTCCATCTATATCCCCTGTAAAGGACATGATCTTGTTCTTTTTTACAGCTGCATAGTATTCTATGATGTATACATACCACATTTTCTTTATCCAATCCACTGTTGATGGGTGCCTGGTTGATTATACGTTTTTGCTATTGTGAATAGTGTTGCAATGAACATGAAAGCACATGTGTCTTTTTGGTGAAATGACACCAAAAAGTGGTATATATTCTTTTGGAACAAAAAGGTGGTATATATTCTTTTGGCTATATACCCAGTAGTGAGATTGCTGAGTTGAGCAGTAGTTCTGTTTTAAGTTCCTGGAGAAATCTCCAAACTGCTTTCCACAGTGGTTGAACTAATTTACATTCCCATGAACAGTGTAAAAGCATTCTTTTTTCTCCACAGCCTCTCCAGCATCTGTCATTTTTTTGGCTTTTTCATAATAGCCATCCTGACTGGTGTGAGATGGTATCTCATTGTGGTTTTGATTTGCCTTTCTCTGATGATTAGTGATATTGAACATTTTTAATATGTTTATTGGTCACTTGTATGTCTTCTTTTGAGAGGTGTCTGTTTATGTCTTTTTTCCACAAAAAAAGGGGCAAATATTTCAACAGACACTTTCTTAAAATAAAAACACAAGTGACCAACAAACTGATGAAAATGTGGCTCGTCATCATTAGTTGAAATGCAAATCAAGATATTCCTACATATCCACTAGAGTGGCTATAAGTAAAAAGTCTGACAATATCAAGAGCTGACAAGGATGTGGAATAAGTAGAACTTGCTTACATTGCTAGTGAGACTGTGAAATGGCACAGCTACTTTAGAAACCAGTTTGGCAGTTTCTTATAAAGTTAAACATACACTCACCATATGACCCATTCATTCCACTTCTAGATATTTACCCTCAAGAAACAAAAATATATGTCCATACAAAGACTTGTACAAGAACATCCATACCAGCTTTATTCATAATAGCAAAAGACTAATGACAACCCAAACATCTATCAACAGGAGAACAAATGAACAGACATTTGTACATCCATACGGTGAAATCCTACTCAGCAATAAAAGGAACAAACTGCTGAGGCAGGTAACACCATGGCACGAATGAATCTCAAAATATTTATGTTGAATGAAGGAAACCAGACAACATAAAAATGTACACATGGTAGGATTTCATTTATGTGACATTTGAGTACACACAAAACTAATCAACAGTGACAGAAAGCAGATCAGTGGTTGCCTAGGGCCAGGGGTTGGAGTGGGGTTGGCTGCAAATGAAACATGGAGCAAGAAAAATTAGGAGGACAATAGAAATGTTCTATATCTTGATTCTGGTGGTTACACATACTACATATGGGTATATAAATTTGATGAAACTCTTAGAACTGGATGTTTAAAATTGACGCATTTACTTTATGTCAATCATACCTCAGTAAAGCTGATTATGGAAACTGTTTTGTGAAAGGGCAGGAATTCAAACAAGGAGGAAGGTTAGGTGAATGGGATGTAGTAAGTGATGAGATCAGAGTAGGGGAAGGGGAAAAGGATGAGAGTTTCCAGTTCTAGCCGATAACCTGGCTCTGCAATTTGTCACTCTGAGAGCTGCAGCAGGTCTATGGTTTTGAGCAAGGATGTTAACTCCTTTCACACTCAGTGTGAAATGCAACAATGAGGGTGGTGGATTTATTTTCCACAGTCATTTCTAGGGCTAAGAGTCCATGGCTCCTGGCTGCCCTCAGACGTGAAGGCATCCAGACTATCTATTGCTTTTTCATAGCGAGGCCTGACATTCCTGCTACCTGCCGGCACCAGACCTCTCTAACTGGGAAAGTGAGACTTCTATGTAACACGTGCTCGGCATTAAGCATATAAACCCGACTCCTCATGGGTCCCTGCAAAAGAAAAGGATCCTCTTTTCCACAAATGTATGCATGCTTCTCCCCCAAAAAGGACAAAGTATTTTCAAATGTAGGAAAGTTGCACCTGTCTGCTAGTGTTCTCATTGTAGAAGATCCCTGTTTTGAAGGCTGCTGTTAGAAGGTGGATTTATTCAGCCACCTATTTGGTGATGCATCTGTTCATCTACTCATTCATTCATCTGACAAACATATTTGAGCCCCAGCTCAGTGATAGGTTTACCGTGGTGAATACTCATCTGCCAGCCAGGATCTCACTGCCTCATAGGACAAGGAGGGGCACGGGGCCACAGGCAGTTGACAGGCCATTATAGCCAGGTGTGGCAAGAGCCCTGGAGCACACCTCCGTGGAACCTTGCCTGTCCTCAAGGTGCTTTCGTCCCACAGAGATCACCCCAGTGTCTTTGTCAAAGGGTGGCCCTCAGGCTGCTAGAGCCTGCTTTGCCTGCATCAAAGAAAACCAGAAGTACCTGGGGACTTTCCTTTCCCCTTCTCTTAACCAATGACTAATACATGTGTAAATACTCTAGCTCCCTTGCCCCCTGTTAGGAACAGTACTGCGGTGTGGCCTTCACTGCCTCCAGAGCTCAGCCTCTGGGACTGAGACAAAGCTATAATACCTACCCTCTAGAGGAGCTGGCTTAATAATGGCTTGGTTTCCTGCCATTATGGTGGGAGGAAACCAACCCACCCTGGCTTGGTTTCCTCCCCTTCTGTCTCCTGCTTCCCTACTCCCCTACTGTTATTCCTGGAAACACTTCCTAGTAAATCACTTCCCCAGGAATCCTCGTTTCAGGGTTTACTTCTGAGAAACCCAACCTAAACATGCTCCAACTGTGGAACACCAAAGTGGAGCTGTGGAGGCAACTGGGAGGGGCACTGGGGTCTGAGAAACCTAAAAAGGAGCAACAGTGTGTGCAAACATGTGTGTGTGTGTATGTGTGTGTACATGTGTGTATGTGTGTGTGCGTGTTGGGTGAAGGTGGAAGAGTAAGACCATCAGCAGAGGGAGAAGCAGGCACCAAGGCTCCAGACTGTGGGAAATTTGAGACAGCAAGTTGCCCAGTTTAGCTGGAGCCCAGCACACACAGCAGGAAGTGGGGAGACATGAGGCTGGAGGGGTCCATAAAGAATGGAGGTTACGGAGGTCTGAGTCATAATTAAGAACTTTATCTTCAGGGCAATAGCAAGCCATTGGACGATCATACACAAGGCAGCAACCAGATTTACTCTTTTGAAAGATCACTCTGTTTTGCAATGGAAGAACACATTTGAGAGGAACAAAACAGAAGGCTGGGAGCAGTTAGGAGGCTGTCACAGACGTCCGGAAAATAACTGAAGAGATTATAAGAGTGGAGTAGGAGACCGTGGAAGGACTCAAGAGATGCTCCTAAATCATAGTCAACAAGACTCAAGTTTTGATTGACTGAGTGACTCATTATACAGGGGTGGTGGGTAAGAAAAGAGAGAAGGCAGAAATGATTCCCAGATGCTGTCACAGGTACAGTTCCCTAGGAAGCAGACTCTTATTTGGTGATTGGCATGCAGAAAGTTTATTGGGAAGTGCTCTCAGGATTGACCCTTGTTGGGAGAAGGGGAAGGAAGCAAGATGGGACAGGGGGAGGAGATGGCCTATGATACAGTCACAGGAAGGCCTCAGCCAGACTCACAGGGAGCTCTGGAGCCAGGAGAGCCCTGAAGAGTTGTCTAGAGTCAAGGCAAGGGAGCCAGGCCTCCACTCACTCACATCAACAAGCCATTGGATGAACCAACCTTGGGAGATATGTTTCCCTTCAGCTGATGGCAATTCCTGGAAAAGGCTAATAGCTGAACCATAAGCTGACAACCTTCTCAGTAGCTGATGGAGGGGGGCCTTCCATCCTAATAGGGATTCTGGTTGGCACAGCACAGTAGCCACAACAGACTGGAATGTGAGATGTCTGTGAGACTTCCAGTGGGTAACATCTGGAAGGCACATGCTCCCTGTGTCTGAATCTCAGGAGTGGATGAGAAGACCTGGGAAGAAGGGGTTGGGTACTGGTTATTGACCTCTTTGGGGGTCACAGAGCCTTTTGAAAAGCTGATGAAGGCTCTCCATATTCACAAGTTTAGACATAAATTTGCATGGCATTTCAGAAGCCTTAGTTTTGTTTCCTCCAAAAGCTGACTCTAGGACAAAGATTTGAATGTGAGAAATTTGTTTGGGAGGTGATCTCAGAAAACATGGAGAGGGAGTAGAGAAATGAGCAAATGACAAGGGAAAGGAGAAAAGCCAATAAAGGTGCATCAATGAACACGTGGGCAACTGGGGCTCAATTCTTCTGGGGCCCCTCTGAGAAACCTGTGGAACATGCCCTAGAAGAATCTCACCTAGGTACAAGAAAACTGAGGCATTTGTCTGCTGTTTACCATCCCTCATTGGTTGAAGGGCACCCCTGGGGCATTAATTCTCTGGCCCTTTTGTTCACCTAGGACACAGGCCCTACCCAGCCCTTATCCCTGCAGGCCCAAGAACAACATGGCCCAGTAGCCAGAGAACACTCGCAGACAGACGGGTACAGGTATTTGCAGTAAGAAGCCATCAGATTGTCCCTAAAGGTGAGAGCCCAGGAGACATGAATGTGGCACCACCAACATCTGCCACAGAGCTCACAGATTCCTGGTTAAGAATTTCTGCCAAAGAACACTGAGGAACACCAAGATGGCAGAAGGTATGGCCAGAGAAGTAAGAAAAAAACCAGACCAATGGTAAGTAGTCAAGACACACAGACATCCAGGATACACAGCTTCCTCCAAATGGGTTCCCACTGGAGCCACTGAGGAACTGACTGCTGTCAGTGAGCCTAGTTTTCCCGTAGAAACTCTGAGCTCCCCAGTTCTGATACTGCCTGTTTTGACAACTCAAAGAACAAATAGGAAGCTGAGGTTGCCAATTGTTAGAGAGCAGTTTGAGGAATTAGGATGCAGCTCTCAGGGGGCCAAGATCAAAAGGAATATTTAATACTTCATGGGTGCAGTGATAGGTCTGGAAAGTGTATAGAGGAGACCAGGCCCTTTATGCCACAGGAGCTCCTCGATTCAAATGCCATTCAGCTCGAAGAGGCAGAAAGCAAAACAAATCCTTTGGCTGTCATTTTGCACGGGGTTTTTTACATGTAAATCAAGTGGTACAAATGGCATTTTCCATCAGTCGTAAGTGTCAAAAGCCCAGAGAGCTGCAGCTGTTATTCTGCAATATTTACCCATTGACCATTTAAACAGCCAATCAAGTTCCTTCCGGAAAACAAAGTTCTGAGTCCAAGTTCCAAGTTCAACCACTTGAAATGTTTGACCTGAGTGGAGCCATGAAGTCTCAAAAGTGTCCTTACAAAGGGGGATTTCCTCAAGTGGCTGTGTTGGTTTTTGTGATTGTTATGTGGTCATCAGGTTTGAGTTTGCTCGCTCCTCAAAACACCTCCTGCTACAAACAAATTGCCCTTGGACAAGGAGTTGTCCACCTCAGGGGACAAAGCACAATGCACACACATCTAAGGAAAGGTTAAGAGGAACTCAGTAACCTTGGGATGGTCTGGAAATGAGCAATGCTAACAGCAGTAACTTCCCACAGTGGCCGCTCAGTAAATAGTTGTGTAGTGGCGGCTGTTGCTGCTGATATTCTGTAGGCAAAACCCACTGTGACCATTTCCTCACACTTGGGAGGGATGGATGGGCTGATACGGCTGATATGTTTGTTTATATTTTCATAAGATTATAAAGCACTTGAGTGTGGAGATTATAAATCCCATGGTCCCCTACCTCACTCCCCTATGTAGACCCAATCACAAGCAAGTGTCCTCCAGATTATACCTCAGGTTGTTCTGCTAATCATTTTGTGAAGATTTGGGTAAAACAGGGAGAAGATCACAGATTAAAACAAAAGGGCAGAGCTCCTGCATTGTTCTCTTGCCTTTCTACTGCTGAGTGATCTCAAATGAATTACTAAATTCTTCTGAGTTACAGTTTTCCCAACCAGAAAATGGATAAATCACCCCGTTTACAAAGTGCTCTGATAAGACAACTGGAAATATAATCAAAAGTTTATCAAGTGAGATCTCTCAACTAGAATAAAAATTAAACCATGACATTTGGGATAAAACTCAATATTTTGTTAGTCAAATTCCATCGAAATTATACTTAGGTACATTAACTTAATTTAAGAACTAGTGGCAAATTATATTACTATTTGACACATAACTGCTCTGCATAATTATTCAATCAGAGCTCCCCTGAAACAAATTAATGTTGATGCAACCTATTTTTTCTTAATTTGAAATAGTTCAAGAATACAGAAAAGTTTCAGGAATAATATAACGAACACTCATACACCTAACATGTAGCTTTGCTGAAGAGTCACATTTTGCCATATTTTCTTCACACATGTTCTTAAGATATTAACACACTAGAAGTCCAGTGGAAGCTCCCTATATATTCCTTCCTCATCCCATTCTTTTCCTCTTTTCCTAGGGATAAGAACTTGGAATAGATATGATTGGTGCTCTGTGTCACATGTCCTCAGCACATCTCTGGGTTCAGCCACGTTGGCGTACCCCACTTCAGGGCCCGCCTGAAGTCTCCAATTCTTTACGCAAAGACTTTTCCTCAAAACCCTCAAGAACACACTCGATCCTCACAGGCACATCAAGGAAGTATGGAGGAATTAACAACCCAAGGAGAAACATCAACCAATTGGGACAGAGCTAGTACATATATAAAAGCTCTTAGAATAGACAAATCTCAGAAGTCCCATTGGAGTCCAGACCTTTTGTGCACAGCAGTAAAGTCAACAACACACTCTTTCTTGGCCTTTTCCCCTCTTTTTCTCCCTTTCCCTGCTCCCTGGGATCACCCTCTGATAAACACTGAGCATTCAAGTCCTGTTCTCAGGATTGGCTATGGGGACACCCAATCTAAGACATGCTCTCCTAGAATTTTATACTGCTTATAGGCAGGCATGGTTTGATACTTTTATCACTGATGTGCTTGCATACATCCAGAAACAATAACAGTATTCCTTTTCATGTTTTATAACCCTTTTAAAATGGTATCATACTGTACTTACTTTTTGCATTTATGACTTTTATTTTTACTAGTTTTGTAGTTTTCTAGCATATGGAAAAGTAACCAGGCACAAAACACATTTGGTTTCCAAATGTTGAACAACTGTATTATATCCAACACACTGTATGTTAAATCTTTCTCAATTCATAACACATTAACATCTAAAGGGGCCTTTAACGTTGAAAATCTCAGTACAGAGTAAATTTTCCAACTAGATGCAAATGTTTATATACAGAATACTGAGAATAATATTTTAGCAAAAGTATTAATTTCCTGGGGTAAAGAATTGCCTTGTTGCACTAAATAAGACATTGACTGTAATTGCCATGTCCTAATAACAAATTCTTGCAATACTACAGCCTTTCCTGTTATGAGATTTTACATGTATTATCTCAGTCAAACCTCTCAACTCTGTAAGAAGCTGTTTGATTTTATTTGTTTCCCACAAACATCTAGCTCAATGTCTTGCACATAGCAGGCACTCAATAAATATTTGTTGATTGAATGAATGAATGAACGGCTCGCCATTTTATTCATGAGAAAATTGAAGCCCCCTCCCCCAAAAAATGAAATCATCAAGTACACACAACTAATTAGTGGTGGAACTGGAAGTAGAACCTAGGTCTGGAAACCAAATTTGATTCAGGACATTTTGAAATCTCTATAATAATATGTTTTATTGAGTATCTTCTGTAATTAGTGGTTATACTAGTCCCTGTCCAATAATTTCTTTTGTAGATGGACCAGTTTATCAAAGCAATAGGATAAAATATTTTCCTTAACATAGAATTCTGGCAGAATCTAGACTATAACCCAGTCTTTATGGGAAAGTAACTACTATGTCTCTTAATTTTTTTAGCTTTTTAAAATCGAAATATGACTTCCATATACTAAAATGAAAAACAAATCACAGTTCCATAAATTTTTATATTTATTCATCATCAGATCAAGATATGGAACATTTCTAGTAATGCCAAAATTGTCTTCATGCCCCATCTCAGTCAACAGTCCCTCCTCAAAAGAAAACCACTGTTCACACTTCTCTCACCATAGAATATTTTGCCAATTTGGAGACTGCATATAAATGGAATCGTACAGTATATATTTTTTGGCATCTAATTCTTTTACTCAATATTAGGTCTATAAGACACATCAATTTTATTTTATATATTAGTAGTCACTACTTTTCCATCACCACGTGGTATGAATACACCACAATTCAGGTTAACATTCTACTGTTGACTGACATAATAGGTTGTTTCCAGTTTGGAGCTATTATGAATAAAACTACCATGAATATTCTTAAACATGCCTTTGGAGGATATAAATCTTCCATTTCTATTGGGTACACACCCAGAAGTGGATTGCTGGTCATAGGATTGGCATATGTTTCACTTTAATAGATGCATTACTTGGAAGAAAGTCCCTAACCTAAAGAAAAGTGGCAGGGAACAGGTCTCCTGTTCCGAAATGGCTCCACATTAAAAACCAGAGTCTTTGATTGTAAGGGACCTTAAAGAGGTAATGGCCTGAACTTCTGAATAACATCTGTGTCCTTTCATAGCTCCATCCATAGTTTACCTGAGCTGAGCCACTTTCTCAGGCAGAAGTCACCACCTCCAGAGGACTCAGTCCAGCCTCCTTGTGGCTCCCACCCACTCTTCTCTTTAAATTGTCCGTGTCTCAAGTAGAACCATACATACTCATTTGCCTTGTGTCTCACCCTGCAAAATCTTTCTTTGGCATTGAGTAGTAGACCAGAATTGACTCAGATAAGAGCTAAATCTGTTTCCAACTGAAGATGTATTTGGGCTCACTGCAGCTTCCATTAGTATTGACGGAAATGATGAGCAAACTAACCAGAGGTGTTGCACAATGACAGGTTAGAAAAGTCAGAGTCCAGTCAACTATTGATTGTCTTACTGTTAGTGCCACAAAATATGGACTCTCAGATGTTTCAGACCCCTGGAGATCATCCAACCCAACATTTATTCAATGCCAACTCGCAAAGTAGTTCCAAATATCTGTTTAAGCATGTCTGAGAAAAAGAACTTAGCTCATCCTGAAGCAACCACAGTCACCCAAATCCACTTGCTAGAAAGTCCTTCTTTCCTTTTCACTTAAAGCTGCCTTTTTAAAATTTCTAACTATTGGTCCTTGTTTTGCACCTGGGACTTCTGAAAATAAGTTTGTTTTTTTGTTCAATCTTTCCACAAACATTATAGGAGCTCTTTCAATACTGGAAAAAGCTATCCTCACCCGATAGATGAGTTTAAAGTCCAAAGCAGCAGCTAAGGACTTAGGGAGAGGAAACACTGTTTCACGTCTTGGTTTTATACGTTGTTATTCTTTACTAGCAACTTTCCTAATTTTAATTTTGCTATGGCTTCACTGATTATCAAAGAATGAATGTGCAGGCTTCTATTATGTGTTAAGGCCGCATTGACATCTCCCTTGTCTTAACTCAGTGCCCTTATACTCTAGTAGTTGACAAGAGTAAGATCTGATCTTACTGAGCCCTCTGGGCTAATCTGGTTGGCAGTCTGGTGTGTGTGTGGTAATGTAAATCAAGCGTGGCTTTTGTAGTCAAATTAACATGCCTAAAACTGGTGTACTAGTCTAGCCACTTCTTTCACCCTTGGTTTCCTTAACTGCAAAATCTAGCTTTTACTACCAACTTAAAAGGAGTATTTTTAGGATCATATATGCTCATGTATATGAAGTACCTAGTACATGTGAGGCACACAAAATACACTCTATAATGTTCTCTTCCCTAATGTTCTTAACCATCCGTGCTTTTGAAATCATAGATGAAAAAGGAACCACCATGAAAAGGAACTGCAAAATGGTATCATGGAAAGACTGATGAAATTGTCTTCCATTCTAAGCCCAGGTAGCTGATTTTAACATTGTGAGGCTTTAAACTGGTGATAAGCCATGAAGAGTCACTTAACCTCTCTGAACCTTATGTATTGAATATATTAAATTAGATACCTTGTGATCTTTAGTGTACATTTTAAAGCCTATACCCTGCTGGACATGGAGGTTCATGCCTGTAATCCCAGCACTTTGGGAGGCCGAGGCAGGTAAATCACTTGAGGACAGGAGTTTGAGACCAGCCTGACCAACATAGTGGAATCTCGTCTCTACTAAAACTACAAAACATTAGCTGAGTGTGTTGGTACATGCCTGTAATCCCAGCTACTCATGAGGCTGAGGCACAAGAATTGCTTGAACCCAGCAGGTGGAGGTTTCAGTGAGCTGAGATCGCACCACTGCACCCCAGCCTGGGTGACAGAGTGAGACTCTGCCTCAACAAAAATAAAGTAAAAATAAAACCTATACCCAAGATACTATATTTCTGAATTCCCAACAACAAAGCTGTTTTAAAAATGCTAGAAATTCCTCCCAAGTCTTCTATCTCCAAAGTCAACTCAGTTGGAGTTATTTTTTTGCCCAGATTGCCTGTTTATCTAAGTACCTCCATATACCCCTAGGAGTTTTTGGTGCATCTTATATGATACAACATTTTACATCAAGACTATCTGTGATATGGAGTGCCTGGAGTCCTCAGAGAGTGCCATGGAAATTCAGCAACATATAATATTTATCAACCTAGTTTGTCTACAGGAGGAGGAATTTTCAACCATGCACAGACCTGATCTTGCTCATGAGCTGAACAGGACAGGGCCAGACTGTGAGGGCAGCTTAAGGTCATGCTCAGGTATGTGACATTACTGACACAATGGCCCTGCCAGCTGTCTCTTTGGGTGGAGGTGGCGCTGACCTCTGGCACACAGTTGGTAACTTGACAGCTGGGAATGTGCAATCTGGGCACAGTTCAGGCGATAACCAGCCAGTCCTTGGAGTACCCTAAGACAGTTTGCTGCACTCCTCACTGAAAAATCCCCAGTCTTGAGGGTAAGTCCCGTCATTTGGCATGAATGCCAACTTAGTCCACCACCCATTTATTCATTTGAAAACATTTATTGAGGGTCTTCTCTGCTTCATCTGTTATAGGGGAACTGGAAAATAAATCAGATTGCCTCCAGAGCCTGCAGCCTACATGTCTACCTTGGGTTCCCCTGGGAATTGTCTTTTTGAGAACACGTGCCCCTGTTCTAAACCCTTCCCAACTGTGCCTACACTGATGAGTTGAGTTGTTGAACCCCTTAGAGAGCAGAAATCCAGTTTCCTCCTCTGCATAAGCCTCATCCTTTTTCAGGTACCATTTTTCTTCCAGACCTGGCTAGAGATACAAGGTAAACCTTCTAGACTCTGCTAACATATCACAGCTTCCCTCATCCCAAGATTTTGCTAGTGCTGGGCCCAATCTATTTATATATGAGGTCCTTGATTGGGAAAGCTCATCCATATGGAAGACATTTGTTTATTTCACTAATCCAGGCATTTTTTAAGAAAGGCAATAAGAATGAAACCAAACCAAACACCTGCCAGAGCTTAGAATGAATGAAAAGGCTGCAGGGGGAGAAGGTAGGGAGAGGGAGGAGGGGACTGTACAAGAGATTTGGGGCAGCACTTCAGCATCCTAATAAAAAGAGGAGCATAATCAGGGTCCTGTTGCAAACTACACAATCTCACTGATTTGAGACCAAGGTTAAGCAAGCCTGACAAAGTGGTTCATCAAATCAGAGAAGAACCCCCCATCTATTGGATCTCATTAATTCCCAGGCCAGTTTATTATCAATCCCAATCAATTTAGCCCACCACGTGGCAATTTCATCTCTCCACACTTGCCTCTACCATCTATCTATTGGTGGCTTGACTCTGCTTCTCAAAATAATGTCACTGTTCCTGCCACGCCAGCTACTGGCTGTCTGCTAGGAATCCTAAAAGCCCCATAGGTGGTGAGCAGAACAGCAACTGGTGACTCTCATTTACCAAAGGCCTTTCTATTTTTAATTTTTTGAAAATATTCCATGCTAAAGTTTCCTTTCTCTCCCTCCCACCCTTTGTGGTATTTTTAGGTCTCGCAGGCTCTTCAGAACAAGCGTCTAGCTTGCTGGGTACTGCAAATAGATTTTCCCCTTACCTGCCAGTCACGGTGTACTACAGGCATGTGTCATGTGGAGAGCTGGTCCTTTTACTCCAGCCTTTTACATGGGCTTTGCTTCTGTGTGCTGCTAATCTATCTAGAAATCAAAGACACACCTGCCTCAAAGGGGAGGCCCTGGCCCACAGCTGCCTGCCAGGGTTATTATGAAGGCCCATCCATCCGGTACCAAGAGCTTGCTGGGAGCAACTGGCAGCAGACAGGGGAAAGCCAGAGATCAGGGATCTGAGCAGGGAAAGGCGATTTGGGTGAGAGGAGGTGGTAAGGGGCACAAGAGATCAGGACTTGAAAGATGAAAGCACCCTGGGGCAGCTGCAGTCATGACAGCTTTCGGACAAGGACAGACACAAGAATTAGCAGAGATGCTCTGCAGGGAAAACCAAGGTCCACCCAGCCCAGGGTCTCCTCTGTAAGGGGTAGCTAAAGAGCTTCTATGGGGAGGAGAGAGGGGTAGAGCAAGCTTGTGAGCCATTCTCCTCTATATCACCCTCCCCATCACTCCTGCGGGTCCAGAGAGAAACCTTGCAGCCACATGGCCCTCCCTCAAAAACTACTAGAAAAGAGGAAATTATAGAATGGATTAAGGCAGTGTTCTCAAAGTGCGGTCCCCAGACCAGCAGCATTAGCATCATCTGGGAACTTGGTGGAAATGCAATTTCTCAGGCTCCATCCCAGACCTACAGATTCAGATACTTTGGGAGTGGGGTCCTGGCACCCTGGGTTTTAACAATCCTCTAGGGGATTCTGATGCACATTCAAGTTTGACAACCACTACATTCAGAAAAACAAGTCAAGGATATCCACTGAAGAGTCCATTGAAGGAGGATTTTTTAAATATGTAAGAGAATGGGACACAAATATTGGCATTCATAGTCACTTCTCATATTACGGTTTCTGAAATGAACTTGAAATGAATGAAAATGCATGCCATAAATATCCAAAAAAGCAAAATAGTCATAGACCAGAGAACAAACAAGAATTTTTAAATTAACATTGCAATGTAAACAAGACCCTGTTTGATGTTTCCCTTCGGGGTGAGGGGTAGATTTTCAGTTTGAAAACTGTCTGTAGTCAGTTGGGGCCAGTGCATGGTGTTTTGATTACGAAGAGAACGTCCCTAAAGACCATGCATGCCTGAAATTGCTCAGTCCCCCTAAAAGCTGTGCTTGAAAAGTCATGTACATATGTTGTACGGTTTACTGATGTTTCTAAAAGAAAAATCTGCAAGGACAACTTTTATTTTTGTTTTATTTTGTTGTTGTTGTTGTTTGTTTTTGTTTTTGTTTTTTGAAACACAATTCACTCTGTCGCCCAGGCTAGAATGCGATAGCTTGATCTTGGCTCACTGCAACCTCTGCCTCCCCGATTCAAGCAATTCTCCTGCCTCAGCCTCACAAGTAGCTGGGATTACAGGTGCCCACCACCACCCCCAGCTAATTTTTGTATTTTTAGTGGGGACAGGGTTTCACCATATTGGCCAGGCTGGTCTGGAACTCCTGACCTCAAGTGATCTGCCTGCCTCGGCCTCCCAAAGTGCTGAGATTATAGGCGTGAGTCACCACGCCCGTCCAAGGACAACTTTTAAATTAAAATTCTTGACTATTCAATAAAGTAGAATAAGGTAGAAAACTTCCTTCCTCAGTCTCAGCTCACAGCCTTACTTCTCATTCACTAAGATGATTGAAGTCATCAGAAATGAAACTCCACATAAGCCTACCTGCAGCTATCCTCACCTCTCTGTATCTCTACCCTCCCTTGCACAGACCCTCCCACAGAAAGAGTTGGCTGTCTAAGGCCTCTCTCTTGCACCCTGAAATCCCATCAGCTCTCACCTCCTCAAAGATACCCCTCCTCCCACCATTAATTTTTCCCTTTCAACTGGGAAGTATCATCTGCATAGAAACATCCCAAACTGTCGCTCACCTTTAACAATCACTCTTAACCCCATCGTTGCCTCCAGCTACCACTCCATTTCCCTACTCCATTCTATAATTAAGCTAAAATAAAATACAGTCATGTGCCGCATAACAATATTTTGGTCAATGAGGGACCACATGTACATGGTAGTCCCATAAGCTTATAATAGAGCTAAAACATTTCTATAGCCTAGTGACATCACAGCTGTCACGACATAGTAGTCATTATAATGGCATAGTGCAACACATTACTTTTTCCATGTTTAGATACGTGTACATACACAAATACTTACCATTGTGTTGCAGTTGCCTACAGTATTCAGTACAGTCACATGTTGTACAGATTTGGAGCTTAGGAGCCATAGGCTATACCATATGGCCTAGGTGTGTAATAGGCTGTACCATCTAGATTTGTGTAAGTACACTCTATGATGTTTGCATAATGACAAAATTGCCTAACGAAGCATCTCTCAGAACGAATCCATGTCATTAAAAGATGCATAACTATATGTCTAGGCTTGCTATCTCCATACTCTCTCTTCTCCTAGTCTTTCCAGCTGTCTTTCCAATCAGGTATCCAGCTCATCCACTCCACTGAAATTATCCTCTTCTAGGTCACCAGCAGCTTCCATGTTGTCAAACACAATGACCTATGCTCCATCTCATTGGGCTCAGTGTCTCAGCAGCACGTGACATACTTCCATACTTCCCACCTCATTGACCACTAGTTCTCTGTTTCCTTTTTGAATCTTCCTCCTTTCTCCCTATCCTAAATTTTGGAATGCACTAGAACACGCCTTGAGTCTCTTTTCTACTGTACACGCACGTACTGAGGTGAGCTCATCCAGTCCAAAGACTTTTTTTTTTTTTTTTGAGAAGGAGTCTCGCTCTGTCAGTGGCCGGATCTCAGCTCACTGCAAGCTCCGCCTCCCGGGTTCACGCCATTCTCCTGCCTCAGCCTCCCGAGTAGCTGGGACTACAGGCGCCGCCACGTCGCCCGGCTAGTTTTTTGTATTTTTTTAGTAGAGACGGGGTTTCACCGTGTTAGCCAGGATGGTCTCGATCTCCTGACCTCGTGATCCGCCCGTCTCGGCCTCCCAAAGTGCTGGGATTACAGGCTTGAGCCACCGCGCCCGGCCCAGTTCAAAGACTTTTATACCTAGACCTACTTGTAAAGCCCTACATGAGCCTACAGTGGCTTCCTCTGGGACCTGTTCTCCTACCACTTTCCTGGCCACTACTAGGCTCCAGATGTTGTGACGTTCTTGATGGTCCTTAAATCTGCTAACCTGCTCCCACCTCAAGACTTTTGCATTTAAAGGAATCGGCCCCTTCTGAATTACATTCTAGTTGGTTATTATTGCCCAGCTGACCAGTTCAAAGGCAGCAGATGAATTGCCTTCTCTGTCCAAAGCTGGTGACAGAAAGAGCTACATGAATTATCCAGGGCTACTAGGGCCTGGGGAACATCATAGGGGTGCTAACCAGGCCCTGCTGTAATGAGGACACAGTAGACAGCAATAACTCATCTTCCAAGACTCCAGGAGCCTTTCCAACATGCTCCTTAATGTCAGAAATCTGCTTAGTAGGGGACACAAAACATGCTTAAAATGCAAACACCTCCAGAAGAAGCACACATATTAATTGACTATAAAATGTTTGATCAGAAGAGCTTAGCTTTTCCATAAAGAAGGTTTTAATAGGAGAAGGGCACGACCATGCTCTAAGCTCCACCCCACAAAGCCTGTTATAAATGTTTAACATGCAAAGGCTCTGCCAGTCCTCACCCCCAATGGAGATCATGTTGGCTGGGATAATTAATTCACTCGAAGAGTTGCAATATGAATGTCATGGTAATGGTCTACATTTTTTAAGTCACTTCTTTCTTGGGGCATGAGGTTTCATTCAGCCCAAGTAGAAGTGGCAGGGCTGGCCAGGCCTTTTTTTCCACTTGAGAACCAAAGCAAGGTTTTATGTGCTAATGGCCAATGTAAGGTGTGTGTCTAATTCATTGATTCAATCAACAATTATTTATTGAGCCCCTGCAATCAATCAGGATGTAATAATGAAAACAGCTTGACAGAAGTTCAGGAACTGACCCCTTCCTGCATGTATCTCCTTAGAAAATATGCTCTCCCAATCTCCACTCCCAACCTTATTCAAACTGTTTTTCAAGCCCATCTTTTGAAAACTGCCTCCCAGACCCAGATTTAGGGCCATGTAGGAAAATCTGTTGTATTTTATCTGAAGCTGCTGAAAATACTATCACTTCTCTCTGCCTCTGATACTCCTCCATCTGCTCATCCCTCCTCCCACACATCTCTCCCTTCCAGCTTCTTTTCTGAATCCCCGAAGTTCCTAGAGGGCCCTCCAGAGCCTGGCCTATCTCTGTAGGGCTGGAGCAGCTCCCTGCCATTGGCCTGGCTGTCAGAATCTAGGTTCCTTCTTTACCTCTTTGTGGGTCTGCCTGTGCTCTCTGCCCTTGGAAACTCACTATGTGAGTAAATGTAGCCACTATTTAGAAAGGGCCAGTCTAATGGGCTGGAGTTTGCAGTCCTAACTGTTTACTTTCTTTCTTAGGAGATAGTAACAGATTTTTCAAGAACAGTCCTTCTTTTGTAAAGCAGGTCCCACCACTAGATCATACCCAGATAACTTTCCAGAGTCTGCCTTTGTACTCATCCCTCCCTACTTTGCCCTGACTAGCTTTTTCTCAAGGCTGCAGAAGGGGCTACAAGCCAAACCTCAGGTCACAGCTGATTGCACATGAGCAGCTCAAGTGTCCCTGACACTACCTGGAACTTAGAAGTAGAGCAGCCATCGTGGGCCATCCTCCACAGAGTACTGTTTGTGTTGGTGACAATGGCCACCATGTTTTGAGTACTTACAACAGAAAATCAGAGAGCCAGGTAATTTACACAGGGGACCCCATTTAATCCTCTCAGACTCCATACAAAATAGATACTGTCATCCTCATTTTATAGGTAAGAAATTGAGGCAATGGGAAGGGAGGAAACTTGTCCAAAATCTTACAATGAGCAAATGCTTTTGGCCATTATGTTATCCTGCATTTTGAGGGATGCTAAAAGGCCCATTCTTCAAAATGATGTTTGAATTGTCCCTCCTCCATTGTATGCACACAGGTGCACATACATGCAATACACACACGCACGCACACACACACAGGACATTCCTATTTCACTACAGTCAATAAGCAGAACTGGTGACACATTTACCCAAATGATCCATTAGACTTTATAATTTGTGTTATATAACTTGGAAGATATAAACCCAAACAGACTTCCAAGGGGATGGTAAGAACTTCTGAACCTATCCTCAGAAGTTCTGGCATGGAAGAAATACAGAATCAGGAGTTCAAAGTCCTTGGGTTGAGGTTCTTGCTTGGCCCCTGGGACTTTGGGAATATTCTCATGTCTCTTCAAGCTTCAGTTTCTTTTTCTGTAAAATGGAAACTATGATGCCTGCATTACCTGCCAGATGAAAAGAATCAAATGAGATAGATGAGGGGGAAGAGCTTTGAAGAATTTAAAGTGCCTTGTTGATACACCTGTCAAGAAAGAAGACAATAAATGCCTTTGTGTGTTCAAATTCTTATGGTTTGGGCAGGATAAATATTATAGTCACAAATTCAAGTACACAAAATTGTAACTTTTAAATATTCCCTCTAAACTGGACTTAAATTCTACCCGGAGCTTCCATCTGTCTAATGCAGAAAACATAGTCTGATCACTAATAGGCTGTCAGACACTTCAGTGATTTTCTCTGTCATCCAGATTGAAGCTCAAACAAACTCAAAATTCCCTATGCTGCCCTCTCTCCCTCTCCTGGGCTGGAGCTCAGCTTGTGTCTTACCCAAATGCTGTCTCAGTATCAGTAGGAAGAGGTGCCTCCCTCTTGGTCTCCATCTGTCTAAGTCTTTTGAGATGTGCCTATGTCCTCATTCTTTGCCTGGCTGGGTTGTCCATTGTCTGCCGAGAGGTCCTCCTATGTGGCACTGTATCTTTTCTCTCTCTCTCTCTCTTCTCTTTCTTTCTCTCTCCAGCCACTTTTAACTCCTTTGTTCAGGTCACTTCTTTCCCTCACCCCTAAATGTGGGCTAATTTCAAGATCTAGTACTTGGTCCTTTATTATTTTTCTCTACATTGTTTCTCTCAGGCCATTATCCACCTTCCTGACACCATCACTTTTACATCTAAGATGAAGATCCCCCAATTGAAGCTCTAGCCCCAATTTTATTCCCAGTCATCACAGAATCACGATGTTGGTGCTGGAAGAAATGGTTTTCCTTCAGGACTTTACACCTCCAACTGTGTCGTCAATACCCTACTTCCCCAACTGCTGCCCCCAACAGCTGGCTGCTTCCTAATCACCCCAAATTCACTATGGCTAAAATCAAATTTATCATCCGTTCTCCAGAGAACCAGCTCCCTTCTATACTACCTTATGGTGTCATTACCTTGGCTGCTCAGGTTCAAAACATGGAGCCTTATCTGAATTGTTCTTTATTTCTCTCTCTGAAAGACAGCATCCAGTTGGGCCTCACGATTTTCAGTTCTCAACATTTAAAGTCTCTGGAATCTACTTTTTTGTCCAATCATACTGGCACCACTGGAGTATAGTCCTTCATGCCTCAATTACTAAAATCGTATCCTGACTTGCTTCCAATTAAAATGCATCTTATCAGAAAAGTCTCTTAACAATTTATCTGTGACCCTCCCAATTAATACTTGTGGAGACATAAGAGGTTCTTAATGGATGGCACAGGGTTCATAGATGGGCTTCAGAGGAAACTGTGAGCCCTCTGGAATTCTACAAAATATTACCTGAACTAGGTTATTGGAAATTTGCCTTAAAATGCAAATATTTTTCAGAGAGGGAGCATGTCAACTTACATGTTCACCTAAAGTTCAATGCCTCATGTTAAGGCTTCTTCTGAGACCAGATTTGGAGGGAGAGAATGAAAGCCTTGGGGGCATGAAGGTTGAGTTCATTCTCCTTTTCTACCTGGATAACCACAGTAGTCTTTGAATTGCTTCCTTGGACTCTAATTGATCACTCGTTCTTTCTTCATTTCTTCATTCATTCATTTTATATATATGGAACACATAGTATGCATGAGAATTTTGCATATATCACATCATTTAACATTCACCAGAAGCCCCTATTGAAGATCTTATTATATCCATTTTACAAATGAGGACGTTGAAGTTTAGAGAGGTTAAATTGCTGTCCCAAGGTCACACAGCTGACCAGAAGAGTTGGGATCCAAACCCAGTCTAACTTCAGTGCTCACATTCTTTCCAAAATGCCTTCCTATTGAACCTTCTGCATGCCAGACACTGGCCTGGCCCTAGGAATAGGAAAACTGGTAGAATTAAATGAAGAATTAAATGAATTAAAGGTATGTGTAAGCACCTGCCATTGGACCTGACCCAAAGTAGGCATTCAAGATTGCTTGTTAAAAAAAAAATCATTGAAAAAAATAGTACTGAGGGTTCAACTTAAGGAACTCACACTATGACAAAAGAGGGTCATACAAGATGGCAAGGGGGCACTGAGGAGGATGGTCTAACTGCTGGGGGCAATTGAGTAACTCACTGTCCAAAGAGGGAGGACAGGCAAGCAAGCAGCTGACAAAACTGTGTGCTACATGGGACAGTGAGCAACATGAGGCCCAGGGCCTGGCCTCTGCCAGCTTCCCTCCCCTGTAACAAATAGCTCTTAAATAAATATAGTCCATTCTATCATTTTATGGAGGAAATCGAAACCAAGGAAACAGAAGAAATAAAGAAGGTAAGCTGTTAACCATAGGCTGTTCTGGGTGGTAATGTTATAGGTTACTTTTCATCTCTCTCTTTATGTAGTTAAGTTCCTACAGTGAAAGTGTAGAACTTTTAAAAACAATAGTGAGCTGAGATCCGGCCACTGCACTCCACTCCAGCTCGGGCGACAGAGCAAGACTCCGTCTCAAAAAAAAAAAAAAAAAAAAAAAACATAGAGACAGGGTCTTAGTATGTTGCCCAGGCTGCTCTCAAACTCCTGAGCTCAAGCCATCCTCTGGCCTCAGCCTCCCAAAGTGCTAGGATTACAGGCATGAGCCATCGCACCCGGCCTTAAGGATGTAGGACTTTTATCCACAGAAAAGGACATGATTTAAAGAAACACGAAACTACCTCCATAGGGCCTTCATGCTGGTTCTAAGCATTTAGGAAAATTCTTTTTCTGCCAAGGATGCTGATGGATTTCATTATTACTCATTTGATCTGCTCAGGGCCAACCTAGGTTTTAATTAATCATTCTCTCATCCTTCTACACTTTTCTAACCAGGGACCTCACACTGCTACTAGTGCCTTAGAGAGGAATCCTTTCCTCAGACAGATACAGCAGCTGTATAGCACACCATCCTCTGCCTCTTCTACCCGCAAACAGCCCTCTCTGCTCTCTTAGTGGACAGTTTCAACTGTTAACGTGATACATCAAGGAGCCACCTCAGGGAGGCTGATTTTCAGCTTGCCTCAAAAGCCAGCACGAAACTACATCTACTCTTTGCTCCTTCCTTTGTTTTCATCTCCAAGCGACCTAGTTTTCTCCACACCTCACCCCCAAAAGAGGCATAAGGGAGTTTGTAAAGAGCCCAGCCAGTGGATACAGAAGTAGCTAGAGTAGCAACAGTAATCCCAGAGTTCCAAGGTCAGTGTTGTTTCTGAATGATTTCTTCTGAACTGACACAAGAGGCCAGCTTCCAAGCGGGGAAAGTCACACATATCATTTATCTTTTTTAATTAGAAAAGTAAGAAGACATTTTACTTCAACTTTTTCAGCTTAATTTTTACCCACTTAAAAACTGGGCTTTTATTTTCTTCCTGGATTCTTCATTTCTCCACCTCATTTGTTTCTACAGCCTGAGCTCATTTCAGGGCTTCACAGCTTTCCTTTTCCCTAAACCTCCAGGGAGGTTAGAATGAAATGGTGCTTCCTCTGCATTTCCATCTGCCTGTTCCGCAGGGCCTGTGGTGAACTTTTCTTTCCCAGCCTAACACTCATGCTACCTGCTTCTCTCTCTTGGCCTACCCACAGGCTGAAACCCTCCTTCCCGGCTAGGAAGACTGGTGCCGGCGAAATTAACATGAAAAAACAGATGCCTTAACTGTGGGGGTGTTTATAAATAAAGTTCAGAGGACAAATAGCTTGCTGGAGGCAAGGGAAATCATTTTTTAACACAAATGACTATGGCTATATTAGTGTTTTCTCAGAAGCAAGCCCACCCATCATGGCCAGCGATGAAAACTGGAAAGCCTAAAGGATGCTGGACACACACATATCCTCCATAGGCAAGCAGAGCAAATGTATTTGGGACATTGCAAGGATTTCTCCATGTCTAAGCACACACAGGCTCCTCTAGTTCATGCCCTGAAACATCAAATATAAGATGGAGGGGGCCGGGTGCGGTGGCTCACGCCTGTAATCCCAGCACTGTGGGAGGCTGAGGCGGGTGGATCACTTAAGGTCAGGAGATCGAGACTAGCCTGGCCAACATGGTGAAACCCCGTCTTTACTAAAAAATCCCAAAATTAGCCAGGCATGATCACGGGTGCCTGTAATCCCAGCTACTCAGGAGGCTGAGGCGGGAGAATTGCTTAAACCCTGGAGGCGCAGGTTGCAGTGAGCCGAGATCGCACCACTGCACTTCAGCCTGGGCGACAGAGTGAGACTCTATTTCAAGGGGAAAAAAAAAGGTGGAGGGGAACGCTGTAGGCACAGCTTCCAGAATCCCAGACTGAGGACAAGCTCGTAATGGCAGCTGGAGGGCAGAAAGTTCCACAGCTATCATCACAGACTCTATTTACTTACCTTTGGAGAAGGTGACGGGAGTAGAAAAATTTGTGTAAGTCAATGTTATCTTAAAGTAGGAGTTTTAACCTAGGCTGCACTGAGGAATTCGAGACTATAATTCAGAGGTCTGTGAACTCAGAAGAGGAGAGAATGGTATTTTTATTACAACTTCTAACATATAACATTGTCTTTGTCTATGAATATAGCAAACAGACAACAGTTTTACTAGTAAGACTTGTGTCTTCATCACCAATAAATGTCACAGACTCATTTGTATGACATTACAGTTGTTCAGAATACCTTGGTATTAACACATCATTTATGCTCATCTCTGCTTCAAAATTATGGCGGTTATTAGCTCTGTCACTAGATCTTGTTGAATATATCAATAAAACACATAAATTACTGTATCACAAATGTGCTTACTAATATTTTGATAACTATATTCAATACAATTGGCTCCCTTTTAGCTCTATTTATTTTTTATGTATTTGAAAAACACTCTTTCAAAAAGGAATTCACTGCCTTCACCAGACTTCCAAGGGGGTCCATAGCACAAAAATTTTTTGAAGCACCCCGTCTTTGAGCATCTGTGTCAAGATTTCATCATGAATAAATATGGACAGCTCATTTAATATAATTATCACGATTCTACAAGCAAATTTATCAACCCCATTTTATGAATGAGGCAACCAAGGCTTGAATCAGAATCTGCCTGATTTCAAAGGTTGTGGTTTCCTCTCTCTCTCTTTTTCTCTCTCTCTCTTGTCTCCTTCTCTCACACACACATACAGACACACAAGCACACACACACACACACACAAATACAAATATGTTTTTATGACTCCCAACCATCCAGTCAAAAATTCAATTAGCACAGATACTACTGCCCATCAAATGAAATTAACTAGTGATCTGTCTCTACAATGCCACAAGAACTGGTTGAAACAATGAAAAATCAATCTAACAGATGTTTTTTCTAATTGCATTTATAATGTGATGGCTCTCTCCCCCCTCTCCAAAGTGGCTGAGTACACCAAGAGTGTCTGCTGTGGGACAGGAGTTAAATGAGCCCATCCCTTGGTTGTATGAGGATGCAGATACCCTGCTTACTCTGCTAGGGCTCTGACATCCAAGTCTAGGGCCTCCACACCCCCTCCCCTTTCCACCACGGACACCTATCTTGTTCTGTCCCACCTAATGTCTTTCGGATTAAATTATTCATGAAGAAAAGGGAAAAGAAGGGAAAGGAAGAGCTTAATCGCATTTTGCCCTGGGTGCTGGGGAGAATGATAGAAAAAGATGTAATTCTTTACACTTATGGAATTAACATTAAATATTTGAGAACCAATAAGAAACAAATAATTCCTCAAATAATGGATTGATTCACGACAATGCCAGTGAGTGCCACAAAAAAAGGAATTCAGGGTAGTATATAACAGAGGTCCCTCACCTAGTCTGGGGCATAAGAAACAATTTCTCTGAGGAAACAGTGTTTGCAAACTCATCTTTTATAATATTTATGTTTTAATATCCTGCTGGCGTGTAAGCATCCTTTCATTGTAATACGAAATACAAGTCAGTCCTCACCTCTGTAGTCTGCTCTCAAGTAGAAGAGCGATTTTCCCACTGTTTCTAGTTGAGATCCTACTGCTGGGAAGCAGGAGCAAAGGTGTCTGTCACACGTGGTTAGTGCAAGCCCCAAACAGCTTGAGATGCCCCCGGCTTGTGTCACCACAGCTGAACCGAGTGAGTCTGAAAAGTGTAGCCCGCCCACGTGGCCTAGCCTATCCCCAACACTACAGCTCACTGTAGGGACTGGGGAACACCAGCCTCACGCCTCATATGGTATTCAGACGGCCTCCTGCGAATCCGATCAATCAAACATTACAGGCCAGTGTCCCATTTGTGCATGCTGTACAGCATAAATCCAGTGTCTTTTCAACTAGAAGCATAACAGTCACAGTTATGATGAGGGATGTTCATGGCGGGAGGCAGATGGGAGCTCTGACCGATCCAGAAAGGGAAATATCCTTTTCCCATGAGACAAAGATTCACTCCGCGGAGGTTTAGAATTCCTACTTGAGAGCAAAATTACAGTGCATTCAAGAAGTACTCTTTCTGATCAATTATTTTGTGGTATTTTTTAATCCTTTTTTTCCCTCCTGCCATCTTTTGACATCACTGATAATGGGTGCTAAGCAACATGGAAAGAGAAAAAGAAACAGGAACCAAGACATTATTGTTAACCTAAATCAAAAATAATAATCTGAGTTTTAGATGGTATTTCTAATAAACAAGTACAAAAACTCTTTATGCTCAGAATGAAATCATTTACTCACCTTAAGATTTATCCCTAAGGCATCTATTCTGTGGACAGACATATATATCTCATGACGGAGGAAAATAATATACCACCCAATTAAGAAATATCCTATTCAGAGAACGCCTGATGCTTACACCTTTATTTATTGTCTTGCTAAGTACATTCCAGGGGTCATCTTTATTCTCTAGAGTAAGTTTTATATAATGGTGATTTTTAAGCAGATTTTCTTTGGCTATTTTACACCTAACTCATATTAATAATAACAAGAACTTTACACCCACAATTCTCTTTGTGACACTTAGAAATTTATCTGCTGGTTTTTTCTTCGCACAAAGAAAATAGGATTCCTTGTTTAGATTAATAGAGTTTGATTGAATAACTATTAAATTAGAAAAATAAAATTGCTATCCACCATCTTCTATCTTTTGTATAGTCTTCTAAATCATACAACATGAAAATCTTCTAAGAGCAAATAAAATTGTACTCTT
Source organism: Trachypithecus francoisi (assembly GCF_009764315.1). Lineage (NCBI taxonomy): Eukaryota > Metazoa > Chordata > Mammalia > Primates > Cercopithecidae > Trachypithecus > Trachypithecus francoisi. The sequence goes on from NW_022681471.1 coordinate 99,348,097, forward strand.
TTCAAGAAATAAAATTTATTTTACATATCAATGGGTCTTGCACTTGCCACTTATAAGAAATCATTTGATTGTACTTAATCAAACTTAATTGTTCTGATTCTTAATGGCAAACTCTTTCATATACTTATCTGAATCTTATCAGGAAGGAAATTGATCAAAGTCCACATTTGCAGGATTTTTCTAGTTTGTTCTTTCTTCTAAGCTTGTTTTGCTTGGGCTTCCAGATGACATAGTGAAAGAAACTCTTCTAATTGTAGAGTGTATGTCTTAGTCCATTTGAGCTGCTGTAACAAAACACCGTACATACTGGGTAATTTATAAACAACAGAAATGTATTACTCACTGTTTGGAGGCTAGAAAGTCCAAGATCAAGGCACCAGCATGGCACCTTCTATGTAACCTCATATGACTGAAGGGCAAAAGGGGCAATCTGGGGCCTCTTTCATAAGGTCACTAATCCCATTCACAAGGGTGGAGCCCTCATAACCTAATCACTTCCCAAAGGCCCCACTTCCTAATGCCATCACCTTGGGAATTAGATTTGAACATATGAATTTGGAAGTGGGGAACACAAATATTCAGATCATAGTATTCTACCCCTGCCCTCCACCCCAAATTCGTATCCTTCTTACATGCAAAATTCACTCATTCCATCACAATAGCCTCAACTCATACCAGCATTAACTTTAAAATCGAAGTCAAAGACTCATCTAAACATAATATCAACTTATTCCAGATATGGGTGAGACTCAAGGTATGATTAATCCTGAAGCAAATTGCTCTCTAGCTGTGAGCCGGTGAAAAGAAAAAAAAATGATGTGCTTTCAAAATTCAACACTGAGACAGTTACAAGGTAGATATTCCATTTGAAAAGGGCAAACAGGAAGGAGAAAAGGGTAACTGGTCCCAAATAAATCCGAAATTCAACAAGGCAAACAATATTAAATCTAAAGGCTGGCCAGGCACAGTGGCTCACCCCTGTAATCCCAGTACTTTGGGAGGCCAAGCAGGTGAGTCACTTGAAGTCAGGAGGTTGAGACCAGCCTAGCCAACATAGTGAAATTTCATCTCTACTATAAATACAAAAATTAGCTGGGCGTGATGGCAGGCACCTGTAGTTCCACCTACTTAGGAAGCTGAGGCATGAGAATCACTTGAATCTGGGAGGTAGAGGTTGCAGTGAGCTGAGATAACACTACTGGCAACAGTGCAAGACTCTTGTCTCAAAAAAAAAAAAAAAAACTCAAGGCTGGAGAATAATCTTTGATTTCCTATTGTACCTTCTGGTTACACTAGGGTGGGAGTTAGGTCCCTAAGGTTCCAGGCAGCCCCACCCCCACGGCTTTGCGTGCACAGCCATGCTCTTTGTTCTCGTGGGTTGGTGTCACATGCCTGTGGCTCTCCCAAGCTGGTTTTGCACACTGGTACGTTCTGGAGTCTTGGAGGCAGACCCATTCTGTGTCTCCACTAGGCATTTATCTCGTGGGGTTGCTCTGCGGTGGCCCTGCTCTCACAGCTCCACTAGGCATTGCCCTAGTGGGGGCTTTCTGTGGTGGTCTCGCCCCTGTGGCAGTTCCTATTTCATCACAAATAAGTTCTACCTTCCATAAAACACTAGGATATAAACGCAATTCTGCCAAGTTCTTTGCCACTTTATAACAACAATGGCCTTTCTTCTAGTTTCCAATTACATGTTCTTCATTTTTTTTGATACCTCATCTGAATGGCTTTTGCCATCTATACTTCCACCAACAGTCTGATCACAACCACTTGGATAATCTCTCAGAAGAATGAGGCTTTCTCTACAGCTCTCTTCTTTTTCTGAGCCCCCACCAAAATCACCGTTAAGGCTACATTCACAGCAATGCACTTCAAAACTCTTCTAGCCTCTACCCATAACCCAGTTCGAAAGCTTCTTCCACATTTTTAGGCATTAGTTATAGCAACACCCCACTTCTCAGTACCAATTTCTATTTTAGTCTGTTTGGGCTACTACAAAAAAAATGTTACACCAGGTAATTTATAAACAACAGAAGTTTATTACTCACAAATATGGAGGCTGGGAAGTCCAAGATCAAGGTGCTAGAAGATTCAATGTCTGGGGAAGGCCTGTTCCTCCTAGATGGCACCTTCTATGTGTCCTTATATGGTGAATGGGCAAAAGGGGCTCTCTGGGACCTCTTTAATAAGGGCACTAATCCTATTCATGAGAGTGGAGCCCTCATGGCCTAATGACTTCCCAAAGGCTCCATCTCTAATAACATCACTTTGGGGATTAGGTTTCAACATATGAATTTTGAAGGGACACAAACATTCAGACCCTAGCAGCATATTATTTCTTATACTAATTTTGTAGCTCACTGGTATTTCACGAATTGTTGACATGTCAATAAAAAGGTTTCCAATGTCAAATAAGATCGAACACTGCAAACTGTACGTCACAGGACAGTCACAAAGCCCCTCAGCATGATAAATGCCCTAAGGATCTCATTGTGAAGAGACCTTATATAACCATTCGATTCAGCATTTCCAAAGCTTATTTAACCACAGACTTCCTCTCTTTTCCACTGTACCAATACTTACAGATTAGAAAACACTTCTATTCTTCAGAACATGGTTTGGGAAATTCTTACAGCAAGTAATGGTCGAGTCTACGTGCAAACAAACATCTGTTTTTACAGAATATAGCTTGATACATTCAAACTAATATTTTCTCATGAGATGTTAACTTGTTATTTTCAAAGCAATTGCACATTTGACTTAGCTCAATAGTTCCTTTGTTGCTCCTCTTAAAAAAAAAAAAATCCGTTTCTGTAGATAGATACATTGACTATCCCTAAACAAAGTTAAAAATTTAATCAAAATAATTTCTCTGGACTGTTCATTATTTATCTCAAAAAGCTAGCTTTTTGGGAAAATGAGAGCGCCGGACTGTTTGAGATTAAAAAACTTTAGAAAACTCCATTCCCGCCTCTTTAATTTACAGATAAGAGGACAGGAGCCTCAAAATTCCATAATCATTTAGTGACTGGTCAGCCCAAGAAATCAGACCCCCTCCTCTATGCCCCTTAGACCTAATATCATGTTTCTCCTTTTTGTTTACCAATAAGCCAGTTTTACTTGTGCTGATCTCAGTACTGTTGGAGCATTCATGCTTACAAAGAACACAGAGATATTTAGGTACACACAGGTTACCAGAGGTACTTCTAATGGAGCAAGCTCTTTCAGTTTAGAGGGTGTGATAGAATAGGGACCAGCTCTCCTAGGGAAATTTAACATCACAGTGTGAGGTCTTAGCATCTCACATATGGACTTATTTCTTCACTAGGGTCTGGTAATTAATTCTAATTAAGAAAAACATTAAGTAATGTTTTCCAATTAGCCATAAACAGTTTTCGACCCATGGTAGAGTGGATGTTTGTTCTTTGCTGGGGACATTAATATTATTAACACTGATAAAAGACAGCATTTGTTGCCTGCATCCTGTGGCAGCCACAGAATTGCTTTCCACAGAAAGGGACATAAATATACTGTTTTTTCTCGGATTAAGCATTTGTTTTGAGTGGCTGTGGTGGTTGGAGGAAGGGCAGCTAACAGGAATTATGAGGAAGCTCTAAAACCTTGGGTGTCTGTCTCTGCCTTTCTCCTTCTCTCTGACTTAACCGCATGCCTTGGGAGGGTGATGCTCTCCAAAGTCAAATGCTACACCTGTGGCTAATTCTCAGGCAATACAAGGAAGACTCTGCCACATTAGAAGCAATTGGCTGTTTGCAGGAAGCACGATGATCTGTAGTCACATCTCATTAGGGGAGCCTGGGCCCCGTGGTGCACGAGTAAAGCAAACGCTGCCAATGTAATTTGTTTTATATACCTAATTCTCTTCCTTATAATTAACATCTGAAATTTGAAAAGAAAACGAGAGTGCGTTGTACACGTTTGGGATCTGTAGAGCACTTTCAGGGAGCCTGGGATTTTAGAGCAGCACTCACCCTTACCTTGTCCTTTCTCACAACAAACAACAGTGTAAACTGGGGCCAGGACATTCACAGGTCACAGAGAGCCAGTGTAAACCTAGAGGCCTGATCCCTGGAATACAATATGGGTGAGGAGGAAGAAGATGGCAGTGTAGCCAAAAGTCAGCATTATCCTCCACTATGCATGGGTCTAGCTGCTCTCACCTTCACTGAGATGAAGTGGCCCTGCAAACATGATTCTGCAGTGCGTCAGGGTTAGCAGTCAGGACCTGGCTGTGCATTACCCCCAGCAACCTTCACAGTTGCTCCCCCACTGTACTTCTGGTCTGACAACTGGAAACAGTCAAACATGGAGGGACAGAGAAGAAATATGGAGTGATGAGTTTTCTGCCACCAACCACCCTGGCAGACAGACTATGGAACCAAGAGCAAATGTCATCCACAAAGTCTCTGCAATGTGAATAGGGCTGTGCAGAAAGGTCTGCTATTGGCCATCAGATCTGGAGCCTACATGTCTAAGATAAGCCAGATGAGATTGGTGGACATCCTGGGTGCGCTAGGTAGTTCTCTTGGTTGCAGACACCAGAAATTGTTCCTAGGTCATTTAAAAGTTGAAGATGAATTTGTTGGTAGGTTATTGGTTAGCTCACAGACTTGACAAAAAGCAAGAGAATGAGATAAACAAAAGAAGCTGGAGAACATGAGCACAGATGAGGTCATGCTGCAAGACCAGTCTGGTTATGGTGCCAGGCACAGCAACCTCTGAACACTACCACTGCCACTGGGATGGTCACTGCGAAACAAGAGATACCGCCTACCTCCTTGTCTCTCGCCAAGCCGCACTCAGGAACACAAGAAGGGGCCTCAGACGTGGGATAGGCAAAATATAACAAGTGTCTCCTCACATTGGTTGTTCATTCAGCTAAGGGGTTTATGCAAAACCCCAGAAGAACCAAAGATGCGGGACATGTGTAATGACAGATATGACTGTTTTTAGTCTCCCTTGGTACCTCCAGCCCCTGTGATTTTCAGCTAGCTCATGCTAATGCTCTTTTGTAACCCTCCTCCTGTTTCCACTATTTTTCCACAATGTTAATAATCAATCATTGAGCAACCATGCAATTTGGTAGATGATTTACATTCACTGTTTTCTTTAATTGCCACATAAACTCATGAAGCAGGTATGATAATTTCCATTTCCAGGTAAAGAAATTAAGGCTTTAAAAATTAAGCAACTTGTCCAAAGTCACTCAGCTAATCTATGACAGAAGTGGGATTTGAACCCAAGTCTGGCTGACTCCAAAGCCTGAGGTTTGGATGGTGTGAAGAACCCCCTTTCAATATCAAAAAACTCATAGATAGCAACAAGACAATAGTATTTAAAGTATGTATTGATTTTTAAATACATAATGACAAAAGCAATGCTAATTCAGTATACATAAACATCTATTGTATGAATCCTAATAGTATCTACACACAGTGTTTCATTAATTGCAATAGGATCTACATGCATTTGAAAAACATATCTGAAGAATATTTCACAAATCTAGCCTTTCATGAGGCCTCTCCCACATACTTCTTACAATAATTATGTCCCCTCAGGCTACTAGCTAGGGAGCAGGCGCATGACTTGAGTTTGGCCAGCTACTGCAGAATTTTGACATGAACTGTAAGTTGCAAATGACCATGCTAAACCCTATAACTCTGTGGCTCCCACAGAATGCAAATCATAAATGTTGAAGGAAGGAAGGGAGGAAGGGAGGGAGAAAAAGGTAGAAGGGAGGGAGTGGAAGGGCCAGGGCAGGTGCAGTCAGGAGAAGCTAAGCCAATTTGAAGGTTTATGCTAACAGGTTCCTCGTGTTCAAAGATCAAGTCTAGAAAAATTGGCTCCTAGTTGGCTTCACAGGTCCTGGCAGGTGAACCAAAGAAAGAGTCTACAGCCATTAGGAGAAAACTGGGGATCAAAAGGTCAGGGAACCAGGAAAAGTATCTAAGTAATTGGGCAGGAGTTGGGCACTGACAGAAAAGAAGACACTAACACCAAATCCTCCACCCACTACCCACTGCACACCACCCGACACAGGGCTTCTGTTACCATACAGCTAAGGAGCAGAGCAGTCCTCAGAATTCAGGACAGGTTGAGCCCTTATGTGCCTCCTGGAAGACAGCATTTCCCAGACTATTTCTGGGACCCTTGTTCTATGAATAAGAGCTTCATAGAGCTTTCTGTTAATGGATGATTTGTGGCCAAATTCTGTTCACCTCTCGGAGTTTCATGGTGTACATTAGTATGTTAAAGACTCTTGCAAGTTCAGAGGTAAAGAAACCTATTCACCTCTGTTGAACCCCAGCATTGATCCTGGAAGCCTATTTTGTAGACTGCCTATTATTGCCTCAGGGAGCATTAAGGTTCCAAGACAACAGCTATGGAAATACTGCCCTACAGCACCACTATTCTCAAGCAGTGTGGACCCTTTTTCCACGTAGTCATGTATTGAAAGTCCTAGAAGATTCTCTCTCTCTCTCTTTCTCTTTCTCTGCTCACTCTCAGCTTTCTAATCTGCACACTGGTTGGGTGATCATGCACATTCATCTTAACATGGTCATGGAAGTATTTTTAATGCTGTTGTGTCATCTCTTCTAGAGAGCTTTCCTTGAGATTTCCCACCCCAAGCCCACCTGAATCCCACCCAACCCAAGGGGGCTGCCACATCTCCAGTGTTGAGGTGAAGAACATACACTTTAAACCAGATTGCCTACGTTTGAATTCTGACTCTCAATTACTAGCCGTGTGACCTTTGGCAAATAAGTTAACATTTCTGTACCTGTACTCACCTACCTCATAGAGTTGTGGTGAGGATTAAATGATGTTACACCTGTAAGCACTTAGACTAGTGCCTGAAAGAAAGTAATCTCTGAGTGTTTGCTCTCATTACCCCCACACTGTCCTGTCATTATCATTTTATCCTACTCCTTTGTTAGACTCCATGCAATTTGAGAGCAGAGGTTGTGTCTTTTAGCCCTGTGTTTCCTATGCCTAGCACAGTGGCCTGACACAGGCTGGCTACACCATATAGGTTATTGAATTAAAAAATCTGGCTGGGCACAGTGGCTCATGCCTGTAATCTTAGCACTTTAGGAGGCTGAGGCGGGCAGATCAGTTGAGCTCAGGAATTCAAGACCAGCCTGGCCAACATGGTGAAACCCTGTCTCTACAGAAAATACAAAAATTAGCTGGGGGTGGTAGTGCATGCCTATAGCCCCAGCTACCTGGGAGTCTGAGATGGGAGGATTGCTTGAGCCCAGGAGGCAGAGGTTGCAGTGAGCCAAGATCGTGCAACTGCACTCCAGCCTGGATGACAGAGTGAGACATTGTCTCAAAAAAAAAAAAAAAATCATTTGTGATTTTGAGAGAAACATCAAATGGAGACTAAAACTTGTTTTCTAGAAAATTCTAGCAAATTGAGAGAAACCAGCTGATGATTTAAAAACAAACAACCAAAAAAGAGCTCATATGTGAAGCTATGGCTGAGAGATACCTGGTTCCATACTCCATTGCCAATTTCATCCTTCCAAGTCCATCACAACGAAATAAATCATGATGCTTTGCTTAATTTGCACATCTTTTTTTAATGGAGAATTGATCTTTCCTCCCTTAGCAAAATTTTGTGGTGGCCTTACAAAGGGGAAAATAAATTTTTACATTCACATATCAAATGTTTTTATTTTCAATTATAAAATCTGTCTTTCTAAGACATTCTACAAGTGGAAGCACAGTAGAATCTTTGCCTGTGGGATCTGTTTTAAGCGTTCTCAGCAGCTCAGCTTCCTAATGTTCCATTCTGGGGCACACATTTCTCAATTGGGTGGGAGTTCCCGAATGCCCAGACTTTTATCTGTCTTCTTGGTTTTGGGGAAAGAAAGCTGTTTTGATTTCTAAGCCTGAGTTTTCTTAAAATGATTGTCAGAAATGCTCTTGCTCTGTGCCCTTCCCCTCTTCTGCTCCAGCCATGAGGAGAGAGGTATCATTTAATGATCCTTACTTGTAAAGGGAATAAAAATAAAAAGCAGAGAAAGTAATAGAAGTGGGAAGATCTTCAAAAGTCATAGCCCCCATTACTACGTGTTTCTAATTCTAGCCACAGATACAGCTGCAGACCTGGAGGAGTTTGTTCTTAACAATTTAAGCAAGATTTTTTAAAGTTAATCATATACCACAAACCTTTAAAACAGACATTTCCAGTCTGCAAACCATTTTTACACTCTCCACTTGTCTTTTTTACCTTGCGGTGACAGACTTATCTCACTCTGTCCTTGTCCTAAACTCAGCTATGACAGCGGGAATGGACAAAGATGCAAAGAGAATTATCAGATATCAAAGGGGAAAATACCAAAGTCTGTGTTTTCCCAGCTGAAGTCTTCAATTCACCTGGGACGTATTTTGTAGTTTTCAGTGTATTTCAAATTTAAAACTATCACAGCAACAAAGCTCTAAAATCTATCTCCTGTGTGTGTGTGCAAGCATGTGTGTATGTGTGTTATTTTTTTTGAGGGTTATATTTCTGGTGTTTTGTTTCTGTTTAGTTGTTTTTGTGAAATGTAAGGGAGAATGTTTAATGGCCTAGTTCAGCACTTTCAGAATGGTTGGCTCTGTTCTCAGCCTTGAAATGGACTTGGCTGTTATCTTTAAGCAAGTCACCCTAGTAATCTACCCTCCTGTTTTCCCAACTCTAAAAACAGAACGTACTTGCATTCAGTCCCACAGATAAGGCACAAGGGCTATTTTAAAAAGTAGCCAATCTGTCGCCTTCCAGGGGTTTTTCACAAGGTATAGAATGTTAATATTCTAAATAGTTCTAGCCTTCTGGCTTGTGCATGTTTCTAGCTACTTCATCATCCATACAGAGCCTTTTCTTTCATCTTCCCTATGAGCATGTGCACAGGTTCAAATGGTGATAATTACCATAAAACAATTGTGTTATCCTTCTCCCAATAAAAATCGCTCTGTTAATCAGCCAACTTGCAGCCCCCTTGACTGAGGATTCCTATGCCAACTGGCAGGGTAGAACGTGGCTGCAGATAAATTAGCCCATGTGTGATTGCATGCGAAAACACATTGATTTAGGATTTTTTTCCCTCTCCCGTTCAACCTGACAACTTGTCTAAATAGGCTTTTGCCTCGACCTGACAGTTCGTGGACAAGCTGTGTACAACAGGCCATTAAAACTCAATGCTCTGAATATTGAAAGTACAAAACACAGACAAAGGGATAAGATTGAAAGATAAAAGGATGAACAAAGGAAGTGGGGGAGGATGGGGGTAGGGTCTGAGGAGTTACCCTTTAGCTGTGCTTTCAGACTTTCTCACAGGCTAAATTCTTTGAAACTGACTCTGAAATGGAGTTGAGGTGAAGGCTGTTTATGAGGGATCAACACCTATGGCAGGGAGGAGGGGAAAGCTGAATTGGGTACAGGAAGAAGTTGAGCTGCGACACATGCTGGACAAATTCTCAGCTAGCTCTCCTTCCCTGAGGGGCTTTGGAATGGTCCTGTGTTGGGCTAAAGTGGTTAGACCTTTATCCCCTACCCACCCTTTCATTCATCATTGCAAAGACAAGGGCATACTCTAAGGCTGAGCTCACTTCCCGCAGCTGAGGCAAACCCTGACAGAGCTGACAGCTGGGGTACAACATCTTTCCCTTGGAGGCAGATCTGAGCCATGCATCTCTGTGTCTACAGCAGAGATACTCACAATTGCCTACCTGATCACAGCCCAACTCTCTGCATCTCTAGATCTCTAGTCATTTCCTAACCCAGATTAAGTTATAAGTCTTTTTTGACCACAGCATAACAACAGCTCCTATAAGCACTGGTTAGACCCCTGCTGTGAGCTGTACCTACTTTATCTCATTTAATTCTCATAACAACCTTGAGGTAGGTTTCTTTTCTTTTTTCTTCTTTTCTTCTTTTCTTTTTTTTTTTTTTTGACAGTCTTTCTCTGTTCCCCAGGCTGGAGTGCAGTGGCGTGGTCTTGGCTCACTGCAACGTCCACCTCCTGGGTTTAAGCGATTCTCCTGCCTCTGCCTCCCAAGTATCTGGGATTACAGGCATGCACCATCACTCCGGCTAATGTTTGTGTTTTTTAGTAGACAGGGTTTCACCATGTTGGCCAGGCTGGTCTCGAACTCCTGAACTCAGATGATCCACCCTCCTCAGCCTCCCCAAATGCTGTGATTACAGGTGTGAGCCATCACACCCAGCCTAGGTAGGTTTCCTATAATCCTCATTTTGTAGATGAGGAAACAGGCCAAGAGAGATAACCTGTCAAAGGTCATATAACTGGTGAATGGCAGAGTTGGCGTATGTACTCAGAGCTGTCTGATTCCAAAGTCCACTTGTTTAACTATGACACAGTATTGATTAGAACAGATCTAGGTCTGTAGGCTCTGACTGCAACTCCTTCCCTGACCTTTATCCACAAAGGTTTAACAGAAAACACTTCTATTAGGACTGTTAGAGCTCACAAAACAGTCATGTGTTCTTGTGGACTCTTGCTTCTCTCTGACTGCCAGACCCAATAAACGTTTTAGTTAGCATATACTATGCTCTGCTATCTCTATTTAGATTCTTTGGGAAGCTGACTCTGATAGACAGATTAGTAGGTAGGAGAATTATTAGTGTTCTCTTGGTATCAACACCTGTGGAAGGGAGGGACAGAAAGCAGGAGTGGACAGATGGAAAAAATGGGCTGCAATGAATGCCTCAGTTGACCTTATAGAGAGCTCAAGAGATAAAAGTGGCTGATCAGAGTTGTCCTCAGCTGGGACAAGGGAGGCTAAGCCTTTATATACTGGATGTGGGATGCCCTGAAAATGGAGCATGATTTGGGACAAGGTAGCTCTCTGCAGCTGAAGCAAATTGCAAAGTTGGACTCAGCTGAGTGTTTTCAGCTGCCAGCAGTCCCAACAACTGGAGGAATGAATGTGTCATTCTTTGAAGGGGATCCAGGTGGCCAGTCACAGCATCCACTACAGCTATTTTCTTCTAAATACTCCAGAGTTAAATATTATTAACCCCATTTTATAGGAAAGAAAATTGAAGGTTAATCAATTTAACGACTTATGCAGAGACAAGTAGGTAGAATGTAATTATCCATCCATTTATCTAACAAATATTTATTAAGCACATTCTGGGTGACAGGGTCCTAAGAATTTACTAGTGAAGAAAAAAGAACTCCTGACTTCTTCCAAATAATATTTTAGTGTTGACAAGCAATACTTTATTGAAAAAATGAAAGCAATTTTATGAGCTTGTCTATTTCTGTAAAATAGCTTTCTATTTTTTTATTTCTTCTAAAAAAAACGGGATACGTGTGCAGAACGTGCAGGTTGTTACATAGGAATACACGTCCCATGGTGGTTTGCTGCACCTACTGACCCATCCTCCAAGTTGCCTCCCCTCACTCCCCACCCCCCAACAAGTCCTGGTGTGTGTTGTTTCCCTCTTTGTATCCATGTGTTCTCATTGTTCAACTCCCACTTATGAGTGAGAACATGCGGTATTTGGTTTACTGTTCCTGTGTTAGTTTGCTGAGGATGATAGCTTCCAGCTTCATCCATGTCCCTGCAAAGTACATGATCTCATTCCTTTTTATGGCTGCATAGTATTCCATGGTATATATGTACCACATTTTTAAATCCAGTCTATCATTGATGGGTATTTGGGTTGGTTCCAACTCTTTACTATTGTAAACAGTGCTGCAGTAAACATACGTGTGCATGTGTCTTTATAGTAGAATGATTTATATTCCTTTGGGTATACACCTAGTAATGGGATTGCTCAAATGGTATTTCTGGTTCTAGATCCTTGAGGAATCTCCATGCTGTCTTCCACAGTGGTTGAATTAATTTACATTTCCACTAACATTGTAAAAGTGTACCTATTTCTCCACAGTCTTGCCAGCATCTATTGTTACCTGACTTTTTAATAATCCCCATTCTGACTGGTGTGAGATGGTATCTCATTGTGGTTTTGATTTGCATTTCTCTGATGATTAGTGACGTTGAGCTTTTTTTTCATATGTTTCTTGGCCGCATAAATGTCTTCTTTTGAGAAGTGTTTGTTCATATCCTTTACCCACTTTTTAATGGGATTTTTTTTTTTTTTTTGTAAATTGTTTAAGTTACTTGTAAGTTCTGGATATTAGACCTTTGTCAGATGGGTAGATTGCAAAAACTTTCTTCCATTCTCTAGGTTGCCTATTCCCTCTGATGATAGTTTCTTTTGCTGTGCAGAAGTTCTTTAGCTTAATTAGACCCCATTTGTCAATTTTGGCTTTTGTTGCAATTGCTTTTGGCATTTTTGTCATGAAGTATTTGCCCATGCCTATGTCCAGAAAGGTATTGCCTAGGTTTCTTCCAGGGTTCTTATGGTTTTGGGTTTTACATTTAAGGAAAACACCCATCCATTTGCAGATAAGCCTCTGAGTGGCCAGAAGGGCTCTTCCTAAGAGTTATCACTAGGGATTTTCAAAATGCAAAGCATGCTCACCAATTTTGAAATAAACCAAATACTAATGTAGCTCTCTAGCTGCTTCTGGCTAAGATCATCAGACTAAGCAAAACAATGAATTTATTAGACTCCTCATGAGACATGAGAGCTTAAATTCTTTACTACAGAGGCTGGAAATACACCTGGGAAGGAAACATTTGACCTTTGAGTTACTGAGGTATTGAAAACATGCTAAACCAATAGCAGGGAGTGGGTGGCAAAACAGATGGGAAAACAATTCTGATATTGACCTAGCATTCATCCATACAGAACTTCTAACAGTCACAAGAAAAGGCCTGCCTCTGCTTTTGTGAATATGAGAATTATCATTTTAGTGTCTGCTGTTTTTGTTATACAACCTACTATTTTTGTCATTTGACCACTTTTATAGAGCCCCTCTTGTGTGCAGAGCATTAGTTACCATAAGTATGTGAGAGAAGGCAACATGCACAGCTTTGTGCATCGTGTAAGGTGACCCCTTTATTGTGCAGCCTGTTTCTTTTGTGTGTGTGTGTTGTTTCTTAATGGAGATGGGCTTGGGAGGGGTAATAGACCCCTTACGTGTTATGTTTTAATCTAGTTGTGAAATGTTAGAAAATACATCAAAAGGTTTATGTGGAAGCAAGAAAATGTTTGAAATCTCTTGGTAAAACCCATTTCCATTCATTGCTATTAAGAAGGACTGAGTGGTCATCAACATCTAATCCGAGGTTCATGGTTATATTTTGGGAATGTACCACCTGAAACAACAAAGGTAAAACACCCCAAGTAAAATCACCTCAAGTAAAACAAAGGTATTGTATTCTGTGTACCCAAGCTTGGCTTTCCATCTCCTTAGAATCTTTTAGCAGAAAGAAGTGAGAGCTGACGAAGAACCATTCATATTAAAATAGTTATCAACTAGTGCTGAAAATTTAATCCATTTGGGATTGTGTTTGCTCCATAAGGTGGTGAACTCAGTTATCTTGAATGATCAGGGAATGGGGTTCTCATTCTTTTTATACCAAAATGTACAGCCAATTCACAAAGAATAATATGATTGCAACAAGATACACTGTAGGTAGGAAATTCTGTTCAGAATCAGGCACATCAGAATTTTCTAAGCCATGAAGCTATCATTATGGACATGGACTCTGGCAAATTTGGAAATATCATAGATAGAGTTTCCTGCTGTTAGAATGTAAGATAAACCAGCTCTCACTATTAGGGAATAGAAATTCTCTTATTGGTCATACGTAAGATGGTATGGATAAAGCAGTAAAAGTGATAATCTCTCCAAAAAATAAAATAAATAAATAAAATAGCTATCTAAAAATGTACTTGGTCTGAGGAAGAGACATTTGAAGCCTGTTAATACATGTTACCAAACTTCTTTCCAAGAGAGTTAAAAAATTGTAAACATGCATCCCTAAAATAATGATAATGAAGAAAGGGGAAACCAACTTGGCCGTGAGATGTCTGCTTATCATAATGAGGAAGTGTTTAGTATAAATCAACCTTGAGTCAGCCAATTTTCATTTGGAATCTTGAAAGGCACTGAAGATAACATCTAATTCTTCATCATTTGAAGAATGCTATTGATAGCATCAACAACAAAAACCAACTTGTCAAGCACTAAACTTTTACCAAACACCTATCTCGTTAGCCCACTTCCTATCTAAGAAATTGCTGTTTAAGAGATTGAATCAATTACTTCGAGATGCAGAGTGAATAAATAGTATAGCTGCACTATATCTCCTGTATTTAGGAATTTTGCTGTCCAATAATTTTATTCTTGACTATCTATTGAGCCCTGGCACAGTCAAAATGATGGCAAACCTACCACTCTTAGATGCCAGTGCTCTCTTGACCCTAGCACACAGGCACCTCAACCTCCTCTGTGCCTTGCTACCATGGCTTTTCTTTGGATAGGGAAAGGAGAAAGAAGGGGAAGGGGTGCCTCCACCCTGGGTTCTGATTTAGTAGGCCAAAGGTGTAGTCTGGAATTTGCATTTTAGAAGTGTTTTCCCTACTGCCCATAACTCCCAAATGAAAACCATGGCTTTAGATTCTAGAACTTTCCCTGTCACTTCCCCCACATAGTGTCTGATGTTCTGTTCCATCAGGGCAGACAAGGAGCTTGTTAGCCAATTCAAAAGGCTAGTTGGAGCTCAGGTTTTAGTGGGTAACCCTGAATCACATTGATATCCTCTGAGATAAGATGTGCAAGTCAAGCCTGTTTGAGGCCTGATCAGTGGCTGCATCTTCAGACTTTAATGGCAGATTTGAGTCAGACTAGGTTTCCTATAGACAAAAAGACATCAGGATGCTGAGATTCCTTTAATAGTGGATATGATAATGGGTGCAAAAAGGTGATATTTCAAATGTCAGGTGGAATGGACTAGAAGTAGGTCTTATCATCCACTACTCAGTAGGGAAGAGGTAAAGTGGTCTCTCAAAAAGATCACTCAAGTGATGGACAAATGCATCTTTGTATTACAAGGATGGTGCTGATCTTGCACGGGGAGAAAAAGCCAGAGAGTTCTACAACTTGTGGTAGATGTAGAACTGTCAGGACGGTGATGAAAAGAACAGAAGCTCGGCACCCAAGATGGCCGAATAGGAACAGCTCCAGCCTCCAGCTCCCAGTGTGAGCGACACAGAAGACGGGTGATTTCTGCATTTTCAACTGAGGTACCGGGTTCATCTCACTGGGGCATGTTGGACAGTTGGCACTGGTCCGCGGGTGCAGCCCGACCAGCAAGAGCTACAGCAGGGCGAGGCATCGTCTCACCTGGGAAGCACAAGGGGGATGGGAATTCCTTTTCCTAGCCAAAGGAAATTGAGAAACACAACACCTGGAAAATCGGGTAACTCCCACCCTAATACTGCGCTTTACCAAGGGTCTTACCAAACAGCATACCAGGAGATTATATCCCATACCTGGTCCAGAGGATCCCACGCCCATGGAGCCTCCCTCATTGCTAGCACAGCAATCTGAGATCTAACTGCAAGGCAGCAGCCAGGGTGGGGGAGGGGCGCCCACCATTGCTGAGGCTTAAGTAGGTAAACAAAGCCACAGGAAGCTCAAATTGGGTGGAACCCACCACAGCTCAAAGAGATTGGCCTGCCTCTGTAGACTCCTCCTCTGGGGACAGGGCATAGCTAAACAAAAAGCAGCAGAAACTTCGGCAGAGGTAAATGCCCCTGTCTGACAGCTTTGAAGAGAGCAGTGGATCTCCCAGCACAGAGGTTGAGATCTGAGAATGGACAGACTGCCTGCTCAAGTGGGTCCCTGACCCCTGAGTAGCCTAACTGGGAGACATCCCCCACTAGGTGCAGACCGACACCTCACACCTCACACGGCAGGGTACACCCCTGAGACTAAGCTTCCAGAGCAAGAATCAGACAGCAACACTCGATGTTCAGCAATATTCTATCTTCTGCGGCTTCCGCTGCTGATACCCAGGCAATCAGGGTCTAGAGTGGACCACAAGCAAACTCCAACAGACCTACAGCTGAGGGTCCTGACTGTTAGAAGGAAAACTAACAAACAGAAAGGACACCCACACCAAAACCCCATCAGTACGTTACCATCATCAAAGACCAAAGGCAGATAAAACCACAAAGATGGGGAAAAAGCAGTGCAGAAAAGCTGGAAATTCAAAAAATCAGAGCACATCTCCCCTCCAAAGGAACGCAGCTCATCGCCAGCAACAGAACAAAGCTGGACCGAGAATGACTTTGACGAGCTGAGAGAAGAAGGCTTCAGTCGATCAAACTTCTCAGAGCTAAAGGAAGAACTACATAACCAGCGCAAAGAAACTAAAAACCTTGAAAAAAGAATGGATGAATGGATAATTAGAATAATCAATGCAGAGAAGACCTTAAAAGAACTGATAGAGATGAAAACCATAACATGAGAACTACGTGACAAATGCACAAGCTTCAGCAACTGACTTGATCAACTGGAAGAAAGAGTATCAGCGATTGAGGATCAACTGAATGAAATGAACCAAGAAGAAAAGTGTAGAGAAAAAAGAGTAAAAAGAAATGAACAAAGCCTCCAAGAAATATGGGATCAAGTTAAAAGACCAAATCTACATCTGATTGGTGTGCCTGAAAGTAACGGGGAAAATAGAACCAAGTTGGAAAACACTCTGCAGGACATCATTCAGGAGAACTTCCCCAACCTAGTAAGGCAGGCCAACATTCAAATTCAGGAAATACAGAGAACGCCACAAAGATACTCCTCGAGAAGAGCAACTCCAAGACACATAATTGCCAGATTCACCAAAGTTGAAATGAAGGAAAAAATGTTAAGGGCAGCCAGAGAGAAAGGTTGGGTTACACACAAAGGGAAGCCCATCAGACTAACAGCAGATCTCTCAGCAGAAACCCTCCAAGCCAGAAGAGAGTGGGGGCCAATATTCCACTTTCTTAAAGAAAAGAATTTTCAACCCAGAATTTCATATCCAGCCAAACTAAGTTTCATAAGCAAAGGAGAAATAAAATCCTTTACAGACAAGCAAATGCTAGAGATTTTGTCACCACCAGGCCTGCCCTACAAGAGATCCTGAAGAAAGCACTAACATGGAAAGGAACAACAGGTACCAGCCATTGCAAAAACATGTCAAAATGTAAAGTCCATCGATGCTAGGAAGAAACTGCATCAACTAGTGAGCAAAATAACCAGTTAATATCATAATGACAGGATCAAGTTCACACATAACAACATTAACCTTAAATGTAAATGGACTAAATGATCCAATTAAAAGACACAGATTGGCAAATTGGATAAAGAGTCAAGACTCATCAATTTGCTGTATTCAGGAGACCCATCTCACACACAGAGACACACATAGGCTCAAAATAAAGGGATGGAGGAAGATCTACCAAGCAAATGGAAAACAAAAAAAATCAGGGGTTACAATCCTAGTCTCTGATAAAACAGACTTTAAACCATCAAAGATCAAAAGAGACAAAGAAGGCCATTACATAATGATAAAGGGATCAATTCATCAGGAAGAGCTAACTATCCTAAATATATACGCACCCAATACAGCAGCACCCAGATTCATAAAGCAAGTCCTCAGAGACTTACAAAGAGACTTAGACTCCCACACAATAATAATGGGAAACTTTAACATCCCCACTGAAAACATTAAACAGATCAACAAGACAGAAAGTTAACAAGGATATCCAGGAATTGAACTCAACTCTGCACCAAGCAGACCTAATAGACGTCTACAGAACTCTCCACCAGAAATCAACAGAATATACATTCTTCTCAGCACCACATCGCACTTATTCCAAAATTGACCACATAGTTGGAAGTAAAGCACTCCTCAGCAAATGTAAAAAAACAGAAATTATAACAAACTGTCTTTCAGACCACAGTGCAATCAAACTAGAACTCAGGACTAAGAAACTCAATCAAAACCACTCAACTACATGAAAACTGAACAACTTGCTCCTGAATGGACTACTGGGTACATAATGAAATGAAGGCAGAAATAAAGATGTTCTTTGAAACCAATGAGAACAACATACAACATACCAGAATCTCTGGGACACATTTAAAGCAGTATGTAGAGGGAAATTTATAGCACTAAATGCCCACAAAAGCAAGCAGGAAAGATCTAAAATTCACACCCTAACATCACAATTAAAAGAACTAGAGAAGCAAGAGCAAATACATTCAAAAGCTAGCAGAAGGCAAGAAATAACTAAGATTAGAGCAGAACTGACGGAGATAGAGACACAAAAAACCCTCCAAAAAATCAATGAATCCGGGAGCTGGTTTTTCGAAAAGATCAACAAAACTGATAGACCTCTAGCAAGACTAATAAAGAAGAAAAGAGAGAAGAATCAAATAGACACAATAAAAAATGATAAAGGGGATATCACCACCGACCTCACAGAAATACAAACTACCATCAGAGAGTACTATAAATACCTCTACACAAATAAACTAGAAAACCTAGAAGAAATGGATAATTTCCTGGACACTTACACTCTCCCAAGACTAAACCAGGAAGAAGTTGAATCCCTGAATAGACCAATAGCAGGCTCTGAAATTGAGGCAATAATTAATAGCCTACCAACCAAAAAAAGGCCAGGACCAGACGGATTCACAGCCGAATTCTACCATAAATACAAGGAGGAGCTGGCATCATTCCTTCTGAAACTATTCCAATCAATAGAAAAAGAGGGAATCCTCCCTAACTCATTTTATGAGGCCAACATCATCCTGATACCAAAGCCTGAAAGAGATACAACAAAAAAAGAGAATTTTAGACCAATATCCCTGATGAACATCGATGCAAAAATCCTCAATAAAATACTGGCAAACCAAATCCAGCAGCACATCAAAAGGCTTATCCACCATGATCAAGTGGGCTTCATCCCTGGGATGCAAGGCTGGTTCAACATATGCAAATCAATAAACGTAATCCAGCATATAAACAGAACCAAAGACAAAAACCACATGATTATCTCAAAAGATGCAGAAAAGGTCTTTGACAAAATTCAACCGCCCTTCATGCTAAAAACTCTCAATAAATTGGTATTGATGGAACGTATCTCAAAATAATAAGAGCTATTTATGACAAACTCACAGCCAACATCATATGGAATGGTTAAAAACTGAAAGCATTCCCTTTGAAAACTGGCACAAGACAGGGATGTCCTCTCTCACCACTCCTATTCAACATAGTGTTGGAAGTTCTGGCTAGGGCAATCAGGCAAGAGAAAGAAATAAAGGGTATTCAGTTCAGGAAAAGAAGTCAAACTGTCCCTGTTTGCAGATGACATCATGATTGTATATTTAGAAAACCCCATTGTCTCAGCCCAAAATCTTAAGCTGATAAGCAACTTCAGCAAAGTCTCAGGATACAAAATTAATGTGCAAAAATCACAAGCATTCTTATACACCAGTAACAGACAAACAGAGAGCCAAATCATGAATGAACTTCCATTCACAATTGCTTCAAAGAGAATAAAATACCTAGGAATCCAACTTACAAGGGATGTGAAGGACCTCTTCAAGGAGAACTACAAACCACTGCTCAGTGAAATAAAAGAGGACACAAACAAATGGAAGAACAGACCATGCTCATGGATAGGAAGAATCAATATTGTGAAAATGGCCATACTGCCCAAGGTAATTTATAGATTCAATGCCATCCCCATCAAGCTACCAATGACTTTCTTCACAGAATTGGAAAAAACTGCTTTAAAGTTCATATGGAACCAAAAAAGACCCCACATTGCCAAGACAATCCTAAGCCAAAAGAACAAAGCTGGAGGCATCACGCTACCTGACTTCAAACTATACTACAAGGCTACAGTAACCAAAACAGCATAGCACTGGTATCAAAACAGAGATATAGACCAATGGAACAGAACAGAGCCCTCAGAAATAATACCACACATCTATAGCCATCTGATCTTTGACAAACTTGAGAAAAACAAGAAATGGGGAAAGGATTCCCTATTTAATAAATGGTGCTGGGAAAATTGGCTAGCCATAAGTAGAAAGCTGAAACTGGATCCTTTCCTTACTCCTTAGACGAAAATTAATTCAAGATGGATTAGAGACTTAAATGTTAGACCTAAAACCATAAAAACCCTAGAAGAAAACCTAGGTAATACCATTCAGGACATAGGCATGGCAAGGACTTCATGTCTCAAACACCAAAAGCAATGGCAACAAAAGCAAAAATTGACAAATGGGATCTAATTAAACTAAAGAGCTTCTGCACAACAAAAGAACTACCATCAGAGTGAACAGGCAACCTACAGAATGGGAGAAAATTTTTGCAATCTACTCATCTGAAAAAGGGCTAATATCCAGAACCTATAAATAACTCAATCAAATTTACAAGAAAAAAACAATCCCATCAAAAAGTGGGCAATGGATATGAACAGACACTTCTCAAAAGAAGACTTTCATAGAGCCAACAGACACATGAAAAAATGCTCATCATCACTAGCCATCAGAGAAATGCAAATCAAAACCACAATGAGACACCATCTCACACCAGTTAGAATGGCAATCATTAAAAATCAGGAAACAACAGGTGCTGGAGAGGATGTGGAGAAATAGGAACACTTTTACACTGTTGGTGGGACTATAAACTAGTTCAACCATTGTGGAAAACAGTGTGGCGATTCCTCAAGGATCTAGAACTAGAAATACCATTTGACTCAGCCATCCCATTACTGGGGATATACCCAAAGGATTATAGGTCATGCTGCTATAAAGATACATGCACACGTATGTTTATTGCGGCACTATTCACAATAACAAAAACTTGGAATCAACCCAAATGTCCATCAGTGACAGACTGGATTAAGAAAATGTGGCACATATACACCATGGAATACTGCTAGGTATATACCCCAAAGGAAGGAAATTAGTATATCAAAGAGTTATCTGTACTCCCATGTTTATTGCAGCAGTGTTCACAATAGCCGAGACTTGGAAGCAACCTAAGTGTCATCAACAGATGAATAAAGAAAAATATGGCAGTAATCATAATGGAGTACCATTCCGCCAAAAGAAAGGATGAGATCCTGTTATTTGCAACAACATGGTTGGAACTGGAGGTCATTATGTTAAATGAAAAAGCCAGGAACAGAAAGACAAACTTTGCATGTTCCCACTGATTTGTGGGAGGTAAAAATTAAAATAATTAAACTCATAGAGAGTATAAGGATGGCTACCAGAGGCTGCAAAGGGTAGTGGGGTAGGTGGGGGGGAAGTCGGGATGGTTAATGGGTACAAAAAAATAGAAAGAATGAATAAGATCTAGTATTTGTTAGCATAACAGTGTGACTATAGTCAAAAATAATTGTACATTTAAAAATAACTAGAAGAGTATAATTGGATTGTTTGTAACACAAAGGATAAATGCTTGAGGTGGTGGATACACTTACCCTGATGTGATTATTATGCACTGCATGCCTGTATCAAAATACCTCATGTAACCCACACATATTTACACCTGTTGTATACCCACAAGAATTAAAAATTAAAATTTTAAAATTAAAAAAGAACTGAAGCTCAAGTAAATATTTACTCAAAAAGACCAATAAGTTGTGCAACTGTCTTATATCACCTGAGCTGAGTAAGACTTGCTCAGGGGGAAAAGTCAGGAATAAACCCTAAGATTGCACCTAGCAGGACAGAAATGACTCAGAGTGAAGCACATAAGCTGGTATTTTTCATTTCTTCAAATTATTTTAGAAGAATCCCCTGTTTGCCAGAAAGATGTGTATTTGAAAAAGGATGGTCCAATGGCTTGTTGATGGTCTTGTGTTTTCAAGAGTGAGCCTTTGGGGAAAGTGTTTGGAATCGTGCCCTGGGTCTTCTTACCACCATTAGGAAGTAACTTGTTTCACTAAAAAGTGATAAATCCAACAATAGTAACAACCAAAGTTCCCAGAAGAAGTAAACTTCCATTCACAAGAGCAGTGGCTCATGCCTGTAATCCCAGCAATTTGGGAGGCCGAGATGGGTGGATCTCTGGAGTCCAGGAGTTTGAAACCAGCCTGGACAGCATAGCAAAACCTCGTCTCTACAAAAAACACAAAAATTAGCCAGGCATGGTGGCGTGCTCCTGTAGTCCCAGCTACTCGGGAGAGTGAGGTGGGAGGATTGCTTGAGCCCGGGAGATGGAGGCTGCAGTGAGCCAAGATCACGCACTCCAGCCTGGGTGACAAAGTGAAACCCTATCTCAAGAAAAAAGATGGACATTTGATTAAATGGGTCACAGTCTGCCAGGAAGATAAAACAATCTTATATGTATGTAATAACGTAGCTTTAAAATATAAAGCAAAAATTGACTGAAATAAAGAGGAAACAGACGAATTCACAATCATGGTGAGGATTGTAAGGCAACTCCCTTACATTTGAAAATACAAGCCCACCAGAAAACCTTTGGACCACCTTTCCCAAATTCACATCTTTCTGGTTAGCAGGAAGTTATCGAAAAAGAATCCAAGGAATGCAAAATGTAGGTATATGTGCTTCATTATGAGACCTGGATCATTGTTATAATTTCTGCCTTGTTAGTTATTTCCCTCCACAACTGATAGAGAAAGAAAAAAACAACAGGCACGAAATTAGAAACAATAGGGAAGATTTGAATCACACAATTAAATTTGATTTGATTGATATATTTTGTGCATATATTTAATATTACATACTATATATAATATATATAATATACATTATATATGTGTGTATATGTATATAAATCCAGTGTGCTTGAAACATTTGCCAAAATTATATGTACTTGGTCCATAAAGCACATCAAAATAAAGTTTGAACAATTGAGATCACTTAGAGTATGTTCCCTGACCACAGCTAGATTAAACTAAAAAGCAATTTAAGGATATATAACTGGAAATCCTCAAATATTTGGAACTTAAGTATTATACTTCTAAATAACTCCTAGGTAAAAAAAAAAAAAAAAAAAAGAAACCAATAAAGGTTAGAAAAAAAACTTTGAACTGAGTAATAATGAAAATATAGCATAGCAAAACTTGTGTGGTGCAGTCAAAGCTATGTTACAGGGAAATTTATAGCTTCAAATTCATAAATTAGGAAATAAAGCTAAAAGTTAGTGATGTCATTATTTATTCCAAGAAGAGAAATACAACAGATTACATTCAGAGAAAGCAAAAGGAAGGAAATAATAAAGATAAGCAGAAGAACGTAAACGGACAATAGAGAAACTCAAGAAGTGAAAAGTTGGTTCTAACAGACACTGGGGCCTATCAGAGGAAAGAAGGTGGGAGGAGGGGGAGGATCAGGAAATATAACTATCGGTACACTAGGCTTAATATCTGGGTGACAAAATAATCTGTACAACAAAACCCCATGACACAAGTTTGCCTATATAACAAACGTGCACGTGTACCCCTGAACTGAAAAAAAAAAGTTGGTTCTTCAAAAAGACTTATGAGCAAGAGTGATAGGAGTTTCATTTCCCTTGAGGCAAAACCATGACTTAAACCTAGGCCTTGACCAAGCGCTCCTCAAGTGTCCGCTGTCACAGGAAGCCCTAAGCAGGTTTGTGGGAAGTATGACTGTGTCCTGGTTTGGAAAGCTTGCAGGAATGCCAGTTGGGGAGTGCCATAGAGGGCCAGGGTGGGGTTGGGAGTGTGACTCAGTGCCCAATCATAGTACAGGAGATGCAGAGTCATTGGACTTACTCTCTGGAAGCTTCAACAATCAATCATGGATGGAGTCTCAAACTGCCAGAATCTCTTTTACCAAAAATGAACAATTTCAGTGACCTACAGCTTGAGTTTTTTAGTTCTCTTCTCTCAGAGTAACTATAGTATCACACAAACTAAATATTTATATGGCAGTACAATGGCTTATATTTGCATATCAGCTACCGTGTTTAACAGAAGTAGTCCCCTGCCACCATTTCCTGTCAGGGTTTACTCAGTAATAGGCCACCTGGCTGAGGGCTGTGATATTTCACTAGCCTCCTTCCGGAGCTGGAAAAACTCAGGCAGTATTAGTTTCAGATCTCTAAAAAGCTTCAATTTGAGCTAATGCTTCCTTGATTCCATCTTGCAAAGGAATCCAAGTGGCTTTCTCAAAAAGGAAGGAAACCAACATTTATTAAGTGCCGACTATGTGCCAGAGATTTTAAATTAATTAATCCATATAATTTTCACAACCCTTCTGAGCTATTTTCATTTTTCAGAGAAGAAAACCAAAGGACAAAATGTTTAAATATCCTCACCATGGTCATAGAGTTTTAACTGGCAGTTTTATTATTCTTTTATGCCAAAGCTCACTTTCTTGAGAAATGATGAATTGAAATAAGAAAATAAATCTTGTGGTCAGAAAGATCTTGATTCCAGTTCTGAGTCTGCCACTTAAACCATTGTAACCCTGGGCAAGTTAGCTGACCTCTATTGAACAATAATACCAACACAGTTGTCCCTTGGTGTCTGTGGAGGGTTGGTTTCAAAACCTCCCATGGATACCAAAATCTATATACAATTGCTTAGTGTTTGCATGTAACCTATGCATATCCTCCTGCATACTTTAAGTCATTTCTAGATTACTTATAATACCTAATACAGTGTAAATGCTATCTCACTATGTTGACCAGGCTGGTCTCAAACTACTGGCCTCAAATGATCCTCCCACCTCAGTTTCCCAAAGCGATTGTTACACTGTACTGGATTTTAAAATTTGTATTATTTTTATCTTTGTATTGTTATTTTAAAAAATATTTTCTAAGTTTGGTTGAATCCACAGATGTGGAACTATGGATGTGGATGGTCAACTGTACATATATCCTGAGACCATTGAGAGAATTAAATAAGATAATGCGGACAAGCGCTAAGTGCAGGGCACAACACACACAATATGATTGCTACTCCTACTCCTGCTATCACTATTACTACTGCTGCTCTTGCTGCCACTGTGCTACTATATTACATTACCTATCTGGCCTATGCTGCCTCCATTTAGCTCAAATGCTGAACTGATGACTGTGCTAGCTTCATGCCATGCTATCTAAAGGGCCAAATCCACTAGCCATAAAAAGAAATGAGGAAGTTATGGCTGATAGTGAAGCACGGGCCTCAGGAGTCAGGTCCCATGGGTTTTGTTTTGACCACTGAGTCACATAGTGACCAACAATCACACGGACATTGGCCAGCTCTCCCATTGTTCATCAAGGTTAAAGATATAAACAAGCCCTCCTGCTTTGCACATGACAATTCACCGCTTGCTTGAAAACATCCTTGGGGAAAAGGTCTAGAAAACACAATTAGCAATTTTTTTTGATGGAATCATTTTCTTCTTCCATCAGGGTTTTCTTTTAAATTCTAACCTACCCAGCTGATCTTCAGGTATATCTGAGCAGAGTAGCACAGGGAAGATAGAAGAAAGGGATGATGCCCTTGATACAGAATGTAAAAATGTTACTACAGATATTCATCGCTTAAGGGTGGGAATACGCTTTGAGAAATGCATCATTAGGCGATTTTGTCATTGTGTGAACATCATAGAGTTTACACACACAAACCTAGATGGTATAGCCTACTCCATCATATAGCTCCATTATACTTTTATGGGACCACCGTTGTATATGCAATCTGTCGTTGACTGAAATGTCATGATGTGGCACATGACTATATTTGAGGAATCAAAAATGAGTCCGTCCAGTTGGTGTGTCCTGGAGGTGTTCAGATGTTTGTCACATGATTGTGTGAATGAACTGGCAGGCATCTGTGCAGTCATTCATTGCATGCAAAGCACTGGAATCCAGAAATTTATTTTTTAACCTTTTTGGTTTTGGCCTTCTGATGAACCTACAAGGTTTCATGTGTGTCAGAAATAGTAGTCCCTATGCTAAAAATCTTCCCAAATTCTCTCCTGGTAGTAATAAGCAATATGCTAGAGCTCCCAATTCCTACTGGGTTTGGCCCTTTATAATACTTATTACAATTGCAATTATTTGTTTTGTGGTTAATTTCCTTGATAGGTCCAGCATGGAGCACAGAAACTGACACATAGAGGATAGTTGCTGAATACCAATCAGTTGAATGAATGAATGAGCAAACGAACTACTTACTATCTAACAAACCAATGCTCGGAAATGGTACATGTTGCAGACTTCAGCTTAGTGCCACTGTACATTCTAGTTTCCTTTCCCAGATTTTACCTCCCAGGTAGGCTGAGGTGCACCTCTCCCACTTTGTTGAATTGAAATTAGGAAACCTGTATGTTAGTATGAGTCTGGTTTTTCATGTAGTGCTTTAAAACTCCCAGCTCCACTAGTGCCGGGGTGTTCACAGGCTCTCCCAGCATTCCCCAGGAGCAGAGACAGGGAAGTAAGTGCCTTCCTATTTGTCTACAGAGTGACTCAGCTTGCTTTAATGTTGCCTTGTTCTGTGCAAGTGGAGAGCTGGATACTGAGAGAGTCACGGCCAGCAGAAATACCTCCTAGAAATCAAACATGCATCTAGCAGAGCTCACTGGCTTCATCTCCAAAGAGAGGGGCAGATTATATAAATGCTGATTAAGTCATGAGCTCTTGGTGTGGTGACATTTCACTGCCAAGCAAACAGATCAAGGAGCCAGTGAGCCTCCAATAAATGATGATGTCTTTTGTATATTTCTTTTCACTTCCCTCACAGGAATAGAGATGGTCAGAAGGCAGAGAAAAACTTAGATTAAAAGTATTGGTCTAGAAAGGTAAGTATCCCAAGAAGCAAGGCTAAGGGAGGGGCTGCTTGAGTGGAAGGAACATGATGACAAGGGGAGCCTTAATGCTTTAAGCTTACACAGAGGCAACTGCTGTTGGAGGAGCAGGTACACTCACAAGCTCATCACTCATCTGCAGGTACAGACTTCTCAGGCTCATGAGCACATGTGGACAGTCCTGTTCCTGAAAAAGAATGCGAGGAAGGTATGTGTCTTACCTCTAAAAGACTTTCTTTATCATTGGCCTTGCAGTTCTTCTGATGTCACTACAATAAAAGCCTGGCTATGAAAAATAAACAGTGTTGTTGCCCTGCCCAGATCCCCTTTTTGGCAGGTGCACCGAGCTTCCAGGTGCTGTGAGCTGTTGACTGCTGAGAGCTTACAGCTGCAGGCTTCCCTGGAGGACTGTCCTCAGCTAACAGGAACTGAGTCCCCAGTCCAAAGTGCCCCAGCCCTGGCATCTTGTAGCCAATGACTGACCAACATAAGAGTATAAAATGTCAACCCCCTTGCTTCATGGTAAGATAACTCTGGTGTCATTTATGCTCCAAGAACCACCCTAGAATCAGGTTAAAGCTGGGCTCCAACTCAACCACATCCCTAGTTCCTTCCTGTGCCCTGTCCTGCTTCCTGTCTTCCCCCTCCTGAGAATACTCTTTCAATTGAACTTGAACAAGACAGTTTATTTTTCTGACTTTCGATGGGCATTTGGGTAGTTTCTAGTTTCTTTTACAGTTATAGCTAATGCTGCTTTAAACATTTCTTTCCGTGTACCTATGTACCCATTTTTGTTGGGTATATTCCTAGGAATGAAATTGCTGGGTCATAGATTTGTATATATCCCACTTTAGTAAATGCTGCCAAACAGTTCTCCAAAGTGGGTGCACCAGTTCACACTTCTATTAGCTGCAGCGTAGGTATATGTACCCAATGTATGACTCTGTGGCATCACAGGAACTACTTCTAGGGTTCAAGATTTAAGATAGGCACTTCATACAGCTAACACTCACATAGCACTTACCACATGACAAGCATTCTTCCAAGAGCTACACCTGTATTAATCCATTTAGTCCTCACAAATCTACCTCTATGACGTAGATGTTACTATTCTCTCTGCTTGGCAGCTGAGGCAACTGAAGCAGAGATTTCAAGTAATTTGCCTAATGTCACATGGTAAATGATGGAGCCACGATTTGAACCCAGGCAGTCCAACCCTTAACTATAATTCTTACTGATTCTTATAACTCATTTTTAATCCCTGCTTATGTTCTTTTTCAGAAGGAAAGTTTAACTCTCACTTATTCCTTCTGCAAGCATTAACATCCAGGGAATCAGGGACATTTTAAGACTATAATTCTGAAAAACAAAGCTCAATGACTAGAATGGTTTCTTCCAGTTGCACTTCCCCCAATCCCAGCCAGCATTATGTAAAGATCAGTTTTGTACTTGAGCAGATGCTAAGCGGTCTGTACTTCCGTGGCTACAGAAAGTACTTAAGAGAAAGCAGGAAAGACAGTTCCAGAGAACAGCCTTTTTCAAGTGAAATCCTGCCAAGGCATACTCAGATATTCACAGTGGTGGTGGCTGAAAGTTACCCAAGATAGAGGCATAGGGGAGGACGATACAACAGCAAAATAATGAAGCCCAGAGCTCTTGTGCACTGCCAGTGGGAGTGTGAATTGGTGCAACCACTTTGGAGAACTGTTTGGTAGCATCTACTAAAGTGGGATATACACAAACCTATGACCCAGCAATTTCTCTCCTAGGAATATACCCAATAGAAATGGGTACATAGGCTCACGGAAAGAAATGTTTAAAGCAGCATTAGCTATAACTGTAAAAGAAACTAGAAACTACCCAAATACCCATCAAAAGTAAGAAGGATAAACTGTGGTATATGCATCCAACGTATGACTCTATGCCAATGAGAATAACTGAACTACAATGATACATAACAATATAGATGAATTTCACAAATGTGTTGAATGAAAGAAGCTGAACACACACAAAGAAGTGTATGCTACATGATTGCACTCACATTAAGTTCAAAACTAGACAAAACTCATCTATTGTATTAGAAGACAAGATAGTGGCCACCCTTCGTGGGGGAGGTGACTGGAAAGGGGCATGAGGGGAAAGGACCAGAGTGCCGGTCACATTCACTCTGATGATCTAGGTTGTAGTTCCGTGGCTGTGTTGGCTTTATGTGAATCTATCAAATTATATGGTTATGATTTGTGCACTTCCAGTATGGACATTATGCTTCAATTAGAAGTTGAAGAAATGACAGAGAACAATCTTGTTAAAAAGGAAAGAAAACCTTCCCACATAGACAGGATGTCTCTTTCTTTCCACAAGGAAAATTATTTCAATGAAGATCAAAGCAGTTTTCTTACCCGGCGACCACACCTGTAAGTTCAAATTCCTTAGGGAGGTATTTGGTTGATCTCTCAGAGATCTCTCCTATTCCACATGTTTTGCCCTACACGGATTACTGAAATGGTTTTTGTATCTCAAAGCACCAGGCCTAGGCCATTTACTCAGAAGATGAAAAACAGTCAAGAGAGGCATTCATTAAGCACCAGAATAAAATGTGTCTGTCTTGCCCCATTCATGTTTACCCAGGGCGTGGGTTTATGATGAGGATGAGCACGCAGAGTAGGGGAAAGCTGTGTCACATGGAGCTAGTGCCAAAGCAGCAGGGAGACCCTGGCAGGCAAAGGCTTCCTTTGGAGGCTCTTCCAGCACTGTCCATTCTGATGGTATTTCCC
Organism: Trachypithecus francoisi; assembly: GCF_009764315.1. Taxonomy (NCBI): domain Eukaryota; kingdom Metazoa; phylum Chordata; class Mammalia; order Primates; family Cercopithecidae; genus Trachypithecus; species Trachypithecus francoisi. The sequence goes on from NW_022681471.1 coordinate 99,377,621, forward strand.
ACCCTCCCTTCTTCAAGGCAATAAGCAATCTCAAAGAAACCAACAATCTAACTTCCAACAACCCTGTCAATTTATTTCAGTACACAACAGGGTCCCTGATGTGGAAAAATCAGATTTCTAGGCCTCTTCAACATCTGTTCCTGGTAATCCCAATGTGTTATCTTTTTTCATTGCAAAAAGCAGCTGGTGAAGCGTCATGGCATTTCATTACAAAAAAAAAAAAAAAAAAAAAACCAAATAAATACATAGTGGCTTTTGAGAGATTATCTGTGACTTTACTGAAGAGGGGCTGAAATAGATGCTCTCTTCTTCTTCATCACATGAAAGTCCTTTTTTCTCTGTTAGCATGATAATGGACAGTCACATTCGAAAAAACTTGAATGTGCAATAATGATTTGTCAAAAATTACCACCGTTCTTTGCCTTTAGGCCTGGGGGATGTTCATGTATTCATTTGTTTGCTTCACAAACATTTATTGAACACCTACTATGTGTCAAGCCTTGCCATAGGTGTTGAGCACCAGGCCGTAAATTAGCAAAAACCTTATTGCAAGTCTCAGGTTCCAAAGTCAATGTACACAAATCTGTAGCACTGCCACACACCAATAATTACCAAGCTGAGAATCAAATCAGGAACACAATCCCATTTACAATAGCAGCAAAAAAGTAAACTACCTAAGAACATAATTAACCTAGAGTTGGAAGATCTTTACAAGAAGAACTACAAAACACTAATGAAAATAATCATAGATGAAACAAACAAATGGAAATACATCCCATGCTCGTGGGTTGGAAGAATCAATATTGTGAAAATAATTGTACTGCCCAAATCAATTGATAGATCAATGTGATTTCTATCAAAATACAAACACTGTTTTTCACAGAATAAATCCTAAAATTCATATAGAACCAAAAAAAGCCCAAATAGCCAAAGCAATCATAAGCAAAAAGAACAAATCTGGAGGCATCACATTACCCAATTTCACATTATACTATAAAGCTATGGTAAGCAAAATAGCACAGTACTGATATAAAAGGAGACATATAGAGCAATGGAACACAATAGAGAACCCAGAAATCAAGTCAAATACTTACAACCAACTGATTTTTGACAAAGCCTACAAAAACATAAAGTGGGGAGAGGACACCCTATTCAATAAATGGAGATGGAAAAATTGCATAGCCACATGTAGAAGAATGAAACGATCCCTATCTTTCACTGTATACAAAAATTAACTCAAGATGAAGTAAACACTTTAATCTTAAGTCCCAAAACCATACAAATTATGTAAGATAACATAGGGAAAAGTCTTAGATATCGGCCTAGGTAAAGAATTTATGACTAAGATCCCAAAAGCAAATGAAACAAAACAAAAATAAATAATAGTACTTAATTAAACTAAAAAGCTTCTGCACAGCAAAATAAATAATAAACAGAGTAAATACAAAATCTACAGAATGGGATAAAATACTTGCAAACTGTATATCTGACAAAGGATTGATATCTACAATCTGCAAAAAACTCAAACAAATCTGCAAGAAAAAAAACTGATTCTGTTAAAAAGTAGACAAATGGCCAGGCACAGTGGCTCAAGCCTATAATCCCAGCACTTTGGGAGGCCGAGGCGGGCGGATCACGAGGTCACGAGATCGAGACCATCCCGGCTAACACGGTGAAACCCCCTCTCTACTAAAAGTACAAAAAATTAGCCGGGCGTGGTGACGGGAGCCTGTAGTCCCAGCTACTCGGGAGGCTGAGGCAGGAGAATGGCATGAACCCGAAAGGTGGAGCTTGCAGTGAGCCGAGATAGCGCCACTGCACTCCAGCCTGGGTGACAGAGCAAGACTCCGTCTCAAAAAAAAAAAAAAAAGTAGACAAATGACGTGAACAGACATTTCTCAAAGAAGATATACAAATGACCAACAGATATGTGAAAAAAATGCTCAGTATACTAGTCATCAGGGAAATGCAAATTAAAACCACAATGAGATACCACCTTACCCCAGTAAGAATGGCTATTATTCAAAAGCAAAAAAGCAGTAGATGTTGGTGTGGATGCAGTGAAAAAGGCACGCTTAAACACTGATGGTGGGAATGTAAATTAGTACAACCTTTATGGAAAACAGCATGGAGATTTCTCAAATAACTAAAAGTATATCTACCGTTAGATCCAGTAATCTCACTACTGGATGTCTACCCAAGGAAATAAGTCAATTCTATGAAAAAGACGCCTGCACACTTGTTTATCACAGCACAACTCACAATTTCAAAGATATGAAATCAACCTCAGTGCCCATCAACAATGAGTGGATAAAGAAAGTGTGGTATATACATAGGGATCCAGTTTCATATATATATTCATATATATCCACATATATCCATATATATCCACATATATCCATATATATTCATATATATCCATATATATGTATTCACATACACACGCACACACACACACCATGGAATACTACCCAGCCTTAAAAAAGAACGAAATAATGTCTTTTGCAGCAAGAAGCAACTTGAGAATGGAAAACCAAACACTTCATGTTCTCACTTATAAGTGGGAGCTAATCTATGGGTATGCAAAGGCATACATAGTATAATGGATGTTGAAGACTCAGAATGGGGGAGGCTAGCTGGAGTATGAGGGATGAAAGATTACCTGTTGGGTACAATGTACACTATTTGGGTGATGGGTACACCTAAAGCCCAGACTTCACACTACACAATTCATCCAGGTAACCAAAAGCCATTTGTACCCCTAAAGCTACTGAAATACAAATTTTAAAAAATAAATTAGCTCAGAATTTAAAACAAAATACTCTATTGCTTAAATCCTCTGTGAAGGACCTACTTGGGAAAGGACAAAGTGTTGTACCAGGGCCATGCTCCTCCAACAAACCTTAGATCCTCTTTAGCACAGAAGTCTTCATTCAAAAAATTGGAGCAGCTCTCAGTCTCCCAGACATTCAACATTCCCCACCCACAGCTGCTGCTGTTCAGGACACTTCTTGAGCTTTTTCTTCATTACTTAACTGCGGATGTAAGCAAAGATGGAGTATGTTTGTAATAGAAAGTTCTGGATGATCTACCCTCTAACAACCTCTCCAAACTAATCTCTTATAGCCACTCCCCCTTCTTCACTGTTCTCAAGTCACACAGGCCATCCTTCTGATCCTCAAATGTGCCAAGCTCTCAACGACCTTAGGACCTTTCTGCTAGCTGTTCTCCCAGCCCAGATTCTCTTACCCCAGATTTTCTCAAGAATTAGTTCAACAATATCTTATTGTTACTATAATATCAGCTTAAATGCCAACCCTCAGAGAGCTGGCATCTAAGAGAGTCCCCAGAGAGTGGCCCTCAGAGAGCTCCCAACCATCACTTAAAGTAACCGTACTCCATCCATTCTTATCACAGTCTCCTGGGATTTCCTGGTCTCTAGGTGTGTGTATTGTCTGTCTCCCCATCCTCCATAGAATACAAGTGCATTAACAGTAGGGACCAAATATGTCTGGTTCACCTCTGTGTCCTCAGCAACTAGAATAGTGCCTGGCATGTAGTAAACACTCAATACATATTGGTTTAACAATTTAATAAACAAGAGAATGAATGCCGAAATATTGGAAATAATAAGAAAGTCCAACAATTGGAGATTTGTTCAATAATTATGGTAAATAATTATTTACCAATGGACTACGATCTAACCAACAAAATTGATGTTGTGGGTTAATATTTTTCAAACTACAAAATATGATCTGTCTGTGGCTCATGTAATCAAGTAGTGAATCATGACATAGTGTATTAACTTATATACTAATTCATTATAAAATAGAATAGAAAATATCAGAATACACAATATATAATGAAGATAACTATTGGGCAAATGTGTGTTTATATATGTGTGCCTACTGGGTAGCAATATAATAATTTTTCTATTACAGATCATGGTCAGAAAATTTGGAAATCACCGTTGCAAAAGATTAATGACAAGGAAATACATTCATAATGCATTAAATGGAAAAAAGTAGATAGCAAAAAATAAAGAGTGCATGTATGTAAGAAAAAATATTAGATTGAAACATTATTTGCTTTTAAAAAAGCATAGACAGGCATAGAAAATCAATTGAAAAAATAATGTTGCGTAGATTTTTTCTGGGTGACTTCATTGTTTTCTTCTTTGTATTCATCTTTGTTTTTTTAAATTATCTACACAGAATACATAATTTTAAAAATGTAAGTTATTTCTAGAAGATGCTGTATAATATCCTTTAGAAAAACAGGCTTTTTAAAAATAAAAGTACCTCAGTGGCAATGTCATAAATTACTGCAAATAAGCTTTTAAGTGGCTATAGAAAGCATAATTATGACTATGAGTTCTCTATACAAAGTGTTTCATCTCACATTATCTTGTCTAATCTCCATAATGATACAAGAAGGGAGGCAAGACAACAGTCATCCTTACTCACAGAAGAGAAAACTGAGGCACAGAGAGGTTAAGTGACCTGTCCACAGTTGCACTACGAGTTAGTGGCTGACCTGGCAAAGAACTCAGGGCCTCTGATTGCTAATCCACACCCTACATTTCACCTACTCTACCGTAGTCTGTAGTCTTGATACTTTATTGTGCTGTGTGGAACATAATTATTCCCTTTTAACTTCTGTCATGAAGAAGTGAACTTTCCTTTCCTTGGTCCTCATCCTTCTATGTCCTTGAGGCTGCCAGTTTTAGAGAATGACTCAAGCACTCTCTTAGCCATATTTCTGTCCCTAGGGCCACCAGAGTATTGCCATTTCTGTGCATTCATTTCATACACTGGAGACACTGTAATACAGGGGGTTAAGAGCCACCAAGATTTAAATCCCAGCACTGCCACTTATTGGCTCTGTGATCTTGGCAAGTTGTTAACTTCTCTGGGCCTTGATTTCCTTATCTGTAAAATGCGGATGATTACAATATTGATTGTTTTCCCTTCATAGGGTTATTGTGAGAATTAAATGCATTAATACATGTAAAGTACCTAGGTAGTTTCTGAAGTCATAATACACATTATTGCAAAGTATTGCTATTCATATTATTATATAGTATTGGAGGATACTATGGCCAAACAACTTGAACTGTGTTCTCTGATTCTCCTCATTTTTCTCCTCTTCCCACCACCCAGAGTGGAATTTCCTCCATCACCCTCTTAGTTTTGTCACTTATTTTGAAACTCCTCTTGGTGTTCCATTCCAAAAAAGCTCCTGATTTGTCCCTGCTTTGTTTGAAGCTGTAGCTGCCAATACTGTTTCCTATGTATATTTACATATGCATCCTACTGAGGGGGTGACAGCATCCAAGAAGAAAACTGATGTGTCTCTCTTATGGACATTCCCTGTTTGTCTCTCAGTACCCGTTACCCTCTCTTCTAACAACAACCCAGATTTTTATCTGGACACAGATTCTTCCCTTGATCTTAAGTCCAAATGATCTAGGCAGGGCTCCACCTCTCATATCAGGGCGTAAAAAAGAGAAACAGAAAGGGAGTTATTTTCCGGTAGCTCATGTCTGGTAGCTTCCCTCTGATTTGGACTAGCAGAATTTAAAATGAGAAAATAATGAGAAGTTATTGGCAGTGCCGTATTGCCTTGTGAAGTCTGAGAAGAAAGCCAATGGAAGGAGAAGAGTCGGGCTCAACCTCCAGATGGACAGAAATGGGTCTTGGTGACAGCACCAGAGCCCCTGGATCAAGCCTTACCTAAAGCCACCATCTACCCTGAACTTCTCGATTATGCAAACCTGCACTTTCTCTAACTGCCCCTTAAGACAGTTGGAGTTGGGTTTTTAAATACTTGCAAAGGATCCTAGCTGATAAATTTTTGCAACAGAAATGTCCTCAGAACCATTAGTAAAAAACAGCTGAATCGCCTCCAGGAGAATGGAGCAAAACAAACACCAGAAGAAAATTAAACATAAAACATAGTGAAAAAGTATTCCAGTATCTAAGTATCTCGGGACAAATTCAAGTCCAATGTCCTTTGTGTGATTCCAACTTCCATCTATCTTCATTTCATTTGAAAAATGCACCTCTTTATACAGAGTTACCTAGAGACTTTTCACCTAGGCTAGTTGGACTCCCTACTCCCACTAAAAACAAAAACAAGAACACCACTTTCAGCAAATACAGGAAGCAAAGGTAGTTGTAACAGAATTTGAAACACAACAGTGTTGTTTACATTAAACATACAAAGACCCAGCAAGAGGCTCCTTGAGAATTAACAGCTGTCCAAAGCCAGGGAGTGGTGGACCCGGAAGGCAACTGAGTTCATGGTTTCATTTTAAAGGCCAAAACCATTTTGGTCTAAGCCTGTGGTCCTCAGAGGCCCTGGTCTGGCTGAGTTCTCAACATTGAACCTGTCTCATACAAGTGGGTATCTGGGATATTTGTATAGTGGACTTTAAAGGGCAGCCTCAGAAGAGAGTGAGCCTCATCATTGGAAGCAGTTAAGGCAGGTGTCCGGATAGCCATCAACAAAGGGCAACGTGGAGAGAATTCGAGCTTTGTTTGTGTGTGTGTGTGTGTGTGTGTGTGTGTGTGCAGATAATATACAGCCTGGGAAAACAAGAGAGTGTAAAGTTAAGGGAAGAAAAATAGGATTTTTGTTGACTTTAGATTGGGCCCTCTCCCACCCTTAACTCCCACTCTTCCCCCATCTACTTGTCACATGATTCCCCTTACCTCTGACATGCAGAGAAGTTGCCCCTTCCCGGAGCCAGGCACGTCTCTTCCTAAGAATGGCTGGGAGACCAGAATGACAGCTGTCTCCGAGAAAATGCAAGTCACTGGGGGCAGGAAAAAGAGGAGAGAGAGGACAGCTGGCTCACTCTGCTGTCTTTTCACCTTTTCTCTACTTCCTAAACCACCCTCTTGGCTGCCCTGTGGCAGATGTGAACTGGAAAAGGCTACTTGGGGTGCCGTGTGAAGATCAGCCCCACTGCATCCGTGAGTCAGTCACAGGTTGTGCAGGGAACTCACTCACAGAGCTGGGTGGCCTGAGGATGGGCTGTCCTGGCTAGAGAGCCTTGGCACAACCATGCTCTCCAATGGAGGACAAAATAGAGAAATACCAGGCTTGGGGCCGCTTTGAGTGGTCCCACACTTGAAATGCCAGGGAATATGATTGGTGCAATGAACTGTGTGGATCACCTACAGAGTTCAAAAGAGGAGCCCTCTGCGTAGAGGTCCGGTGTGGCTTTATTTCACAATCCCAAAAGCATGATGATGTTCCTTTCTGAAATCTGCTTTGGGAGCTCAGAATTTTAACCTAAGACCACTTGAGTATCTTCTACATATTGAATAAAGATAAGAAAGGCAGTGGGAAGGAGTGGGTAGTAAGCGGAGAACCAAACAGTTGGGTCGTTCTCAGAAAAGGGCAGAGGATCTCCCACAGTTTAGGTGCATTTCTGTGAGAAATGTATCCTCCCCACAAGTGCCTAGTGAGCACAGACAGAATCCCTACTCCCCAGACGCAGCCTGGGAGGGGTTTGTAATCATTAGCTCTGGCCTGATAATAAATCATAAACACAGCTTTGCTTTTTCTGAGACAGAAATCAGGGACTGATGGGTGTGGTAGGCATGGAGGGTGTTACAAAAAATAGATATTTCATGAATTCCCCAAATATATGTTAAAAGCAGTCTTAATAAGCCTCATGACTAAAAGGCATTTAGTTAACAAACTCCCTCAGAGGCTCTTAACTTCCTCAGAGAACTGTGTGAGAGGAACATTGACAACAGTGTCCAGGTGGGTTTCTGTGCTCTGTCTGGGGATGCCTGCCACTGTGCTAGGCTTCAGAAGCTATGCATGGAATTTAACAAAAAGAATACTGTTTGTATCTCTAATTCCACACCCCAGCTATATCAAAGGCTCGGGCCAAATGATTACCTTGAGTTTTGGGAACAACACAGACAATCAAGTTGGGTAATTCCAGGCTAAAAAGAAACAAAAAAGTTTTCCTCTTATTCAGATAATAAATCAAAATAGATATTTTCCCATGTATCACGTAATTGTGTGGCTGTACAGACTTAGTAATAGCTCCTTGAAAGTCTTTTTAAAATTCTTTCACATGAACTCAAAAGTTCCACTTTGGTGGCTTGTTTTTTTTTTTTTTTAAATGGATGGTTTTTGATAAGACGGATTTCTTATAACTGCAGTTGGGATCGTTAGAATGTTTTATTTTGTAACTATAGATACATACAGTCAATACATCCTCTTTCACCATTAGATATTGCATCATTCCTCTGTATTGTCTTGCGCCTATTTCCTCTCCAACCTAGGACTACTCACAAAACAAAATAGATATTCCTAAATTATATTAATGACAGTCCTAACTTAGTGTAAATAGACAGAAAAGGAGTCCAAGCTCCTCATGACTGGAGCCACGTCTCATTCTTTAGTGGGTTCCCAGTGCCTATTACATTCCTCCATGTAGAGCTGATGCCTAATAAATATTAGTTCAGTTCAGTGCAGGGGATTTCATGAGCTCCTAGCCACTTGTGAGTCACCAGTGTCTGTACAGCTAATTGGCAGTCAGGACCTAGGATATAAACGGAACTAGGCAGCACAGGGACAGTGAGGTCACCCTCCCTCCATACTAAGATTTCTCCAAGTGTGGCCCGCCAACCACCAGCCTCAAAGTCACCAGGGTGTTTGCTAAAAATGCAAACCCCTGGGCCTTGCCTTTAGCGAATCATAATTTTGGGCATCAGGCCCAGGATGCTCGGTGCTGAGTTGGAGGTCCTGGGTTCTATACCCTGCATTGGGCAGGTGCTTATGATAGAATGCTACTTCTATTACAAGCTTGAACCCCAAAACAGCGATATGGAGCAATCATAGAGAAGCCAGAGGAAGATTTGTTAAAGGCTGGACAAATAGCTCCTATAAGGAAATCCTAAAGGCAATCTAAACAGAAGGCCATGAGGTTTAGGAAGAGTCTTCAAGCACACAAAGGAATGCAGCTTTAGGGAGAGAGCTAGGCAGACAAGACTCGGCACAGCCACTCTAGCTTTGAATCTCCGGAAGACAAAGAGGGGCATGCTGTCTTGGAAAACATGAAAGCCTCAGATGTCTTTACATCTCACCAGGAGCAGGCTCGCCCTTAACATCTGCAGGACTGAGGCAAGAGTACAAACAGAGGCCTACATACCATATGTATGAATGTTTAAAAGTTATGTATCAAGCTAACAAATGCTTAAATTAAAAAAAAAAGTTATTCCTTCTATCTTGACTAGTAATCTGTCATAACAATTTGGAAGGCCAGGTGTGCATTTAGAGTTTGGAGGCTCTTTGGAGTCTCACACCGGAATTTGGAGGAGCAAAGGGACAGAGAGAGAGAGAGAGACAGGGAGAGAGAGAGAAAGAGAGAGAGAGAGAGAGAGAGAGAGCTGACATTCAGCCATCCCCTTTCACCCTTCACCCCCTGCAGGTCCATCCTGCACTGAGTGAGCCTGGCAGCCCATGTATGTGGCTATCTCAGCTGCCTCACCAAGTTCCTTCCACAGACCTCCCTGTTCTGCCCTCTAAACAGACACACCCACCCTGCAGGTCGAGGGGAACTGGCTGTACAGTCAGCTCATAGTAGGCCCCGCAAGCAGACTCAGGACTTGTAGCCACCCATGACCCTGAACTGGAATAAGTAGGTAAATAATTATCCTATGTGTTTTCATTAATCGCTCTTAAATGTATGTATGGCTTACATTTATTTCAATGTTTTGGTCTTCATTTACAAATTTGGTGATGTTTTTGTGACCTGCCATAGGAGGTCTCTTAACTCTCATTTATATCAATTAGCCTATGGAAAAATTGGTTTCATTATATGTCATTTCACTTAAAGTCACAGTTTCCAAAAATCAATCCATGATGTCAAGGGAAGACTTACTGACTGCACTTTTTAAACTTTAATGTGCACATGAATCACCCAGGGATCTTGTTACAATGAAGATTCTGATGCGTTGAATCTGGGGTGGTGCTCAAGGTCCGCATTTCTAAAAAGCTCCCAGGTGATGCTGATGCTGCTGGTCCATGGACCACACTTTCAGTAGCAAGGGTCTGAACCCCCCAGGCCCCAGGCAGAGGTCCCTCTAGCTCTGGTCTAAGAATACATGGCACTTCCCACACTTCTGGGACCAAGAGAAGTTTAATGAATGCCTGCTCAGTAATATAGATTCATTGATAAAGGGATGTTGCGGGGGGGGAGAATAAAGAGAGAAAGGAGGAGGAGGGAAGGAAGGAAACAAGGAGGAGGGAAAAGACAGAAGATCTTTTCCCTAGAATTGGACATTGTGCTGGTACAGGAGTTTGTATTCACTGTGACTTTCTTAAAACTACCAGCCTTTTACACATTTAATTTTTCCCCCTTTTCCCTTCTGTCTGTCCTCTGGTTTTCTAAGTCGTTTAAGGCCAGTGACCAAGTATTCTAATTCTTTTCTTTGTACTAACTCACTTTCAGTAAAGCCTACTGAATGCAGGTATTTTGGTTCACAGACCTGGATCCTCCCCCCATCACTACCCTGTCTGCTAAACAGAGGAAATGTTAATTTGGAGAAGCTGTGAAGCTTCTGGAAATTTCCATATCACTGAAGATTCAGAAAGTAAGTTCACATTCCCTCTGTACCCTTTAGTTATTAAATCATAAACTTTAATTCAAGGTATTTTAAAGGGCCCATAGGAATTTTAATTTGATGTGAATGACTTACAAATCTGAATAAAAATCAGATCATATAAAACTGTGCAATCTCTATTACTTTTAAATAATAGAACAAGTTGAAAAATAATCAACAGCCAATGTAAGACTCCTGTATAATTTAATCAAACCCCTGTTTTCTGGACTAATGAAAGAGGCAGGGAGGGAAATAATTCCAAATCATTTGTATGTGACTTTGCATAAGACGGACACTACTACTTTGATGTTACTTAAGTGTCTGTTTAAATTAGTGACATTCTTTAATGCTGTAGTGGGATAGCCCTGGCAATACCTGGGAGGTGTTAGCCTATAGCTTTTAGCATTGAAAGCCACACCAACAGTTGCATGTTCATGAAGCTCATCAGGAGGCAACCCTCCCTTGTCAGAACAAATGGTTTGCTGTATAAACACATCAGAGTGTATTACTCTAGACCTGCTTTGAGAGTAAACGTGGGGTGACCACTCATAGAGGAGACTTTCGGATGTTGGAGTGAGAGGAAGAGCTATTGTCTATGCAAAAGTCTTTGTCCCACTACCTATCAGAGTGGCGTCAGAAAAGATAGACATGATTGCAGCCCCGCAGCCTGGCACAGTAATCAGAGCAAGGAACCACTCCCACATCCCAGATTACCATGCATAGGGAGCATTGTACATCTACAGAGTGAGTGAGATCAATCTACATTGAGCTCAGTCACATGGGAAGGGGGCCCCCATGGCTCAGACTCACAAGTTGGAAGAACAGTGGTTCTCAAACTTGAGTGAGCATCAGAATCACAGCTCATGAGGGCCGGGCATGGTGGCTCATGCCTGTAATCCCAGCACCTGGGAGGCAGAGGTGGGTGGATCACCTGAGTCAGGAGTTCGAGACCAGCCTGGCCAACATGGTGAAACCCTGTCTCTACTAAAAAATACAAAAATTAGCCAGTCATGGTGGCAGACACCTGTAATCCCAGCTACTTGGGAGGCTGAGGCAGGAGAATCACTTGAATCCAGGAGGCAAAGGTTGCAGTGAGCCAAGATAGCACCATTGTACTCCAGTCTGGGCAAAAGGAGTGAGACTCCATCTCAAAAAAAAAAAAAAGAATCACAGTTCATGAAAATCCAGATGGTTAGGCCCCACCCCCAGAATTTTTGGTTCAACAGGTCTGGAGTGGGACCCAAGAAGCTGCATCTCTAACTAGTTCCCAGGCGAAACTGCTGCTGCTGCTTCAGGGACCACGTACTGAGAATCATTAAATCATTAAAGTCTGACTACACCTGGTAGCATCTCTTGCTCCACCTTAATCTTGACTTAAAAAATTTAACAGCTTCAGACCAGCCCTCTGCTGCTTAATAGTATCCTGACAGGTGCCCCAAGTTCCATTAGAGAGTGTCTCTTTTTTTTTTTTTTTGAGACAGAGTCCTGTCTCCCAGGCTGGAGTGCAGTGGCATGATCTTGGCTCACTGCAACCTCCGCCTCCCAGGTTCAAGTGATTCTTGTGCTTCAACCACCCAAGTAGCTGAGATGACAGGTGCATGCCACCAACGCCCGGCTTTTGTATTTTTAGTAGAGATGGGGTTTCACCATATTGGCCAGGCTGGTCTCAGACTCCTGGCCTCAAGTGATCTGTCTGCCTTGGCCTCCCAAAGTGCTGAGATTACAGGCATGAGCCACCACACCCAGCCAAAATGGGCTCCTTTGGACTTGACAGTGTTGTCTCCTTAAAGAGGTCACTGTTAAAATATGAAAACACTTGGGAGAGGTCCAACCTTACCACTCACTATTTTAGTTCAGGGCTTCTCAAACGGCCCACTGAAATGCCTGACAAGCATTGAATATACCGATTCCTGGGCCTTGTCCCGATGATGCTGGTTTAATTAGTCAGGGCGAAGACCAGGAATTAACAGGTCATTCTTGAAAAGCTCTGATTAGGGGAAGTAAAGGAGTGGGGAACTGGGTGCTACGGTTTGCATACAGTGAGATTAAAAAGCATCTGAAACAACATTGACTGCTTCACAGCTTTACTAAGGCCTAACCTTTGGCCACAATTATGTAGATTTGAAGAAATTATTTCCTCAACTTCAAGGCTTGGCATTGACTGCACCCTAAAAATAACTGGTAATGTGGAGTTAACTTGACTGTGCTATCTTTAGAAATGTGGTTGCTACAAGGGTAGTTGCTACAAGGGCTGAAATGCATCTGGACAGATGTCTGGTATTTTAGAATTTCTAGAAAAAGGACTGAGGAAAGAAGGTCCTGCTCCCTCTGCCAATCAAGTAACCAATACCTCTGGTCTAAGCACTAGCTTAGCTGCCAAAAAGAAGATAACACTATAGTCCCTTCCTTCCATGACCTCACAGCATAACTAGTTGGGAAAAGGGTGGGAAGGGGTTGAACAAAAAATCCACAAACCAAAAGAATGAACATCACAGGTAGAGTATGCAAAATGTCTTGCTGCTATCATACATCTCCCAGTCACCCCTTTCTCCTCGTTTCTTAAATATTTAAGCACCTGGTTCATGACCTCCTCCACCGCTGGTGCTATCATAATTCTTGTGGTCAAATTCTCAAATTCATGACCACAACTCCAACAGAGTTGATCCTTTCAAATCTCCAGCTTCTCAGATCTTTGACCTTTTCTCCTCCAACAATTGTGTCTCTGCCCTGCCTCAGCCACTCAGCAGGTCACACTCTAGACCTGTCATTACCAGTGACTGCATTCCCAACATATCTCAGTTTCAAGTTTCCCACTTTCCAGTTACCACTTTCGAGCTTTCCATATTACTCTCTCATCTCCCAACTCCAATGATTCCTGAATCTCATTGGGAGTTCTTATCCACTGATCCTACAGCTTTTCACTCCCCTTAACTCCTTTAGTAACCTTGCTTCCCTTCTTACCTGGCTTTCATCCCACGATAACACCCATTCCCTTTCCTACCACTTCAACTACCTCAGTTCCCTCACCTCTTTCTCCTACCTTCACATCCTATGCTGTTTAAATCCACCTTTCCACTTCCTTGGCACTGACATGCAAGGAGTTGAGGCAGCTCCATGATTACTGGTCTCACTTTAAATTCATGACCAGAAACTTCCAAGTAGGTCTGTAATGCTGCCTATTACACTTCCCTAGTCAGTCTATTCTTTCAGTCTCTAAAACAACTCTATCACCCTTTGTCTTCTCTCCTCCAATCTTCAATACTGCCTTTCTCATTTTCACTTTTAGTTGATGATCTTGCCTATTTCACTAACGAAAGTAATCAGAAGAGAACTTCCATATCCTCCACCATATATCCCAGTCTCTCTGCCTCTGTGATCAAATACTTAATCTTCTCTTCTGTCATAGTAGACGAACTATCCATGCCCCTTTCTAAAGCCAAAGCAATCCGTATGTTAATCAGATCCCATACCCTCCCAGCCTACTGAGACTTCCCTCCTGTCTGCTGCTGCATCATGAAGTTAGCCCATCCTGCTAAAACACGCCCACAAGCACACAAACTCACTCTTACATTATGAATCTAAAACACAACAAAAACAGAAATAAAAATATTCTTTGACCCCATATCTCCCTCCACTTACTGCCTTGTTCCTCTGCTCCCTCTACAGCAAAACTCAAAAGTTGTTTCTATTTGCTCTACTTCCTCCTTTTTTCTTTCTTGCATTCACTCTAACAAGGTTTTCATCCTCACTGTCCCACTGAAACTTCACTTTTAGTATCACCAACGGTCCCTACAATTAAGTCCAAGACTAATTTTCAGAATTCTCCCTAACTTGACCCATCAGCATCATTTCTCCTTCTGGAAATGTTTTCTTCTCTTGGCCTGCCAGACACCATCCCTTCTTGGATCTCCTCCTATTTTCATTGATTTCCCTTCTTAGTCTCTGTATTAGTCCGTTCTCACACTACTGTAAAGATAACACCGGAGACTGGGTAATTTATAAACAAAGGAGGTTTAATTGACTCACAGTTCTGCATGGCTGGGGAGGCCTCAGGAAACTTACAACCATGGCAGAAAGGGACGCAGGCACCTTCTTCACAAGGCAGCAGGAGCAAGTGTGAGTGTATGAGAGTGCAGGGAAAACTACCATTTATACCATCAGATCTTGTGAGAACTCACTCACTATCACAAGAACAGCATGGAGGAAGCCACCCCCATGATCCAATCACCTCCCACCAGGTTTCTCACTTAACACCTGGAGATTACAATTCAAGATGCAGTTTGGGTGGGGACACAGAGCCAACCATATCAGTCTCCTTTGCTGGTTACTCCTCATCTTCCTGACCTCTAAATGACAGAGCATTCAGTCCTCGGACCTCTTCTCTTCTTTGTCTACTCTTGATGCTTAGGTGATCTCATCCTGAATGTCAGGGCCTTAAATATTAGCCATTTGCTGACAGTTCCCAAATTTATTTATTTAGCCTTGGCAACTGTCCTGACCTGCTAGCTTGTATGTTCAATTGATTCCTCAACAATCTGTACTTAGATTACGCTCCTCAAACTTAACATGGCTGAACCAGGATCTTTATTCCCCTTACCCAAACCAGTGCAACAGATGATACCATTCTTTAAATACCTCAAAACAAAAATCTTGCTATCGATCCTGAATCTTCTCCCTATTCTTATATTCTTCATTCAATCCATCAGCAAATTCTGTCAGTTATAATTGCAAAGTTATCCAGGATCACTTTTCAGCAGAAACTACCATGACCACCAAGGTTTCATCTACCATCATTTTTTATCAGTACTATTGCAACAGACTTCTGGCTGTTCTCCCTGCTTCCACCAATAACCCCTACAGTTTCATCATAACACAACAGTCAGAATTGTCTTTTTGAACACTTAGATCATTTTATTCCTCTGCTCAAAACTCTCCACTGGTTTCTAAATCATTCAGGATGAAGTCCAGAATCCCCTCTGTAGCCTATGAAATCCTACATGAACTTGCCCTACTAGCTCTAGGCCCTAATCATTTTCTCATTGAGCTACGGCTACAGCGAACTCTTTGACATTTCTAGAATGTTCCATATTTAGGCTTACTGCTTCCTCAGCCCCAAATTTTCTTCCCCTAAAAAGCCACATTGCTCATTCCTTTGCTGAGTTCAGGTTTCTGCTCAGAAGTCCTCACTTCCTAGTAATCTTTCCTCACCTTATCTGTTGTAGCATTACTATCTCTCTAGCTCCTCTATTTGCTTTTTCTTTCTATCATCTGAGATTATAATATGTCTCAGTTTCGGTCCCTGAAATCACAAATAAATAAACAGAGCCCGAGAGAAGGGCTCCAGTGCAGGCAGTTTATTAGGGGAGGTTATCCCATGAAGCAGGAGTGAGGAAATGGGGAAAGTGAGATGGGGAAGGAGGAAAAGCCAATGGCCAATGTAAGGGTGCTTTCATAAGGTTGCCACTTGGGCCATGAGGGCTCAGTTCCATTGAGACCTCCTGAAAAGTATACAGAATGCCTCCTAGAAATTTCAGCCTGAAGTGCTGAGCTCACCCCTGGTAGTTAATGCACCCCACATCCAGGCTGCAGGCCAAAAATTCCCAAGATGTTGGAGAAGCCCCAGAACTGAAAGTAAAAATGCATAAAGTGCATGCTTGAGGAGAGATGCTGTGAATGTGAGGCAAGCACAAGTTTGCAGGAGACTGTCCCCTGGAGCAGCAGGTGAAATAAGAGGTGGGCTGACAGGAAGTGTTGTGGGGCACAAGTGGGTCTGCTGCATCTAAGTCGTAAGTTCTGCTCCCCTGCTAGAATATATGCTATCATGGTTTTTTTTAAGTCATGTTTATTAAGGTACAATTTACATACAGTAATACGCAGCCTTTTGAGCATTCAGTCCACATTGAAGAGTAAAGTTCAATGAGTTTGATAAGTGTATTCGGTCGTAAAACTGCCACCACAATCAAGATATAAAACACTTCCAACACCCCAAAAGTTACTTTCTGCCCATTTGCAGTCAATCCTCTATTGCCACTGGCAACCACTGATCTATTTTCTGTTCCTATAATATTGCCTGTTTCAGAATGGTATCATATCAAAGAAATTGCAGTGTGTAGTCATTTGTGCCTGGCTTCTTTCTTAGCATACCTTTTGAGATTCATCCATGTGATTGCATTTACCAATAATTTGTTTCCTTTTGTTGCTGAGTCATTCTGTCTTATGGATGTACCACAGCTAGTTGATCTATTCTCCAGTTGATGGGTTGTTTTCATCTGTTACAAATAAAGCTGCCTTGATCGTATGTCTATAGGTCTTTGTATGAATGTATGCTTTTATTTCTTTTGGATAAATATGTCAATATAAGCACTGTTTTGTTCACCAGTGCATCCTTAGTGCTAACTAATTGCTTGGCACATAGTAGGGTCTCAGTGAATATTTGTTGAATGAGTGAACATAGAAATAGCATATTCCAAATGATGAAGAGCCATCTTCATGCCCAGGAGGATTCAAGTAAAAGCTGAGAATTAAAGTAGCTGTACACTGCATAGATGTTTATAAACATCTTATCTGAATAACGTCTGGAACAGCATGTATTTCCATTATGGAATTCATGGAACAGCACTCATATATCTCATCAACTAACCCCCGGACCTCAGCAGGCTCATGCTTACTACACAGAGGTACAGGGCTTTTTAATGCTCTGCCCTGTACATGACTCATGCTTTGGTCTCCCTTTTTGATTTAAATTCTAATGCAACTTTCCACCACTTGATTTCTTTCAGGCCCTAGGCCTCTGGACTCATGCTGTCTTCCATGCCACATTATCAACAGATGCAGGAACAACACTGTAAAACTCATAGCCTCCTCCCTCTTCCCAGCCAGTACAATTTTGTACTGGTTAATGGAATCCCATGGGTAGTTCCTATTCTAAGAGTTTCTGAACTTTTACGCAATGTGCCCCATCCTTGAGTGCTATGTTCATGACACATTTTCTCATAGATATTGTTATTACTTGAGTTTTTCCTGGCCAAGCCAATGGTCCTGATGGACTTATATTACAAATAATAGCAGACATTTTAGTCATCCCTCCCCCTATCAATAGTAGTTCTAGGAGGTCCCAGGGGTGTTTCACACGTGCTCGTGAACAAGTTTGCTCAGATATCTCTATGTCTATACACCACCCCTTGCTGTTAGCCGGTTTGTTCTATTACTATCCACTGAGCACAGTCATTAAAGCCTGGAACCTTGAGGCACTGTCAGAGCCCAACTGTCTGGAACAATAGATAGCAAATGCCTCTTAGATTTTTGAGGTACCCTCTACTAAAGTGGTCCCATAGCAAGGTGGCTTGGATGCTGCTGGGTTCCCAAATTGAATGACACAACTCTGTGAGTTTTTACTTACAGACCTTTTGTGAATCAGTCACTCAGCAAGCACTTATTGAATATCTATGGTGCACCAGGCACTATTTCAGGGTCTGGGGCAGAGAAATGAAAAGACAGGCAGTATCTCTGCATCAGGCACCTCATCTCCGTTCAGCCTCATTTCTGATCCCAGCATGGCTACAGTGAATAGTTCCAGACACACTTCAAGACACTTTGCCAATGAGAGGAACCTAAGTGAGATTGGAAAGGCAGAAGTTAGGAGAGGCCAAGAGGCTAATATTTTCAGAAAGTTGTAGAAGACAGATGTGACATAATTTCCCAGAGAACTTTTGAGAACCAACCATTTCCGTGCTTTGCTGCAGGCTGAGGTCATCAGGGGCCATTTCTCTGACCTTCCAGCTTCAGTCTCTTTGATCTTCACTCCCCTGCATCCTTCCATATTTGCGTAAGCTCTGATTCCTACATCAAACCCCTTTATTTATGTAATATTATACTTAGAGGGGCTCTATCTTCTAAGATAGAGAACCTGCACCAAACCCTTGTCTCAGGCTCTGCTTCTGAGAGGGAAGCTAACTAAGACAGACCCCATACTCAAGAGGTAAGAGACAAACAATTAATAAGCAAGCAATATCATGTTTGCCGGTGATAAGGACTAGGAGTAAAACAAAGGGGAATGGTACGTGAGAGTTACTGGTGCATGAGAGGGCATGAGACAGCAGCCACTTTAGACAGAGGGCTCAGAAAAATGACTCTTTAAGGAGGTAATATTTAAATTGAGATCTGGAGGATATGGAGAGATCCTCCAGGGCAAAGTAATCAGGACAGAAGACATAGCAAATATGTAGGCAGTAGAGTGAGAATGGGCCTGGCTAAGGAAGACAAAGAAGACCGTGTGGTTGAAAACTCAGGGCAAAGGGGTGAAAATGAGGTGGGAGAAGCCAGCAGAATCTGCTTAGGTCGGTTTTCTGTAGGCTCTTAGAAGGGGAGTTTTATTTACTGCTAAGTGGAGTGGAAAGCCATAGAAGGTTTTTAAGCAGAGGAGTGATCTGATTTATGATTTGGAAGTAGTTATCTGGCTGCTTCCTGGCAAATGGAATATAGAGAGTGGTGCAAGAATGACAGTTCATTTCTCACCAGGACCCAAACAGGAGTTCAGAGGCTGCACAGGGGTCAGTTTAGCATGCCAATGACCACAGGGCGTGTACTCATAATTACACCTCCCTTCTAAAGTCCAAAACTGTCTTACCAGGCCACGCTCCTTAGGCCTGGCTGCTTCATCCCTGGTTCATCCTTCTCTGAGGGGTTGTTCCCTCTTAGGATACTCCTTAGTTCCTCAAGCACAAAGACTTCCAATGGGCTTGTCCCTGCAGCCCTCCAGACACTCCAAGGCCGTTGGAGCACCAGCTAAGTTGCCACTGGCACCCTCCTCATATACCAGGAAGACTCAAGCCAGAGGTATCCATGTGAGTTAAAATTGGCCTGGCCTAGTTAAAAGAAACAAATGAGCAAAGCAGAGACCCGCCTTCAACAGAGCTGTAGCTTCTCAGCTGCTCTAACCATTTTGGCATAAGTAGATGTGCAAAAATGGTCTTGAGATTGTTAATGGTATCGAATCACAGAAAATATGATGGAATGGAAAGATCTCCAATGATAGACTCAAAATTGAGTTTTCTATTCTCGGTTTGGGAAACAAAATGAGGAGGGGCTAGCTTTCAGGAGATGGCCCCTATTTCCATAATTATGGGCAATTGCACAAGTTACTTAGAAAACACGAGAGTCATAAGGCTGGACTGTTTTTAGACCAAGCCATAATTTAGATGTGGGAAGTGGTTTCACGTCTTTGTATCACCACCACAACATACGCTGTGTTTCAATCTATCAGGAACTCAAATTTGATCAGCTTTTTTTTTTTTCTTTTTTTAAGAAATGTGCAGCAAATTGCTTTTCCTAATTAAGGTAGATGAAGACATAAGCACGCATACTACTTACCACTCTGGGATAAAATTGACTTTCAAATGATATTTAATGGACCAGCCTGATGGTAATGCTCTGCAGTTCCAGGCAGGAGGCCTGGATTTGATTCTTTTGCTGCAGGGAGAGAGGAATATGTGTGCATGTGCGTGAGAGAGAGAGTGTGTGTGTGCATGTGCGTGTATGTGCATGCCGTGTGTGTATACATGCATGTGTTTACAGTAGCAGCTAATAAGGAGGCAGAGGATGAGAACAGGTTCTCAAAAAATCTGTTTCTTTTGAAAAAAGGTTAACATTTGTCGTTCCAAAGAAAGGCGAAGAGGAGAAAGGGGATGAGGAAGTGAAATGGTGGGGGTGTATATGGTGGGGGTGTATATGGTGGGGGTGTATATGGGTAGGAACTGGAGTAGAGAGAAGGTATTCTTGTGAACATTTAAGATTTTTATGGAAAGATTTTCTGTGCTTTTTGCTAACATTAAAAAAAATAGGGCTAACCTCTCTTATATGGTGAGGTGTGATATAATGATAATAATACTAATAGCAACAAACATAGCTACTTTTTTTTTTTTTTTTTTTTTTGAGACAGAGTTTTGCTTTTTGCCCAGGCTGGAGTGAAGTGGCCTGCTCTTGGCTCACTGCAACCTCTGCCCCCTGGGTTCAAGCAATTCTCCTGCCTCAGCCTCCCAAGTAGCTGGGATTATAGGCACCCGCCACCACGCCCGGCTAATTTTTTTTTTGTATTTTTAATAGAGACGGGGTTTCGCCATGTTAACCAGGCTGGTCTTGAACTCCTGACCTCAGGTGATCCATCCGCCTCGGCCTCTCAAAGTGCTGGGATTACAGATGTGAGCCACCGCACCTAGCCATAGCTATATTATTAAACACCTGCTATGCACCACAAACCACGCTAAAGGTGCTACCCACATTATTGGGTTTAGTACTCACAAAAGTCCTATGAATCAAGTGTAATTGTTTTCCTCAATTTACACAGGAGAGAATTGTTGCTTGCAAAAGTGAAGGAACTTGCACAAGGCAATTAGCAGAGCCAGGATTCAAACTCGGATCAGATCCAAAGTGTGAGGTGTAGACCACTACACCTCACCACCTCACTCAGGCCCTGGAATCCATGACAGAGCTCTGCTTGTGGTGTCACCATCTTTCACATCTGAGATAAGATGACTGGGAAGAGTAAGCAATGATGGTTGGAGCAATCCAAGTGCAAAGGCAAGCAACGACTTCTGTGTAAGGTCAGAGGAGGCAAAATGATGCTCTTCATTTAACTAGAATCCTAATTTACACTGCATGACTCTACTGGAAAATAGATACTCCAGACTGCAGAGATTAGCTGAAGAGCAGGGGAAGGCAGCTCGTCTCACTGGATCTGTCCCACACCTCCTGTAGTTCTATTAATACTTATTCCATATAAACCAAGTACAACAGATATCATCTGGACCCTCTGTTTTTTGGAGGTCTAGGTCAACCCAGCCCCCAGCTCTATATGCAACAGAAGTCCAAAGCCTTCCACAGAACTTTGGTGATCCTTGAGAATTCCTGCATCTGCCTGGGTGATCAGTGGCCTTTGCCTCTCAAGTGTGTAGATCAGACCCTTCCTCAAGGGCCATGGAAAGGCCACTCCCAAAATACATTCTGGAATATACCTGACTTTACTGAAGCGTTCAGAGGGAAACATAGAAATGATTGACACTACGTGATAAAAAAAAAAAAAAAAAAAAACTTTTTGAGTTAAAGTAGGCATCACTGACTTAAAAGTGCCCCATGGTTACCTTGTCACTATGGTTGTACTGGCCTCACCTTGTGGATTCCTGGCTGAGTCCCTCTTGGCTCCAACTGTTTTACCCTCCCTCTATTATCTGCTTCCAAACTTAAATAACCACAAACTGGGCGGAGGCAGCGGGGCTTGCATTTCATGCAGGGGTTCCTAATCTGGTATTAAGAGTTCAGGGGTTTCATAAACTTGGATAGAAAAATGTTACTTTATTACACTAACCTCTGACTAAAACTTAGTGTTTGCTTCTATTATGAATCTAATCAACAACCTACAGCAGTATTATCTGTACTTGAGACCCTTACCACCAGGAGAAGTCACAGATATTTTCACCTCATAATTGTTGCAGCTGAATCAAAATATCCTCTTTGTTCATCACCACTTTAAAATTATGCTAGTTATTAGTCTTGCCTGCTAGATCTTGCTATTAATAGATTAATTAAGAAGGACATATATCAGTTTCACATATTTGACTCTTAAAATTCTTTGACACAAAGTTTCAAAGTAATTGCCTTTCTATGAAATTCTATGCATTTTATTTTATACATTTAAAAACGTGATTCTGAGAAGGGGGTCCACAGATTTTACCAAATTGCCAATGGGATCGATGGCATAAGAAAAGAGTACGAAGCCCTGATTGAAAGTGGCAAAAGTTTTATATGAATTCTATCACAATAAAAAGCCCCGATTTAATGAGACCTACTGTCCTGAGAAGGCCATTGTGGCTACCAAGAATCCTTTTTCCCCCTGTAAGTTTGAAAGTCTCTACATAATCTCTCTCTCTCTCTTTTTTTTTTTTTTTTTTTTTTTTTTTTTTTTTTGATGCAGAGTCTCACTGTGTCACCTAGGCTGAAGTACAGTGGCATGATCACAGCTCACAGCTCACTGCAGCCCTGAGCTCCTGGGCTCAAGTGATCCTCCGTTAATTTTTTGTATTTTTAGTAGAGATGGGGTTTCATGATGTTGGCAGGCTGGTCTCAAACTCCTGAGCTCAAGTGATGCACCTGCAATGGCCTCCCAAAGTGCTGGGATTAACACACACGAGCCACTGTGCCTGGCCTCTGCATAATTCTTGTGGTCATACTCTTCAAAAGGAATCTGAGCTCGATGCTGTGGCTCTTACCTGTAATCCCACCACTCTGGGAGGCCATGGTAGGAGGATCGCTTAAGGCCAGGAGTTCAAGACCAGCCTGAGCAACAATAGTGATATCCTGTCTCTACTTATTAAAAATAAAAAAGATTTTTTTAAAAGAATCTTTGCAGTCTCGGTTCACTTGCACAAGGTGGCTTTGTGTGTTTAAGGCTATTAACAATACCAGAAAGGTTAGCTGATGTGGGAAGATCTGGCAAGATCCTTGCCTTCTTTGGGCCAGTGGACACTCAAAAATCTTTCTTTGGGAGTTACTTTCTTATAGACCATTTTCTGGATGCCTTGCTTACTGTAGACAAAATATATTCATCACAACTAAACTCTGTGTTCACCTACATTTCATTGACAGCACATCCTCTGCCCTTTCAACACCACCTTACTCATTTGCAAACCTATTTTAATTTATCCTCCTTTTGGTAACCATTGTGTCCCTGTTCATAACCTATAACTCCTTCAGATCAAAGATCTAGGCTCAGTTGGAACAAAAAAAAAAAAGTTTAATAAATTAACATTTTAAATGTAATGATTTCCAAACATGTCATTAGAAAGCAATTGCTTACCATCTGTCTTCTGTTGACCAGCATTAAAAGGTAAACAGCAATATCCCAGGCTGGAGAAGTGATGCTGTGATTAAGCATCACTGTGTGAGAGCCCACAGTACCACTTAGCTCAGCTGATATTATGAAACCCATCCTCCAAGTACTGAAGGGAGTGAATGGGAAGGGGGAAAAGGTCATTTGGAATAACAGTGTGCTAAGGCTGGATGCTAATGTTGTTATGAAATCTCAAGATTCTGTTATAATTATACTCATTGAACTCACCCACTTTTCCATGTTCAAATTATTTTTATGTCAGTTAAATTACATACCATTAATGTTGAATCTACTTCAGTTTTCCTGTTTGTTATTTCATTTTTCAATTTTTGCTTGTTTGTTTCAAGTAAAGCACCATATGAAATGTTGGAGACTATGAAGGTATTAAGGCAGAAGGTAGCAATCCTCATCAAATACTGTCTTTGAGGGCCTGGGAGTAGAGAAAGCAGTGGTACCCCAGTAGGGAATAATATAAATTTTCCATTGAGAAAAGGATACTTACGTGAACAGAAACAATCATCTCTAAAGGCCCTCTCCCAGGGGCAGCACCAGAAGAGACCTCAAGAGATTTCAATGCATAACCATAGCAAGGAAACGTGATTTGTGGATTCACACGTTATAAAAGCAACTTCTGTTGATTTTCTGTAAATGTCATGTGAAATAAATTGCTCTATAGCTTGAAGATTGTTTTGCAAGTAAAAAATGTTTAGGATGGCATTTTCCTTAGAGGAATGAATTTATACTGAACTAAAAGCCTTGAACAGTTTTTTTGCTTATTTTTTTCATGAAACAAATACAATTGTGAAGGCCACTGTGTATGCATACTGTACACGTCTTGCTGTCCATGTTGGGACACAATAAAGATGATGAAATGTGAGCACAAGAGTGCTGTAAATGTTACCACGTAGCCACTACTTCTTTCTACATTTTGGTAAACATGAGCTTTTTGAGGGAGGGAAATTCCAGCTATAGCTACTATTCCAAAAGCCCATTTCTTATTACTTGAATAATTTTTGGTCATTTTCTATAAATCCAAAAATCAGCACGCATCTATTGGTCTTTGTAGCCATATTACATAATACTGTAATGAACTTTTCTGCCATGACCTTTTATGGTCCCCATGTTTAGCAGCAGTTAATGCCAACTATACTTTCTCAGTTCTGATCATCCAAAAAATAGACCCTGAAAAACAACTTAGGTTTGGGCAGTGTATATGGGAGGTGATCCCAGGAAACATAATTGATAGAGTGGATAAAGTGAGATAAGAAATAGTGAAAGGACAAGAAAAGGGTGCTTTAATGAGTAGGCTTCTGCTGTGGGCAACTAGAGTTCAATCCTGAAGAGGATCCTCTTAGGAAGCTTGTAGAACACTCCTCAGAATTTTCCCAGCTAAGAACATGGAAGCTGGGTTACTTATTCATCAGGTCCCATTTCTCATGGGTTGACGGTTGCTCCTGGGACCCTTAAATGCCCCAGCATTTCTAGCCTCTCCTGCAAAGAAGTGTACAAGCTCCACTGTTACCCAAGGAGGCCCTTGGGCAGAGAAACCAAGGAAGCCCAGCACTCAAAATGGGCAACTGTTGATGTGCACAGGAACTAGGTGGCACATGCAGGCAAACTCAGGGGAAGGCCAAGGAATATGGGGCGGACATTAATAGTGTCTGCTATAAAAGACATAAAATCAACCCAAATGCCCATCAATGATAGACTGGATAAAGAAAATATGGCCCATATACGCCATGGAATACTATACAGCCATAAAAAAGAATAAGATCCTGTCCGTTGCAGGGACATGGATGGAGCTGAAAGCCATTATCCTCAGCAAACTAACACAGGAGCAGAAAGCCAAACACTGCATGTTCTCGCTTGTAAATGGGAGCTGAACAATAAGAACACATGGACACAGGGAGGGGAACAACATACACTGGGTCTGTTGGGGGGTGGGGTGCAGGGACAGAGAGCATTAGGAAAAATAGCTAATGCAAGCTGGGCTTAATACCTAGGTGGTGGGTTGATAGGTATAGCAAACCACCACGGCACACATTTACCTATGCAACAAACCTGCACATTCTGCACATGTACCCCAGAACTTAAAATTAAAATTTTAAAAATAGTGTCTGCTATAATAGCCACCATTTATTGAGCACTTACTGTATTCCAGATACTGTTCTAAACTCTTTACATATATTAGTTAACTTAATAAAGAGCATGGTTTAGTAGCACATCTTAAAGTGCCTTTGGCTTTGTTATTTACATAACCCGTTAGCTGTTCTAAAGACGATTTCATATTGCTGACTGCATCAAGCAACACGGAAAGCAAGTAATCAAGTCACCCATCAGATGGGTCAAAATAGCCCAAGCCATCTTTCCAAAGCCCGAATGATGTCATCTCTTTCAAGCAGTGAGGAGGATAGAGTAGTCAGAGGATTTCTCAAACATCATCTTGTAGTCGCTCATGGTGTTCTAAACTTTCTCTGATGCTTTTCTAATTCCATTCTCTCTCTGCTTTCATTTCCCTTGGAAGGAAACTACAAGAATCTTTTCTAAAAGCCGGTTCCCCAGGAGAATGTATTCCTGTTTTCCAGAGACAGTAAAATGTACCTTTGCACAGCACAGTCATTGTTATATAACATTACATCAGGAACACTCAGTGCTTTCTATCAATAGTCTCCCATCTCCCATTTCAGTCATGTTGACAGGAAAGCCAATCCAAGTTTTTCTGAAATTTGTGTTTGTCTTTTATCATCATTCATGTCACTCTCTAAAGTGACAGCCCCAGTGGCACAGTGGTATTTATCATTCTCTCTGCTGGGTACACTGCAGAAGCTGAAATTGGGTAGAACTTTCCAGGCAGCAGTAAATCCCAATCATAGATCAATAGGTACAGAGCCTGGCATCCCTTATCAACACTTCTTCTCTGCTAAGCTGTACATATATGAAAGCCCAGAACAAAGTCAGTTAGGAATGAAGTTTCATTGATGATATCTGCTTATCATGATGGACTAGACAAAAAGAGATAATACCTTTATTTCAAGGCCCCCTTTTTTCAGTTCTGTTAGTAAAGGGACTCTCTGTTGGGCAAGACAGGAAGTACCAATGTTCTTTGTTAATGCTATGTGCTTACATCTAAATTTTTTTTTTTTTTTTTTGAGATGGAGTTTTGCTCTTGTTACTCAGGCTAGAGTGCAGGGGCGTGATCTCAGCTCATCGCAACCTCCGACTCCCAAGTTCAAGCGATTCTCCCGCCTCAGCCCCCCAAGTGGCTGGGATTACAGGCATGTGCCACCATGCCCAGCTAATTTTGTATATTTAGTAGAGACGGGGTTTCTCAATGTTGGTTAGGCTGGTCTCGAGCTCCCAAACCTCAGGTGATCCACCCACCTTGGCCTCCCAAAGTGCTGGGATTACAGGCGTGAGCTACTGCGCCTGGCCTATATCATAATTATTCTAGTTTTATGCTAGTCTGATACAGGGTCACCATGTAATATGAAAGCATTTTTTTCCCAAAATTAATGTGGAAAAGGGATGGAACCTTTGGCCTACATTAATTGCCATCTAACACTTTGTCTTCTGGCCATGAGACAACAGGCCCCTAATTTTAAAATTCAAAGGGGAAATTAGAAAAATCAGGAAGTATATGCCACTCTCAAATGTGCTGGTTAGTGGCCATATGTGGCCGGTACCACGGATCATAAACTATGCCTTGTGCTTAACACGGCTGCTTTAAGGCATGCTGCCCGGGTTGAAATTAATCAGCTTCTTTCCTGGGAATCATGGTTAGAAAACTGTTCAGTCAGTCTTGACAAAAACACACCATTCATGAGCAGAGAAGTCTATGCTCCTGGCCATCTAATGGAATTCAGACCCAAACTATTGTTCATGATTTGCCCAGAAACAAAAGGCATAGCCACCATCTGCTTTTGTTTAGATACTCAAATTTTACAAATAGCAGCCGCAGCCTGGTGAGGGTCTGCAGAGCCTAGATGCCTTCCTCAGTTCTGTAGTTTGGGGACTTTCTCAGCTACAACTGCCAGATTACATTGGATAGAATGGGAAGATTTCATTGAAACCCTCAAAGCAGAGCTTCTTGGCTCATCCAAATTGGATCCCTGTGAAGCCCCAAGAAAATAGCCCAGAGAAGGGGTAGCATTGTTATGTTTCCTAAGAACAAGGATAGGCCCACACTGGTGGACTGCTCTGCCTACTTGGTCAGTAGAGTTCGGTACAGGCAGGTGACCCCGTCTCTGCCTCAGATAGCCTTGGTGGTCTGATGGGACTCCTACCCGTCTTGAGCCGCTGTGCAGGCTCTAATCAGAGCCCACTCTCTGCTGACAGATTTGAAGTGTCCATTGCAAATTCTCCAAAAGAAGACCACAGAGAGAGAGGGGAACTTTCAAAATGCTCCAGAAGAGTGCCTGGGACTCCTCTAGTCATTCACATCTGCAGATATTAGGTGGTGCAGATGCCCACATCTTAGTCATGCCTCCCTCTATGAGCCCAGGCCGGCTGACTGTCAGCAATCTCTATCTGTGGGCTTTGTTTTATTGAAAAGACTTTATTTTTTACAATTGTTTCAGATTTTTTTTTTTTAAACTGTAGCTATTGAGTTACAGATAGTACAGAGAGTTCCCGTGCATCCCACACTCAGCTTCCCCCATTGTTAGCATCTTGCATTATTAGTGTGGTATATTTGTATAGTTACAATTAATGAACCAATGTTGATATATTATTATTAACTAGAGACCATACTTTATTCAGATTTCTTTTTTCTGTTCCAGGATCCCATTAAGGACACCACATGACATTTAGTCGTCATGACTTCTTAGGTTCCTCTTGGCTGTGACAGTTTCTCAAACTTCCCTTGTCTTTCATGACTTTGACAGTTTTAGAAGTACTTGTCATATATATTTTAGAATGTCCTTCAGTTGGAATTTGTCTGATGTTTTTCTCATAATGGGACTGCGATTGTGTGTTTTTAGAAGAAAGAACCACCTAAGTGAAGTGCCATTTTCATCACATCACTTCAAGGGTACACACCATCAACATGACTGACCGCTGTTGATGTTGCCTCTTGATCAGCTGGCTGAGGTAGCATTTATCAGGTTTCCCCACTGTAAAGTTACTCTCCCCCAACTTTTTCTATATTGTATGCTTGAAAGAAAGTCCCTGTAGCCAGCACATCAGGAGTGGGAAGTTATATCCCACCTCCTTGAAGGCAGAGAAACTACATAAATTATTTGGAATTTATCTGCGCAGGAAACTTGTGTCTTTCTCTACCATTTATTTATTTATTCAAGTACTTATTTATATCAGTATGACTCGTGGATATTATTTTATACTTTTGGTTTTATTTATTTATTTATTTTCTCTTTTTTCTCTCTTTTTTTTTTTTTCCTTTATTTCATACTTTTGGTTTTAAATCAATATTACTTCATGTTGTTGCTCACGTTTTTCCAGCTTTAGCCACTGGGAGCTTTTCAGTAAGCCCCTGTGTCCCTTTGACATATTCCCATCAATAGATTTTTTTTTTTTTTTTTTTTTTTTAGCGTTTTCTTACTTTTGGCACTCCAGTCAGTTGAACATTGAGGACCGCTGTGCTGGCCATTGCTAGATATATGTATTTACGAAAAGACTGCCATCCTTTGTCTATTTGGTGGTCATGCAATGGAGGGTGCAGCCTTATTGTCAGTGGGGGTTGCATGAGGAATTGTAGATTTGGCCGACTGAAGTTTTTGGCCTTGATTGAGTCTGTAGAGTTCTTTTATGAAATCCACATTAATCCACTTATGGTCATACTAATCCAAACAGCTGAAATTAGTAAAATGTATCTGCTAGCTCCTGCCTCTGGCAAGTGACAAAATAAGAGTCAGGTACAGCTGCAGTCAGGCAAGAGAAAGAAGAAACATCACGGTTATGTCAAGGAGATTTTCAAAGAAATGGTGCAGAGCAAAATCCACAGACACTTGAGCAAGAGAGAGCTCTTTCTGTGAGGCCTTGGCTCACTTAATGCCTGCAGCTTTGACAAAGAACATCCAAAGCATACTCCCCTCCACCCACCCAGCTGCTTTTATTTTATATTTTTCTAACTGCTTTTCTTAAAGATGTTTATTAGGGTCAGAATAAAAGAGGGGATAGGAATAAGGAGGGAAAATACTTAAAGATCCTACTTCAGGTGGAAGTCCCTTTATATTGCAGGACTGCATGTGAGAATCATTTGAGCTCCTTAAGACTCTCTTCAAGACAACACATGAAAAAGAAAATCTTCTTTTCACCAGTATAATAAGCAGCCAATGCAATCCGGAGAGCTTGAACATCTGTAGATGTCGTTTGATTGATAAAAAACAATATTATTTTTTCTCCCCTACAATCTAGACTTCACTAGAAGCCCATTTTTAATACAATCCCTCTCTGGTTATTTTATCGCTGTGATGACTAATATCACATGCCCTGCCTGTGTTGCCTGTCTGTTTTCTATTAATCTTCAGATACAGTCTCTCATTGGATCATGTGTCCTTTGTTTCTAATGTAAGACTATGGTCATCATACCATTGTATCAGGTCCCAGATCAGCACTTCCCGCCTCCCTTCACAATGGTGCATCCCTGCCCTTGAATAACCTGCACTCAAACCAGGCTCAATGATGCCCAAATGTTTCCATTGCCCTTAGGCCTATGCTGCACCTGATCCCTATGCTTGGGTCAAGAACATCTCCTTTGCCCCATTCATCCCTGTTAACCAGGTTTTTCCTCGTTACTTCAACCTGAAAGGGAGGAAATCTACTACCCTTGTCCAATTAAGGAAGCAACTCACATCCCACTCACCACAAAGTCCTCCTTTCTTTATCTAAAGGTGACACCATGTTTTGTCCATGTCTGATATTCTCTAGTCATCTCTGCCTCTAACCATATCTTGCCTACCTTGTCCCCAAAACCCACCTAGATGAGCCGTGCTAGACCTCAAAGGTCAGTCCAGTTTCTAAGATGGATGAAATGATAACTCATGCTGGGTGGGGAACCAGCAAACAAAAAGTACAATAGATGACCTCAAGATCAAAGATACAAAAAAAGTGAATGAAGCTCCTCCATCTCACCTTCCTTTGATCCATACAGATGCTCTGTAGAAGTCTGGTGATCATGTGGTTGTGTGTGCATGCACAAGTCCACAGTCCACAGATTACAATTACTATTTAGAGAGGTTCACAGCCCCAGCCTCCATCCTGTAACGCAGCACAACATGCACCCTCTCACTTGTTACTGTATCATTGGATTCACTAAAGATTTCCGTGCAAAAGATCTGGCCAAAGCTTTCCACAATAGGTCACACAGGAAATTTTTAAAAATTTTTAAACTTTTTCCTATCCTTCATTATACATTGTGGGCTTTTGGCTGCAGTCTTTCATGCTTACGTACTGAATTGTCTTTCATCTGGTTCCTATTGCACTTTTAAGTTCATTTTTTTTTATTTGCTGCAGCACTGCCACATCATTACATAGCATTTCTGCATGAGTTTCTTGAGGGACAAGCCTAGGCCTCACCTGTCTTAAATCCTCAGTATTTAGCACAGGTCTTCTACAGAGCATTTATGCAAATGCTTGCCAAATTGCTGCTAAATGTTTTCATCACAGCACAGTGGCTGGTAAATTGTAAGTCCTCATAAAGAGGAAATTGTACCTATTTTATTTCCTGCACAGAACCTAGCACATGCAATGAAGTATTTAACAAGTTCTTTTGAAAACTGATGCTGTAACTTGTCTCAACTTTCCCTACCTGTCTATATTTCCTATGTGTTTCTCTTTGTTAGTCATACACATTTGCAAAAAGGTAAGGAAACCAGAAAGGCAGGGATATTTTGCCTGCTGTCTTTTAAAGCCACATAGGAACAAATCAGTGTCTGTGACATCACTGTTATCTCCTTTGGAGATGAACATCAAGGACTATGGTTTTAGATGTTAAGTAAATGACACTAAGACCAGAAAAACCCTAATAGATGACTGAGCCCATTTCATCAGCTCCCTCAGGCCACCTGCCAGTGCGAGAGAAGAACATGCAGTAACCCTATCAGCCCGCTTCAAAATTAGAATGAATTCATGAGAAACAAAAGATCTTGTTTTCATGGAAATATCCTTTGTGATATCCAACAAAGGGAGAATAATTTTGAAAGCATGTGACTTGGGGTCCCATCCTGCAGTTCTTGCACAGACAAAACTCTCATTGACTCTATCAATAGAATTGTTGCTACATAAAAAGTCTTTTGCAAAATTTTCATGATGCTTCAGAGCGCATTTTAAGTGCATCAGCCCCAGCATCCCACACCCTCCCCATTTTAATAAAGCTAGAGAAGGTTTCCCTTCGATTGCCCTATTGTGCAGCAGGAGACAAACACAGCATAGGATTAGAAGCCAGTGGACACCCCTCACCCCCACCCCTGCATATATCATCATACCAACATCCATGGCAATATAGAGAAGGTCAAATTTCAACTGGATTTCTGAGCTTGAATTTACCATTTCAAATTGCTCTTGCCAGGTAGACAGAAAACTGATTTCTTGCAGGCTTCAATAAATACCATCTCCAAGTAAAATCCACATTTTTCAAATAGATAACAGTATAAAGATTGGTATTGCTATTCCAGCTATGGTTGAATAGCAAGCAGTCCATTCCTTTTTACGTAGTATGCTCCTTAAGAGCCTCAAAAGATGAAATTGGGCCTTCAATACTGCTGGAATGAAGGACAATGGGCCCGATCTCTTCTTTTGAATTCTCTTAGCAAATGTACTGCATAAAATAGAATGTAATGCTAGGAAAGACTTTACTTCTCAAAAAAAAAAAATAGCAGGCATATCTGTTCTAGTAGGTTATTCATTCTCTCCCATACCAGTGATGTTGTTCATTCAACTGATACAATTTTAAGTTGGTGCTACATTCTTAAACTACAAAAAATGTTTACTTTAATTCATGAGTTTTGCCCTAAAAAAGCTAATACTTACAGTATCACAAATAAACATAAGAGAAAAATTTGGGAGTCTGTGGCCTCTCCCTTGGAACTTTTAAGAAACTGAAAGATCCTTACTAGCCTGAGATGATATAGGCCAGTGGTTAGCCTCTCTAGGAGATGAAACCAAATTATGTGACCAGACAAAATTAAGATGTCATCATAAAACCTAAAGCCTTAGGTCTTCATTAAATATTCCATGATAATTCTCTCTCTCTCTCCCTCCCTCCCTCTCTCTCTCTCTCTTTCTCTCTCTCTCTCAGATACACACACACATACACCCTTATAGGGATGTTTTTAGCCTTTAAATGTACTATGTTTTAAATCTCACTTTTATTCTTTCACAAATAGTAATATTAATCAGAGTAATGACTGACATGTATTGAGTGCTTAATATATACCAGATGCTCGTCCAAGTGTTCTACATTATTATCTCATTTAATGCTCACTACAGCCCCATTGGGAAGGTACAGCTTCATCCTACAAAAGAAAAAAAAATGATGCCAATAGCAGGTTTTTAGTACATAATTGTTGACTGATCTAAATAATGGAGCCCAATAGGAAGTTCCTAAAATTATTAGCAAAGAAGCTGTGGTCAGTGACATTTCCTTAATGATTCTGTATTATGCTTACCCTTAGTCAATAGGTGTAACAGAGACAGTTATTAGCTTCCCAATATCCATTCCCTTCTTCCTCGTTAGAAACGAAGCCCTGATTTTCCCCGCAGAATTCCTTGCAGCTAGATATGACCTTATGGCCAAATTCTCACCAGTGAAATTTATAAAAAAGTGTTGTCTGGTATTTCTGGGAAGAACTTTAAAATGAAGGAGGCAGGTCCATTTTCTCCTTCCTCTTTCCTGCTGTTCAGAACACATATGTAATGCTAGTATTCATTGGCTGTTTTGGACCACGAAGTGACCTTAAGAATTGAAGCCACATACAGCTGAACAAGATAAAGAAGTGTTGGTGCCTGACATGGTGAAGTCACCATACCACTTCTGGCTACCTACATCCAAACTTCTTTTACATAAAAACAGAGAACTAGAATTCTAGCTTGTTTAAGCCACTGTTACTTTTTCTTTTCTATTATATGGAGCCAAACCTACATCAAACTAACAGTTGGCATATACACAATAACAAAAATGTTTCTTTGACCCATATAATGAAAGGTATGCTCATATTCAAAGGAGATTAAAATGTTCAAAAGCAAAGTCTTTGAGTTTACTCAAGATGAAATTTTTCTCATTATGAGAGTAATACACTTCTATTTGGAAAACTTAAAAAATTTGGAAAGAAATAAGAAAAAATTACACATCTCTAATTCCACCAGTCAGAACAGAACTGAATTAATTAATTTCAATTAACCCTTGAAAATTAATATATAAATCATCAAATCTTGTGGTTGAAAGAGACCCTAAAAGTCATATTGTCTGACATTTTACTAAAGCCAGCATCCTTTTGACAGCACTTCTCCCTGATGTCTATCCAGTCTCTCCTTGAATAGTCCCAATGATAAAGAGCTCAAAGATTTATGAAATGGTTTAGTCCATAGTTGGAGTCAATCTGTCTTAAGTTCTATCTTACATTAATGAAAATTGGCCTTCTTGATATCTGAAGCAGCCAAAGAATAAATTTATTGCCTCTCAAACATCATGTTCCATTAAACATTTGAAGGCAGACATAAAAGCTATATTTTCCATAGTCAGTCACAAACTATGTGCTAAGCATTGTAGCAGGAATGGAAACATAGGCCATGACTGAAAATAATCCAAGTGATATATAGTGATGGCAAACTGTGTGAAGACAGGAGTAGATATGTTCCAACGACCTTTTTTTCTATTATTGATGACAGAATTTGGTGTCAAACAAAATATGGAGGGTCAAAGGAGCCAAGCAACAAGGAATATGATGATGTCTTTAATGAACAGAGAATACTCAAACAGCAGCAGAAGTACATTTGTAAGTGAGTAGTAGGGGTGGAGAGTCAGGGGAAGAGGTTACAAAGAGGTTAAATTTTGAAAATAAATTTTTGAGTTGTATGTGGGACACACAAATAGGGATGTACAATAGAGTCAAAAACATATGTCTGGAGTATAAAGGGATGTTAACTCTTATGTTGTCCTCTTAGTCCGGCTATTAGAAGTAGTAGAGGATAGGGTGCTGTGCTTCTGAATGGTAAAATGTCCCAAGAATACAGGAATGTGTATAGCCCACTCTAGACACTGCCATCCTCCCTTGAGAGGGAGAGGTTCTTGAAAGAGACATAAACACACACAAAAAATAATGAAACAGGAAAAATGAAACAAATCCTTATTGATTTCCGAATTAGATCCCAAGCTTCCAAAAAAAGATATTGTAATATTTGGGCTGGGCCACGTGTCGCATAACCTTTTTCCTAAGGTATTTAGTGTAAATGTCTTCAGCCCAAAGCAGGCTGTGAGTGAGGCCTGTGAATGTTTTTACCTGCCCCCAAATTTTAGATCTAACCATACTCCAGTCCCATGTCAAGAAAAAAGAAAAGTTAACTGGTTGGATATGCTCCAGGAGACTAGGCCCTGAATTGGCTTATCATTTCTGGCATATGGATGGCAGAGAAAAAAGAGAAAGGAAGAGTCTCTAATAGAAAGTAGGCCCTGACCCTTTCCACTTCAGTAGTATTTCCGAGAACAGCAAAATAGTCACACCCAAGTGCTGACCTGTTAACACACATTGACTGTGCCTATTGGCAAACATAGTATAATCATGTCCCAGATTTGAATCCAAAACAAACACTCCTCCTCGGAAATAGATTGAAGGGAGAAAGAAAAACAGGCTCTTCTTCCTAGAGTAACTTATAGGCAAGGGAATCATAGCTTTTGGATAGCTTTGTAGACTTAGTGGTTTGTATTAAAGTTGGAACCAATTAAATCTCCTAGGTCGTTTCAATAAGAAGTCCTGAGATCTCCTTCCAACTTACACTAGGGTGATTAAATCATGAACCCTTAATGAGGAATTTGCACTTATCTCTGTTAGGTTAAATTTTGCTGCCTTTGTTTCCTAGCTCCAATCTATGACATTATCTTCGAATATTTATTTTGTTCTATGACTTATTTTCCAACACTCCCAGTCTAACAATCTCTTCAGCTTTAGTTCATTTCTAAATTTGATTCATGAATCTTTGGGGTCTTCATTCAAAGAGTTGAAGAAAGTAAAAAAAGAAAAGGCCAAAGTTAGAGGTCTGGAACCCACTACCAAAAACCTCATCCTAAGCTGGCAAGAATCTAATTTTTAAAAAATGTTCAAGTAACCATGAAACTTCACAACAGTAGAATTATTTGGATGTTACTTTTCTAAGCTGCCCACAAAGACATCATGACTAACAAATAGTGGTTTAAATCAAGCTATTCCACTGGCCACTCCAGTATCCTGTCTGTCTCGGGACTCTATTTTTAAAAAGGAAATGAAAATAGTTCACTTTTCAATTATACACAAGTACAATACCACAGAGACAAGCTAATGAAAACACTCCTCACAGCCATTGTCTCCAAGAATTCACCTTTTCTTGTGTATATGTGACAGATTATATCCCTAATCTGTTTGCATCAAGCTTGGAACAAAGAAATTTTATAACTAGTAGCAATATTTTGTTATGTATATTTGCCACACAGAAGTTTTTTTTTTAAAGGCAGAGCAATTAGCAATTTTATCAGTTTGTTCATGTATTTGCATTTTGTATATATTTGCATTTCATATTTAATTTGGTGCCCCATAACTGTTATAAAATTAACTAGACTCAACAGACACTTTTACTTACTAACACTGAGTGATGTGCCCTTAAATTAATAATTAGATCTGAGATCTAATTATTAAATAGATAAATAAATAGAAGTATAATTAACAGGAAAATTGCTCTTCCATGCAACTGATATTGAGTGCAATTGCCTTTAGTACAGCATACATAGAGGTAAGCCTATTGAGACATATATATCAAAATATATAATATTCTACTGTCAAAATTTTAAAACATTTGTTAGATCACTTCAGAGGATAATAATTTTTAATAAAATCTGTAACATTTCTGCAAGTATCTTTAGATGAGTTGTTAAAACAAGAAACTTCAGTCATGCTATGTTTACAAGTGAGTCTTGGTGCCTGAGTCTCTGATATGAGATTATAGTGACTAATTTTAAGATATTTCTTGGAGAACAGCATTAGAGAAATTCATAGAAAAGCTTAGAACCACTTAACCTGCCAAAAATCTATTCAGTTTTCAATCAAACTAGTTCTGCTTCACGAATGTCACCCCACCTCTTTATGCTTGTCCATCCATCCAGCCTCTGTTATTTATTCCAGTGCTCATCCAGGCTTTGTCTTCTCCAAGCCTTTGTCTCCCTCACCCCATCTCCACCCAAACTTGGAGAAGGACTTGGCACTCTCAGCAGCAGTGGCAGGGTAGAGACACCACCAACTCCTGTCAACATCTACCTACTTGCACCTGATTCACACACTGCTGACATTAGGATAGGCTCTGATCAGCACATCTGGGAACAAAGTTACGAAAACAAAATAGCATCTTGAGTTGACCTCAAAAGCAAAATGGTAACTGGTGTCCACCTGTTTGTTCATTTGCTCTTAAACAAAATGGCATCTTGAGCTGACCTCAAAAGCAAAATGGTAACTGGTGTCCACCTATTTGTTCATTTGTTCTTTTAACAAATACTTAGGAGCACCTGCTACGTGCTCTTAGTAGTAGACTTATAAGAAACATAATCTGTATCCCACTTAACACACTAAGACTTGGGCTCGCACTGATAAACTTTTTCACAGTTCTTTGGCACTATATTTTTCTTTATAGCCATTTTGTTTTGGGTATATTTTGCCTTCATGAATTATACCCACAGATGTAGCACATAAGACGTGAGAGTGAGGTGGAGTGGGAATTAGAAGGACAGAAGAGTGAGGGAGGTGAAAAAGAACTAAAGAAAATCCAAATGTACATAGCACAAATGAGTGTGTGTAAGAGAGACAGAGAGCGAGAGAGAGAGAGAGAGAGACAGACAGACCTTTTCTCTCCATTTTTTCAGCTTTCTCTCCCTTTCTCCCTGGCTCCTTCTTCCACTTAAAAACATCCCTATGAAAAAACTTAGAGAAAAAAACAGTAAAGGATTTCTGTGCCCTGCATACCATTGATACAGCAGCCAATGCCATGTTAATGATTAATTTGTCACATCGAACCTCTAATAAGGACATAATTCCCTTTTCCTCATACACAGATTATCTTTGAAACATAGAGTGGAAGGCACTTAGACTCATTGGACAAACCCATTCTCAGTAAAGCATTTTATCATCTGTTCAAGTAAGACCGTGCGGCTTATATTTTAAAATCAATTTGAAGATACCTTTTGCTCTAGCAACTCATCAATGCCCAGAGAGATTTGAGACAAGGGCAAGAACAGTATAGGAGGGAAAGTTCTTAGTGAACAAAATGGAAAGGAGCTCAGCGCTAGTTCTCTCTCTAGAACTAATTAGGTATTTGACCTTGGCAAGCCATTTAATCTTCCTGAGCTTCAGTTTCCTCATCTGTAAAATGGATATGTGACCATGTTTCTTCTGAAAACCAAAACCATCTTCCCAACAGTTAGCCGAAATCACACCTTACCAGCTACACTGACGTGACTTTGCTATTCCACTGGCTTTATTAGTGTGACTACTTTTTCAGGACTGTCATGACTAGGTAAATGGTTTGATTTTTTATTATAGGACGTTGCTGGAGGACTCATCACCACTTCAATGGAAAGCATCAGGAGACCATTTGTGCCCTAATATCTCTCATTTCAACATCTTTTTTTATCTTAATTAATCCTGGACTGTCATGTGGGAGGTCTTAACCAAATTCCCCTGCATGGAAATACCCACCTTAAAACAAACTTCCAATTCTCAAGAAACTCTGACCTTACCTTCCCCTCTCTGAGGGTAGTGTCCCTGTCTGAGACACTACCGAAGGAAGAATCTCAGTTTTGTCTTAACAATAGGTTGTATTGGTGATATCTGGGGAACCAGCTTTTGACACCTCTTAGAATCACCATAATAATATGCATGAAAAATTGTTGAATGTCATGAATTGCAATAAAAATATGAAATGGGGGCCAGGCACAGTGGCTCACACCTGTAATCCCAGTGTTTGGGAAGCTTAGATGGAAAGATGATTTGAGGACAGGAGTTTGAGACCAGCCTGGCCAAAACAGTGAGACCCCATCGCTACCAAAAAAACAGAAAAATCTGTTTTAAAATTAGCCGGGCATGGTGGCATGTACTGCCTATAGTCTCAGCTACTCTGGAGGCTGAGGCAGGAGGATCAGTTGAGCCCACGAGTTCTAGGCTGAGTGAGTTATGATTGCACCACTGCACTGCAGCTTGGGCAACAGAGCAATACCCTCTCTCAGAATAACCAGGAGCTAGCCTCTCCTCCCTCCTGTGTGACATCTTTGCAGAGGATCATAAATAATACTCTGCTAAATCAGAGGGTGTCAATATGCCAGAAGGGCACATGAACACTCCTTGAATGGCAAGGAGTGAATGGCAACTCCTTGAAACTTTTGTAAGATGTTGGGGAATCTTACACTTAGTATTGGAAGCAAAGAGAAACTTTTTCGCCTATACTTCTCTTTGGACTGTTCTATTTCACCTACACAGGTGACAAAGCTGGTACTCTCCAGTTACCAACCAAAGTTGATCTTTTAATCTATGACATAACTGGACAATGAGTGTATAGATGGGTGAGTAGCTATGAAAAGATGCTTCCACTTGAGTTGCCAAATGTAGGACAGGCTTTTCAACCTGAGAATTCAAAGAATACAATCTTAATTTCGATCAAATGCCCCAGCTTCACACATACTAAAATTGTTTAGTTTGGTTTACATATTCTTCAGCTTCTTCTGCCCCCCTCGATACTATTAATTCATTGCTATCCTTCTCTTCTCTACACCTTTTGTAATGAGTCCATCCACCCATCTTCGTTTCATGTATGTATATGAAATTTAAATTCATACATAACAGTTTACTCATCCAGAGTGTATAAACAACATTCTCAGCTCTGAAGAATGTGGTCAAAATAAGGAAGTTCACAAAACAGGCTTCAGATTACCCAAAGGAGGCTAATTATTAACCAGAAAACCGAAAATGTTTAACATTCAAGTTAGGCATTTGGTCCAGTGACTAACAGGAGAAGCACCCCCAATAAATGGTGTGTTACCAGATCTTGAATCATGTCTGCCTAGACCCCAAAGCGTTCCTATCATATATCTAGTAGAGTGTCTGGCACAAAAGTGGCACTTGATGATTGATACATGTTGATTGATTGGCAGACTGTTCACAAAAGAAGACAAATGTATGAAAAACTATTCAATGTCACTAGGTAAACAGCAACATTTATATTTAAATGAGATATCATTATTTGCCAATTACGTTAGCACAGTTACAAAAGATAATACATAATGCTCTCAAGGTGGAGCCAGATGACCACTCTTATGCAACATTAGTGGGGGTGCAAATGGTTACAACAGGCTAGAAAGGCACTGGAATCAAGCTTTATGCCCTTTATCCCACTGTTAGGAATTTATCCTAAGGAAATAACTTTAAATATAGCCAAACATAATAACATTATAAACAGCAAAAATATTGGAAAGAGCATCCATGTCCAACAACTGAACAATTCAGCACTGGCTAGTACATATTTCACATTTATTATCTATGGGAACTATGTAAGATGTTTCATTTAACCCTTACAGAAACCATATGAAGTAATTCATATGATGCCTATTTTATAGATGCTAAAATGGAAGTCATTTGCCCATTCAGAGAGCTGAAAACTAGAGGAATCATGACTGGAATTAGGATCTATTTGACTCCATAGCACTTACTCACACAGTACCTCTATACTATAAAATACTAGGCATTAAAATTAACTTTCAGTGATAGAAAAAAATTAATGTTGAAGGAAGACATGATAGAAAATTGTATGTATTTAATCTGAATATTGTAATATGCACACACAACAGAGGAGAAGTTTTCATGAAATGCATCAAATATTAACTGTGGTTATTTCTAAGGAGTTGTTCTAAGGAGAACTGCTATTTTCTAGTTTATAATTTAAGTACTTTTTCTAATTTTCTACTACAATCAATATATGGCCTTTATAAAGAGGAAAACAAAAATGTTATTGAGAAAAACTAAGGTTTGCTGATAACATGGCTGAAATGAAAAAGTAAATATGACCTTTGAGAGGCATCCAGGTCCCACAGAGGTAAACATAGACTTATACAACAGTAAAGACCCTTCACTTGCTGTGGAATCTGGCCCTGGGAGCACCACCATACTTGCTTTGCTAGGGATCTCAAAGTAATGTGTATTTCTTGGTTTTCATCTTTATGTCTTCATCTATGAGCACAGCATCATGTGGATGGATCAAGGTGGATTTTTTAATATAACCCTGCTTTTTACTGCAGGCATTGTGAGAGGAGACCAGATGTCTCCTCTCCATTCCTTCTAACTAGCAGGTGTCACACACCTTCTGGTGCTTGTGAAGCTGCTCAACCTTCTCCAATCATCACACGTCAGAGATCCATGTGGTGATCTTAACAACAGGCCAATTAAGCAGATCATAATTCTCAATCTGAATCACTGCAGACCTGCCACATGGGAAACACCTGAAAATACAAGGCCTTTGGCACCTGCACCCTGACTACAGCCTGAGCTGAAGAAATGTGGACACATGGCAGAGGCCAAGTCCACACAAATGCATACAGATCATTTTTATGATTGTTTTCTTGCTTCCTCAGAGACTTGACCTGAACATGCCAGCAAAGGATAATTGTTAGGTAGAGGTTTGTGGTCCTGTTGTTACCATGTTGTTGTGGAAGCTTCTCCACTTGAGTCATACAGATAAGGCATTCATTAAGACATGGCAGAGAAAACATTCTCAAGTAGTTGGAGACTGAGCAACATAAACTCTGGGGATTAATTTTTTTTTTTTTTGCCATCTCTTTTTCTGTGACTTGGTTGCACAGACACACTGAGCTCTGTGCCCAAACCATTCATTCTTATTTTCACATGGTTTCTATACAGATGGTAAAGCCATCAGTTAAAGATCTGTGGCTCTGACCTTATCCATTCACCACCCTTTCAGCTGCCAGTTGGTTACAAATTATCTCGCTTCTCATACCATTCCTAGTCCATGAATTGGAGTTCTCTTAACCT
Organism: Trachypithecus francoisi; assembly: GCF_009764315.1. Taxonomy (NCBI): domain Eukaryota; kingdom Metazoa; phylum Chordata; class Mammalia; order Primates; family Cercopithecidae; genus Trachypithecus; species Trachypithecus francoisi. Next base: position 99,419,359 of record NW_022681471.1, read on the forward strand.
CTGTTGCTGCTCCTGCTCAGTCTTATTGAACTTATTTTGATACAAACGTAGTTAACTGCTTTTTTCCATACTTATTCATGATATATTCAAGTTGGGCATAAACCTGCTTTATGAAATTGTAGGAAGAGAAAGAAGATGTAGAAAAACAGAATCAACTTGCATTACTATAATAGCATCCACAAAAGACAGCATAAATAAAGATGGCGGTTATTAAAGTACCTAGGTTCTCATAAAAATGGGAAAGCAGTATGTTACATGGAGAAGAGAATAAATACACTAGGTGGACTCTTCATGGAATCTTAGGGTTGGGTCATGAATTTTTGAGGTCATATGATCCAGTGTCCTACTTATAGGACAAGATATGTAAGCTATTCTGGTGAGACCATTCTGATTCTCCTCTTAAAATTCTTCTGTAATGATAACACACTCCTAGTTCAGAAATCCACCCTTGGATTCTTTGGCCCCAGCTGACAAGATGTCCTTATATTTGATGAAATTATCCCCTGCCTTATCAAAGTCTACTCTTTCTTGTCTTTCCATAAGCATGGGGCAGAACTTTCCAGAACTCTTCTCTATCTTCTTCTGACTCCTTTATGTATTATAAAGCAGTCCTCAACTTTTGAAAGCACAGTCAGATGGATAGATGGGGAATGAGGAAGTCCATGTTAAAAGACTCCTCATTAACAGGTAGATAACTGCCCCTGCTCTGGATTAATTCTGAATACTTGGAAAATCACTCATCTAGAGAAGTAACTTCTCCTAAGCAAACCAAGGCAAGAAGCTCCTGATGGCTCTGCCAAAACTTTGTTTTGGAAGAAGTCAGGGAAATCAGGGTCCAAGTCACAATGTTAAGAGTTTCTGCTGTTAGTTACTAAGGATAGGAGTCTCTTAATTTTCTCACTGTCCTGCCATTCATTGCCTTTTAGGTCTGTGTATACACACGCTTGGAAGACTCATGTCCTGCAGTCATGGCCTAGTTGGGCCTCAGCATGGATTCCCATATACAGAAAATTTTTTAAAAAATTATACTTGCATATGATTGAAATAGAAATATTAGCAATGTTTCAGATAACATGGGTCCATTAGGCAACTTTGGGCTGGTTTATGAGTGTCACCACCTCTAAGAGTGTGCCTTTTATAAGACATGTGATAAGGCGGGGTCTACCTACCATCAAAGGAAGTACAGATGATCCATAAAACAGAAGCTAGTTTCCTGAGACACCATAGAGCTAGAAAACAATTTTGTTGTTAAAGCTTTGAGCTCCAAATATAAGCTACACTTGAGTGAACATAGCAACAAAATAGCAAACAAAAACAAATACTATATGGATGCAGATAGTGGCTATATTTGTTATGTATTGCTATGTAATATATTACCCTAAAACTCTAAATTAACATTTATTACCTTATACAGTTTCTGTGGATCAGGAATCTAGAAACAGCTTGATTGGGTGCTTCTGGGTCATGGTTTTTCATTGAGTTGCAGCCAGCATGTCAGAGGCAGGGCTGCATTCATCTGAAGGCCTGATTGAGACTGGAGGATCCACTGCCAATGTGGCTTCATCATACAATTGGCACATTAGTGCTTGTTGTTGTCAGGATACCTCACTCAGTTCCTCACCACGTAGATCTCCCCATAGAGCTGCCTGATTGTCCTTACAACATGGCATCTCTCTTCCTTCAGAGCAAGTGATTCAAGAGAAGCAAGGTGAAAGCTGCAATCTTTCATGACTTACACTCAGAAATCACACTCCTCAGAAACCACCCTCCCTACTGGAGACCCGGGTCAGCCTTATTCCTATGTCCTATTTGAGAAAGGACTACACAAGGATGTGAATACCAGGAGGAGAGAATCAGTGGGGTGCCATGGTGGTTGGTTGCCACAGTGGGCATCAAAGGAATTATGGTAATTCATGGGCCCACTTGTTTTATAATCTCACCCCAAAGAGGAATGTTTTTGATTCATTGATGGGGCCAGTTCCCACTTTCTCTCCTCTGCTCAAAGTGGGCAGGTCATCAATTTTATTTCTGAGAACAAAGTGAAGAGGGATGATGAAAATAAGTACTAAGCACTCTGAAACTAATTTCAGTTTCCACACAGTTTATAGTTTCTTTCTCTATAGCCAGTGTTCCAGTTGTCTAGTCTCTTCACCTAGCACACCACTCTTCAAGGTCTGCATGTTGCTTGAGCTTCTTACAGCAAGGTGGCCCCAGGGTAGTCACACTTCTTTAATAATGGCTGGCATCGAAGAGACAGGAAATGGAGACTATCATTCTGTTAATACCTGGGCCTGAAAACTGACATGATTTCATTTGTATTATATTCTGTTAGTCAAAGCAATCACAAAGACTGTGATGTTTCAAGGGGAGAGGTCATAGACGCCCATGATTCTAAGAAAAGACAGTAAAAAAAGTGTGACCATCTTTCGCCCACCAGAACTGGGGATCTTAAATGGAATACCTGCCCACCTGAGGCAATGGAACTATTAAAATACCAGAAACTGGCACAGGTATCCTTGAGACTCTGAGTTTTCTATCTCCACCAGAGTGTCTTCTGTGCTGTGTGGCAGATAGAGCCTGGAGTGAAGCCCACATGTTCATTCAGTCATTTGACAAATATTTAATAAGCACTCCCATATGCTATCCACTATTTCAGGTACTTGAAATATATCTGAGTGAAATTTTTAAAAATCCTGTCTTCTTGGAGCTTACAGTGTAGTGGAACATAAATGAAGAAATGGGATAAAAGAACAACTTTCATTATCAAGTGTTTGCTGCCCACCAGGCACTATGCTTGGCACTTAACTGTACATTATTTCATCTCATCCTCACAGGAACCTCCAAGGGAAGCACTGTTTCTTCCCACACAGCTGGAAAATAGTCAAGCTGAGATTTAAACCCAGGGTCTCTCTGATTTTAAAGTGTATGTTCTTAATCACCGTGCCATACCAATTCCCGTATGATAGGTAAGTTTCTAAAACTGCAAAGAAGCACAGGATAAAAGTCTCCATGTAAATCTCAGGTCAAGAAAGAGGCCTGGATAGTAAAAATGACCAATGTCTGCCAAACACCTAACCATTTATAAGGAGTTTTTGTTTACCCCAACTGTCTTTTGAGGTTTTGGGTTTTCCTTTCTTTGTAGACAAGAAAATGGAGATACAGGGAGTTTCCGTGATTTGCCCATCTGGTTAAACCTTCCACAGCTCTGTGCAGATGTAAGCGTAAGTGTTGGCCACAGTGAGACTCAGAGGTCAATAGGGCAGGAAAGCCTACCTGGCAGAATACAATTGTCCTTTGGCTGTTAATACAGGAAGCAAGTGTTATGGTTCACAAAACTCCCTGAACTGCTCCCACAAGCCGATATGGAAAAAGCAACGAGAGCAATGGGAGCAGGTTGAAGAAAGAGTCCTCCTTCCCATTGACCTGTATTTCTCTCTTTTTCAAAATAGTCCTTGGCCCCCCTAATCCAAGCTTGCACTCTCTCTAGGCCAGAATCACTGCAATCTGTTCTGGGGGAGACAAAAAGGCTCTCTCATTACACAACCATATTTTTCACCTTGATATTCCTAAAATAAATAAGTTACCATTACACTAGATAATGCCCTCCTTTAAAACTCTGAGTTCCCGGGAAGCAGGTGCCAAGGGACCAGATCTCATCCACCTTCACATTCCTAGTAACTAGTTCGGTGCTCAGCATATAGTAAGTGCTCAATAAATTTTTATTGAATTGCTTTAAATCTTATTTGACCCTAACATATATAAAACAGGTTTTAAGGTAACTTACGAGATCAAAGGTCTAGCAGCAGATGACAATGGCTTAATAAAAACCTTTGTCATGTTTGTGGTTAGCAGTATTAAAAACAAAGACAAAATAAAAAAACAGCAAAGTCTGTAGATTTTTCTTTTTGTTTTTTTCTTTTTAGTTTTATTTTGTTTTTAATTGACACATAATAATTGTAATACTTACGAGGTAGAGTGTGATTTTTTTTTTTTTTTTTTGAGGCGGAGTCTCGCTCTGTCGCCCCGACTGGAGTGCAGTGGCCGGATCTCAGCTCACTGCAAGCTCCGCCTCCCGGGTTTACGCCATTCTCCTGCCTCAGCCTCCCGAGTAGCTGGGACTACAGGCGCCCGCCACCTCGCCCGGCTAGTTTTTTTGTATTTTAGTAGAGACGGGGTTTCACCGTGTTAGCCAGGATGGTCTCGATCTCCTGACCCCGTGATCTGCCCGTCTCGGCCTCGCAAAGTGCTGGGATTACAGGCTTGAGCCACCGCGCCCGGCCGAGTGTGATGTTTTGATACATATGTAAGATCAAATCAGGGTCGTTAGCATATCCATCACCTCAAATATCTACCATTTCTTTGTGGTGAAAACATTCAAGATTCTTCTACAGTTGAGCAGGGTGGCTGATGCTTGCAATCCCAGCATTTGGGAGGCCAAGGCAGGCAGATCACTTGAGGCAAAGAGTTCAAGACCAGCTTGGCCAACATGATGAAACCCCACCTCTATTAAAAAAAAAAAAAAATACAAAAATTAGCTCCATGCAGTGGCACATGCCTGTAGTCCCAGCTACTTAGGAGGCTGAGGCACAAGAATGTATGAGCCTGGGAGGCGGAGGTTGCAGTGAACCCAGATCACACCACTGCACTCCAGCCTGTGTGACAGAGTGAGACTCGGTCTCAAAAATAATAATAATAAAATAAATATACTTCCGAATGATTCTTCTAATTTGTCAATTAAAAAACAAACAAAATACCCCAAATCCTTTCTTCTAGCTTTTTGAAAATATGCAATACATTATAGTTAACTATGGTCACCCTACTGTGCAATAGAGTACCAGAACTTATTCCTCCTGTTTAACTGTAATTTTGTACCTGGTGAGCAGCCTTTCCCCTTCACAGCTTCCCCTTTATCCTCCCCAGCCTCTGGTAACCACTATTCTACTCTACTTCTATGACTTCAACATTTTAAGCTTCCACATATGAGTGAGATCATGCTATAGTTGTCCTTCTGTGCTTGGCTTATTTCACTTAAAATAATGTCCTCTGGCTTTGCCCATGTTGTCACAAATGGCAGGATCTTGTTTTTCATGACTGAGTATTATTACATTGTGTATATGTACCATATATTTTTATTCATTCATCCATTGATGTAAACTTAAGTTGGTTCCATATCTTGGCTATCGTGAATAGTTCTGCAATAAACAAGGGAGCACAGATGTATCTTCAACATACTGATTTTATATATTTTGGATATGTACCCAGTAGCGAGATTTCTGGATCATATGGTAGTTATATTTCTATTTTTATCTTACTGTATTTATTTTTTTCTTTTTCAAGACAGAGTCTCACTCTGTCATCCAGGCTGGAGTGCAGTGCTGTGATCTCGGCTCACTGAAACCTCTGTCTCCTGGGTTCAAGCCATTCTCCTGCCTCAGCCTCCCAAGTAGCTGAGATTACAGGTGCCCACCACCACACCTGGCTAAGTATTGTAGTTTTAGTAGAGACAAGATTTCACCATGTTGGCGAGGCTGGCCTTGAACTCCTGATCTCAGGTGATCCGTCTGCCTCAGCCTCCCAAAGTGCTGGGATTACAGGCGTGAGCCACTGTGCCCAGCGGTAACTCTATTTTTATTTTTTTTGAAAGTTCACACTGTTTTCCATCATGTCTCTACTAATTTATATTCCTATCAACAGTGTGTAAGAGTCCCCTTTCTCCACATCCTGTCCAGCATTTGTTATTATTTTGTCTGTTTGATAATATACATTCTAACTGGAGAGGTAATACCTCATTGTGGTTTTGATGTGCATTTCCCTGTTGATTAGTGATACTGAGCATTTTTTCATATACCTGTTGGTCATTTGTGTCTTCTTTTGAGCAGATCTTTTGCCTATTTTTAAACCAGATTATTTTTTTTGTTGTTGTTATTGAGTTATTTGAGTTCCTTATATATCTGGATATTAACCCCTTGTCAAGACGCATAGTTTGCAAATATTTTCTCCTATTCTGCAGATTGTCTTCACTCATTGATTGTTTCCTTTCCAGTGTAGAAGCTTTTTTAGTTTGATGTAATCTCATTTGTCTATTCTTGCTTTTTGTTGCCCATGCATTTCAGGTTTTATCCCAAAAAAATCAATGTCATGAATTGTTTCCCATGTGTTATCTTTTCTTTGCTTTTCTTTCTTTCTTTCTTTTTTTTTTTTTTTTTTTTTTTTTTGAGACAAAGTCTTGCTGTGTCACCCAGGCTGGAGTGCAGTGGCACAATCTCAGCTCACTGCAACCTCCGCCTCCCGAGTTTAAGTGATTCTCATGCCTCAGCCTCCCAAATAGCTGGGATTACAGCACCCGTCACCATGCCTGGATAGCTTTTGTATTTTTAGTAGAGACGGGGTTTCTCCATGTTGCCCAGGCTGGTCTTGAGCTCCTGGGCTCAAGCAATCCACCTGCCTCGACTTCCCAAAGTGCTGGGATTACAGGTGTGAGTCACTTCACCCAGCCTCCCATATGTTTTCTTCTAGCAGTTTCATAACTTTGGGTTTCATATTTAAGCCTTTAATGCATTTTTAATTGTTTTTTTTGTATATGGTAAGAGATAGGAGTCTAGTTTCATTCTTCAACATGTGGATATTCAGTTATCCCAGCACCATTTATCGAAAAAGACTGTCATTTCCCCAATGGGTGTTTATGGTGTTTTTGTCAAAATTCAGTTAGCTGTAGGTGCATGAATGTATTTCTGGGTTCTCTATTCTATTCCACTGGTCAGTGTCTGTTTTTGTGCCAGGACCATAGCGTTTTGGTTATTATAGCTTTGTAGTATAATTTGAAGTTAAGTAATAAGATGCCTACAACTTTGTTCCTTTTGCTCACGATTGCTTTGGCTATTCAGGGTCTTATGTGGTTCCACACAAATTTTAGGATTTCTTTTATTTTCATAAAGAATGTCATTGGTATTTTATAGAAATTTCACTGAATCTGTATATTGCTTTGCGTTGTATGGACATTTTGATGATATTAATACTTGCAATCTATAACATGGGATTTTTTTCCATTTATTTGTGTTTTCTTGAATTTTTTTCATTAATGTTTTATAGTTTTCATTGGAGAGAACTTTCACTTCCTTGGTTAAAATTATTCCTAAGGCTTTTTTTTGTACATATTGCAAATAGGATTTTTTTTTTATTTCTTTTTCAGATAGTTCACTGTTGGCTTATAGAAACACTACTGATTTTTATATGTTAATTTTGTATCCTGCAACTTTGCTGAATTCAAATATTAGTCCTATTAGTGTTTTGGTGGAGGCTTTAGGATTTTTTCTATATAATATCATGTCATCTGCAAAGAAGGACAATTCAGCTTCTTCCTTTCCAATTTGGATGACTTTGATTTCTTTCTCTTGCCTAATTGCTCTAGCTAGAACTTCCAGCACAATGTTAAGTATAAATGGTGGGACTTGTCTAGTTCCAGACCTCAGAGGAAAAGCTTTCAGTTTTTCCACATTCAGTGTGATGTTAGTTGTGGGTTTGTCATATATGGCCTTTATCTTGTTGAAGACTGTTCAAGTTTTCTATTTCCCCATGATTCAATCTTGGAAGGTTGTATATCTTAAGGAATTTAACAATTTCTTCTAGATTTCCAATTTGTTGGCATGTAGTTGTTCATACAAGTCTGTAGATTCTAAATGCTATACAAACTCAATGTCAATTCTAAAAGGGCTTATTTTTTATTTTTTTTCTTTCTTTCCATACAATGACCTATCAAGGGGTTTAATTTTTAACATGAAATTTTTTGTATAAAGAAACCCTTTTAGAATTGACACTAAGCTTATATAGCATTCTGAAATCTACAGATTGTGCTTTTCGGTAAGTTTGTTGTTTTTGTTTGTTTATAATACTGCAAACCACAAACATGAAAACAGCATTTTATTAAGTCATTGTCATCTACACCTAGTCCTTTGATCTCATAAATGATCTTAAAACCTGCTCTGTACACGTTAGGGCTGAGTAGGACTTAATTTGATTCAATAAAAAGGAATAACTTTAGATTTACAGATAAATTGCATAGACAGTACAGTGTTCCCATATATTCCACACACAATTTCTCCTATTAACATCTTACGTTAGTGTGGTACATTTGCTGGGATTTAAGGACCAATATTGATACACTATTCCTTTTTAATTTTTTGTAGAGATGGGAGTCTCACTATGTTGCCCAGGCTGGTCTCCAACACCTGGACTCAAGTGATCCTCTCACTTTGGTTTTTCAAAGTGCTGTGATTCGAATTGGAAAAAAAACACTTTAAAGTTCTTATGGAACCAAAAAGGAGCCCACATAGCCAAGACAATCCTACGCAAAAAGAACAAAGCTGGAGGCATCACATTACCTGACTTCAAACTATACTACAAGGCTACAGTAACCAAAACAGCATGGTACTGGTACCAAAACAGACATATAGACCAGTGGAACAGAACAGAGGCCTCAGAAATAACACCACACATTTACAACCGTCTGATCTTTTTTTTTTTTTTTTTTTTTGAGGCGAAGTCTCGCTCTGTCGCCCGGACTGGAGTGCAGTGGCCAGATCTCAGCTCACTGCAAGCTCCGCCTCCTGGGTTTCCGCCATTCTCCTGCCTCAGCCTCCCAAGTAGCTGGGACTACAGGCGCCCACCACTCGCCCGGCTAGTTTTTGTATTTTTAGTAGAGACGGGGTTTCACCGTATTAGCCAGGATGGTCTCGATCTCCTGACCTCGTGATCCGCCCGTCTCGGCCTCCCAAAGTGCTGGGATTACAGGCTTGAGCCACCGCGCCCAGCCACAACCGTCTGATCTTTGACAAACCTGACAAAATAATCAATGGGGAAAGTATTCCCTATTTAATAAATGGTGCTGGGAAAACTGGCTAGCCATATGTAGAAAGCTGAAATTGGATCCCTTCCTTACACTGTATACAAAAATTAACTCAAGATGGATTAAAGACTTAAATGTAAGACCTAACACTATAAAAATCTTAGAAGAAAACCTAGGCAATACCATTCAGGACATAGGCATGGGCAAACACTTCATGACTAAAACACCAAAAGCAATGGCAACAAAAGCCAAAATAGACAAATGGGATCTAATTAAACTAAAGAGCTTCTGCACAGCAAAAGAAACTATCATCAGAGTGAACAGGAAACCTACAGAATGGGAGAAAATCTTTGCAATCTACCCATCTGACAAAGGGCTAATATCCAGAATCTACAAAGAACTTAAACAAATTTGCAAGAAAAAAAAAAAACAAACAACCCCATCAAAAAGTGGGCAAACAATATGAACAGACACTTCTCAAAAGAAGACATTTATGCACCCAACAGACAAATGAAAAAATGTTCATCATCACTGGTCATCAGAGAAATGCAAATCAAAACCACATGAGATACCATCTCACACCAGTTAGAAATGCGATCATCAAACAGTCAGGAAACAACAGATGCTAGAGAGGATGTGGAGAAATAGGAACACTTTTACACTGTGAGTGGGAGTGCAAATTAGTTCAGCCATTGTGGAAGACAGTGTGGCCATTCCTCAAGGATCTAGAACTAGAAATACCATTTGACCCAGCAAACCATTACTGGGTGTATACCCAAAGATTATAAATCATGCTACTATAAAGACACATGCACACGTATGTTTATTGTGGCACTATCCACTATAGCAAAGACTTGGAACCAATCCAAATGTCCATCAATGATAGACTGGATTAAGAAAATGTGGCACATATACACCATGGAATACTATGCAGCCATAAAAAAAGATGAGTTCATGTCCTTCGCAGGGACATAGATGAAGCTGGAAACCATTATTCTAAGCAAACTATCACAAGGATAGAAAACCAAACACCACATGTTCTCACTCATAGATGGGAGTTGAACAACGAGAACACATGGACACAGGGTGGGGAACATCACACACCAGGGCCTGCCGGTGGGGTGGTGGAATGGGGGAGGGATTGCCTTAGGAGAAATACCTAATGTAAATGACAAGTTGATGGGTGCAGCAAACCAACATGCCACATGTATACCTATGTAACAAACCTGCACATTGTGCACATGTACCCTAGAACTTAAAGTGTAATAATAATTTTTTTAAAGTGCTGTGATTCTAGGAGTGAGCCACCATGTCTGACCAATATATTATTTTTAACCAAAGTTCATACTTTGTTCAGGTTTCCTTAGTTTCCTTGCCTACTATCCTTTTCCTGTCCTAAGACCCCATCCAGAGTACCACATTACATTTAGTGATCATGTCTCCTTAGGCTACTCTTGGCTGTGACAGTTTTACAGACTTCCCTTGTTTATGATGGCCTTGACAGTTTTGAGGAGTATTAGTCATATATTTTGGAAAATGTCCCTACATTGGGATTTGTCTGATGTTTTTCTCATGATTAGACTGCAGTTATGTATTTTTATAAGGAAGACCACAGAGATAAAGTGTCTTTCTCTTCTCATCATCACATCAAAGGTAAACACTGTCAACATGACTGATCACTATTGATGTTGACCTTGATCACCTGGCTGCAAAAGTGTTTGTTAGATTTCTCCACTATAAAGTTACTATTGCCCAAATAAGCTCTTCCCTAAAAGGGCTTATTTTTATTTACTTTATTGAGGTATAATTTACATACAGTAAAATGAGCACACCCATCCTAAGTGTACACTTTGATGGGGATTGATGAACTACACCAGTAGTTCTCGACTGAAGTAATTTTGCCACCCAGGGGACAATTTCTGAAGAAATTTTTGGTTGTCACAGTAGAAAAGGGGTAGAGGCTGGAGACACTGCTTAACATCCAATAATACATAGGACAGCCCTCCTCAAGAAGAAATTATCTGGACCAAAATGTCAGTAGTGCTAAGGTTGAGAAATCCTGATATACACTCACATGAGCACTACTCCAAATCAAGACATAGCAGTATCCCAAAAGTTTCTTGTGCTTCTTTTCAATTTCCCCACTACCTGTCCTTGAAAACTACTATTTTTATGTGTTCTTCCAGAGAGTAGTTTCATCTGTTCTTGAACGTCATAGAAATAAAATCTTACTTTATTTCCTCTTTTATCTCTGACTTCTTTTGCTCAGCATAATATGGGAGTCATCCATATTGTGTTATGTATCAGTAGTTTGTTCCTTTTTTATTGAATAGTATTCCATCATATGGCTATACTATACTAATGGGCATTTAGATTGGTTCCAGTTTAGGGATTTTAGGAATAAAATGAAAACTGTGTAGAAGTCTTTATGTGGATATATGTTTTTAGTTCTTTTGGATGAATACCTACAAATGGAATTGCTGGGTCATATGGTAAGTATACATTTAACTCAAAGGGGTTATATTTTTTTTAAAAAGAAAGACAAAATAAATGGCATTTTATCTTATTTGAACTATATGGATTCTCTCACTACTCCTACTTTCTCATCTCATCTAGGAAATAAGTTTTGAATCAAATAAGAAGGTGACGTTAGAGACATCCTCTTCCATTCTTTCCATTCCAGGCAGAACTTCTTGGAATAGGTGATCAGACTTCATCAATTCCCTTCTCACTTGCACTGTGCCAAGCAAAAGTTGATGTCTCTTAAGATCAGAACCAGAAACAGCTGTGTCTGTGGTTCTTTGGGTAGTGTGTGTTTGATCTCTTTTTGAGAAGATGTTTACAGAAAATGGCCTGTGGTATTGGCAGTTGTGAGAACAGATCTAACTTCTGCTTGGAACTACTATAAATTTTTAAAACAAACCAAACCCGAACATTACAATATGGCTATGTAAGGCACCTCCAAGCCAAATCCATTAAATTGGGAATGAAATATTTATTATGATCTGAATGAGACAACGACAAAGAAAGGACTTTAGATTTTCCTTAAAGTTGTAGTACCAAAACTTTGAATGTTTATGCTGTTACAATAGGTTTGGGGGTTTAATTTTTTATTTGTATAGGGGTTCAAAATGACCATCAAGGAAGAAAAAGTTGATGAAACTCATAAATAAAAGTAAGATCTTTTCACTGTGAAAAGTAGAGATTTATCTTGCTAGTAAGCATTCCTAGCCCATGTGTGAAGTAAACAAACCTATTTCTTAGCCTTAAAAATTTTTTATTATACACTTTATGAAATGATCCCTTCCCATAGAAACCAGTAACTAATATCCCCAAAATTTTAGAAATTCATCTCCAAGGATAAAATTGTAAAAGGATATGGTAAAATTATTAATTTTCTGAGCAAATTAAATAATTTAAATAGGGACAACAAAGAATTCAGTGTAATGAAAGAAACAAAGATCTATAAGTTGAGAGACCTAAATTCTAGTCTTGCCTTCGTCACAAATTAGTTGATGGAAAATATTCTACATGATCCCTAAGGTTCATTGTAGCTCTAATCTTTTATGAATTTCATCGTCTGGCTTTCAATACACACATAAATAATATACTACATACATTCATATAAACAACTTTTTCATCAGGGTTTTTAACTTACTTCAAAGTAATCCTGGGGAGGGGCAATATTAGATTAGAAGCACTTCTTAACTTATTTTCCTACATAGAATTACTACTTAACTTATAAGAACTATAATACCAATATGTCTTGTTATTATTATTTTAGTTACAATCTGATGAATATCTAGCATTCCCTTTTACTTCTTTATCTTCAGGTAGATTTATGTACCCCTGTTGTAAGGTTCAGCATCATTATGGCACTTTAATGTTTACTAAGTTGTTAAGTATCATATGCAAGTTAATTCTCATAGGAGACTTTTAAAAGTGAGCTTGGATTTTTAAATGGAAATAATTGTTCTGGGAAGAAGGAAATATTTCCAGGAAATATATGCCACCTTAGTGTGAAACCATCATAAGAAGCTGAGAAGGGATAAAACTGTTGTTGGAGCAAGCTTCCTTCTAGCAAAGCACATCGATCCTCTTCCTAAGGGATAAATGGGTCGTCTCTTAGGTCATTCCTTTTCATATAGTCAAGATTAACATATTTACTTCTTCTCCATGTATCACATTACTCTTTTTATATCCGGGTTTTCAGTATTTGACACATTTCTTCCTACACAATATCCCTCTGTGAGATACATCCCTTATTCTGGTGATTGTTTTAAAGTCACAAACTCATCTGCTTTTCAACTGGGGAAAAACCTATGAGTGAGGATGTTTTCCATGTTAACCTAATAGTATGCACCTCAGTAACTCTCTTGGTTTGAAGATTTTGTAAAACCTCTAATCTATCCTATGAACAGATGGAAATAAACAATAAGGTCATCTGCAAATTATATTTGCCACGAGAGAGCAACCTTGACTTCTTTGACTTAGGTGATTAAAATATCAGAGTCAAGTAACACAGTGGATTATTTTTGTAAATTTTAACTTTCATGATTTAAAAGCAAAAGGCACTGTTTTTTCAAGTTGAATAAAATCTTAATATAATACCTGCAAACATATCTGAATAAGCCATATTTTAAAAACCATGATGCCCAGAATAAGTAAAGATAGTTATATTGTTAAAACAGCCTAAATAAATAAATTGTCCTACTATTAACATAGAGGTAACATTATTTATTTATTTTTTTATTTTTTGAGATGGAGTCTCGCACTGTCGCCCAGGCTGGAGTGCAGTGGCGTGATCTCGGCTCACTGCAAGCTCCACCTCCTGGGTTCATGCCATTCTCCTGTCTCAGCCTCCCCAGTAGTTGGGACTACAGGCGCCCACCACCACGCCTGGCTAATTTTTTGTATTTTTAGTAGAGACGAGGTTTCACTGTGTTAGCCTGGATGGTCTTGATCTCCTGACCTCATGATCCCCCACCTCAGCCTCCCAAAGTGCTGGGATTACAGGCATGAGCCCCGCACCTGGCCAAGGTAACATTATTACCTGAGTTAAGAAATAATGTCCAATCAAAGGGCTTCTTTCTTATTAAACATGGATGCTCATGTTGTCATGACCTATCAAGACATGGTACCCATGAATGCACAGAATCATAGTCGCATCTTAAAATGAAAATTTCTACCATATTAAATAGTGATTTTTTTTTAGATGAGACCATTTTCTCAATTGAGAGAAGAAATGGTTTCTTTTGGCAAAATGCTTAAATCAACAAATGCAGACAATTATTTTATATTGGAATAATCATCAGATCTCCGTTTCCATGAGAGAAGAACTGCTAGTGAAAAATTGACCTTTATATAGAAAAGGCTAGAACTCCTACCAGGCATTATATCATAGAATTAGGCTATTTCCACAGAATTACAAACACGTCTTTGGGAAAGGAATTAGTTTGCTGAGGTAGGAATGTGTTTGATCTTACAGAAAAACAAACAAACAAACAAACAAAACAAAAATAAAACAGACATCAAGACCTTTATTTCTACCTTTCTGAGCAGCATCTTCCAGAGAAAAACATGTTGAGATAGACTCTCTCCCTACCTCTAGTCTCATAGACAGACCATGGCTCTGACCATGTGCATAGACTCCCTCCCTTTCCTGAACAGCAGGCTCATCCTACCCAGTTAGGCTGTGCTCCTCACAGTCTCATTGTCATCATGAGAGCTGTCTTCTACACTAATCATGCTATCTCATCTTCTCTGTCTCCATTTCTCCACGGTTCAGTATTTAAGCCCCACCCTTTACCTTCATCTTTTGCTAAATACTTAACATACATTTAAATGTTTTGCCAGGTGTCCATATTACTGTTGCCTTAGAAGTTTAGAACAATCTTCATTTCCAAGTGTTCCTCACCTTAAAGATCTCTATTCTTCCTCCAATCTTTCTCCAAATAGATAAGTGGGAAATGTTAGAACTAATTATTTGGGTTGGCTACAGTCTGATTATTGTGCCCTGGGTTTCTCATTAGAAAAACACAGGGGCCTCTGCTTAGCCATTACTCCTACAATAGAATAGGAAACTATTTGACCACACCACACTTCTCCCAAACTTGGTTTGTACCAAGTTAGAACAGAGTTTTTTGGTAACTCAAGAGTTGAGATAAGTAGAGGTTCCCCCTACCTCCAACACATGTGCCACCACTGCAGTGCCACAGGCTGCATGGCTAGTGTCCCACAAAAGCATTCATGTATTAGCTGCCTCTTCATTGAGTAATATTCATCATCTCTTAGCTATTTGGCCTGCCTTGGGTTTAAGGGTGGGACTTTATGTACGTTTAAAAATTATACAAATCAATAATTTTAAAAGGAGACAACAAAAAATAAGAGTCCTCCTATCACTCAGGTAGAGATGACCAGTGGTTGGAGAATGTTGGATATCCCTAAAGTCTTTTCTATGAGATATATTGTAATATGTATATTTTGCCTGTCTTTAAAAGTTATTTATGGACATGTCAAATTCTAGGAAATGATCTCTTGGGTTTTATTTGTTTTAATTCCTGCAATCCTTTAATTCTGCTAGTTTATTAAAATAAATGAATTTAGTACATATTTCTGTCCCACAAAAGTTTATGCCTCAGAAAATATATTATTGAAATGTACTGTAATTATAAGTCCTTTTTACCTCTTTGCAGCAAAACTTCACACATGGCTAGAAAGCATTATCAGTGTCCTTCCCTGCAATGAAAATGAAAATAGAATGAAAAATATTAGAAACTCTGAACATGGACACATTTCACACCCAGGCTCAGCAGAACAACTAGGTCTCGTCATGCCAAATCACCCAGAGACCACCCTGAGTGTTTATGGTTACAGAGGAAAAAGAAACAAGCATAAACATCAATAGCAAGATTCAAACTTCAGCTTAAATTAATCAAAGAGCAGAGCCCTGATTCCTGCATTTATTTCTCCTCCCATTTCCGACATGTTCAGGCTTCCCACATCCTCTATCCTAGCCTGTCCTTTCTTCCTACTACCTCATCAGTGTGGCTCAAAACCCAGGCTCCCTACCACTCATCTTCCACAATGAAGATGGGCCACATGGAACTAGACCCTGTGGTCATGCTGTCAGGGGATAGGGGAATGGTGAGACCATCAACATGAAAAACAAAAGATCTATGGCAAACACTACCAGCTACCTATGCCAATATCCATTCTCCTCTTTCTCCTTAGTAACACAACTTTAATTTTTATCAGGGCATGTTCCACCTGTTTAAACAACTGCATGTTCCAGCCTTCATAGCAACTAAATACAGTTTCTCAATGTAAAAGCCAAATTCCTTCCAAAGGCCTTCAAATTGTAAGTTGTAAGTAAGTTGCTGCTTATGATGGGACTGACTCAATTGAAAGCAACTACTTAGTACTCCTCTGTTTCTTTCTACCTGTTTTCCTGCTGGCAGCTTGAAACATAGATGTAATATCTTGAGCTCCAGCATCTATCTTGTGCCATGAAATATCCATAAGGAGGGGTACTGAGGCTATGGAAGCATAAATGTCTGAGCCCAGGGCTGGATGGCACACCACAGGGCCACAATAGCACTCCCAGATAACTTAACTTCACATTTTCTTTATCCAAGAGTGAGAAATAATTATATCTTGTTTAAGTATTTGTTATTTGGGGGTTTTCTGTTACATTGATATCTGGGAAAAGAATGTTCCAGAAAAGAGAGCAGCAAGAGCAAGGGCTCAAGGGCTGGAGCATGGGGCATCAATGAGGCTGAAACAGAGGAAACAAGAGGAAGAGTGTGAGATAAGATCAGAGCAGTACAGAAGCCATTCTGCGAAGGGTCTGGAAGGCTTTTGGAAGGCTTTTACACTGAAAGATATGAGGCGTCAGTGCAGGGTTTGGATCAGAGGAGTGACATATCACTTCTATTTTAGTGACATCCATCTGGCCACTGTAGTGGAAAAGCATAGATACAAAGAGATCAGGTGAAATATCATGGTGGTTTGAACTAGCATAGTATCAGTGGAGTTGGTGAGAAGTGTCAGATGTTTGATATTTTCTGCAGGCAGAGCCAACAAAATTTCCTGACAAACTGAACGTGGATTGTGAGAAAGAGAGGAATCAAGGGTGTCTCCAAAGTTTTAAGCCTGAGCAACTGGAAGGATGGAGTTGTCATCAACTTAGATAGGAAAGACTGCAGCCAGAGCTAGCTTGGGGGTTTTAAAACTAAAACCATCCTTTCCTCTAAAATCTACTCTTTTGTTTAGTGCTATCTTACACATTCGACGTAGATCTACACAGTCACCCAGGAAGAATCCCAAAGGCCACCCTTGACTCTTCTTTCTCTAAAATCTCCATAAAGTCCCATCATGTGCTTTGATTTCTACTTCCTAACTATCTACCCACTTCTTTGTCCACAGCCACCACTTTGTTTGAGGTCAGCATCATTTCTCACTTGCATTATTATAAGAGCCTCCAAATTGGTGATGAGTCTTCCCTGGATTGAACCTTGCAACATGAGACATCTTTCTAAGCAAACTCCCTCCAATGGCTCACCACTTCCTATTGTCCTTGGATAAAGCACTGAGCACTGTTTGTTAAAACTTTTGGTTTTGAAATAATTTCTGGCTTACAGAAAAGTTGCAGGAACTGTGCCAAAACCTTTCCAATACCCCTCACCCAAATATCTAATTTTACTTTTCTCCCACTCATGTCTTTCTTGGTGAATCATTTGAGAATAAATGGCAAACACAATGCCCTGTACCCCTAAATACTTCAGTGTATACCTTCCTCTAAATGAGAAAAATAACCTTTACAATTGCAGTACAATGATCATAATCAGAACATTAGCATTGCTACAATATAATTATTTAATACAGACTTTACTCATGTTTTTCAATTAAGCAAATTATGTCTTTTATAGCAAAAGAGGTGCAAATATACATACAGATGTTGATGTTTCTGGTCCAAGATCTAATCCAGGATTACATACTGCATTCCATTTTCCTATCTCTTTAAGCCTCTATTTCTCCTAGAACAGTTCCTCTGTCTTTACCTTTCATGATCTTGACACTCTGGAAGAGAATAGGTCAGATACTTGGTAGAATTCCCCTCAGTTTGAATCTGCCTGATGTTTCCTCGTGATTAAATTTAGGTTATGCATGTTTGGCAGAAATGATGTGTCCTTCTCAGCACACACTATCAGGAAGCAGGTCTTTCACACATTTTTAAACCGTCTTCATAATGTTGCCTGTGCTCATGTATTGCCCTCCCCTCTCACCCTCTGCCCATCGCTGCTCCCAGGCTCTTAGACATAGCCCCAGAGAATCCATTCCAGCCTCATTGTCACCTAGTTAATCCACACTGTTCCCCCAGATCTCAGCATAGGGGTCACTTGCCAAGAGATGGTTCCTCAAACCCTAGCCCTCATTTGGGGCCCCTCCTGAGTATCCAGCACCCAGCCATCATAGCACTTATTAGGCTGCATTGTAACTACCTCTTTGCTTGTTTGTAACCTCTTCTGGACAATAAGCATTTTAAGGTACAGACTGTGTAATGTTCACTATCATTGCCAGCACATAGGCCAATGCCTTGCATATAGTAAGTAGGTGCTAAATATATCGTTCCTGAATGAAGTATCACTTCTGTGAAGACTCCTTGACCTTGCAAGCTTCCTCCTGCATGTTCCCAGAGCCCAGCATAATTCCATTATCTCTCTCATGGTATTGCTAAATTGTGTACACTCCGTCTTTGCAGTGAACTTGAAAATTCCTGGAACCACATCTGAGTTCTTGCATTTGATTCCACTGCACCTTAACAGACTGAGGAGGGAAGGAAGGAGAGAAGGGAGAGAGGGAGGGATTGGGCTTTTGTTTTAAAACTGTTCCTTCTGAGTTTGCCTTGAGCATGTGCAGACTGTTCTGGAGTGTCTCTCTCAGCTACTCCTTCCCCTCATACCCCACTTCCTGTTTACTCTGCCTCCCAGAATCACAGTGGGGAGGGGAGGGGGATGGGAGCCAGTCCAGTTCCTTTAACCTCCTTCCCAATCCCTGCAGGGCCCAGTTCAGGAATGATTGCTTTGAGTTTATGGTCTTTACAAGTCTTTATGAGTGTTATCAACAAGAATCTAAAGCTTCTAGTGTGAGTTTTCATCAGTGCATATACTAACAAGCAGCGAAGTAAATGAAGGTAGAAAAAAGAGGAGAAAGAAAGGCCTGGAAAATCTACAGATTAAATAACCAGTCAGAGCAATCCAGAAATTAGTTGCACTGTCTTATAAAGCCTTAAAGAACAAATCAGGTGAAAGAAAAGAACTTCCTTCCTCAAGGGTTTCTTTTTTCTCCCTTCCCTGGCCCTCATATTTAATTAACAACTAGCAAACACCACTTCTCTTATTATGATCCTTATGTTCACCGAGACAATATCTAATACCCTTCTCTCCTTTGAAAAGCTTTTATGCTGCATTCCAGACTAACTCATCACCATTCAATGAGAGCCAGGAGTACTAGGTCCCAATGGTAAGGAATCAATGGTGAGGAGCCACTAATCAACAAAGGGGCTGCACAACTGCATCTTTCAAATATTGCTGGTGAGAGGGTAAATATTATAACAGCTGTGGGAAACTCCTTAGCAGTGTTAAATTAAGTTTAGCCTAAAGCTGCTTCCTGACACATTTTAAGTTCAGGCTAAAAATTTTACATAGTGAACGGTAACCTAACTGAATGTGTAAACTGAATGCAATCTACTCTCCTGCCAATCACTGAGTTTTGGCCAATCAGTGGTGGCCAGCTGTTCAAACTATGTTCAAATAAGGCAAACACCAAGGTGTAAACAATCCAGCTGTTTCTGTACCTCACTTCCATTTTCTGAACATCACTTTCCTTTTTCTGTCTACAAATCTTCAACCACTCGGCAGCACACCAGTCTCTCTGAATAAACCTATTCTGGTTCAGGAGCTGCCTGATTCACAAATCATTCTCTGCTCAATTAAACTCTGCTAAATTTAATTTGCGTAAGGTTTTTCATTTAATAGAAGTTTCTTATAAAGTTAAATGTATACCTATCTTTTGAACTAGCAATCTCACTTCTATGCATTTATCAAAAACAAAAGAGAAAGCCTTGCACTAGAATATTTACAGCTTTGTGCATGATAGCTAAAAGAAATAAAATGAAAGCAACAACAATGTCCATCAACAAAAGAATGAATAAACAAGTCATGGACATTTATAAAATGGAAAACTACTCAGCAATAAAAAGGAATGCTCTACTGACTTATGCAAGAACATGGGTAAATCTCAAAAATATTATGTTCAGTGAAAGCAGCAAGACATCAAAGAGAACATACTGTACGACTCTCTTAATATGAAGTTCAAGAACAGCCAAAACTAATTATATGGCGATAAAAATCAGAACAGTGGTTGTGTGGGAGATGGGGTGAGGAGGATGATTGATCAGAAAGGAACATGTGGGGGCCGGGTGCAGTGGCTCATGCCTGAAATCCTAGTGATTTGGGAGGCCGAGGCAGGTGGATCACCCTGACTGAGGTCAGGAGTTCAAGACCAGCCTGGCCAACATGGTGAAACCCTGTCTCTACTAAAAATACAAAAAAATAGCAGGGTGTGGTGGCAGGCACCTGCAATCCCAGCTACTTAGGGAGCTGAGGCAGGAGAATCACTTGAACCTGAGAGGCAGAGGTTGCAGTGAGCCGAGGTAATGCCACTGTATCCCAGCCTGGGCAACAGAGCAAGACTCTGTCTCAAAAGAAAAAAGAGAGAAAAAAAAGGTGGGGCGTGGCGGCTCACACTTGTAATCCCAGCGCTTTGGGAGGCCAAGGCAGGTGGATCATGTGGACAGGAGTTCAAGACCAGCCTGGCCAACATGGTGAAACCCATCTCTACTAAAAATACAAAAATTAGCTGGGTGTGGTGGTGCATGCCTGCAATCCCAGCTACTCGGGAGGCTGAGGCAGGAGAATTGCTTAAATCTGGGAGGAGGAGGTTGCAGTGAGCAGGGATCGTGCCACCGCACTCCAGCCTAGGTGACAGAGGGAGACTCCATTTCGGAAAAAAAAAAAAAAAAAGAAAAGAAGAAGTAAAAAGAAAGAAAGAGAGAGAGAGAGAGAAAGACGAAAGAAGAAAGAAAGAGAGAGAGAAAGAAGGAAGGAAAGAAGGAAGGAAGGAAGGAAGGAAGGAAGGAAGGAAGGAAGGAAAGAAAGAAAGGGAAAGAAAGAAAGAAGCAGTAACATTTTTTAAAGTGAAGGTTATGTTCTGTACTTTGAGGTGTTAGTCATGGCTGTATGCATTTATCAAAACTTAACAAACTATATATGCAATATCTGTGCATTTATTACATGCAATTATATGGCAATAAAAACAAAAATAATAATGAAATGGAGGCTACAGAAATAAATGCTACACAAAAGAATCACAAAATGTTTTGAAATGAAAGAAGTAAGAATGGTGCATGAAGAAAGAGAAGTTGGGTCTAAGATCTTAATCACAAATACGTAATAAATAGTGCTGCTATATTTGAAGCAAGGCTTTTTAGTAATACAATGACAGCACCATAAGTAGTATCTTTTTATGCAGAGCCACTGTCACCAAGACTAGAGCTTAAAAGAAAAATCAAGTTTCCTTCACAAAACAAGACGAAAAGGACCTTGTAGTACTGTTTCAATAGGTTGTTGTGCTAGAAATTCTATTTTAACCAACCAAAAGGCAACAAATGGATTAGGTGTCAAGAATATATAACCTTTTTGTTTCCTGGCCATATGCTAGATACCAATAGAAAACTAAAATAAGTTTCTTATTGCTTCTGCAGGAAATTCTCACTAACATGGTGGCTTAAAACAACACAAGATTATTATCTAACAGTTCTGGAGGTCAGAAGTCTAGAATGCATCTCACTGGGCTGAAATCAAGGTGTTGGCAGGGCTGCACACCTTCTCAAGGCTTTGAGGAGAATGTTTTCTTGCCTTCTCCTGCTTCTAGAGGCTGCCTGCATTTCTTGGCTCATGGCCCCTTCTTCCATCTTCACAGCCAGAAGTGGCAAATAGAGTCTTTCTCATGCTACATCCCTCTGATTTTGACTCTTCAACCTCCAACTTCCATCTTTTAAAGGACTTTGTGATTACATTGGGTCCATCAAGGACCCATACAAGGCCATAATCCAGGATGATCTCCCCATCTGAAGGTCAGGTGATTAACAACCTTAATCACATCTGCAACCTCAATTATCCCTTGCCATGCAAGGTAACATACTTACAAGTTCCAATGAATGGAATATGGACATCTGTGGGGGGCCATTATTCTGCCTACCATGGTGAGTTTTCACAACATTGTAAAATGTTACTTTGAGCACCACTCTCATCAACCATCACTTCAAATCCTTCTGTTCTCTATGCTAGCCATCAGATAAATGTTTCCAAAGGTTCCAGGTTTATTATAAGCGGCTACTCAGGTAAATGAGATAGAAGAGATCCTGCTCCACAGATTACATTCTACTTTCAATTGTTTCCATTTAGTTCTACACTATCCTGAAATTTGGAAAAATGTCTCTGTTCCAGTTATCAGTTGCTGTATAACAAACCACTCAGTGGTTTAAAGAATAAAAATATTTTGCACATAAGTCTGAAATCTGGGCAGGGTTCAATGGGGACAGCTTGTCTCTGCTCTACTTGGCATCAACCGGGGTGGCTTGAAAGCTGGGGGCTAGAATCATTTGAAGGCATCTTCACATGTTTCGCAGTTGATGGTGCCTGTTGGCTGGGACTTCAGTGGTGCTTTCAGCTGGAACACCTACAGGTGGCCTTTCTGTTTGGCGTGGGCTTCCTCCCAGCATGGCAGCGGGGTTCCAAGAGCCAGCATCTCAATATTGAGTCAAATATCTCATACAAGAGGATGATATACCACCTTTTATGGCCTGGCCTTGGAAATGACAGCCACATTCATTTTGTCAAGGCAGCCTGCAAAGCCCCACCTAAATTCGATTGGAGGAGACAGAGATTCTACCGCTTGAAGGAACGTGGCAAGGTTGTAGAAGTACATGCAGGGTTGGAAATAACTCTGCATCCAGTTTTAGAAAATACAATTTGCCACAGACTCTCTGCCACTTTTTCATTCCCTCGCTTTATCTATATATCCTCCTGTTTCTTCCATTCTATTTGTCTCCTCTATATAATATCCTCCCCACCCCACCCCCATCTCCTTTTGCCCCCTACCCCTTCTACCTCAACATCAGGCCAACTCTGAGTTGGTGAAAAATAGTTTCATAAAGTGATGGGAAAATACTATAGCACACCCACAAGAGGGGTATCTAACTGCTGAAATCAGGGAGCATTCAACCATTTTGGTTGACCAACAAAATGACCATGTAGGTTGATCAACAAAAATGGCAATTTCATATGCTTCTACTTAATATTTGTTGCCTTTTGAGTCAGAGAAAAAGGTATCAAAGCTGGCTATCAGAAGAGAACAATTTCTTCCCACTCCTCAGGTTTCCAATGGCCAGGAATGTCCTGAAACATATTTTGCCTTTCTCCATCACTCTTGTTACTCACACTGACCCAGGATCGGGGAGTGGGGAATAACATCTGGAAAATTTGGAAAGATTATGTTAAACAGACTTGGCTTGGTGCCTCCCTTTTTCCACATGGAGCCAATATGGCTGCAGGGAGCAGGCATTTTCTTCTGCTCCCATATCCACTAGAAGAAAAGGGCTGCTGGTTCTTGAGATTCCTCCCAGGCCCCAACCCAAGAGCTAACCATTTAAATTGGCACTTCCCTCAAAACATTTAAGCTATGAAGAAATCATCAACGAGTACTTATCACAACAGAAACAAAATTATACCCTCAAAGCATCTGTGAGTTATAAGCTGCAATGTCAATTAGATGTTATAAAATACTACACCTTCTTTTGAATAACTAAACTGCACTAACCACACTCCTTGCATTCTACACATATTTTGGCTATTATAGAACATGCATGTGTTTTTTCACAATGTCTACATTTCATTTTTTAAAGCAGGGCTTAAAATTAATATTGCATTGTGAACAACTGGACAATTTTAAATACCTTGGTCAGAACTAGCAATGTGGTACTTTCATTTTCATCTTTCCTTGACTACCAAACAGGAAATCTCCTCAATTAGATATCTAAGACAGGAGAAACAAGGCCATTATCCAAGGGCACAGCAAGTTCTGTCAGGTATTTCAACATGGTGGAACAGTAGTCAGGTTTTAATTGGCCCTATTGAGCTCGCCCACAAGCTACCTCAGCAGTGTGGTATTCAAAAGGGGGAAAAAAAATAACCCTACAAAGTTAGTTTCTATCTTTGACAACATCAAATGAATCATGTCCAGTTTCAACTGAATGCTCATTGATAAAAGTGCACATATCAACACTAGCAATATTGATATTGAAAAGTAAAATAGATTTTAGAAAATGCCCCACCTCCAACATTGTTTATTGAGCTAGGTAAAATAGAGAACTGGTTTCTATGTTTTGCTAGTAATTTCCTAGTCTTTATTATCTACTGTGCGTGTAACCACAGTGGAGAAAGTGTTCTCTAGACAGTCCAAGGTCAGAAAGTTCTCGTGTGCGGCCCTGTTCTTAACTAGGTGATGAGGATATTCTACAACCCAAATTCTTACCAGTTTGGGATTATTCAAATTGGGCACCTTGGCAGATATGTTTTGAAAACTGCTGGGCAAAGCATTCTGAAAGAATAGACAAAGAAGTAATAAAATATAACAAAAAGCAATGGAAGTTACAAAAAAAAAAATGTTTCTCTTTAAAGTACAGAATGCCAAAGCAGGAAGGATTGAAAAGATACTCGTGGTTTTAGGGGACTTCTTTAGACAGATTCACAACTCTCCATTGTCTGCTTTAACTTGACCAAGACTTTTAACACTATAAAGAAAACAGCTAACTCAACCAAGAAAAAAAGAAAAAAAGATGAAGACTACTTGGGGAGCTGAAATCCTCGTGGTTGTAGGGAATATGTATCTGAGTCCAGAATAGCTACCTTTGCTGCAATCACCACTATTCAAGTACTGAATAGCAGCTGGAAGAGTTCTGTATACAGATGTGGGTTTTCTTTTCCTCAGTCAACATTTTATTAATTAAATATGCTTCTTCAATGGAGCAAGGTGACTCCTGAGGTATGTGGGTATTAGGGAGAAAAAGCACGGAATTCTCTTTTGTTGAAACCAAAAAAGACCTTAAAGCTTGAGCTGCTTTCACCTCTTGTTTCCTTTCTGCAGTCTTCAACCCCTTTGTTCATCCTGAAACCCAGGGAGAAAGGGCAAGAGAACAAACAGGAATCTCCAGCCTCTGCTCCATCTCCTTATTTTCCTACCCAAACTCCATTCTGCACCACAAAAGGTCTTGTGTGCACAAATATGGATAGCCCAGTCTGCATGTCCAAGCTCCATCCACAGCTCCCCACCAAGCCCCAGGCCTAGGGGTGCACAGTCAGCAGCTCATCTGCCACTGGAGAATACACCCAGAACAGATACCTATGAAATCCATGGAATGGACTCAGAGCCATTTGGACAGGGAACTCTGGGTATCCAAGTGCCCAGAGTGTGGTCTAGAAGTAGGGACACAGTTCTGGGCATTCCTTTGGCTCTGAGGATTCTTTGCCCCGTGGAGAGTGGCAAGGCCTGATGACAGTCAGAGTTGGGGTCTTGTATAGTGGAGAGTCCTGGGCATGAGATTTGCATGAGTCAAAAGATAATACTAGTTTTCAGAGACAAAAACAGTTGTTGGTAATACATTATCATCATGTCCACCACCTATCAGAAAGTTCTGCACAGCTCCAAGTAAACTAGCTAGAGTCCTAGTGAAAGTGTTCGAAGTGACTCAAGAACAATCTTTACATTTCCTCGAGTTATTAAAAAAAAAAAAGACTATACCTGACTTAAAAGAAAACATAAATAATTTTAAGTTTAAATTATCTTAATAATTAAAGCCATTTAGCCTTGATTAGAAGCTACACAAACTTTTCAACTTTAAAAAGACTAGTAATTAATTTTAAGAAACAAATCCAATATGCTACATCTTTAGAGTTTTCAAAAACTTGCAATCAAGTTTTTTTATTAGTTGGGAGCAAAGCATTATCTCCAAAACTTTAAAAGAAAACATTCCTTCTGTCATTATTGTATCCAAAACTCTTGAAAATAAATAAAAGAAAGATGCAATGATTGGTAAAAATGTACTAGATGTACCATCAAAAGATAAATAACTTTGGGAAAAAAGGTACATTGCATGAGATTTGAGCTCTGAATCCACCAGAATTGTGTCCAATTTGCAAAAATCTGAGAACATTGGCAATGCAGAACAGAGGGAGGAAGGGACTGGGGGAGGGAGAGAGACAAAGAGGGAGAAAGACGGAGACAGGAGAGACACTATTTTTCAAATGACTTTTGCTCAGTAACTAAAAATAAGGGGAAATGATGAGGCATATGCAAATGCCAGTAAACTTCATTTAAAAATAAAAAAAAAAATGTCAACAGTAGGCTAGTTTTCAAGTTGCTCAAAAGTATAATTATGGCATGCTCTCTAACAAACTGTTTTCAGGTTCACGGGAAGAGTAAATTAGGCCAGACCACCAAGAAATATTGGATAAATGTAAGACATGGAAATCCCCATGTGAACAAAGCAGAAAGCTGTGTTTAGGGGCAAAACCAGGCTTTCTCAGAAGCTTTGGTACAAGATTTTGATGTAAAAAATTCTTACATTCTTATCAAATGTAAATATCTGGAGGGTAATCAATTGCAACCTAAGCTGTTCCTTTTTGCCCAGTTCATCTATCTGTGCCTTCCCTTTAGTCATAAACTGCCATGGAGTTGGGCACTGTCAAAGAGCAACAGTATCTCTGAGAGCTCTCTGAGGGGTATGCCACACAATGTATTCAATTCTTAAAATTCAACTCTATTCAACTCCTAAAATCTATAAATGACTTTGAGATTCCTCACAAAAGACCTTCTGAAAACATGAAGTCACTTATTGCTTTACCTCAGAAGTTCAGCAAAATTTTCAATAGCTTGAGAAGATTTAACTGGAGAATCTTTTGGGGATTTGTCCTAATTTTGTTTCACAAATTGATCTGGAATAAAATAGTAGTTACTACCAGTGGAATAGTACTTACTGGGCCCAGAAACCTTATTGGTTCATAAATATCCCAATGCTCTTTAACAGCGAGCATCATTATTCCTAGGTCAGACTCACTGTTTATATATAAAAGTTTCTTACATGAAGAAATATTTTCAAAAATAAAGTTAATAATTGATAACTCTTTCGAGTTTAGTTTTGCTATCTACATGTACTTTTCTGTATTATATATACTGCAATAATATTCCAAAAACAACTTTCAGTGAATGTCCCCAAAATGCTTGCTATCACTTGCCCAAACTGTGAATTTATTTATTTATCTTTATTTTATTTTTTTTTTTTTTTTGGTTTTAAGTCAAGTTCTCCTTCATGGCTTTGAGAAAGGAGATAGTTTACTTGTTGCTTCACGTATGTAATTAAAATTATGCTTTTCCTTAAAGTGGACATATTGTCCTAAGCCTCATATATTCACGAAGAATGTAGGGTGGGGGCAGAAATGGAGACATGAAACAACATTTAGATTAAGAGAGAAATGTGCAGGTCAACAGGCCCAAATCCCCACAGGCAAGCAAACGAACAAAACCAAGAGAGTAACATGAAAGGTTTTTAAGCTTGAATTGAGGAACAGAAGCAACAGACGAGATGATTGGAGCAGCATTTGTTTTCCCCCAAAATCTAGAAATTTTACTTCATACAATTTACTTCATACTGACACTAGCCAGTGGTTGTAAACAACCATTTAGTTGGTGTAAAGAACTTAATTTCAATGTAAAGTGACTCTGGGCAGCATTGGTAATGCCGTTTCCGAGTTGTAGCCACTGTAATTGTGAATATTAACTGAGATAGTGAAACATGGTGTCAAGTTTTCTATTGCATTTTTTCAAGTGGAAAAGTTAACTGAATGGTTGACGCACACAAAGTGGTGGAGAAATTGTGCATATGCCATTTTTTGCTAAAAACTTTTGTTTCGAGCTATACTGCTTTGAGATCTCATTTCAGAAGGGCATAGTCTTCAACCACAGTTGTGATGGTTGTAAACGCTCACAATTGGGCATTCTTAGGGATTTTTTTCCATCCCTGGGGTTTGCAAGTGTTCACTTAAAGCATTCCTAAAATGGTTGGCTTCTTGTTTGCAAGCCAGCTGATAATGGTAGCAACCAAAGACTCCAGTGTTTAAGCATATGAAAGACTCTGCTTACTTGTGCTAGAAATAACAGCATGTAAAGTGAAGATTTAAGAAAAACTTAGTGGCTACTAGATTATTCTTAGGACTCTGCATTAACTCTATAATGTTATTGGTTTTTTTTAAGCATATTTGTCACAGAAATGTAGTCAATATGTTAAAACTGAACATGTATGAAAGTTGCTTAAATGTAATCACTGTAAACATCAAAAAAGAGAGAAACTTGTAAAGCACTTTAGTAGTGTCTAAAGAAAATTTTAAGCCTCGAACACTTTATATATAATCTCATTTAATTCTCACTGCAACTCCATGAAGTAAGCAGTGTAGTTACTATTATGCCTGATTACTAATGTGGCAACAGGCTTGGAGTTAAATGCACACAATTAGTTAGTAGCAAGAGGATTTGCACACAGTTTCTGGCTCCAAAGTCTTTGAAAGTCTTTGTGTTTCTACCATGCAGCCTTTTTTTTTTTTTTTCAGTTTCCTTTATTTTTTGCTTACACTTTGATATTTTAAAGGGGACACAAGACAAGAGGCTGTATGTCTTACATTTGGTGCCGCCTAGCTTATCTTTACACAAATTAAAGATTAACTTTCTTTGGCAACTGGCAAGCACCCATCTTGACACTTCCCCATTTTTTTTTCACTGCAGCTAAAAGCTGATAATAGACTTGAGTTGCCCCTGCCCACCAGCACCACAAAACATTTTGCTTGTTTTTTAAGACTGCAAACTTAAATATATTTTAAATTCAAGCCCTATGAGCTTAGAGAATGCCTCATGACTTCAACAAGTTGATCTGACATTTATCCCCCAAAACAAATAATGAAATAAAGAATATGCAGAGCATATTCTTTTACCCTTCCCACCATCCCAGTAGAGCATCATAATGGCATCTAAGCATTCCCAAGGGCTCCACAGCAGCCTTGATCAGAACTGCTGTCCACAATTGCAGACTGGCTCACTGAAAAACTGGAAGCATTACTGGACGCCGCTCAACAAAGCTTAGCCCTTTTTGGAACTAGTGAAAAAAGTCATCAATCATGTTATAATGCATTTAAATATCTACTCAGACAAACTTAAAAACCTGTAAGGTGTGTGCACTAGGATTAGCTGGTCTTCCCTTTCTAATTTTCACTTCTCAGTAACCAAATGAAATTTCAGCCTTATTTTTATGCCTCGAAACACTTTAGCTTGTGCTTGAGCTTCTTAAAAAATTCAAAATATTAATTACGCACTCCAATAAGTTAGCCAATTGGTTGAAAGATACAATATATGTACCTTCTCAAATACTTTAAATATTTCTGAACTTGTTGAGATGTATGGTCCTATCTTGGTACTGAATTAGAAATAAAGTTTGGAAGTAAATTTTGTCAGTACCTAGTTCCCAAACAAAGCTAATACTCGCATAGATGAATATCCACCACCATGAAACACCAGAGAGAACACAAAGTTTACTTTTGCTAGTAAATCAATTGATTTTTATTTAACGATGAAACCATTCATTGGCAGATTAATGAGGACCAGACGCTTGTCCAGTTTAGTTGACACATTTGCTTTTTTATTTTTTAGAATATAGTCTACATCTGGATTAAAAAAGTTTTAAATAAATTTAAGACATACAACAACAGTGGAACCCTTCATCATTCTATGTACAACACGATAGAATGTCAGTTGGTTCCATTTCGGTTAAGTCCACTTTCTCATAATAATGTTATTATTTTCACTGAGTGGCAAGCTTCGTACAAGCCGGCAAAATGCCAGCTTATACACGCTGGGGTGGGGGTGGGGACGGGAGTGGCACGAAAGGGATGGGGTGGGGGTGCCACAGGACTACTATACAGTGTAACAGAAAATCATTAATAAAGTAGTACCGATTACCGACAGACAGTGCTGTTTGTGCGCTTATCACAATGGAATCGCTGAAGTTTCAGAGCAAGAAGGAGATTCGAAATACTTAACACAGGGCCAATGTTACAAAAAGAAATAGTGCAAACAGGAAAACTGATGCAATCCTGGCAACGCCTGGGCCTCCACCGGCCCAACCGCAGGGCGGCGGGAGGCTATGCGCCCCGCCTTCCCCAGCACCCAGCTCCGGGCTGCTTTCCCAAGTGTGGCAACCCAGCGCCGCGCCCCGGTATGGCCCTTCTCGGGCCCTTCTCCTCCGAAAAGAACAGAAAAGAAACCCCAGGAAAGGCACAGGCTGAATGCAGGGCGTCAGCCCAGTCCCATTCCCACCAACATAGAATGCAGGCCCCCTCCCAGGAGGTTCCTTGGGCCCTCCCCTCTGTGGCCACCATTTTCTTCTCTCTCACACGAGGCCCCCTCCTCCACGCAGCCCCACCGCGCCTCCTGCACGTACGCAGCCCCCAATTTGCAGTCTGCCCTTCCCGCCCCCAGCCAGGAAAAACAAAAAAAAAAAAAGCTTTGAGGAATGAGAGAGGGTGAGATGGGTCGAAGAGGGTGCTGGGCAGCCGCGGGCGCCACGCCTCAGTGGCCCCAGTTGCCGAAGCCGATCTCCTGCTTGTATCTGTTAGTGAGGATGTTGGCTTTGCGCGTGAGTTTCGAGAGCACAGTGTGCAGCCCGCGCAGATGGTAGTGGAACTGCTGCTCCAGGTCTTCTTCGCCGGCGTCCGCACCCTCCAAATGGCCCAGGTCCACCAGGATGTCCTTGGACTTCCAGGCACTGCCCTCCTCGCTCCCAGCCGGTGGAGACGGCTGGTGCAGGACCCCCCACTCGATGTCGTTGCGGATGGACTTGAGCAGCACGTAGTGGCTGTACATGTCCCGAGAGGGCGCGAAAAAGCTGCCATTGGCGCTTCCTGAGTCGGGGACTGGGGGCGTGCGCTCCTCCAGGCAGCCGCCACTGCCGCCTACCTCCACGCCGACATCGTTGTCTAGCCCGGGGTCAGCCAGGGGCACGTCGCGCAGCAAGCTGGGCACCATCACCGTCTGGTCCATGTTGTTCACGGCGCCGATGAAGCGATTCATGGCGTTAAAGAGCGAGTGCTTCTGGTTGTAGGTGTCGCAGATTTGCATCATGGTGGCCGCGCGGGCGCTGGAGCGCAGGGATGTAGAGGCACGGGGATGGTCGGCCGGGTCAAAGGGATGCCCGCCTTCACGCTCTCTCCAAGGCCCGCGCTGACGGCCTGGCTATAGCCGGTGTGGCGGGATTCCCGGCACTCCTCCGCCTTCGCCAACTCTCGTCTCGCTGGCAGACCGGCCCTGCGGGATGGGCGGCTTCTCCTGGCTTTGGCGTCCGGAAACTCGCGATGGCTGAGGGTGGTCTGTGGGTCGAGCCCTGGCCTGTTTGATACACAGGGACGAAAGAACAGATTAGATTATTCACCAGGCTAGGGGGCCTGGGCCCTTGCCCGCGCGCACCCCCTTCTCTGGCTACAGCTCGCCCGGGACGGCGCCTGGGTGGCTCCCCGCGGCTGGGCATTCCCACCTCCTCGACCACTTAGGGCCGCGGGGAGAAGGGTGTCCCCCCACCACCACCACAACTTCTCCCTCCGAAAAGCCTGAGCTCAGGCAACCACGCTGACCGGGGCAGAGATGGGGCGGGGACACCCACCTCCTCTTGCGTCTTGAGACTCTCCTGCTCGTTGGCAATTCAGTGTTCCCACTGCAAGCGGCTGCTACCCAAGGGCGCTGCTGCGGTCAGTGGCCGGACTGTGACTGCGGGCGGCGGCGACTGCGTTGACCCCCTACCCATCCCAGGTGCTCAATTTATAGTCCAGGAAAGGTGTCGCCGGTGCTCAGGGCCACCCCTGGTGTCTCCTCCTCCCGCCTCCCCCGGCAGCACTGAGATAAAAGGCCCGGGCCGGGATGACCGCGAGTAACACTCGCCCGGCCCTTTCTACAGCGGGGGCGGGGCGCGCCGGACCAGCTCCGCCTCTCGCCTGATACCCGGGCTGAGGGAGGGCGCCAGGGCAGGGCAGGGCAGGGCAGAGGAGGAGGGATTGGAGCAGCTGGACCCCGCCAGCACCAAGTCCTGGGCAGGCCAGTTGGAGGAGGGCCGGGCACTGCGAGGGTCAAAAAGGCTCCGGCGTCCCGACCGACTGGAGGGTGGGCTGGCATGTGGGGGCTGGGCGGGCCTTGCGTGCTCTCCCGGGGTGGGATGACCGGAATGCAAGTGTCTTGGTTGCAGAGTGAGCCCCTCAACCCCGAATCTGGAGTGGCCGCAGCCGGGAAACAGGAACCCGGGTTTATTATTAGCCGTCGGGGAAGAGGGGCCAGCAGCAGGTACAACTCCATCCTGGGACTCTTACGTAAGAAGGGTGGCCGGGCACGCTGGGTGCACGTGGACGCGCGATGCTTCCGCAGTGGCCCTGGCCTTGGTCAGCTATTGGGGGAGGGGAG
This sequence comes from Trachypithecus francoisi, assembly GCF_009764315.1. Classification (NCBI taxonomy): domain Eukaryota; kingdom Metazoa; phylum Chordata; class Mammalia; order Primates; family Cercopithecidae; genus Trachypithecus; species Trachypithecus francoisi. The sequence continues at coordinate 99,451,868 of NW_022681471.1, forward strand.
GGTCAGAGGCTTTTGCCTCCCTTCCGGCGGGGCGGAATCTTTCCAATCTTTCCTGTAACAGTGGTTGCCAGGGATGAAGAGGGGCACACAATCACATCTGCTGATTCTTTCAAGAGATCTGAAAGTGGCAACGGGAAGAAATCAATTTTTGTCCAAGTGGGCTACACAGTGATGCTGGAGAGCCTGGGCTATGTGGCCTTTTGGCTGCCAAGAGGCCAGGAGAGGGTGACAGTAGTTAGGTCTAGTCTTGGGTGTCTTTCACCATTTAACAGAGAAGTGAGGAGGTGTCCAATTATTTTTGAGGGTGCGTGTGTGAAGCGTTCCTTTCAAAAGATAGTTTTTTTTTGTTGTTTTTTTTTTTGAGATGGAGTCTCGCTCTGTCGCCCAGGCTGGAGTGCAGTGGCCGGATCTCAGCTCACTGCAAGCTCCGCCTCCCGGGTTTACGCCATTCTCCTGCCTCAGCCTCCCGAGTAGCTCGGACGACAGGTGCCCGCCACCACGCCCGGCTAGTTTTTTGTATTTTTTAGTAGAGACGGGGTTTCACTGTGTTAGCCAGGATGGTCTCGATCTCCTGACCTCGTGATCCACCCGTCTCGGCCTCCCAAAGTGCTGGGATTACAGGCTTGAGCCACCATGCCCGGCCTCAAAAGATAGTTCTTAAAGCACTGGGTCATTTAATAGGGCCTAAGCTATGTACTGAATCGCTGGATTTAACTTTTAAGAGCCTTGCACCTTGAATTTCACTTTGAGACTTCCAAACCACAGCCTATTTAAGTCCTCTCTGACAGTCCTACAATTAAGTTCAATAAGATTCAAGCTTCTCATTTTAAATCCTTTTTTCTCGGCCTGGCGCGGTGGTTCACACCTGTAATCCCAGCACTTTGGGAGGCCGAGGCGGGCGGATCACGAAGTCGGGGGTTCCAGACTAGCCTGGCCAACATGGTGAAATTCGGTCTCTACTAAAAATACAAAAATTAGCCTGGCGTGGTGGCAGGCGCCTGTAATCCCAGCTACTTGGGAGGATGAGGCAGGAGAATTGCTTGAACCCAGGAGGCGGAGTTGCAGTGTGCCGAGATCTTGCCACTGCACTCCAGCCTGGGCGACAGAGCAAGACTCTGTCTCAAAAAAAAAAAAAAAAAATCCCTTTTCTCTAAAACCTAACAGGGGTCTCTGTCCCTAGTACAGTTTTTTCCCAGAGGTCAAAAAATGCCAAAGGAAGAAAGAACATAATAAAGGGATTTTTTTCTCTCTCTCTTTCTTTCACATTAAGACTTAAACTTATATATTTTCCATAGAAAACCATCTTCCTAATTGTCTTTTGAATGAAATTCTGGCTTGGTGCCACAAGGACTAATCTGCTGGCAAAAAAAAAAAAAAAAAAAGTCAGTGACCCTTGGAGACAGACCCAAGTCTGGGGACCCACTACCCCAAAACTTATTAGCTCTAGATCATAGCCCATGTTTTCTTACTTGCAAAACTGGTATAGACCTATCAGGCTTTTGAAGGAAGATCAATGGAAAGAAAATATAGAGGGGATGGGAGGGGGGGAGCATTATATAACTCTGAAGCATTAAAATAATTTCACCTTCCCTCTCTGCACACATAGACTTAGAAACTTTTCTAGCCTCAGTTTCTTATCAAAAAAATGGAGCTTGTTCCATGGGCCGTGCCAAGGATTTCTATTAAGTTCAAGTAAGATAATGTAAATAAAAATCACTATGTAAATTGTAAAGTACAAATATTAATTGTACTTGATATAGGACCTCATCATAGTGAGAGGTGTTTATGTGAAGAGTCAGAAACCTTAAAAGTGTGGAAATCGACTATGATGAGCCACAGATCCTTACACCCAACTCCCAGTTCTTAAGCAGGAAAATAATATAAAATATGTCCAATGAGATTGAAAGAGCACTGCAAGAGGAAAACTCGAGAAAAACAGATATACAGTTTCTAGTGGCTGGTCTTCTCATAAATTAAAGCATACTTTGTCCCCCTTCTTGGACCCATTTGGTATTTTAATAACGTATGCACCCGGATGAAAACTCGGTATTCAGGCTTAAGTTACTAAAATCTTGCCTCTTTTTCTCTTCTTCCCACTTCCAACAGTGTGATAACTCACGGAAAACGGAAATCCAATGGATCTAGCAAAAGGATTCCACCCAGCAAAACACGCCAGCTTGGGAGAGGGCCCCTACCTAACTCCTTCCTTCTGGCCTCCACCCCTCCCCTGATACGTTTCCTTCAGTCTGGTCTCGAGATAACCCTTCATCCCCCAGTTTCTTGACTCTGGCCGCTGTTCTTGCACATTTCTTAAACACTTTCAGAGAAAGATGGCTCATGCACCTGCCTGCAAAAATTCCCAAACCGGGCCTCCCAGCTCCCCCAGACCCCGCAACAACTCACACCCACCGGGGTAACTCCAGAAGGAAAAGGTCCGCGGGCCAGAGCTCTGGGCCCTTGGAATCACCCCACCACCGCCCCTCTGGCTTCAGCCAATCAGAAGCCGTCAGAAAATATTATGCAAATGAGTCCTGATGCTCCCGCCAGTCAGAAGCCGCAGAGCCCTCCCCCACGCAGTGTCCTCTTTCACCCCAGCCCAGCCAAGCTGGCTGCCGCGTCCCTGGCAACCGGCGCACAGCCAGTTCTCCCCTACGCTTGGCTGTAAAAAAAATTAAAATGGTTCCCTGGGGTCACATGGGAGGGGACCGGGCTGGCCCAGGCCTAAGGAAGGCTGGCAACTTACTGATTGCCCCAGGCACCTTCCCTATCCCGATCTGGAACAGGTTGGAAGAGGTGCGGAGCCTCCTGCCGGGTGTTCAGTTTGCCTCCAGAAAACAGTAGTCATCCGTTGAACAAATAACTTTTGAGTCCTTGCGGCACGCCAACAGCCTCAAAACAAGAGGCCTTTGGTCTCTGCTTTCTATCCTATATGCTAAATTCCCGGCAAAAGCCTTGTCTAAGGTACCCACCCCAACTTCTTGGTTCACAGTTCCAATTCTGGATTTATTTATTTATTTATTTTTTTTTTGAGACGGAGTCTCGCACTGTTGCCGGGTTGGAGTGCAGTGGCAAAATCTCGGCTCACTTCAACCTCCACCTACTGGGTTCAAGTGATTCTCCTGCCTCGGCCTCCCGAGTAGCTTGGACTACAGGCGCGCACCACCACGCCCAGCTAATTTTTATATTTTTAGCAGAGACGGGGTTTCATCATCTTGGCCAGGATGGTCTCGATCTCTTGACCTCTTGATCTGCCCGCCTTGGCCTCCCAAAGTGCTGGGATTACAGGTGTGAGCCACCAGCGCCTGGCCGGAACTCTTAAATTCTGATTCTTAATTCCCACTCTTTTACTTAAGCAACCTGAAAATCATGCTTTGCTTGCTCATCTCCCCAAAAATGTCCACAAATTACCCCTTGTACTGTGTCCCTTGGATAGTTTAGGGGGAAAAATTACATTTTAAAAGTGACCAGAAATCCCTAAACAAAGTAGTCAGCAAGAGTAAACTGATGCAAGAAAGTCAGACTGGATAAAGAAGAGATCTGGCCTAGAACTGGAAGAAAGATGATATTTTAAGGCAAGAAGCCAGCCCAACCCATGATAGGAGAGATCCTGGATTATTCTGAGACAGACTTAGAAGGATCCACTTCATGGAAAATGTCCTAGAAATATGACAATCAGACTCTCGTGTTAAAGGCCATGTAGTCCAACCATCCACTTGTGCTGAAATCGCTCACAACATCCCCACCAAGTGGTCGCCCTTGCCCACATTCTTGTATTTTCCGTTCTCCAGTGTTCTTCTATCTTTTGGAGCTCTGCAGAAGGCCATGAAGCACACTATCAGATATCTGAAGTAGATATGGTCTTCTTAAGTCTACTATTCTTCAAGTCAGTTATCCCCAGTTCCTCTATCCATTCTTCATGTTCTCTTTTGAGTCACTCATCCATCCTAGACACTATCTTTAGAAGTAGCTCTGGTTCGCTTTTGAGTGTGGCCCCTCTCATTCCAAGTACCATCTTTTCTAGGACAAAATGGAGTGGCACAGCCACTTATATTATTGTGAATGGTAATTTTTCTAGGTCATAGTTGTTGAGCACAAGTGCTTGGAATTTAGACATGTTAACTCAAAAGACATGTTAACTCATTTTAACTTCACAACCACCCTGAGAAGAAAGCAAGGATCAAAGAGTTTAAGGGCCAAACTGTCAGAACTGGAATTTGACTGAGTTTTCTGATGCCAAATCCAATGTTCTTTCTACTACTCAATAGATATCTACTGCTTATAATGCTGCCTAACATTTAATGGACTTATTTTAACAGCTGCATCTATATGCTGCCATCTATACAACAAAATTTTGTGTACCCTATTCTTGAGTAGTGGGGATTTTTTTGGACCAAAGTACAGAACTTTATATTATCCTACTTAAACTTTATCTCATTAGATTTAGCCCATTAGTTCAGCCTGTTTTATTATTTTGGGTCCTGATTCTGTGCTGTAATGCACTTGGATCTTATCCATATATTTGATAACTATTCTATATATTTATCCAAGTTATTGATAATAGGTACCAGGCACCACTGGGCAAGAGGCAAATTGCTGTAGAACATCTGGAGAGCTCCTTCAGTTTGATATCAGTCCACTAATTGGCACCTTTTGGCATATGTTGTTTCAGCCAGCTATGAATCATGTTAATTGTTCAGTCATTCAGCCTATATTTTTCTTCTTGACCACAGGATATTATGAGAGACCTTGCTAAGTGCCTTGCTGAAGTCCCAAGCTAATAGCCAGTTTTCTTCCTATGGAGTCAAGAAGAAGGGCATTTTTGTCATATACCACGAAGAAACCACCATCACATGATACAAAAATGCAGAAATAGCACCGTAATAATCTGAGTTAAGATGGGGAAGGGAGTGTATTTCATTGTAATTGTCCTTACAGGAAAAACCATCATGAATATTTAGTTGAGAGAAGGTAGACAGAAAAGCCAAAACCTAAGAACAGCGGGTAGTGAATCTGCTGGCTTCAGACCTACTTTCAGGTTTTGGAATGTCTGAGTATGCCATAGTTAACATTTTGTCACAATCTCATTTTTTAAAGCATCTTTAGCCTTGCGTTGGAAGAAGTAGAGCACAGGGAAAGTTGAGAATACTAAAGAATACCTTTTGTTATGTTCTCATCATTTTTACATCTTTAAGAACTCTGAACTGTATACAGAACTGTGCATTCAATTTCAATATGGTAGATGAGAAAAGGGCAAGACACATCATAGCTGTTCTTACCACATAGAAACTTCTCAGGTTGATTATTCCTAGATCCTTAGGATTCCAGGACTTTCTTGTACCATCAGCATAGAAGGAACAATGAGAATGTTCGTTCTTCACTCTATCCTGTTAAAGTGTGTCAGCTTGGTTAGTTTAAATTCTGAAATTAGATTCAAAGTTTACAAATTATAACACCGAATTAACATAGGGAGAAAACACATAATTATCAATATTTCATATATTCAAGTCCTAATAACAAATTCATGTATATACGTATACATACGGGTTGCAGCTTCATTTTGTTGAAGCTACAGTGTCATAAATGCATTATCCAAAGGACAGGTTCAATACTTACATGCCCAAGTCTTCCATAATTTACTCCTCCAACCTTAGTAATGAAGAAAACTAGACCTAGACAAGGTACAATAAAGTCAAGGCGAATTCTCCTACATCATATTAGACAATCTGGACAGAGTTAGTACACAAAAGATATAAGTCTAGAAGCAAATACAACCTACAAGTCCTTCCAGCTATAGAAGACCTTGATAAGAATAGAAAAATAATAAACCATTAGGAAGATCTGAAAAAGGATATTGCAGAGCAAAAGAAACAAAATTTGAACCAAACACATCACTAGAGAGTCAATACATGTAATTCCAAACAAGGAACAGAACAGGCATGCCAGAAAGTTCAATTACTGGCATAGGGCAAAAGGTTCAGGTAATCACAATGAAAAGACACAACAGAGTTAAAGAAAATAAGAGAGGAAATGTTGGATAGCGAAGACAAAGACAACATAATATAGGCCAGGCGCAATGGCTCACGCATGTAATCCCAGCATTCTGGGAGGCTGAGGTGGGTAGATCTCTTGAGGTCAGGAGTTCGAGACCAGCCTGGACAACATAGTGAAACCCATCTCTACTAAAATACAAAAAAAATAGCTGGGCATGGTAGCTCATGCCTGTAATCCCAGCTACTTGGGAGGCTGAGGCAGGAGAATTGCTTGAACCTAGGAGGCAGAGGTTGCAGTGAGCCGAGATCAGGCCACTGCACTCCAGCCTGGGCAACAGAGTGAGACTCCATCTCAAAACACACACACACACACACACACACACACAATATAAGCATAACTGATGTTTCCAAAGAGACCTCAACAAATGAAATAGAAGAAATTCAGTTGTAATAAAGAAAATTTTCCTTGACAAGATGCATTCATCTGCAGATTTAATAAGCATACTATATACCAGATAAAATTATGCAGAACAGTTGAAAAGCAAGTTAGTTGTATTTTTCAACTTCAAAGAAGAAGGAAAAAAGTTTTCAAGTGTCCAAGCAGGAAAAGAAGTCACCAAAAAGATGGTGGCTGCAGGAGAGGAGAGAATCCAACCAGCTTTACAAAAACATTCCACTACAGGAGACAATGGAGCTGGAAGAAAGAATGTATGATTCAAAAATATTATATTACTCAAGTAAAAAACAATAAGCAGACATTCTTAAACATGAACTCAGGGTTTTTCTTGAGAAACTTACTGGTAGAAGCCTGCTAACAAAAAAAAGTAATTGAAATGAGTAATCCAGGCATGGAGAAACCCTGATGAAGAGATTCATGGTGAGTTTGAATCAATTTAAATGCAGAAGTAAGATAAAACAGTGTGGATACTGGTTGCAGAATATAATGTAAATATTTTAAACCCTGAGGATGAAAAAATAATGCAAGCAACAAAATTGGAAGATTGGGGAATGAAAAATAGCAGAGCTAACCAACTTTCATTGCAGCAGGTCAACCAATGATGCCTAAAACCAAATTGTGCCATTTAAAACTAAAGACACAAACATGTTAAAACTTTACAAAAATTTTTTTTTTCTCAATTTAAAGAGATCTTTTAGGAACTAATACATTCCATAGCAAAGAGTCTGTTTTCTAAAGTTCAGTATTGCTTTCAGTGTAATTTCAAGTAAAATTAATTTTAACATTTCAAGTAGTACGTATGATAATTTTATTTTCTTCATCTGGGTGCAAAGCGCTAGTTACACAGGTGTGTTCATCTTGTGAAAAACTGTTGAGCTGACACTTACGTTTGAACTTTTTTTGCATATATTTTATACTTAAATAAATTTTTGAAATTCCATTCAAGTAAAAGTCTAGGAGACGTGGAGAGAGGGGGTAAGAGAGTCAACAGTCTGATGCGGTGACCTGGTTTGGAATTAAATGCTCTCAGTATTGCATAAAAACATTTGTGAGCTCAACTTAAATGGGAATAGGAAAGCAGTAAGTTCTCCAAATTTTGGACGCTAGGGGCAGAAACCATTGTTTTGCTCTCTGCTCCTGTCAACTGCAGTTTAAGAAATCCAGTGTTGGGAGCTTCCAAGCTTTAGTCTTGGAGAGGAAATTCTATTAAAACAATGTTTTTCTGTAACCCCCCTAAATACTGTTTCTAAAAGTATATTTGCATAGCACATATAAAGATGGCAATTCACCTTTGTTATTATGATCTATAGCTGATGATTCAAAATATCTGGGAAACTTATATCTACTCTACTTTTTATGAAGTCTGTAGTTCGTTACTAAAGGTGGAAAAAATCATGTTAGTGGAGTTGTAAGAGTCTCCGTATGCCCTCATCTATACCCTAAGTCTGGTCAGAGGTATACTTACTTATCTATAGTGTATATTCTTTTAACCACACTACTGTACAAAGATTAACTTTACCAATTTGGCCTGCAAAGATTCGAGTTTAGATCAGCATTAATCCTGGGCAGTTCAAAATTCAACTGGGGCACATGATTCATTTCCTTGTTTCCTAAATGGTTTCACAATTAATAGAAATTTGGAAATAAATTGATGGGCATGCCATTAATAGACACCTTGAACCTTATTATAACTATCATTTTGTTTCTAGAAAAAATATTAAACAAAGAAACATATATTTTCCATCTCTAAGGCATAGAGTGTCTTGTATAATTTTATTTTGCACAAAGTAGGTGATTACCTTGGCTGGAAGTATAAGGTGCTTGTTTGTGGCATAGGGTTCCGTTAGTAGTATTTGTCATAAATGTTTATTTGAGGCTACACGGTGTCTATCAAAATGACCTCATTAGTTTCTATAGAAGAGACTCAAATATCTTTCCAATCTTGATCTAAACTATTAGTAAATGTAAATACAAATGCTGAGGTGATTCACATGGTAATTAGATCTTGGGTTTTAAAAAGAACAACCACGATTTATTTAACAAAAATTCTATCCCTGCAGATCATATGAAACAGAAAAAGAAAGTCTGATAAGTAAAAGAGAAAAAGAGCAGCATAGCCAGGTATTAAAACACATCACTCTCATTTAGTTTCCCAAACTATAAGGAGATTATCTAAATTATTGGAGGCAGAATCCAGAATACTCCAAATTGATGATTCTTGGGAGTTTATGAAATAGTAAATTAAAAAATTAAATTAGTTTCAGACATTCAGCTACTGAATATAGCACATTCAGCTTTGTTATATCCAGGTTGAAGCAAATTAGATGCCATTAAAAATGGTCAGTTCAGCTGCTTTTATAAATGTTGTTCTTGCCTGTTATATCCAGGTTGAAGCAAATGGGATGCCATTAAAAATGGTCAGTTCAGCTGCTTTTATAAATGTTGTTTTTTACCTACTGTAGGGACCATAATTTTAATGTGTTCAAACAATTGGTTCAAGTGCTTCACACTTATGTGTACCATTTGTGTAATTTCTCCATGACAGAAAAATAGAGGGCTTGGGTTTTTACTATCTAATGTCACGTTCATTCAAAATTCTATGTTTTATTTATTCAAGCACAATGTATTTATTTGCCTTCCTTCTAGAATATCACCTTCAACCTATCTTTCTGAAACAGTTTTCCTTTCTTCTCCCCTCTCTTTCCCCATCAAAAAGGTCAAAAATTGAAAAGGGAGAAATGGGAAGATAATGCACTCCCAAGCCCCTAATTATTTTGGAATGCTCTGTAATCTACTCAAAAAAGCAAGATGTACAAGGAGGTCAAGTTCACCTACAAGATACTGTCTAAGGCAATATAATAAATTAACAAAAAATAAAAATAAATGAACCCACCACACATTGCAAAGTAAGTGACTAATTCTAGAATTATGACGGCATTCATATAAAGGCCATAAAACATCTGAGTAGATTTGTGTTAAAATATCAAAGTTAGGTAGAAGTAAATCATCTCTAACAGACATTCTATTTATTTGAGAGGATGGGCTGGCAGCCCACATAGTATAATTAAAAAAGCAAAATGTCTGGAGTCAGACCCATCCCCTATGTCCTCCACCCCCATGTAATTACCTCTCTGCCACTTCCTAACTTGTGAGCTCAGAGAAGACATGTACTCTGTAAGCCTCAGTGTCTTCACCTTGCAGAGTTTATGGAAAAATTAAAGATGAGGTGTGCTTCTCGTAGAATATCAGGTGCATGGTAAGCAGTAAATATTAATATGTTGCCTGGCTGAGATACCTTTTTAATGTATATTGTATTATATGTATCATGATGTTGTTTATGAGAATTGTGATTAAAAATAAATACCTATATATTTTTGCAGCTCATCTATCTTTTGTAGTGTGGAACCATGATTGGGACCTTGAATCTTTTCTACTTTCACTTTTCCACTTGGGGATACATGAGGTACAGTCTGCCTTCCTTCCTTTGTCTTCCTTCCTTCCTTCCTTCCTTTCTTTTTTCTTTCTTTCTCTTTCTTCCTCTCTCCCTCTTTTCCTTCCTGCCTGCCTGCCTTCCTTCCTTTGTCTTTCTTTCTTCCTTTCTTCCTTTCCTTTTCTTTATGAAGCCTCACTGTAGCCTCTTGGAAACTTTATACGTCAGCACGCATTCTTAAATAATCCACGAATTCCTAATTATACATAATCTGAACATTTGTAACACTTGTGGCCTAAATCTCTCAGACTATATAGGCTGATAAAAGTGACATGTGAAGAACAAGTAATTTAGAAAGAATTTATAAATTGGAGGAGAGAACATGAGCCATGCAGATTATCTGGGGAAAGAGCAGGCCAGGCAGCGGGAATAGCCGCTCCTGAGGCAAAGCTCCTGAGGCAGAGGCATGCTCTGGGGCCAGAACAGAGTGAGGGGGAGAGTGTTAGGTGATGAGGTCAGATCACATAGGAACTTGTAAGTTATTTTAAAGACTTGGGGTTTTAATGGGGGGATGGCAGCATTGAAATATTTTGAGGAAAAGCATGACATGATTTCCTTTACATTTTAAAAGGAGACCTGTGTTATTATCTGAGTTGAGAATGGACTTTAGAGGAGTAAGGGTAGGAGGTCGATGAGTAGTTTGGAGGCCACTGCAATAATCCAGGAGAGATGGAAGTGGCTTAGCCAAAGGTAGCATCAGTGAGAAGTGGTTGTGTTCTGTGCATATTTCGAAAGTTGAGCCAGTACAACTTGCTGGCATTTTATTTAGGTGTGAACAAAAGGGATTCAATGAAGTAAGTTTTTTACCCAAGCAACAAAAGATAGTTAACACTGAGCTGGGAAAGCCAGATAGCATAGCATGTTTGTGTGAGGAGATCAAAAATTCACTTTTAAACATGTTAATATTGAGATATTTATTAGACATCAAGTACAGACACTGCCTAGGCGTTCAGATATAGCTTCTGAATCATAGTATTTTTAAGGTGTTGCCCTAAATTCTAGTTCCAATAGCATTCAATGGACCAAAAAGCGTTTTCATTATAAAAGATCCACCACTAACAATAAATATCCCTGGCCTCCTCGCCAGCTTCATCATCTCCCTCTTCCCCTTCACAGCCTGCCTTCTCCCAGAGCTGTCCACAATCTTTGTCCACCTTCTATTCATTCTTTAACCCACCCCACTCTGGCTTCCAGTGCCATTGCTCCATAGAAATTGCTCCTGCTGATGTTACTAGCCACTGTCCATGTTGCAAATCCACCTTTCGATTCTCATCATACTTGACATGCCAGCATTTGACACTATTAAACTTATCTCCATTGAAATGTGCCATTTTCTTAGCGTCCATGTCCCTATACCCTTCTAGTTTTCCTCCTTTCTCTCGTTCTCAGTCTCCATTGTTAATTTATCCTTTTCTACCCAATCTTTAAATGTTGGAGCTCCTAAGGATTCTAAAAACTCTTAGACCCTGTTCTCTTCTCAGTTTTTACTTTTGCTCTGGGCAATATCATCCATCCGTGGTGTCAGATGCTATCCATATATGGTTGACTCAAAATACGTGCCTCTAGCCGAAATCCTTCTTCTTAGCCTCTGGTCTATCTATTCTATTTCTCCACCCACCACCCACCCCAACCCCTCCCCCACCGCACAATCTTCCACATTGATGCCTCTCAGACATTCAGACCCAACATATCCAAAACAATACTTTCACCTTGACAAACCTACTCCCCTTCACTACTGCCTTTCTCATGAAATAGCACCACTATCCAGCCAGTTACTCATGCCAGAAAACTTGGAAGCCATCCTTGACACTTCTCCTCCATTTTTCATATCCAGTTAGTCATCAAGTCCAAAACCCGTCTCGAAACTGTCACCTTCAACCCCTTTGCCTTTGTCTGGTATCCTCTTCTTGTTTTGTTTGTGGGCAACTCATTCTTGTCTTTTAGGTCTCAATTCAGAGGGTTCTTCCCTAATCATACTATCTAAGACAAATCTCCATCGGCGTGACTCCATACTCCATCACCCTGTTGATAGCCTGCATAGTATTTAGTATAATCAGTGATTATTAATTTGCCTATTTGTTTATTGTCTTTCCCCAACTAGAATATACGAAGATAGACACCTCGTCTGTTTTATTAATTGCTATATACCCAACATCTATTAATAGTATAAGGCCTGATACACTAGACACTTAGTAAATATCGGTAGGAGGAATGAATGACGTGTTTCTGCATTAAGTGTAATTTGATGATGATAAGCAGATATGTTCTATAATATAATAACAAGTTTGAAAATCAGGAATGATTTTAGGCAAATGACTTGATAGCAGCTATTGAGACGATTTTACAGTTTTTCCCTTTTGACCAGTTTGTGTGGCCAATTTTATCAATAGACTACCTAATATTAAACTATTCTTAAATTTCTAGATTAAACATTGTTTGGTTGTTGAATATTATTTTTTCCATGTATTGGTGGATCTATCTCTCAAACCAATATGACACTTATACATAAACCTCACAGAGATGTTTAAAACACCACTATAGCCCAGTTACACTAATGAATATTGATGTAAAATATAGACAATAGAATCTGCCAATACATTAAAACTTAAACTTCCCAAGAGTAAAAAAATGTTGGGGCTGGAATTTGCAAACTGCATTTTCCAGACTTATTTGCTAGCCAGCCCCTGGTTAAGTCCTGGTAACAGGAGGAACAAGAGAGAAATTGGAATGTGAGCAGAGAGAAGATGAACTTTCTTTACGTTTTCTGCTATTCCTGTTAGCACTGGGAGTCCACTCCAGCAGCAGCAGGTGGTTTCAACCTGCAACTTCTTTGGTTCTCTAAGAAACAGCCTCGTGGTATCCCCTAAAACCTAGCAGCAGCAATAGTGTAATGCTCTTCCTCAGAAGTCTGAGTCCCAGTTCTGAGCACAGAGACAATAGCAGCAGCTGGGAGGGTCCATCTTCACAAGTTTGAGCATCAACTTCCCAGGGCCTTTTCTCTGAGCTCTTAGATTTTGGTAATACCAGGCTCTTCCTTCTTGTTTCTCCAACCCTACGTAGGGGTGGTAGCTGCTTTTTACAACAAATATCTCTGCATTACCTCAATTTCTCTTCTGTGTTCTTTCACCCCTCCAAAACCTATATAATCAATTCCCCATATTAAGACCTCCCTACTGAAATACTGAAGTGGTTTCTATTTACTTGAAAAGACACTTAATAACACAACTTGGTTACTAGTCTGTTCAGTTTTTTAAAATCTCTTCTTAGTCAAGATGGAGTTTCGCTCTTGTTGCCAAGGCTGGAGTGCAATGGCGCGATCTCGACTCACCACAACTTTTGCCTCCCAGGTTCAAGTGATTCTCCTGCCTCAGTCTCCCGAATAGCTGGGATTACAGGCATGTGGCACCAGGCCCGGCTAATTTTGAATTTTTAGTAGAGATGGGATTTATCCATGTTGGTCAGGCTGGTCTCGAACTCCCGACCTCAGGTGATCCACCCACCTCTGCCTTCCAAAGTGCTGGGATTACAGGTGTGAGTCAGCATGCCCGGACCATTTTAATACGTTTTATCTTCCTAGAAAATTAACCACTTCATCCACAGAGATGTGCCAAATATTTCCATCTAGTTCTTTCAAGTTTCTCTGTTTATATAATGATAATCCTAATCTCATATGTAGATTTTTGTATTTGTTCTCATATTCTTTCTTTTCTTGTTTAGTCGATCTGATGTTTCGTCTTCCTTCTGAAAAAACACAACTGTTTTGGAATTTATTTATGAACTTGCCATTTGTTCTAATTTATTTTTCATTTATCTTACTATTTTTTTTCTTTGACTTTCCTTGCTGGTTTTCACTGTTCTATTTTTAGCTTCTTAGGTTGATTATTCAATTCATTTGTTTTCATCTTTCCTGTTTAAGTCGTAAAAGTGTTTAAGGGTGTGACTTTTTCTTTGTAGGTTTAGTTGTGTTAATTATTTTTCTTTAGATAAACTCTATTTCTGACTTTAGTATCTTTGGTCCAAGAATTGTTTTAGAGAAAGTTTTACAAGTTCTATATGGTTAAGTTATTTTAGTTTCTATGTTTGTTATTAACTTAGATTTCATTATTTTGTGGTCAGCAAATATAATCTGCATGACTTTTACCTTTCGGAATTTATTAACATTATCTTTGTTTATGCCTTATAGTATCAATTCTAATACATACCTTATTTTACTGCCCATTCTATTGATTCTAAGACACATGAAAGTCTCTGAAATGTGGCACCTTACCAATAATTAATGACATTTTACAGTTGTAATTGGCAGCATTTTTACTTTCTTAGTGCAACATAAGATATATTAGGCCTTGCAATCTGATGGCATCTTAAATTTAATGAATATGTTTTATTTAAATCATTCTAAAACGGTAACATATTTCACACCCTCTATTAAAAGAAAGTTGACAACTGTTAGGATTTTTCCCCCTACATCTCCTGTTGGTTCATTAGTGTATCTTATTGTGGATGATATTTTGGAATTAAAGATATTGTTTGTTTTTTTGTTTGTTTGTTTTGCTTTATGGATACATAAAAAAGAAGAGGTATTCTGTTTTCAGAGTACAGATGACTTAGTTAGTTGGGGCTGCTATAACAAATTACTATAAACAGAATTGCTTAAACAACAGAAATTTATTTCTCACTGTTGTGGAGGCTGAGAAGTTCAAGATCAAGGTGCCAGTAGGATTGGCTGGGTTCTGGTGAGGATCCTTTTCCTGGTTTGCAGATGACCATCTTCTTGCTACATCCTCATCTGATAGAGAGCAGAGAAAAAGAAAACAATAAGCTTTCTCTTTCTCTTCTTATACAGGCACTAATCCATCATGAGGGCTTCACCTTCATGACCTAATTAAATTCCAAAGGTCCCATCTCCAAATGCTATCACTTTGGAGATTGGGATCTCAACATATGAATTTGGAGGAGGAGACACAAACATTCAGTCCGTAGCAACAGAGTTCAATATATATTTATCTATTCAATTGATTCTCCTAATTATGTGAGGTAAACCCTTTATTACATATTTATTTAGATTTTGATGATGGTAGTAGATGAGAAGTTGGAGGTATACTTAATGTGTCTTACTGCAGAGTAAGTCCAAATTTCCACTTTTGAGCACCTTATCAACTTCTCATGGTAGTTCCTTTTGGCTTTTAATGTATGTATTTTGATTATATGTTATTTGATGCATAAATGTGTTAAGTCTCTATTGAATTGTATCTTTTATCATTGAAAATTCTTTTTGCCATATTAATGTATTTTTTAAAATTCAACCTTATCAGATATTAATTTTGGTGCCTTATTTTTCACTTTGTTTCCACTTGCCTAATATGTTTTTGATCATTCTTTTAATTTAAACCTCTGTATATCAAACTGTTTTTGTAGTAACTGGATTTTACCAGCTCCTACATTCCATTATTATTATTATTATTATATTATTTTAGATGGAGTCTTGCTCTGTCACCCAGGCTGGAGTTCATGGCATGATCTCAGCTCATTGCAACCTCCACCTCCCAGGTTCAAGCGATTCTCCTGCCTCAGCCTCCCTAGTAAGCTAGGACTACAGGTGTGTCCCACCATGTCCGGCTAATTTTTCTAATTTTGGTAGAGACAGGGTTTCGCCATGTTGGCCAGTTTGGTCTCGAACTCCTGACCTCAGGTGATCTACCCACCCTGGCCTCCCAAAGTGCTAGGATTACAGGTGTGAGCCACCAGGCCCAGTTACCAGCTCTGACATTCTTTAGGTCTTTTATTTGATTCATCTCTTGGTTGGCTGGATTTTGTCATCAGGTGATTTTTTTTTCCCCCAAGAAGACTTTGTGGATGCAGCAGTCTCCAAATTATTACACTTTAAAAATAGCTTTCTGATTTTTTTTGTAACTGGACAACAGCTAGATTGACTATAATATTACCAGGTCATTTTTTCACCACTGAAATCTGAACACATTGCTCTACTGTTTTCTAAGTGTGAATAATGCTGTGAGGAAGTGGGAAGTCCACCTGATTATTCTGGTTTTGTTTTATGGATGCCCATAAGATTCAATGTATTCATTGAAGCTCAGCAGCTTCTCTAGTATTTGTCTATTTACCAGGCTAAATCAACTTTTTCCTTGAATTTGGTGTGCTCTTTCAATCCACAGATTCATGTCTACCTTCATTTCCAGAAAGTATTTTAAAATTTTGTCATTTAATATTTTTTTCTTCGTTAGGCTTCCTGTTCTTTTTTCCTGGAGTTTATTCACATTCTTTTGTCCCTCTTCCATAGCTGTCTCTTTTTTTTCCTATTTACTTTCGTTATTCGTCCTTTTCCAAGTCATATCGCATAATTTTAAACCTATTTCTGCATTACATGCTTTTGATCTTAGTAATATCTTTTCAACTTTTTGTCTTTGAAAGGCACTATGTTTTTCAACAATCTGAAATACTTTATTTTTTAAAAGATTTCTTAAAAAATCATGGCAAATATGCCAACATTTGATAAAATTGGGTTGTGGGTACATAGGTTGTTTGTTTTATTATTTTCCGTATTTTTCTGTATGTTTCATTTTAAGAAAATAATTTACTTTATTTTGTTTTATTTTATTTTATTTTATTTTATTTTATTTTATTTTTTGAGATGGCATCTTACTCTGTCACCTAGGCTGGAGTACAGTGGCATGATCACAGCTCACTGCAGCCTCAACCTCCCCGGGCTCAGGTGATTCTTCCACCTCAGCCTCCAGAGAGCTGGGACTACAGACAGGCGCCACCACGCCTGGCTAATTTTTTTTGTATTTTTTGTAGAAATGGGTTTCATCATGCTGCCCAGGCTGGTTTCGAACTCCTGGACTCAAGTGATCCAACCACCTCAGCCTCCCAAGGCACCAAAGATTACAGGTGTGAGTCACCACACTCGGCTAAAAAAATACATTTTAGAAAGCAATTTTAAGTTCACAGCACAATGGAGTGAAATGTACAAAGATTTCCCATATACACCATAACTCCACACATGCATAGCCTACTGGACTATCAACATCCTGCACCAGAATGGTGCATTTGTTACTATTGATGAACCTACACTGACACATCATTATCACCCAAAGTCCATAGCTTACATTACAAATATGGTTTTTATTTTTAGTAATTGTTTTGTTTTTATCCATATTTCCTGAGTTCCACCAGCACATCTTATAGCTCTTTCTCCGCATCTTATCATCACTTACTATCTCATCACTGAGGCATTTTCCTGTTCCTCCTTAAAAACAACCTTTCCATGTAATTTGCTTGTAATTGTATATTTCTTCTTAATTGAGGAAAGCTACCTTTTTCCACTTGCTCATTTTGGCTCCTTTATATCTCTCCTGATTCAATATCTAACCCATCATACTGAAATCACAGTGGCTCGAATTTCAAAATATCTCCAGAATATGATCACATTTTATGCCTGTCCCTTGCAACTAGGAGAGGTCAGGTCTGGCCAATGACATGAGAGAAAAATTTCTCTGTGGCTCTCTGGAAAAACTTTATATAAAAGACAGACAACACTGGTATGTGTCTTCTGCCTTCTTCTATAATATTTGTTCTTCTTTTTTTTACTGTCAGAAAAGCAGCTAGATACCTCAGGTGCAGCATCCATTTATCATATAAGGAAGATAGCAACACATATTAATAATAAAGCATGAATCTATAAGAAACTTGGGTGTAGATGACATGTACAAGCTGCTATACCAGCCATGAACTGTCTATCTGCATACTTCTTGTTACATGAGAAAAATGAGTCTCTATCTATTTAAGCCACTAGTCAGTTTTCTGATACAGCTGAACACCATCTTGACTGATGGACACTACGTACACAGTACATATTCGTTCCCTAGGGATGCCATAACTAAGTACCATAAACTTGGTGGTTTGAAACAAAAGAATTATATTCTCTCATTTTTTCTGGAGGCCAGAAATCCAAAATAAAGGTTTCAGTGTTGGTTTCTTCTGGAGGCTCTGAGGGAGATTCCGTTCTGTATTTCGCTCCTGGCTTCTGGTGGCTGCCAGCAATCCTTAGCTTTCCTTGGCTCGTATATGCATCACTCTAATCTCTGCTTCTGGCTTTACATGACCTTCCCCATTTGTTTCTCTCTGTTCCTTGTCCTTTTCTGTCACATATAAGGACACCAGTCATTGGATTTTAAGCCTTACTCGAATCCAGGATAATCTCATCTCAAGATTCTTACCTTAATTACATCTGCAAAAACCCTATTCCAAATACGTTCACGTTCTGAGATTCCGGATATATTTTTTCAGGGGGGGAGCTGGGGTGCTGTTCAACCAACTGTACAGTATGAAATTTTAAACATACGTAAATGGGCTGGCATACATGCATTTTTATTTTAGAGTGCTTCCTTTATTTATGTGGTTATTTATGTTTAATTTTTTGCTTTATTCTTGTCTTCTCACTCCAATCTACATCATACCACCCCCATAATCCAGACTAACCTATTGTGTATCTTTTCAATTTTGTCCACGAACATCTAATCCTATACAGACAGAGTGTGCATAAGCAGATAAACACACACACATACACAGCATCAGTTAGTTATTCTGCATAATGAACTACCCCCAAACTTAGTGACTTAATATGGCTATTACTTATTATTATAGTTCATAAATCATGAGATTGGAATTTGGCCACTGTTGGCTGAGCTTTTTCATGCATTTCAGGATCGACTGGGGCCTCTGGCCTCTGCTCTAGGTAGGATCTGTCAGGGGTAACATAGTTAGTGTGGCTTCACTTCTGTCTCATCCTCCTCCTGGGATCAGTGGGCTAGACCAAGATTTTCCTTCCTCATGGAGATAGAGGAAATGCAAGCAGGCAAGTCCAATCACATAAGCACTTTTTAAAGTGTTGTTTATGTGACAGCTAACATCCTATTGGCTAAATCATAATCAATGGGTGGGGAACTGTATTTCATCTCTTGATGGAAGAAACTGTGATGTTACATTGCAAGGGCATGAATACAGGAAGTGGTACAAAATTAGGGCGTTAATTCAATCTGTCTCATGGGCAGGTATGTTAAACAAACACATATGCTTTCATCCGATCAATGTTTGCTTTACAGAAATAAGATCCTATTATGTTATTTGTTTGCACCTTGCTTTTCTCAACAACACCTTATGGAAATACCTCTAAGTCGTCTTACTTGTCTCTAATTTGATTGTTAAATGGCTGCATGTTATTCCATCTTATGAATTTACTATAATTATTTAGCCATTTTCTCTTGACGGGCATTTTTTTTTTTTTTTTTTGACCACTTCGAACAGTACAGGAAAAGATTCTTGAATATCCTTACATACAGGGACTTTTGTCTCTTTAAGATAATTTCCCAGGAATAGATTTCCTGGGCAAAAAGTGTGTGTATTGTTAATCTTAACAGAAATGACCAGGACGCTTTTCAGATAAGGCTGCAATGCTTCACTTTTCCCAGCAATTTATGATACTGTTTCCTACACTGCTGTCCAGAAGAGATGGCATTTTTCTTTATTAATCTTTGCTACTCTGTTGTATATAAAGTAAATTACATTGCTTCTTCACTTTTTATTTCTCTACTCACAGATTTGAGCATCTTTTCATGTAATTGGCCATTTGAATTTGCAAGTCTGTTACTAGTCTGTTTATATCCTTTTCTCAGTTTTTTACTGCGTTGTTTTTAATTTTCTTGTCAATTTGTAATAGCTCTTTGTATATTATAGGTATTAAACTTGTGGTTGCCTTCCGGGTGTATTTTTCCAGGTCTTTGTTTAAGGAATTTGTTCATGGTATCCTTTGTCATGTAAAAGTTTTGTCTGTAACTGTTGCTACTGTTTAAATATGTATTGAATTAAATAGTTCCAAAAATACCGGTACTGCAGCTAAGCCAATGTAAGCCATTAGGAGGTTGAATGGGAAAGGGAGGGTCTCTTTTGACACCGCCTGGAGCTTCCTCCAAATTCTCAGTGCATGCAAAACAGAACTAAAATAGGATGTTTCAATTACACCTCAACAAAATGGAAAAAGGAAAGAAAGAACTAAGAAGTCACAGGTAAAGGTCATGTGAATGAGGCCCCAACAATTGTCATCTAACAGAAGAAACCCGACTTTTGGGTTAACTAGGACTAAAAGAAAAGTTGAACTATTGTAACAAATTATTACAAACTTGGTGTTTTAAAACAACAGTAACTTACTGTCTTACAGTTCTGAAGGCCAGAGAGGTATGAAATCAAGGCGTCAGTAAGGTTCGTATTTTCGGGAGGCTCTGATAAAGAATCTATCTTATGCCTCTTTCCTAGCTTCTGATGGTTGCTGACAATGCGTGTTTCCTCAGTTTCTAGATACATCACTCCAGTCTGCCTCCATCATCTCATGCCTTCTCTGTGTGTCTTTGCTGTTACCGTTGTGTGGCTTGAAACAGAGTCTCACTCTGAATCCCAGTCTGGAGCGCAGTGGCATGATCACAGCTCACTGCTGCCTCAACCTCCTGGGCTCAAGTGATCCTCCTGTCTCAGCCTCCTTAATAGCTGGGGCCATAGATGTGTGCCACCACACCTGGCTAATTTTTTTATTTTTTTGTAGAGACAGGGTCTCGCTTTGTTGCTGAGGCTTGTCCGATTTCAAATGATCTGCCCACCTCAGCCTCCCAAAGTGCTGGGATTAACAGGCTTGAGTCACCGTGCCCAGCCCCTTCCCTGTGTGTCTTCATATGGACTTCTTATAAGGACACCAGTTATTCCATTTAGGGCCCACCCTAATCCATTATGACATCATCTTAACTCAACAAATTACAACTGCAAAGGTGCTGTTACCCAAATAAGGTAATAGTCTGCGAATTTTTCAGGAACACTATTCAAGCCACTACAGTCTGTCCTCTGTCCATCCCCTCAAAAATAAATCTACATTCATTCTACATGCAAAATACCTCCCCCAAAGTCTTACCCCATTCCAGTATTAACTCTAAATCCAAAATTCATCTACCCAAAAGCTTCAAAATCTCAAAAAGTTCTAAATCTCATTATCTAAATCAGGGGTAAGAATCGGTATGGCCTATCCTGGGGCAAAATTCCTCTTATTTATGGACCTGTGAAACTAGAAAACAAGTTACCTGCTTCTAAAGTACAGTCATGTGCTGCATAACAATGTTTCAGTCAACAAAGAACCACATATACGATGATGGTCTCAAAATTATAATGGAGCTAAAAAATTCCTATCGCCTAGTGACTTCATAGCCATCATAATATCATAGCACATTGTATTTATTACTCATGTTTGTGGTGATGCTGCTGTAAACAAATGTACTGCACTGCCAGTCATATAAAAGTCTAGCACATACAATTAGGTACACTACATAATACTTGATAATGATAATTCACGACTATGTTACTGGTTAGTACAGTTTTTACTGTACTATACTTTTTATTGTTATTTTAGAGTGTATTCCTTTTACTGATTAAAAAAGAAATTAACCTTAAAACAGCCTCACGCAGGTCCTTCAGGAGGTATTCCAGAAGAAGACATTGTTATCATAGGAGATGACAGCTCTATGCATGTTATCACCCCTGAAGACCTTTCAGTGGGACCAGATGTAGAAGTGGAAGACAGTGATATCCATGGTCCTGACCCCGTGTAGGTCTAGGCTAATGTATGTGTGAGTGTCTTCATTTTTAACGAAAAAGTTTTAAAAGTAGAAAAATAAATAAATAATTTTAAAAATAGAAACACAGAATAAGGATATAAAGAAAGAAAATATTTTTGTACAACCATACAGGGTGTTTGTGTTTTAAGCTGTGTTATTATGAAATAGTCCAAAAATTGAAAAATTAAAATGTTTATAAGGTAAAAAAGTTGCAGTAAGCTAATGTTAACTTATTTTTATTTATTTATTTATTTTTTGAGACGTAGTTTCATTCTTGTTGCCCAGACTGGAGTCCAATGACGTGATCTCGGCTCACAGCAACCTCTGGCTCCTGGGTTCAAGAGATTCTCCTGCCTCAGTCTCTCAAGTAGCTGGGATTACAGGCATGTGCCACCACACCTGGCTAATTTTGTATTTTTAGTGGAGATGGGGTTTCTCCATGTTGGTTAGGCTGGTCTCGAACTCCTGACCTCAGGTGATCTGCCCGCCTCAGCCTCCCAAAGTGCTGGGATTACAGGCGTGAGCCACCACACCCGGCCTAATGTTAACTTATTATTAAAGAAAGAAACATTTAAAAAATAAATTTAGTGTGGCCTAAGTGGACAGGATTTATAAACTCTACAGTAGTGTCCAGTAATGTCCTAGGCCTTCACATTGACTCACCACTCACTCAGAGCAACTTCTAGTCCTGCAAGCTCCATTCATGGTAAGCACCCTATACAGGTGTACTATTTTTTAAATCTTTTATACCATATATTTACTATACCTTTTCTATGTTTAGATACATAAATGCTTACTATTGGGTTACAACTGCCTGCAGTATTCAGTACAGTTACATGCTATAGAGGTTTGTAGCTTAGGAGCAACAGGCTACACTATATAGCTTAGGTGTGCAGTAGGCTATACTATCTAGGTTTGGTTAAGTACACAACATGATAATCGCACAATGATGAAATTGCCTAAAAATGCATTTCTCAGAATGTATTCTCATTGTTAAGTGATGCATGACTGTACAATGGTGAGAACGGCATACTATAGACTATTTCAAAAGGAAAAAAATGGTCATAGAATCTACTAGCCCCTCAGTGGAAAGCCTCATTCTGAAGGCCCCACCACTGAGGTCCCTGTCCCAGACAGAATAGAGCAATCCACTTCCACCATCAACAACTGTCCTTACAACCTACATACATTTTTGCACATGTATAGCCAAATATGTCTATCTTTTCCTTTATAGCTTCTGTGTTTTTAACCTTGGTTAAGAGGGTTCCCCTGACCCTGTATTGTACATAGTCTCCTAATTTTCTCTAAAGATTCTAGTGTTTAATTTACATTTGCCTTTTTATATCTTCTGAAATTAATATTTTATTTCATGAAAGATGGAGTCCATTTTTATGTTTTTCAAGATGGACATCCAAATTACAATATACCAGTTATTTTAACAAATTCTTCCCCAAAATGGGTTTCAACTATGACAGTTGTCACTTATTAATTTCTCATATATACTGGGATGTAATTCTTGATTCTCTACTCTTTTTCACTGATTACTTTGTCTTTTCTTATGTCAATATCATATTGATTTGATAAAAGTGGCTTTTTGGTATGTCCCGAAGCTCGGTAAAAAGCAAATCTCCCCTCTCTAACTTGATGGTCTGAATGTCTCCTTTTTGATCCCCAAGGAGTCCATATGACAGTATAAAATGAGAGTACAGAGCAGCACTATCCAGTTGGTAGCCACTAGCCCAAATAAATTAATTAGCCATATGTGTCTGGTAATTACTAAGTTGAACAACTTAGAAGTTTACACTTCCATCATTGCAGTAAGTTTTGCTGTGTAACAGTGCTGGCCTATAGTTCCTGACATTTGCCTGTTTCCAAGGATGATTCTTCTGATGTACATTCTTCCTTCGACATGTTTCTTTTCCTCTCTTTTTCTCTTTTTGCAGGTGGCACGTGGGGTGATGGTGCTCATATCTCTAGACAAGCCACGCAGGGCCCTTTCTTCATATTGCTCATCTTTAAGGGTGGAAGTTCTGGAGAGGGTCACTACATAAATAATGTGAGGAGGATCTCTGATTCCCACCATGACACAGTAACTGGAAATGAACTTTTTTTCTCACCATAAACAGCTATAAAACTGGAGAAAATATCCACAATATGTATGTCTCACAAGAGACTTGTATCCAGAATTCTTAAAGAATGCTTTTAATATAAAATGACAAAAATTCCAATTTAAAAATGCATAAAATACTTGAAAAGAATCGTGGTTACCAGGGGCTGGGGTGGTTGACAGGGGATTGGGGAAATGTTGGTCAAAGGACATAAAATTTGGTTGAATAGGAGGGATAAGTTCAAGAGATTTATTTTATAAGCTGGTGACTGTAGTTAGCAATATATTATATTTTTGAAAAATGCTAGGAGAATGGATGCAAAGTGTTCTCACCATACAAATGAAAACTATGTGAGGTAATGCATGTATTAATTTGCTATATTTAGTTATTCCACAATGCATATACACTTCAAAACAATATATTGTACAAAGTAAAGGCATAAAATTTTATGTCAATTTATAGTAAATAAATAAATGAATGAACAAATGAATAAAAAGACACTTCATGAAAGAAAATATATGACCAACAAGCACATGAAAAGGTGTTCAATTTCATCAGTTATCAGAGAAATACAAATTAAAACCACAATATGATACCACGTCACACCCACTAAATGGTCAAAATTTAAGTCTAATAACACTAAAGTTTGGTGAAGATGGGGAGTAACTGAAATTCAGCATTGATGTGGGAGTGTGAAATGGTACAACCACTTCGAAAAACTGTCAGCTTCTCAGAAAGTAAACTATAAACCTATACTATGACCATTAACTCCACTTCAATTTACTCAAGAGAAATGGAAACTTATGTCCACAAAAAGAATTGTGAAAGAATGTTCACAGCACTTTCATTCATAATTACCAAAAAAATGGAGACCAACCAAATGTCTATTAGCAGAAGTCTGGATAAATAAACTGTGGTATATTCACACAATGGAATATCAGTCAGCAATAAAAAGCAATGAATTGCACATACATAGAATCTCAGAGACATTACGTTGAGCAAAAGAAGCCAAACAGGAAGAGTGTATACTCTCTGATTATGTTAATATGAAGTTCAAAAAAGACAAAACTATTTGATGCGGATAGAAATCAGAACAGTGATTGCCTATAGCAAGAAAGCAGAAAAGGGAAGTTAGAGATTGACTGCAAGGGTGCACAAAAAGGCTTTCTTGGGTGATAGAAATATTCTATTATGTTCTTGATTGGGATAGTGGTTACAGAGGTGTATACATTTGCCAGAATTTATTGAACTGTACACAAGATTTGTACCTTTGATTACAGGTAAATTTTACTTAATGCAAACAAACAAAAGTGACACCGAGGAAGAGAAAAGGGAGCATCCCATGTAGCCTTTGGTTTTAAATCAGGTATGATGGCTTAGAAAACTCTATGCCCAAATCTAGGTCTTTCCATGGGAGTGGTATACGTCTTCATCAGCTCTTGGCACATCCCTTAAGGGGAGGGCATCATTAACCTGGAAGATCTATTGGCTCAACTTTTGAGCTTACTGAACTGTTTTCTTTCATGGACTTACTGGTTTTTGTCTTGTTTGGTTTGTTTTTCTTTGTTCTCTGACTCTGGTAAACAGCAGTTTTATGGCAAGCTGTTGTCATCCTGCCTCATCTAGAGGAAGTTTATCTGGGCTGGAGAAAACAAAAATGACATATCCACGGTGTATTTCCTTCAACATTGCTTCCATTGTACTTCTTCAGGGTGGAAAAGGTCTGTACAGTGACAATCCCTATTCCACCATGGCCCACTCACTCCCATAGCCCATCTATAACATTATATCTAAAGGCATGCCTTTACTTATGTGCGTAGATAGTTACAGTCTCCTTTAGATCCTTTAGATCTTTAGAAAGCTATTTGTTAGCCCCCAGCATTAACCCATCACTCTGTCCAAGTTTCACTATACTTAGCAAATATTCATCACTATTTGGGTAGTAGTAGTAATTTCTTAGTTTCATTGTGGATGGAATTTTCTTTTGTTTTCCTTTGTTCAAATCTGTGGGGTTGGAGAAAAAGAGTGTAACAAAAATTCCTTTACTTCACCATCTTTTGTGGAAACCCTGAATCTAGTATGAGTTTTTAGAAATCCAGACTTGGCCCTGCTCCACCCATGGTCAAAGCGTTGACTGGGCTTTCATGGCTATTCAAAGATGCAATCTCAAAGCCCCAAGGTAGCTTCCAATGCTCTACATGATCTGGCTTTATTTAGCTCTCCAGTCTCATCTTGCTTCTCATTTGCCAAATCTAGGTGCTTCATTCTTTCTCACCTTCTTTTATTCTTTAAGATAACATTTGTTTTCCTTTTCAAATTACGAAAGTAACCATACAGACTGGTGGAGACTTGGAAAATATATGTAAGTATAAAAGAGAAATAAAAATCACTTATTTGTTTTTTTTACTTTTGAGTTGCATGAGTTTCCCAAATATTTTGGATATTAACAACTTATCATACATATGGTTTGCAAATATTTTCTCCCATTACATAGGTGGTCTCTTCACTCTGTTGATTGTTTTCTTTGCTGTGTGAAAGCTTTTTAATTTGTTGTAGTCCCACTGTTTATTTTCGCTTTTGTTGCCAGCGCTTTTGGTTTCATAGCCAAGAAATTCTTGCCAGTGCTTGCCAATCAATGTCAAGGAGCCTTTTTCCTGTCTTCTTCAAGGAGTTTTACAGTTTCAGATTTTGCATTGACAACTTTAATCCAATTCAAGTTAATTTTTGTATAACATATCCGACATGGTCCAATTTTATTCTTTTGCATGTGAATATCCATGCAATACAATAGTGTTTCTCCAACACTATTGAAGAGACTTTCCTTTCTCCAATGTCAATCCTTGCCACCCTTGTTAAAGCTAATTTTACATGTGGTTTATTTCTGGTCTCTAGTCTCCCCATTGATCTGGGTATCTGTTTTTTATACCAGAACCATACTCTTTTGATTACTAGAGTTTTGTAATATAGTTTGAAATTAGAGAATGCAATATCTCCAGTTTTGTTCTCCTTTCCAAAGAGTGTTTTGACTACTCTAGGTCTTTTGGGATTTCATACAAATATTAGAATTGTTCTTTCTATTTCTATGAAAAATGCCATTTGAATTTTAATAGGGATTGCATTGAATCTGTATTTTCAACGATCACTTTGGGTAGTGAGAAAATTTATCAATATTAATTCTTTCAATTCATAAACATGAGATACATTTCCATTTATTTGTGTCTTCTATAATTTCCTTCATCAGTGCTGTATAGTTTTCAGCATACAGATCTTTTGCCTCCTTGATTAAATTTATTCCTAAGTATTTTATTCTTTTTGATATTATTATAAAGGGATCATTTTTCTTAATTTCCTTTTTGGATAGTTCGTTGTTAGTGTATAGAAACACAGCTGATTTCTGTATGTTGTTGTATCCTGCAACTTTATTGAATTTATTAGTTCAAATAGTTTTTTAATTGAGTCTTTAGGGTTTTCTATATATAAGATCATGTCATCTGTAAACAGACAATTTTATTTCTTCCTTTCAAATTTGAATGCCATTTATTTACTTAGCCTAGCTTCTCTGGCTAGGACTTCCAGTAGTATGTTGAATAGTAGTAGTGAAAGTGAGCACCCTTGTATTATTTCTAATCTTAGAAGAAAAGCTTTCAGCTTTTCACCACTGAGTATGATGTTAGCTGTGGGTTTGTCATATATTGCCTTTATTATGTTGAGGCACATTCCTTCTATGCCTAATTTGTTGAGAGTTTTTATCATGAAAGGATAATTCAATACCAAAAAGACAAAAAACTCTATTCACAAATGTGATAAGAACCTGAATAGACATTTTTTCCAAAGAAAACACACAAATGACCTACACATATATATGTAAAGGTGTGCAACATCACTAATGATTAGGGAAATGCAAATCAAACCAAAGTGTATATCATCTCATGCTGTTAGGATGGCCAGTAGCAAAAAGGACAAGATATAAGAAATGTTGGTGAGAATGTGGAGAAAAGGAAACCCTAGCATACTGTTGGTAGGAATGTAAATTAATACAGCCATTATGGAAAAAAATATGCTGGTTCCTCACAAAATTAAACATGGTACTACCATACGATCTAGTAATCCCACTTCTGGGTATATATCCAAAGGAGATGAAATTGGTATCTCAAACAGGCATCTGCACCCCCGTGTTCATTGCAGCATTATTCATAATAGTCAATATATGGAAACAACCTAAGTATCCATTGACAAATGAATAAAGAAAATGTGATTGATATATGTATATGTGTATGTGTATAGATATTCCATTGTGTATATATAGCACATATTCAT
The DNA here is from genome assembly GCF_009764315.1 of Trachypithecus francoisi. Classification (NCBI taxonomy): domain Eukaryota; kingdom Metazoa; phylum Chordata; class Mammalia; order Primates; family Cercopithecidae; genus Trachypithecus; species Trachypithecus francoisi. The sequence continues at coordinate 99,479,896 of NW_022681471.1, forward strand.
ATTTATATATCATATTATTCAGCCATAAAAAAGAATGAAATCCTGCCATTTGCAACAACATCGATGAACCTGGAGGACATTAAGATAAGTGAAATAATCTGACATAGAAAGACAAATACTATATGGTCTCACTTACATGTGGACTCTAAAGAAGTCGGACACATAGAGGCAGAGTAGAATGGTGGTTACCAGAGTAGGAGGTTGGGGGAATGGGGACATGTTGGTCACAGGGTACAATCTATAAGATGAACAAGTTCAGGGGATCTAATGTACAGCGTGGGTGGTGACGGATGTGTTAATCTGACTGTGGTAATCATTACATAACCTATACATATGTCAAATCGTGAGTATTCTCCCATGCTATCATTTCCCATCATCATATTTTAAGTTATAGTGAACATTAATAAGCACTTACTCTGTACACAGTACTACTGAGATAAGTACTTTACATGCATTTTCTCATTTAATCCTCACAACCATCCATGAGGTAAATGTTTTGACATTCCCATTTCACAGATAAGAAAATCAAGGCTTAGGGAGGTTAAGTAACTTGCCCAAAATCACACAGCTGGTAGTGCTAGAGCTGAACCTGAACTCACATGAATAAGACTTAACACCTCTCCTGAAGTGTCAATTGAGTATTTTTAAAACATTGATTAAGTATTGAATAGATGGCAAAAAAATTTATAACTTATATGTAAGTATAGAGAATCACGATACAAAGAACAAAAATAACCCAACACCCCATTTAAGTCACACACACTTGCCTGTGACAGATCCTCAAAATAGCCTTCATAGAAGTGATCACAATTGGTATTAAATAACATTGGCTCTAGGATTAAAATTCCTCAATGTAAAGAAGACAAAATCTCCTCCACTGCTCAGGTTAGAGCAGGCCCTTTGCCTCTCCAGAAGGTCCAGATCAGTTGGGCGGTGTGAGTATAGTTCTGGTGGATGCTTCTCAGGTATGTCCTTCTCAGGAAACTTCTGCACCAAGAGAAGTAGGAGAAATCAGAGTAAGGTCACGCAATGAGGCAGCTTTAGTGGCCTTAGGAGCAGTCTTATCAAAGTGGGCAGTGACTGGGAGACAAGTGGGCAAAAACAGCTGGTGATGAACACTCTAGGTAGACAAGGTAAGGATGACAGCATAGCCAGTGACAGCACCTGTAGTGGCAGCAGGAAAGCTTAAGTAGCTAAGGAGAGGAGATAAGTTTAATTTGATACCTAACTGAGTGGCTCTGAGTCATTCTGAGGGAAGTGAATGAACTTTGAGGTTTTAGCAACTCTGTGAGGTTTAGGGAGCTCAGTGCCATTCCATTATCTTTCCATTATCAAAGCAATTTTTACCCACACCCGTGTCTGTCCATACTCCTGGCTAGTGTGGGCTGGGCAAGTAAGGATTAATCAATATTTAATAAAATGTAAGTTTTACTTCCCAGACTACTTACTTCATACAGGTGTAGGGGCTCATCCACTACTTTCTGCTGTCCTGTGGGTGAACTTTAAAGTTGCACGAATTCTCCTTAATCAGGCAGGCACTTCCAATAGACCTGGACAAGCAGCATCTAGAAGCGATACCTTTGCCACCACCAGTGTCTGCACCTCTTCTCCACCACCTTCCACCAGTAACGTAGTTCAGAAAACTTCTCATTCCTTGACCGGACTGGTTTGCAATGGCCTTCTAAGCGTCATCCTTGCTTCTGGTCTCCCTGCTATATTTGCCACAAAATTCTTCCTGTTTAAATTATTTTTAATTATAGAAAATGGATCTATATTTCCAGTTAAAGTAATATAACGAGTTATGTTTAGAAAAATTTCACTTCTATTTCTGTGCCCTCCACCCTGCTTTCCCCCTCTCCTTTATAGGCAAATATTTTCATTAGTTCTTCATTTGTCCTTCAGTTATTTTTTTCATTTTTGGCATATACAAGCAAAATGTGTGTCTGTGTGTATTTATTAGTATTTTCTCCCTTTCTTAAATATAAGATAGCATGCAAAATACGCTAGGTTGTATCTTTTTTCTTAATGGCATATCATGGAGATGCATTTATGTATAGAAATCACCTTTGTTCTTTTTTATGGGGGCATAATATTCCATTATGGGAATATACTATTCTATTTCCAACCAATCTTCTGTATTGAACATTTGGGTTATTTAAAATACTTTTATTGACATCTAATTTAATAAAAAATAAATTTGGTAGCAATGTCACTCTCCTGCTCAAAAAACGCTGGCTTTCTATCACTTGCAGAATCCAAGTGCCTTAGAAGGTCTTTTAAAGTCCATCCCAGTCTATCTTTTCACACTTTTTTTCTCCCCCATCCACCTTGTATTTTATGTGGCAGCCACAGTGGAACCTGCCTTCTCCATTCCTCAAATTTACCCTGTATATCGCTCATGCAGTTCCCTCGACCAGAATTATTCTTCCTTTCAGTCGCTCCTCTTCCACCTCTGCCCTTCATGTTGATTGAAATTATTCCTCAATGCCTAGAAGAAAAGTAATTTCCTTCAGGATTTCTTTTCTGAGTCCTGTCCCCATCCACACCTTCCCCTAAGTGAAATTAATCTCTTCCACCTGGTCTTCCTAAAGCATCATGCTTGTATTTTTATATTTCATTTTTGCAACTTACATCTTGCAGTATTTTCTGGTTATTTATGTATATTTCTTCCCCCTCCACCTCAGTAGATCACCGAAAAACAATTTCGGCACAGAGCTTTTACATGGTAAAGTGATCAATGTATATTCATTGAATTGTTTGTTTTTATTAAATGTCTGTAAAAATAAAGCACACATAATAACCAGGGCCAACATTGCTTATGGCTTTGAGAAACAAACGAATGTCGGGAGGGCATGGTGGCTCACGCCTGTAATCCCAGCACTTTGAGAGGCTGAGATGGGTGGATCGCTTGAGCTCAGGAGTTGAGAACAGCCTGGGCAACATGGTGAAACCCCTATCTCTATAAACAATACCAAAACTTAGCCAGGCATGGTGGTGTGTACCTGTTGTTCCAGCTACTCAGGGAGCTGAGGTGGGAGGATCACTTGAGCCCAGGAGACAGAGGTTGCAGTGAGCTGAGATCACCCCACTACACTCCAGCCTGGGTGACAGAGTGAGACCCCATGTCAAAAAAAAAAAAAACGAATGTCACTCATACTTGCTTTGTTTTACTCAGCTGAGTGGTGGGTGAAGGCCTAAAGCAATTACTGAAGAAATAAGAATTATCTGAACAATGGAAGGTCGTTATTTTTGTTTGTGTAGCATATTTATGTAGTTTTAAACTTACCATGCCTTGACACATCAGCTTTACTCTTAATAGCTTTTTGTCAGCTACACTAAATTTCAAATTAAGCTAGTTAGATTCCATCCAGAATGACTGCAAAGCACTTGTAGAGTTTAAGTGTTTTATTGATAACTTAAAATCAGCATTTAAATTTAAGGACATGACCAAACTCAAGATGCATACATTACATGTATGTATTTTTGGTACAGCAATTATACCTCAATAAAGCTAAAAAAATTAATCTAAGGACATGAGTATCACTGCGCAATGAAATTTACATGGCAGATTCAAACTATTTATGGGGTCTCTACCAGGTGTACAGATCTGATCTGTTAAAATACACTAAAAGCCTTTGGAAATATTTACTTCTTTCTGTTATAGGAAAAAAAAATGACAATTTTTATAAACCATCATAAGAAAAAGTTTTAATAAGCTTTTTCAAGGGAAATTTAGACAATTCAATACAAAGTTTCTGATTCTCAGCCGGGCACAGTGGTTCATGCCCGTCATACCAGCACTTTGGGAGGCTGAGGCAAGAGAATCGCTTTAGCTCAGGAGTTCGCGACCAGCCTGAGAAACATGGTGAAATTTTGTCTCCACAAAAATTACAAAAAACTAGCTGGGCATGGTGGCAGGTGCCTGTAGTCCCAGTTACTTGGGGGCTAAGGTGGGAAGATCACTTGAGCCCAGGAATTTGAGGCTGCAGTGAGCTGAGATCGCGCCACTGCACGCCAACCCTGGGCAACAAAGTGAGACCCTGTCTCAGTAAATAAATAAATAAAGTTTCTGATTCTAGAGATAAAAGCCTTTTCAAACATTTGGGAAGACTCCCAGGAATCACATCAACACTGACAGGATTCTGTCAAGTTCTAATTGACATGAATATTTTTGGTGAGCTAACAAATGTTAGCTGTGCTAGGTCATATATTCAATTCATGTATAGATCATAGAGCCTATACCTTAAAAGGTTTATAATCTCATTAAATGCATAAAATTCTCAATGAGAGAACTGTCAAAGAATTCGTTGGTCCACCACCGACACTGTCCAAGGTGATGACCATGAAAATAAATAGAGCCCATGCATAGCCCTAGCACAGAACTCCCATTTGTAGCATTGTTCCTAGCACTTCATAAATATTTATGAGATTAACAAATACATATTGGAGATATTGTGGAGAAAAAAGACTAAACCGCTTGACTTTGTGGTAAATTGTATGTGGGAGGCAAAGGAGAGGAGAAAAAGCAAAGTGATGAAGTTAGGAACCTGGGCAGCTGATGGGGGCCCTTGGATGGTAATACTGACAGCAATTTCAAGAAAGGAATATTATCTCAGGTTTTGGCAGATTAGTGTTCAAAAAGCACTGAACCTGGCCCCAGAAATTGTGAATTAAAATTGTTAAGTCACATCTTAAAGGTAAGGTACACAGATGAAGATTTGAAAAGCATAGAATTCCAAGCAACGGTTAAAAATGAAGCAAATGAGCTCATCTATGCGAGAGACTATAGCAGAACGATTTTAAGCAGTCACCTAGCAATGCTGTTAATGAACACTATTACCTGAACATTTTTGTTGACCTTATTAGGGTTGTTCTCCCATTAGTGTTAGTAGGTGCTCCGTAGAGATAAATAGTAAAGATACCCCAATTCTGAGAAAGAACCATTTTAGTGCCAGAATTTCAGAGGCTTCCCAAGTAGTCTGTTCAATTTGTGATCAGATGAAATATGGTCAGTTCATATTCCATTCCATGTTTAAAGCTTACATTTTTCTAAAAACATTGATCTGGCTATCTCTAAGCCAGTGGAAGCAGAAACTTACTGTGAGTCAGGGTTGCTCTGGCTGAGGTTTATGGACGGTCTCTTCCAGTCTCTCATTTAAATCCCTCCCTGCCTTCCTGTAGCACAAGTTGTAAAGTGCTCTGTAACCCCGTGACCAGGAGAAATGAGAGGCTCTGCTGAGACTGTAATCTCACTCTAAACAGGTCTCCGGCAAGGGCTGGTGAGTGGTGATACATCATGCAGCTCTCTCCTCTAAGGCGCCCAGTGTCACCTCCACAGTGCTCCTCGCTCCTGCTGGAAGACAGCAGAGCTTCCGGCTAGCACCAGACCGAGGTCTCCTGCGCGGTAGCATGCACAGTGCATTAGCTGCTGAGCAATAGGCCTGGCCCACAGCCTAATTATTAACATTTGAAAGTCGGATGCTGGGCGACTTCAGCAATAGCTTCTATGACATTAGAAAATATAGATTTTTAGGCTGGGCGCGGTGGCTCAAGCCTGTAATCCCAGTACAATGGGAGGCTGAGGTGGGTGGATTGCTTGAGGTCGGGAGTTTGAGACCAGCCTAGCCAACATGGTGAAACCTCAACTCTACTAAAAATACAAAAATTAGCCGGGTGTGGTGGCGGGAGCCTGTAATTCCAGCTACTTGGGAGGCTGAGGCAGGAAAATTACTTGAACCCGGGAGGCAGAGGTTGAAGTGAGCTGAGATCGCACCACTGCACTCCAGCCTGGGTGACAGAGTAAGACTCCGTCTCAAAATAAATAAATAATCAAAGTAAAAATATAGATAGATTTTTCCTCTCATACTTACTGGACAGACCTATTGCATATTAATTTCTGCATATACTGTCAGTGTGATTGGAGAAGACATTTCCACCATGACTACTGTGACTATTGATCACAGCAAGGACAAGCCACATTTTTCTGGGACAGTAAATACTAAACACATATTGGAAAATAAATAAAAGAAATACTCACTTGACTATTATTTTTAAATACAAAAACTAATATTAATTGTATTTATTTAACGATTTAGGTGCTAGGTCCTGTAAAAATCAAAACACCATTAAAACCCCCTCATTGTGGATAGTATCCGTGTCCATAGAACTTTTTACGTAAGGCAGACAGACATTAGAGCCACATCTCACACATTCAATCAATAGGCCATAATGATTCATAAATATAGAGAATTCACTTAAACGTCTGACCTTTCAGCCTCTGAAAAAGCCTTCGGAGTTCCAAGGATTTGCTAATATGCACTTAAGAGAATATTTTAGGCTGGACATATCAGATGCTGGACAATAGGGGTTACCTTTCAGGAAAGGAATTTCTTCCACGCCCTGTCCGACACATGAACCTCAGCTGAATGTGGCTCTGGGGAGAGAAAAAGGGTTACTTAACGCCAGATCCAACATTTTCCTGCAGTCACTGACAAATTCTGATAAGTCACATCCTGAGTGTGGTTAGTGCTGTCATGTTGCTCCTTTCTCCAAGGAAGCCAAGGACCAACACATCCACCGAGTGCTCAGCAGATCATGGGAGGGAAGCATCTGTTACAGAGACACAACAGTGAGATGGCTTGGAATTGCTCCCATTGTTAATTTTCATTGTATCTAGGGTTAACCCTAGATAACCCTCTCATTAAGGACAGGTGCTTGCCTGATCTCTGGTTCATTGATTGAAAGTTCTTTTGTACTGTGGCTGCAAGGGGAATATATACATATTCAAAATTATTCACTTCATTATCTTATGTCTCAGCTGTTTCACCTGAAAAGCTAAAAGAATAATAAGAAGAATATCCAGGACAAAGTGGCTGTAAAAAAGTGATAAACACAAATATTTAATAAGTACTTTAGGTAATAATAATAAAAATAATAATACTTCACATGTGTAGAATAATTTATACTAGGTAATGCTTTGTAATTCACTTTGCATACACTGTATAGGACATTTAAATCTCAAAGCTAACCTACAAAGTGTACAAATACTGTATAAATGATAAATAACTAATACCAAAAGCAAATTCGTTTAAAAATTAACTTTACAAATGACATTATTTTAAATGAATGGAAAATCATTCTTTTAGTAATTTAACATTGGCACCAACACCCCAGAAAGATCGACCATTTGACCTCGGCTTTAAAGTTGTCTTCATTGTTAATTTCCATAAAAACCTTAACATTGTCTAATTATAGGGTTCTGCATTCATTGATCTCACTAATTCAACTGTTTTATCTGAGTACCTCTCCTGAATTGATAAATCTAAATTGCACATTTTCTAAACTGCTAAGCTCAGGAGAAATCTTGAAGGTGGCCCAGATGGCTGTTGGAGTCTTTTGCACCCATCTAGCACCATCTACTGTAATTTTGCAATATTGGATTTATTGTCCTTTTCTCAAACTCATGATGTTCCAATTCCTTTACACCCTGTCCAGGCATTACTCAGTCCAACACAGGATTAAATGTATGGTTAAATTGAAAACTAAGCAATTTTGGTAGCAAAACATACTACAGAGGCATTTAAACTTCATGTTGCCATTCGATTTTATCATCAAGGAATAGGTTTCTCAGATAGCCTGGATCATCTTGAAGTCTGTTGTTGCATAAGCTATATTTTTGCTAGAAGTCTTTCTAAAGGGAATGAGTAGTTACATATGAAAAAAACTGTAAAGACTTTGCAATTGCTTTGTCCCAGAAGAATGTGTATTCACATGATTCACACAACTTATCGTTTTATCATTTGTCTGCCTCCCTGGAAGTAATAGGACATAAAGAGAATGAAATCAATATTCTTTTCTACTTGCCTAGCACAAATGGATACTTACTTGGGGTCAATAGTCCTTTTTGAAGGTTTTATGTAATGCTCAAAAATACCTCTGCACGAGGTAGGGAGAGGCCAGAAGATGGAATGATGAGGGAAACATACAGTTAACTGCGGTCATTACCAAGGTCCTGTCTTTTGTTTGGGGCTGTGGATTCGCAGTTGCTTATTACAGTATTCAAACTAACCAAAAAATAGAATGAAAAATTAAAGTAAGTCATAAAGGGACCAGCGATGGAGTTAGTCATAGACCAACTCCTTGCTCCTGCAGTCCAATGCTAAAAGGAAAAAAAAAAAAAGAAGAGAAACTACTCCTACTTTGATTTGCATATTGGAAACTGAAGACTTTCTGCCTAGTGAGTTTTGCCAACTGAGGCAACAATCCAAGTTGGACACTCAAGACTAGTTAGGGGATACCTACCTAGGTTCCTGATCTCCAAAGGAGTTTCCAGGTCACAAGCCTCTCTGCAGGCTACTCTATCTTTATGTGTTGCTGTGACGCTGATTGGCCTAAAGTGCAGCACTCCTCTCATCAGGAGACGATACATGCATCAAGAGACAGGCACAAGAAGGCAACACTGTTCATGGTAGCTCCAAACTCGAAACAATCCAAATATCTGCCAGCAGCAGAATGGATCAATGTGGTATATTCACACAAAGGAATACTCTATAGCAGGGATGTCCAATCTTTTGGCTTCCCTTGGCCACATTGGAAGAAGGATTGTCTTGGGCCACACATAAAATATACTAACAATAGCCGATGAGCTGAAAGAAAATCTCAAAAAAATCTCATAATGTTTTAAGAAAGTTTATGAATTTGTGTTGAGCCACATTCAAAGCCATCCTGGGCCATATGTGGCCCATGGGCTGCAGGTTGAACCAACATGGCCTACAGCAAAAAAAAAAAAAAAAAAAGGAAGAAAGAAAAAAGAGAACTACAGCTCCCACAGCATCACGGATGAAGCTCACAAATACAACACTGAATGTAAGAACCAGATGCAAAATAATATATACTACATAATTGCACTTACACAAAGTTTGCAAAACCAGCAAAAGTAAACTATGTTTGAGGAATGCATGCCTAGGTGGTAAAACTATAAAGAAAAGTGAAGATGCCATTATCATAAAAGTCAGATTAGTGGTTACCTTTGAGGGAGTGATGAAGTGATTAGAAGAACACGTGAAGAGGGGGCCTCTGAGGTGCCAGCAAATGTTCTGTTTCTTGACCTGTGTGTTTGTTTGATGACAATGTCTTTAGTTAACACTTCTATATACTTCCCTGAATTTGTGGTATATTTCACAATACAAAACAGTTTAAAAACAAATAACGAAAACCTTCTTACAGATCTCTATTGCCCACCCAATTCTTCACCGTATTAATTGGAGCTCCCTTTGTCTGCTCCCAGCTACTGGTCTTGTCTGACTTCATCATCTCTCCATCATGACACCATGTTCAGATCATATTGTACTCTTCAGTGACTTTTTTTACTTTTTCTACTTCCTTGCCCACTCCCTTCTCTAACCCCATTCCCACCCATTGAATTCACACCTATCTTTAAGGAATAGCCAAACCAAGACTTCCTTCATGAAATCACCCTTGAACTCCTTGGTCAAAAGTAATATCTCCTGCCTCTACATTCTTATTTCCATTTGGACATTCCTGATAGCAGTTACCATATTCACCTTGGTCTTGTAGTGTATGTGTATGTGTGTGTGTGTGTGTGTGTGTGTCCTCTTTTTCCATAAGCAACACAGCTCTGAGCACAGTACGTTCTCAATAAATGTAAAATAAATTCACTCTTCGGTAGAGAAATGAGAATTTGCTGTTTGGTTTGTCCACAGGAAAAAAGTCACTTTTGTTATGGGGATGCTGAGAAATAACTCAACCCATCCAGCAGAGTATACTGGCTGTTATGTGGGTTAGGCTACGCAATTCTGGGAACTAGCTTGCAGCTCCCAAGTAGGTTATACAAGTTACTCTATACTGCTGGTTCCAAATCAGTTTTGTGTAATGTATCTGGAAGGCTCCAGAACAAGATTGTTCTACCCGCAGCCCATGGGCCACATGCGGCCCAGGACGGCTTTGAATGTGGCCCAACATAAATTTGTAAATTTTCTTACAACATTATGAGATTTTTTTGCGACTTTTTTTTTTTTCTCATCAGCTGTCATTAGTATTAGTGTATTTTTTGTGTGGCCCAAGACAATTTTTCTTCTTCCAGTGTGGCCCAGGGAAACCAAAAGATTGGATGTACCTGCTCTAGAAGCTATAGGTAATTCATAATGCACATGGAGATATTCTGTCTGCATGTGAGTGTTTATAGAGATCACACATAGAGCCACGACTCTGTGAGCATGTATATGAGTGTATGTGTGCATAGGGGCGGGCATAATGTGTAATTACTTTGCAAATTACTTTGTAAATCCACAATTTACAAATGTGTATGTTATTTGGTATAATTCCGAACACCTCACCCTCCCCTCCACAAAGTCTGTGGATCGGTCAGAGGAGAGAATAAAACTGGGCATTAGAGAATCTCGCTCTTGTCACCCAGGCTGGAGTGCAGTGGCGTGATCTCGGCTGACTGCAACCCCCACCTCCCAGGTTCAAGCGATTCTCGTGCCTCAGCTACCCAAGTAGCTGAGATTACAGGTGTGGCCCACCAGGGCTGGCTCATTTTTTGTATTTTTAGTAGAGATGGAGTTTCACTATGTTGCCCAGGCTGGTCTGGAACTCCTGGGCTCAAGCAATCCACCTGCCTTGGCCTCCCAAAGTCCTGGGATTACAGGTGCGAGTCACCGTGTCCTGCCTAGAAAAGACTCTTAAGGCAACCACAAAGTTATTTGTAAGTTGGTTAGCTATCTGTATCCATAAGGATATTCATAAGTTAGTAATTCCTGAGTCAAGAAATACCTACATTGTGACTGTGTGTGTATGTGCTATGGCCTATTTTTAGGGGCCTGTTCATTAGCAAATGAACATGTCTGTTTTGGTTGACTTCACACAATCATTCAAAAGTAACTGAAGTATCACCAAATTTTGAAGGAGGGCTTATAGTAATGCAAATGCTGACTTAGATAGAAGTTAAAGCTAAATAGAAAAATAAACAATGAACCTTTTAGAGAAATTCCTTGAGAACATTACTTGGGTTACTTTGAAAGGCACAGAAAGTATCTTTGGATAAAGGGTCCTGTTGATCTGTTTAGCTCAAGTTAGAATTAATTGTTCAGATGCAAGTGTAGGGAGAGGGGAGATTGACATTAGTGGTTGTTTTGCAGGACCGTTAGTATAGGTATAGGATCACAAATAAGTTACTTTTACATGTGGACTCTAAAATGCATTATACACATATGAAGTATTAGATGCAAAGTATAGTTAATGGCTAACAAATGTTTGAAATTCAAAGTAATTCCAGGAAAGCAGGAATGAAATGAGTCCATGTTATATTCATTACGCAAATGGCCTCAAACATTTGAGATGTTTCCCAAACATCCTGTGAATTGCTGGCTTCAACATGTTGCAATTGAGTTGATTTAAATACTATTAAGAAAATTAAGTAGAAGTCGTCAAGACAATATACCTACAATGATCTGTGAAGGAGTACTTTTAACTTAGAAACAGGAGACGTTTCCTTGTACTTTTTCTCAGGTTCTAGATGAAGTATAATTCAAGAAATGAAGTCATATGATTAGAAAATATCATTAACATTCTTTGTTATTATTTCATGACCTTTTTTATGATTTGGATAGTTTCTTTATAAGTCCCTTATGCAAACTCTAAACCTAAATGGTTATCTCTGTTTTCAAAGACTTTGGGACTGCCTGTGAATTTTATGTAGTTATCCATAAGGGAACACAGCAAAAAGATAGGCTGCTGTTTGATTTTACTTTGAATTTGCTAGTTTAAAATTGTTGCAGCTACATTTTTCATTGAGTTTCTCTGAAGAAATGTGGAGTTTTGCTTTTGAATTCCAAGACTGTTCTTTTTTATTTTATTTATTTATTTTTTTACATTATCATTGTGTCATTGGCAGTTTACAAGTATTTTTCAGTTGTGGATGCTGAAGAAAATGAAATAAACCATAATAAAAATAATTTTGTCCAGGTGGTACATAAATCAGTTGAGGAAACACAGTTCTTTGTGGCAAATAAAAAACATATGTATTACCTAGTGTACTGAAATGTTATTATTCATCAAACGAGTGTTATAGATGTGTTAGGATTTAGATACGTGAGGGAGAAGAATATTTGGGTAGAACATAGCAATTTGCATATTTTACTTAATGTAGAATAATTGGGAACAAATATGTAAGGAATTTTATATGAATTAGACAAAGCCAAATTTCATTTCAAGGATATATGGGGATTTCACCATTAGGAAGATTATTTGCTATTTTCTCTTAATTTACTATTTGTTTGGGTTTTTGTTTATTTGAGACAGGGTCTTGCTTTTTCGCCCAGATTGGAGTGCAGTGGCGTGATCATAGCTCACTGCAGCCTTAAACTTCTGGGGCCAAGTTATCCTCCCACCTCAGCCTCCCAAGTAGCTAGGACTACAGGCGAAAGCTACCATGCCCAGCCACGATTTATTGATTACTACTGAACATTATTATCAAACTCCAACTAGAGAATTAAAAAATAAAAACCAGAGCGGATAAAATGCAAACTAGAAAAATATCTGATTACCATTATAATCTGGAAGTAATACAAATGTTTAATTATGTGTATGTGTCTATGTTTGCATGTATTTAGAGTATATGGATATGCAATGCATTTTTTATTTGACTAGTTACTGTGGTACTTAAATTATTTTTCTAAACTGAAACAGACACTTTTATCTATGTTCTTTCTGCATTTATGTATACAGATTATGCTATATTATTTTATTTTTTCCTTATTAATGTATTGTTTTATAATTTTCTGATTGTTTTGTATGTTTTGCTACCCAATTTAATTACAACTTAAATATATTTTGTAACTTCTTTTGTTACCTTCCTTCAACTACTCTCATAAACTACTTAATACATAAGACATTTAGGTACTTAAAAGTGCTTTTAAACAAATTAATGAATTTATTTATTTGCTATTATTTACTTTTGAGATATCTTTGTAAATTTGGCTAAGAGTTTAAAAATCTGATGCAGGAATATAAAAACTTTTAGAAAGTTATACTTTACAGCCAATCATCTTTATATTTTCACATTTTTTCATTTCTTTGCATTTTTTTATATTCTATGCCAATTTTGCATCAAAGGCAGGTGTTCCAGGTTTTACTGAAAGTAAGTGAAATATAATTTTGCTCCTTTGCTATGACATTTACTGAGCAGGAAGGAGCTATCTTAATTTTAATTTTTAAAACACTTCTCATGCATTATTTTTGTCCTCAAAGTATTTCTTGATTTAATCAGGATTTTTATAATGTATCCCAGATTATAGCATCTAGTGGCAACTTTTTAAAGTGGAAAATTTCTAATTATTTTTCTCCTAAATCAAAACCTATAATGTATTTGTAATGAATTTAATATGAATTAAATAAATGCTGTAATCATTAACTTCTTAAATGAGCTTGATATGTTTATCACTGAAAATGAAGTTTTGTCCTAAGACATTTGTTGATTTGTTATGCACAAGTCATTTCATCTTTGATGATAAATTCAATCTCTCTGTTGTTTTTGTTTTTGTTTTTGTTTTGAGACAGAGTCTCCCTCTGTCACCCAGGCTGGAGTGCAGTGGTACGATCTTGGCTCACTGCAACCTCCACCTCCCAGGTTCAAGCGATTCTCCTGCCTGAATCTCTCGAGTAGCTGGGATTACAGGTGCTCGCCACCACACCCGGCTAATTTTTGTATTTTAGTAGAGACAGGGTTTCACCATGCTGGCCAGGCTGGTCTCGAACTCCTGACCTCAGGAGATCCACCCGCCTTGGCCTCCCAATTCAATCTCTTTAAGTTTCTTCTTACCCTCCCCTTCCTCCTCCTTCTCCTCCTCCTTCTTCTACTTCACCTGAAAGTCATAAAGGGGTACAAGTAATAAAAAATTCTCAGAGAGTTATGAACATCTTGAAAAATAACATAGGTTAGAAAAGATCTGTGTGAATGATGACACAAAACAAAACCAGAATGTTCTTTCTCATGTAAGAGTATTTTACATTAATACATGTGTTTATTCATTTCAGCACACAGATTGGTTTAAAAAAATCCAAGACTTAATGGAATCAATTAATATAGGTTAAAATTGTCACATATGTAATATCATATTTTATAACATCAGAACTCTTGATATAAACCTGTCATTATATGAAGATTCAGATTTAAGGAATATGTGCATCCCCTGTGGTTGTGCCTGAGTATATGAGTGTGTTAGGTGGTCAAATATCAAATGGAAGAGAGGGGACTTGATTGACATAGTGTTACTTGACTTGTCACCTAGTCACACTTCACACAATGCTGGGTTTTAAAAGTGAAACCAACTGATAATTAGAATATGTTGGCAGGAGTTTCTATCTTGAATCTAGCTTAGTGCTTAGAACATGGTTGAATGTGCTGAATTAATGAATATTTGGATGACGTATGAACCACTTTATTAAAGCGTTAAGATTGGCCTATTGCCTTATAATTCTGGATCCTTACAAATAGAGGGTGCTTTAGGAAATCTTAGTTCACAGTTGGTGTGTACTTTGTGGGATGTGTAGTGGAGGGTAATGGTGACAGGGCACATTCTTCACCTCATTCAGCTTTGGGACCAGAAAAGCAGGGGCAAGTGTTTCAAGGAAGTAGGGCGATCAAAGAACTGATGGCTTTTTCGTGGTTAAAGGCACTCAGGTTTTATGACATTTTCAACATCCTCTAGTGAAAATAAATAATGTCACAATTTGTCAGATGAGTGGTCCACCAACCTTGTGCTATCTCTGAAGGTGATACCAACGCTTTCAAAGAATGTGGCAATTTGTATCCATGACATCATCCTCAGAGGCTAGGGATGTAACCTGAACCTGCCTAATTTCCCCTCAGTGAACAGTTATGGTTCTGTTATCAGTGAATTTATCTATATTTGCCTTGACCACATTTACCTTCTCATCCTGCCCAGCTTAGTGAGTATAATGAGTTCCATGTGTTTACTAGTTACTGCATAGACAAGTTCTTCATGTTTCTTCCAAAACCATACCCTGTAAGTTTTACGGTAGACTGTGCATTCCAGACTTTCATCAGTAAGTTCATGTTCACCCTGGTCATACCTTCTTCTTGATGTCTTGGGTGTTGAACACATCCCCTGTATTGTCATACAAAGTAATTTTCTTACGTCTGAAATACACCTGTGTATTTAAAGTTCTGAAAAATTATTTCATCAAGAAAAGAGTTTTTCAGTGTTAGATTTTGGAAATTCCCGATTGGTTTTGTAACAAAGACAAAGATTTGGTACGCAAACACTCCTAGCCAGAGCACATACAGACTTTCATAATTCACTCAGATATACCAGTCTAACCCTCAATATGTGATAAAAATTGATTATCCATTTAAAGTTGTTTCATGGTCCATGCATGCGTTTCCACTGGTGTTTTAAGTGGCTTTACATAGAGTGAAATAGCATTACTTAAACAGTAAAGTATAAACATAATATGGTTCGTTTATTAAGGTCCCAATGCTGCAGCTGGAAGGCATCTCAAGCAGTCTTGATGCATAGAAAATATCAATGTTCTTCATTTCATAACTACTGAGACAATTTAGATACCTCACTGTGGACTATGATTCTTCTCTTCTTCCTCTCTTGCAAATGATAAGACCCTATGCTTTTTTCTTTTTTTCTAATTCAAGCCATTTCAAGTCGGCTATGCATTGCTCACACAAGTTGTTTGGTAACAAATATTGTAGCTTAAATTTCAGAGTGAATTGAAATCCATTTCAATGTAAAAGGCAGGAGTTGTTATCTTTGTTGATGGTTATTGAGAAGAGGGAGTTTGATCAGCAAGATCATGAAAAAAAGGCAAATAAAACTATTGAGTTTTTGCATAAAATCCTAGTGAAATTACTCAAATCTGGTCTACTTTGAGCCTTGGTTATATCCAAAAACATCAGGGATGCTTGTTGTAGCAGACACTGTTAGTGCCCCACCTGGACATTCACCATCTCTGTGCAAGTCAACCAGATGGCCCTCACCTGAACACAGCTGCAACTCTTTGTCTTTGGACTTTCTCTGGTTGTCAGAACCACCTTAGTTCACCTATTTGTCAACCTGGAAGTGCCGGAGAGTTAACAATTGAAGTTGACAAATATCCCATCTTACCTGTATCCTGAGGTGAAAATCTTGAGTGAATGCTTTATTGGCTTTCTCCCCTTCCTCACTCCCCATCAGTGCTTCCCGGCATTACCTCCCAAATAAACTGCATGCTCTCACACTCCCGCCTCAGGGTCTGCTTCTGAGAGAGTTCAGTCTTAGACAATCTTATATCTATACACACACACACACACACACACACACACATATATATACACACACACACACATATATATCGTGGTGATATATGATATACTGTATATATGATACATATATTTCATGTATTTCACGGTGTGTGTGTGTGTGTGTGTGTGTGTATTAGGTGGTCAAATATCAAATGGAGGAGAGGAGACTTGATTGACATAGTGTTACTTGACTTGTCACTTAGGCACACTTATATATATACATATTACATATATATACACACACCATGAAATATATATTTCATATATATATGAAACAACTTTAAATGGATAATCAATATATATATTCTCCAGTCAAACCTCAGGTCAACTGAATCAGTATCTGAGGGGAGTGAGGTCCAGGAAATCCATACTTTTAATACATACAGTTATCCTCATGTGTAGCTCAGTTTAGGAAACACTGCACGCTTTCACCACAATTTCTATTTCCCAGCAGATCTCAACAGTGAGAAGGAGAACTAGAAATGGCTTTCAGAACATGGCCGCTGTATTAGTCTGTTCTCATGCTGCTAATAAAGACATACCCAAGACTGGGTAATTTATAAAGGAAAGAGGTTTAGTTTAATTGACTCATAGTTCAACATGGCTGTGGAGGCCTCAGGAAATTTACAATCATAGCGGAAGGGAAAGTAAACACATCCTTCTTCACATGGCTGCAGGAAGGAGAAGTGCTGAGCAAAGGGGGAAAAACCCCTTATGAAACCATCAAATCTCATGAGAACTCACTTACTATCACAAGAACAGCATGGAGGTAACCACCCCCATGACTCAATTACCTCCCACTGGATTCCTCCCACAACATGTAGGGATTATGGGAGCTACAATTCAAGATGAGATTTGGGTGGGGACAGAGCCAAACCATATCAGCAGCCATCAGTGAAGTGGTATTCACAGTGCTAAAACATGGTTTCTACCACATTATTCTTGCTGGGAGTCCCACAAATTGAAGGAAACTGTAGGTGAAGTTTGAATTAGGGCAACCTGCCCAGATATTTCTAGACTTGAGGAGGTCATTCTGTTTGTTTTCTTTCCCATGTGGATGCTGTGAGTTAAGCAGAGGATCCTGAGTTGGCTACACATCAAAATCACTGGCATGCACTTAAAACTAAACTGCCTATTTATAATTTACTCTGGCTGATCCTAAGAAAAAAAGTGGTCTTCCACTATGCCATTCAAGACAGAAGCCCTCACTATTTAACAATGAAGAATAATACTAACTGAATTTAGGGGCAAGAACCTTGTTGTACCTATTAATATATTTTACTAAATAGAAATAAAATCAATCCAAAACGCACCCCAAACCTGTGCCAAACCAAGAATAATTGGTTCAGAGTTATTCACCAGAAAGTATTGATGTACTTAGAAGTACTGATAGTTCAGAATTCACCAGGGCCATTTCTGAATCTCTAGCTTTAAAGATATAAGAATAATTTTGAGAAGTCTGAACAAAGTCACTTTGAAACCTAAAGAACAAAAAGATTTTTCTGGGTTGAATGTAGAAGGAACTATGTTTGTTTAATCTGGAGAAGATACTACTAGTGGGGGATAAGAACAAATTGTCATCAAACTGGGTCTTGAAGACGGGGCTTGTTGTAAGCATATATTTTAAATAAAGATTCATTCATTTAATTCAATTTATACCTTTAAGTTTCTAATATGGACTCGGTGCTGTGCTAGAGAGATGGGATACGAAGGTGGGTTGGATGTGACTCTAGCTTTTAATAAATTCACTGGTAGACAAAATGAAGATCTAGGTGTTTTTTTCTTAAAATATAAATCAATAAAGCATTGCATTCCTGTAATGAACAGAATGCCAAAGAACTGCAGAGGAGAGAGGGGGGCTAATTAACATAATGTATATAGAAAAAGGTATGTGCAATTGCTTTTAAACTATAAAGCACTACACAAATGTTCTTATTTTGGGAACAGTTGTGCTTAGGGAAGGGTGAAGGTGGTGGTTAAGGAAGATTTCAGAGAGAAAATGACTTTTGACCTGGGTCTTGAATATGGGAAGGCTTTCAACAGGCAGGGAAGGAGCAAACGTCAGACAGGCAGTGGGACCAGTGTGGGCAAAGCTTGGAAACTGCTAGGGTAGACTGAGAAGTGTCATTCCAGGCCTCTCCAGATGCTTCTGCTCCATCGTTTCTTCCAGTTATCCAAAAGAAAATCCCAGATCCCACGGAACCTTTTCAATACCACTTACAAAGTCAAGCCAGGAAGCACAATGACTACGTAGCACCTGCCACTGGTGCTTGGCCCATAACCTATCTGATCCATAGAACATTTCCATGCACCTCAGCCTCATTTCCAATGATCAGTACCTACATCTTTATGAGTGGATTGTCGTCAGGCTGTTGGAATCCCCTGTGCTTGGCTCATGAGAGAGGGTTGACCCCTGGGGGCAGAGGAAATAATCAATGACTGCCAGGTGTGGGGTATGGATAGCCCAGCCTCCCCATCTCTCAGGTGGAATATTTTGGAGGCAGGCAAAAAAAAAAAAAAAGATCAAAAAGCTTGCAAGCTTGTGTTTGGGGCCTGTTGCTCACTGTCTATCAAATTCTAGATGTTTGTTCTAAACATTTTCCGCTCTCCCCAAGGCCACCAAATTCTTCCTGCTTCATTTATCTGTCTTCACCAACACAGGCATCCACGTGAACTTGCTGACTTTTCATCCTCGTAGCCTCAATATCTCTGGATCTTTATACACCTTCTCCTCACTGATATCAGAGAAGGCACGCTTACAAACTACAAATGCAGCACACCTGCTAATAACATTTGGCTAATGTTAGCCAAATCTCCTACTCCTAGGCCAGCCCCTTATTCTGTGTCCATGATCTCATCTACTTCTCCCTCTTTGTGATGCTTGAGCTCTTCTTGGACCCTTCCCTGTCATCCTAAGTCATTCTCACTCTGCTGATTTTTTATTTTTATTGAATTGCATATACACATTTCCTATATCTTTAAGAACAAATAATATCCCCAAAATATCCCTGCCCCCAAATATTCCCTTTACCTTCCTTCTGTGAAATACTAGTCCATCTCCCTTCCTATCTTCCCCAGGCTTCTAGAAAGCTTAATCTACACCTGTTCCCTCTGCTTCAATACCTATTCTCTCTGATAATTCCTTGTAACCTAATTCTATTTCCTCATAACCAATCTCCACCTGGCTTTAAGGGTTTACCAGGGACCATCTATTGCATCTGTGGGGTTTGCAGCCCCTGTGTCCATTGGTATTTCAGGCATCTCTCTACTCTTCTCTGATGTGTTTTTCTCCCTCAGCTTTAAGCGGAAGAATTTACTCCTTTAAACATCCATTTTCTACCCTATGTCTGATGGGTGCCATGTGATGCAAATACAAATGAAGCCCATTTTCTCCCTTAAGATGTTTATCCTCAAACACTGACAACATGTCAATATATTGGGATAAAAGAATGTGCCAAGGGCTGCTGGGATGGTGAATAGGAAGTGGTTAACTGAGTCTGGTGCTTGAAGAAGATTTGGGGGTGATCCTACAGGCAACTGTAGCCTAAATGGCAATGTAGACAGCCATGGCATTAATGGAAGTAAAGACACCAGGAGGGGAAACTCTAGTTTGTGGATGATGAGTTAATATTTGGCTGTATTTTGGGTAAAATGACAGCTGGACATCCAGGAAGTTGAGCCAGTCGGTCCACTTGGTGAAAGAAAGATTATAGAGGTAGAAGAGGTTTAGAAATCAACTGCTGAGGGGGGTAGCTGACACCAGAAGAGTGGGTGAGGTCACCCGAAGATAAGGCTATAGAAAGAGAAGAGAAGAGATCCAAGGGCAGAGCTTTGAGGTGAAGAGAGAAGAGAAGCTAGAGTTGCCCAGAAGGAGGATATCTTCCCTCCTTCCACATCCTCCTCGATGCCATCACCAGAGCAACAGTTTTGAAGTGAAGCGTGTTCTGGTCACTTTCCTGCTTAGAAACTCTCAACGGCTTCCATATTGCCTGCAAGATAAAACAAATAATAAAAAAAAGTCTCCTTAGCACAAGACCCTTCAAGGTCTAACACCTATGTACTTCACCTTGTTTATCAACCCTCCCTGGCAAGGCCTTACCCTAATGCAGTGGTTCTGACCTTGGGCTTGTATCAGAATCACATGGAGGGCTTGTTAACACAGAGATGGCCAGGTCCCCTACCCCAGTACTTTTTGATTTCCTAGGTCTGAGGTGAAGCCTAAAATTTGCAGTTATAACAAGTTTCTGGAGATGCTGATACTGCTGGGGACAGCAACACTCTCACCCTTTAAGGATCACTGCTCTAACCATGGCAGACTTCCCCAGCCAGGAAGGAGTTCTCTGCCTCTGCGCCTTTGCTGATGATACTCTATGCCGGTAACATCCACCCTCTCTTCATTGCCCGTGGCAAAGTTCTAGAAAACATCCTAGACAAATTCTCTCCTTTGGTGGCTACGCACACTGATTCCTGTCTCTCGCTAACGGTTATTCGCCACCTCTGATAACGCAGGCAATATGCTAGATTTGAGTTGCCAAGAAAATTCAGAAAGCAATACAAACCCAGCCCTGAGCCCTTGCTGCATGGAGCCCAGTCTTAATATGTTGATATACTGTCTGCCCCGGTCAGGATCTTGGGTGGTCCCAAGGCTTGCGAGGAAGAAAGGGGGGGGAAATCAGCAGCTCTCACCATGAGGCTCTGAAGAAAGAATGATTCAGGCGCTGTTAACAGTATTGGTGCATTTGTCTTTTGTCCCCATCTAGAACACAGATTTCTTAAATGCCAGAGTAGAACTCTTTGTGTTATGTGCTGCTTACGATTGCCTTGTACATAAAAGCTGCTTATTTTTGAATGAATGAAATGAACAGCAGTGTGTCCAATTTGTTATTTGCTTCTAAGTTTATTTAAACAGAAGAGGCCATGCCAGATGACATCTGCGCCGTATACATTTGTCACATTTATGTTAACATGCAGCTTTTGAAAGTACATTTCATACTATCTCTATTATCTTATGTTATCCTCCCTTTTTTATCTGATCAATTAGGTGGTAGCTTTTGACCAGATGGCCATTAGGCAAGAAGACATATATTTACCTACTTGAGAGAGCCTGAAAGACTTGGATGATTCAAAATAGGGCATTTCTAAACAATGTTTTTTTTTTTAAAGTAAGTTGTTAACTTCACATAGAACTTTGTTTTCCTAAAATAAATTTGGAAATTAAAAAGAGAAAAAAAGCCCAGTAGATTTGGATTTTTTTGGAAGACTTACACCAGGCTCTTTCAGATCACAACACAGTAACATAGCACCACTTTGCCATCTAGTGTTGTGGGTCAGTATTACCTGTGGTGGCAGCAATAAGCAGTTTTCTTCAGACTTTATTAAAGCTCGCAAAGATGCCTACAGGAGTTAAATATATCTTAGAATGCCATGGATCCTATTTCGAAACAGTCAGTCTTCTTTTCCATTCTTCCCTTCTGAAAGTCTTTGGAAAACAACCAAGCTGAACTGAATTCAGAGCATATTGCAATTTTTGCTCTTAGAAATCCCCCACATGCATCTGCTGAGTGATATCCTTAAACATGGGAGAGGATGCTGGAAGAGGACAGAGCAGCTGCAAGTGGGTCTAAGTTGCTCAGCTGCAGCTGACATGAGCGCTGAGCACGGCCTTCAAAGTGGACCTTGGTTGATGAGGAAGCCCAGTGTGAAGATTACACAGGTAGTATCCGGAGCATTACTACCAGTGTTCAAATCCTTGTTCTGCCATAGTACTAGCTGTGGGAACTTGGGCAAGTCATTTAGCCTCTCTGCACTTTAATTCCCTCACTTGCAAAATGGGGATGTTCTCCATTCATATGGCTGTTAGTATTAAATGAGTTCCTATGTACTAAGCCTATGTGCAATATATTGACTGTGCAATCTTTGTTAGAATGGCTGGTCTATAGCTCACTACTTGTGTAATTTTAAGCAATTTTCTTAACATCGTTGAGTCTCAGTTTCCTTATTTATGGAGACAGGTTTTCTTTTTTTTATTTTAAGCAGTAGCATACCTAGCATATTTAATATCCAGAGTAGATTATTTTTAACACTCCCTTCCTCATATAACAAATCATTTTCAGTAACAATCATGAAATGAAAGTAATAATTGTAACAGTCCCAGAGAAACACAGATAGTGAAAATATTTTTTATTAAACTTTCACACCAGGAAAAAAGCAAAATAAAAATAAATATTACAGTACCAAAAAGGAAAAATAAACTGAATTAATATTTTTATTTACAGTGATGTATTTTAAGGAGGGGGAACCCACATGAAGAAACATGTCCAATTCAGTGAACACCACAAGATTCTATGAGTGATGTGCATTGCACATTGAATGACAGACTGAAGCATCTCAAGTACTGTTTCGTTTTT
The DNA here is from genome assembly GCF_009764315.1 of Trachypithecus francoisi. Classification (NCBI taxonomy): domain Eukaryota; kingdom Metazoa; phylum Chordata; class Mammalia; order Primates; family Cercopithecidae; genus Trachypithecus; species Trachypithecus francoisi. Next base: position 99,502,639 of record NW_022681471.1, read on the forward strand.
GTTTTTTTTTTCAGTCACTGTCCTCTCATTGTGATTTCAAAACTACAGTTTAAATGTAGGAATATGTAAGTACCACAGCAAATGGAGAGGCAAATTGCATCTGAAGTGAGTTCAAATGATTCTGAACCCACATGAACTTACTCTAGAATTGAATGGATTGTGGCTGAGTCCACATAGTACAGCAGCCTGCTGTATGATTGGGGGTTCTCTGCATTATCGTCCATGCAGAAAACACTTTATTAAAGGGTAAGTCATGAAAATATGCCGATTTGAAACTTACATATGTTCTTGAAAACTCAGCGGTAACCTCTGCAATTGTAGAGCTTAATCCAAAAAGATATTTTGGAGGTGAAGGAGGAGTATTTTATCATTGACATTGTTTAGAATTGCTTAGACATGCTAGCAAGAAAAAAGAGACCAATTTGTGGTTGGTTTTAGTGTTGTTTGTAATTTCTTCCCAGAAAAAATGTGTCCTCTTCTTACCTGTACCTGGAGCCAACTGCGCCCACTGCCTTGCCTTTAGTACCCATTGCTTCTAAGAGTTAAGAGAGAAAAGCAGCCAAGACAATACATTCAATATTGAATATCCAACATCTTCAGTATATTCTTCTTCCATGAGTTATTTCATCATCCCTCGCCTCTTATCCCTCACAGCCTGCTCTCCATCCCTTCATTCATACATATGCATGACTAAATGATTTTGAGCCTTCAGGTGACCAGTGAGTGACAAGCCAACTGACAAATCCAGCATCCTATAATGTTTGATGACAAATAATCAACAGCTTAGGCCTTCCTTCAACACAGGCCTCGTCTGGAGTTCTTCTCAAGACATCTCTCACACCAAAAGGTAGAGTCATTCCAAGCTGTCTTAGCATGTGGGTGTGGAGCTATCACTGCAGGGTTTGGCCCATGAGCCTGTCATTCACCTCTGCTCTCAGATCTATTCCCACCTTTTTGTATCCTCCACTCTGTATCACAAGGCATTCCATTTCCCTGGCTTCTGGGAAGGTTGAGCCAATAGAAAGCACAGGCAGAAGACTGGAGGGAGAAAACAGGGAAGAAGCAAGGTGATCTCCCCACCCTCTCACTGCCTCAGGCAGCATCTCTGCAATAGCTATGTCTCCTCCACAGAGACAAATTTCCTGAAAACTTGATGAAGCTGAAGCTCCAGGGTCCCTCACTTGCGCAGACCTCTTCCAATGCCCTGTGTGTATCATTTTCTAACAGCTTTATTGAAATAAAATTTACGTACCATAAAATTCATCCATTGGAAGTGGATATGGTTCAATGGTTTTTAGTAAATGTATCGAGTTGCATCACCATCACCACAATCCCATTTTAGAACATTTCCATCACCCCCAAAAGTTTTCTCGTGTCTGTTTTCAGTCAGTCCTGGCTCTCAACCCCAGGCCCTGGGAACCACTAATCTACTTTCTGTGTCTGTGGATTTGCCTATTCTGGACACTTCATATGAGTGGAACGTGGTCTTTTGTGACTGGTTTTCTTCACTGAGCCGAATGTATTTGAGGTTCATCCACATTTTAGCATAGACTGATACTTCATTCCTTTATACTGACAAACAATGTTTTATTGTCTGGATAGTCCTCATTTTATTTAAACATTCACCAGTTGATAGACCTGCGTGTAATTCTGTACCTGTAATTTTTTATTATTTTTCTTAAAAAGGGTTCCCAAGATCATGTAAGCTTCAGGCCCCCCAAAACCTGAAGCTGGCTCCACTTCTATGTATCCAGCCCCCTGTGATCCTGGCCTTCTAGTATCCATGCCTTGTGTTCAGACTGGACCTAGTAGCTTTCTTCTAACAATATAGCTGAAGTACTGGGATATCACTTCCAAGATTAGATTACAAAACAACTGTGACTTCCATCTTGCTCTTCCTTTCTCACATACTCTCTCTATCTCTTGCTCTCTCTCTCTCTCTCGATTTCACGCTGTAGAGGAAGAAAGCTGTCATACTGCTCGAGATTAGCCCTGTGAGAGGGCCACGCAACAAGGAACTTATGTCTTCAACCAATAGCCAACAAAGGCTTGAGGCGGGCCAGCACCCATGTGAGTGAGCCTGAAAGCAGACCCTTCCTTAGTTGAACCTTAAAACTGCAGCCCCACTGACACCTTGATTACAGCTTCAGGAGAGGCCCTGAGCCAGAACCATCAGCTAAGCTACTCCCAGATTCCTGATCCACAGAAACTATAAGTTAGTACGTTTGTTGTTTACAGTGGTTAAGTTTAGGGATCATTTGTTCTGCAGCAATAGACAAGTACAATTTCCATCTGGTAGCTCTACTTCCCACAGTCCCAGCACTCACCTGACAGCCTTCACTACATCTCTGGCTTCTGCCCTACGGCCCTAACTTCTGATCTCTGGTAACACCACTGCCTCCCACATTGCCCCAGTCCTAAGGGTGGTAGCAACTTCCTGCTGTGGCAAATCTTCATATTGCCTTATGGGTCCCTGTTCGACTTCTCACTCTTCTGGGACCTATGCAACAAGCTTCTGGTACTATCCCCAGCCTGTATGAAATACCTAGAGTGGTTTCTGTTTCTAACATAGCAAGGCAAAACATTTCATCTTTGATGACATGTAGCCTTACTCGAGCCTTCACAAGTCTGTTTAGAGAAAGAAAAAAATTAGTGTGGGACTGAGAGTTCTGTAGATCCTTGAATCAGTCTTCGCAAATAAAATAGACTAAGACAGGAAAGCACCCGCTGAACTACCAGATAGCAAAGCAACAGCTCTGAAAGGTGATGACAGAGTGACTGAGCAGCTCTTCTCACCATCCCACTCTGAGGTGAGCATTCTGGAGCAGGGAGAGAAGGTATGTGAGCAGCCATCCTTGGGATTCCCCTATGCAGAGTCTCTATGAGGCTACAGCAGGCAGAGGAGAGGTCAGAGGGATGTGCAAGGGGAGGACGTGATCATCATGATAGAAGGGAAAGCCCAATCCTCTGGGACTTGGGCAGCTTGACTGGGGGCCTGCATGCTGCTAATGCTGATGGCCTGGCTGCTCTGGGAATGGACTTAAGCCCCCAACATGAGGAACCAGTTCCCACAGGCTGCTGTTCTCTGCAGACTGGTGCTCCAGGAAAGTCTATGCATCCTTCTCCGCCACTTGGACAAATAGGCTGCTCTTTCCTAGACCAACTGGGAAAACAGAAAAGGAGCCTTTGGGCTTGATTTCGCATCTTTCAATTCCTACCTTGGTTGGGAGGAGGGGCTGTTCGCTGGGGAAAATGTTTTCCTCGAAAGCTCTTTTTTTTTTTTTTTTTTTCCTTTTTTGGCTCCCAGCCCTTAGCACTGTTATTGCCTCTTCTGGGTGGGGGGCCAAGACTAGGCCAAGCAATAAAAACAGGCCCCTGGCATCTTTTGGCCCCTTAAAGGCTGAGTGTCCTGAACAGCCAGCCATCATTCTTCACTTACACCCTGTAGCCCTCGATTCTCTCTCCACTGCTTCTGGCGGCTTCTCCCTTTCTCCGGTGTTATTTCATGGACCAGCACCTTCAGATGCACCCCCAAGCTCTGACTGAGGAATTGGCAGCTTCTTCTGACACAAGTGAGCTCAGCGGCTCTCCCCACATCGCAGAGGTGATGAATTGCCTTGGAGTCATCATGCCCCTCTCGTCAGTGCAGACACCCAGCTGACAGAGGGACAGACAGAATGTTGGCAATAGGCAAGTCTGATGTCAGAAACCCTATGTGGAGTTTGTGTCTGAGTGCAGTCTGAAAGAGAAAAAGGGCATACAAACAGGGAAATTAGGAATAAAATGGCTAGGAGGATTATAAGATTGATTTCACTCTAGCTGCAACTGTCAGCTGTTTGGGGAATCTGAGCCCAGGCCTCAGCTAGAGCTGGGGAGAAGTTAAAGAACAACTGCTAATAAGAAAGACAGTTCCCCCTCCTTCTACAGACCACTGCTGCTTTCTCTTGCTGGAATAGATTTCACCAAGCAATTCAGTATTGACTCTCATCATTTACATCTTCATTAAATATTAATCAGATATCCTGTAATTGTTCATTGCTTTTAAATCTGGGCTGGATTCTTTGAGGCACTGTGCTGGTTTGTTCTGCTCTTGTTTGGGCCTCTGATTTCTTTGGGATGTCATCCTCAAAGGTTATTGGGCACCAGGCTCAGGTACAATACAGGGTACAAGCTCAGAAGCAAGGGAGTCACTCATCGCTCACCAGTGTGTTTGATGGTTATTACTTGTGTGATGATGGGGAGGTAATGTACATTATACAGGCTCTCAGAACTCTGCTGGTGATATGTATCACTTTGTCCTTTAGTCTATCAGCACATTCATAAATTACAGCAAAGCCTGGGCAGAGCTTACATGGAAAACCACCACTTAAAAAAATCTTTTCTAGTGTCTTTAATTTGGGGACCACAAATCAATTAGGTTACCAGTTATCATAAACTCTTAATGAGTTGAAAAACGAAAACCATCTTCATTTTGTGGATGTGGAAGATTTGAGGACAAGCGGTGGTGAATATGGAAACGGACTCAGGGTTTGGTGAGGACCCCCTTCCCCAGTGGCAGCTTATTGTTGCACATTTTGTGGGGCACATTAAGGACAAACTGATTTTGAGTTGTACTGAGATATTTGAAAATGAGAGCACTCCTTTAGTGTATTGGTTTTAATGCTTTTGATTGCATGTATCTAAATACCCAACCAAAATAGCTTCATCATTAAAGATACTTCTCATTTTTTATATACCAAGATATCCAGGGGTGGGTGGTGTCAGAGTTGGTTCGGTGGTTCCACACTGACACCAAGTACCCAGGCTTCCTCCATCTTTCTGCCCTGACCTCCTCAGGGTATTTATGGCTACCTAGGCTTGTTCCTTCATGGTTGCAAAATGGCTGCCATGGGTCTAGACATTGAATGAAAACACAACAATGCCCAACTGAAGAAAAGAGATGTCTGCACCCATGAGGGATTTCTTATTGGGGAAGAAGTCTCCCCAGGAGCTCCCATCCTCAGTTCTCATTGACCAGAATTGGGTCACATGTCCATGCCTTAGCTGCAAGAGAGTCTGTTAAGTGAGAAGTTGGTATTTTCAATCTCTGGGAAGGGAGGTTCTCTGTCATCAAGAAAGGAGGAGGAAATAGCCTTTGTGCGTATAACCAGTAGTGTCTGCCACACTTAAATTCAATTTTTATTGCATTCTTAGCACATGTCTAGCACTTTGCTAGGCACTCACAGACATTACACTATTTACCTAATTAAGCTGTAATAAAGTTAGAATGGTCAATGAATTATCTTCTGCGGTCTTAGAAGCTAGTTGTTCATCTATTGATCTCTGCAGCTCTAAAGCTGTTCCTTGGCAAATAACAGCTATCCAACTAACTATCCAACTAACTCTAACAACCAAGTGAACTGAAACTCTGTATTGAAGAAAAGGACTGAAAAATGCTATTAACATGGGTTCAAACAGTCTGGATTATTGAGACTTCGATTTTCTTTGTTTCTAGCAGAGAATTAACCTAAGAATGAGAGTGAATGGGCCACATCCGATACTCAGTGTAAAAGCCACAGCTAAAAGGTCTTAATTCTTCTTTAAGTTAGGTAGTACCCAAAATGGCTGCAGATGCAGACTCACCACAAGGAATGTCTCAAAATAAAAGGGTTCAAGTACTGCGGTGCTCCAGAATATTAGTTTAGGTTGACCCCATCGGCTGGGCTTATTCATTTGAGTCCAATGGGAATACATTATCATTCACCTATGTATTGCATTGAAGTTTCTGTCGACAAGTAATCAAGTCTCTCTAGATGTTTCACTTGCTGTAACAAAGCCACTGTCACAAACAATAATGCACAGATGTTCCCTTTGAAAACCAGATTAAAAATGTTTTTGTTAATGTTTTCAAATTATCAAATGAATTGAGAAGGATATGGATGCAAAATTGGTTTCAGGAATATCTATTTGAAACTGGATATTTTAAAAATTAATTAACTATAACCTCTTTGAGTAAGATTAATCAAACTTCAACAAATAACTTAGAAAAATAAACATTGTGGGTTTTGTCATCAAGCAAGATTCAAGAGGATAGAGATGATGAAATTTGCTTTTTCACAGAGGAATTTTATTTCTGTTTGTTTCATTTTTTCCTATCTTCTCTTTCCCTTACTGTACTTTACACGGTTTATATACATTCTTGTGTTACTCTGAGTCTTTGTTTCCGAAATGATTTTTTCTTTATTTGCTGATTGTGTTACTACAGTCCATTTATCGAGTGAGCTGAAAGGCTACCAGTTTTGAGTGGGGTCCAAAACAGGAAAGGCTCTGCAACAGGTCCAGGCTGCTGTGCAAGCTGCTCTGCCACTTGGGCCATATGACCCAGTAGATCCAATGGTGCTTGAGATGTCAGTGGCAGATAGGGATGCTGTTTGGAGCCTTTGGCAGACTCCCATAGGTCAATCACAGCGGAGGTCTGTAGGATTTTGGAGCAAGGCCCTGTCATCTTTTGCAAATAACTACTCTCCTTTTGAGAGATAGTTCTTGACCTGTTACTGGGTTTTGATGGAAACTGAACGTTTGACTATGGGTCATCAAGTCACCATGCGACCTGAACTGCCTATCATGAACTGGGTACTTTCTGACCCATCTATCCATAAAGTGGGTCATGCACAGCAGCATTCCATCATCAAATGAAAGTGGTATATATGTGATCGGGCTCAAGCAGGTCCTGAAAGCACAAGTAAGTGACATGACCAAGTGGCTCAAATGCCCATGGTCTCCACTCCTGCCGCCCTGCCTTCTCTCCGCAAGCGTGCACTGATGGCTTCATGCGGAGTTCCCTATGATCAGTTGACAGAGGAAGAGAAGACTAAGGTTTGGTCCACAGATGGTTCTGCACAATATACAGGCACCACCTGAAAGTGGATAGTAATAGCACTACAGCCCTTTCTAGGACATCCCTGTAAAGGAAATCTTCCCAGTGGGCAGAACTTTGAGAAGTGCACATGGTTGTGCAGTTTGCATGGAAGGAGAAATGGCCAGATGTGCAATTATATACTGATTCATGGGCTGTAGCCAAAGGTTTAGCTGGTTGTCAGGGACTTGAAAGAAGCATGATAGGAAAATTGGTGATGAAGAAATTTGGGGAAGAGGTATGTGGATGGACCTCTCTGAGTGGTCAAAAACTGTGAAGATACTTGTATCCCATGTGAGTGCTCACCAAGTGAGTGCTCACCAACGGGTGACCTAAGCAGAGGGGGAGTTTAATAATCAAGTGGATAGGATGACTCGTTCTGTGGACACCACTCAGCCTCTTTTCCCAGCCACCCATCATAGCCTCCTAGCTTACATCTTTCTCCCATGATGGATGCTTCCTCCCCTCAAACATCGGACTCTAAGTACTTCAGTTTTGAGACTAGGACTGGCTTTCCTTTCTCCTCAAGCTTGCAGACAGCCTATTTTGGGACCTTGTGATTGATATATATATATAATCTTATTAGTTCTGTCCCTCTAGGGAACCCTGACTAATACATTGACTCTGTTTTAAGACATAAAATTTCTTTTTTGTGTGTGATACAAGAACTTACTTTGTTCCTCGGGCTAGAGTGCAATAGTGTGATCATGGCTTAAAGCAACCTCAAAATCTTGGGCTCAAGCAATCCTCCTGCCTCAGCCTTCCAAGTACCGGGGACTACAGGTGTGCTCCACCAGCCCTGCCTAATTGTTTTTTATTTTTTAGAAGATGGGGTTTCACTATGTTGCCCTGGCTGGTCTCAAACTCCTGGGCTCAGGTGATCCTCCCTCCTTAGCCTCCCAAAGTGCTGGGATTACAGGTGTGAGCCACCACACCCTACCCTGAAAGCTCTCTTCACACACTCTTGTTGGTTAGTTTTATAGCATTTCAGAACTTTATCATTTCTGGTCTATGCTGCTGCTTCTTTTTGTTGTTTTAAATTTCAACCTTTATTTTAGATACAGGGAGTACATGTGCAGATTTGTTACATGGGAATATTGCATGATGCTAAGGTTTGGAGTAAGGATTCCATCACCCGGGTAGTGAGCACAGTACCTGATAGGTCGTTTTTTTAACTGCCTCCCTCCTTAGTAGTTCATGGTGTCTACTGTTTCTGTATTTATGTCCATGTGTACTCAATGCTTAACTCCCACTTGTAAGTGAGAACATGCAGTATTTGGGTTTCTGTCCCTGCATTAGTTTGCTTAGGATAATGGCCTCTGGCTGCATCCATGTTGCTGCAAAGGACATGATTTAATTCTTTTTTATGGCTGAATAGTATTCCGTGGTGTATATGTACCACATTTTCTTTATCCAATCCACAGTTGATGGGCATCTGGATTAATTTCATGTCTTTGCTATTGTGAATAGTCCAGCAATGAACATATGAATGCGTGTGTCTTTTTGATAGAATAATTTATTTTTGGGGGGGTATATACCTAGTAATGGGATTGCTGGGTCGAATGGTAGGTCTGTTCTAAGTTCTTTGCAAAATCTGCAAATATATGCTGCTCTTTCATAGCTTTATAGTTTTCTTATTTTCTTTGAACCTCATTTTGTAATATTACATCATAGGTTTCATTTGTCTTTTGGTTGTATTTTTTTCTTCAGTGTCTTCATTATCTGCTGATATGTTATTTGCTTCATTCCCTCTTTTTACTTGTTACATTTTTGTAAGGGGTTTGATCACAATCTTTTTCTGTGGTTCATGTTTAAATGAGGTGGGTTTTAAAGACAGGGACCTTGAGTAGGAAGTAAGCAAACAAGAGCTACTGTTATGGACAGAATGTTTGTGTTTCCCCCAAATTCATATGTTGAAATCCTAACCCCCAGTGTGATGGTATTAGGTGGTGGGGCCTATGGGAGGTAACGAGGTCATGAAGGTGGAGCCTTTGGGCAGAGACTATGGCATTTTCTAGGTATAGAATCATATCATCTCTGAAGAGAGATTGTTTGACTTCCCCTCTTTCTACTTGGATGCGCTTTACTCCTTTCTTTTGCCTGATTGCTCTGGTAAGGACTTCTACTACTATTCAATAGGAGTGGTGAAAGTGGGCATCCTTGTCTTGTTCTGGTTCTCAAGGAGAATGCTTCCATCTTTTGCCCATTCAGTATGATGTTGGCTGTGGGTTTGTCATAGATGGTTCTTATTATTTTGAGGTATGTTCCTTCAGTGCTTAGTTTGTTGAGGGTTTTTAACGTGAAGGGGTGTTAAATTTTATTGAAAGCCTTTTCTGCATCTATTGAGATAATCATGTGGTTTCTGTCTTTAGTTCTGTTTATGTGATTAACCACATTTATTGATTTGCATATGTTGAACCAACCTTGCATCCCAGGGATAAAGCCTACTTAGCTGTGGTAAGTTGGCCTTCTGATGTGCTACAGGATTAGGCTTTTGTTGAAGATTTTTGCATCTACATTCATCAGGGATATTGACATGAAGTTTTCTTTTTTTGTTGTGTCTCTACCAGGTTTTGGTATCAGAACAATGCCGGCCTCATAGAATGAGTTAGGGAGCAGCCTCTCCTCAATTTTTGGAATAGTTTCAGTAGGACTGAAACCAGCTCTTCTTTATACATCTGATAGAAGTTAGCTATGAATCCATCTGGTCCATGGCATTTTCTGGAAGGTAGGGTTTTGTTGTTGTTGTTGTTTTGTTTTGTTTTGTTTTGTTTGTTTGTTTGTTTGTTTTGAGACAGAGTCTAACTCTGTCACCCAGGCTGCAGTGCAGTGGCGCGATCTCGGCTCACTGCAAGCTCCGCCTCCCAGGTTCATGCAACTCTCCTGCCTCAGTCTCCCGAGTAGCTGGGACTACAAGCGCCCGCCACCATGCCTGGCTAATTTTTTGTATTTTCAGTAGAGACGGGGTTTCACCGTGTTAGCCAGGATGGTCTCGATCTCCTGACCTCGTGATCTGCCCGCCTCAGCCTCCTAAAGTGCTGGGATTACAGATGTGAGCCACCACGCCCAGCGATGGTAGGTGTTTTATTCCATGCTCATGGATAGGAAGAATCAATACTGTTAAAATGGCCATACTGCTCAAAGCAATTTCCAGAGTCAATGTATTCCTATCAAACTACCAATGACATCTTTCACAGAATTAGAAAAAATTCTAAAATTCATATGAAACCAAAAAAGAGTCTGAGTAGCCAAAGCAATCTGAAGCAAAAGGAATAAAGCCAGAGGCATCACATTAGCTGACTTCAAACTATACTACAAGGTTACAGTAACAAAAAAGCATGGTACTTATACAAAGAGAGACATATAGAGCAATAGAACAGGCTAGAGAACCCAGAAATAAAGTTGTAGACCTACAAACATCTGATCTTTGATAAAGTTCACAATTACAAGCAATGGGAAAAGAGCTCCCGATTCAATAAATGGTGCTGGGATAACTGGCTAGCCATATGCAGAAGATTGAAACTTGACTCCTTTCTTTCACCATATACAAAAATAAACTGAAGATGCATTAAAGTCTTAAATATAAGACATGAATCTATAAAAACACTGGAAGAAAACCTAGGAAATACCATTCTTGACATAGGCCCTGGCAAAGATTTCATGACCAAGATGCCAAAATTTTGCAGTAAAAGCAAAAACAAAATTGACAAGTGGGACCTAATTAAACTAAAGAGCTTCTACACAGCAAAAGAAAATATCAACAGGGTAAACAGACAACCTACAGAATGGGAGAAAATATTTGCAAACTATGCATTTGACAAAAGTCAAATATCCAGAATCTATAAGGAACTTATACAAATTGACAAGCAAAAAACAAACAACCCCATTTAAAAATGGGCAAAGGACATGATCAGACACTTCTTGAAAGTAGACATGCACATGGCCAATAAGCATATAAAAAAATGCTCAATATCACTAATCATTAGAGAAATGCAAATAAAAACCACAATGAGAGACCATCTCATACCAGTCAGAATGGCTATTATTAAAAAGTGAAAAAAATAACAGATGCTAGCAAGGTTGTGGGGACAAGGGAATGCTTATACGCTGCTGGTGGGAATGTAAATTGGTTCAGCCACTGTGGAAAGCAGTTTGGAGATTTCTCAAAGGACTTAAAATGGAACTGCCATTCAACCCAGCAATCCCATTACTGGGTATATACCCAAAGGAATATAAATTGTTTTACCATAAAGACACATGCATATATATGTTATTTGCAGCACTATTCACAATAGCAAAGACATAACATCAACCTAAATGCCCATCAATGGCAAACTGGATAAAGAAAATGTGGTACATATACACCATGGAATACTATGCAACCATAAAAAGGGATAAAATTATATCCTTTGCAGCAACATGGATGGAGCTGGAGGCTATTATCCTAAGCAAATTAACACAGGAACAGAAAACCAAATAGTGCATGTTCTGTCTTATAAGTGGGAGCAAAACATTGAATACACGTAGACACAAAGAAGGGAACAATAGACACCAAGGTCTACTCAAGAGTGGAGAGTGGCAGGAGGGTCAGGATTGAAAAACTACCTACTGGGGGCCAGGCACGGTGGCTCATGCCTGTAATCATGCACTTTGGGAGGCTGAGGGGGCGGATCACATGACCTCAAGAGTTTGAGACCAGCCTGAGCAACATGGTGAAACCCTGTCTCTACCAAAAACACAAAAAATTAGCCAGGCATGGTAGTGTGTGTCTGTGGTCCCAGCTACTTGAGAGGCTGAGGTAGGAGGATCACTTGAGCCTAGGAGGCAGAGGTTGTAGTGAGCCCAGACTGCACTTCAGCCTGGGTGACAAAGTGAGACTTCCTGTAAGAAAAAAAAGAAGAAAGAAAGGAAGAAAGGAAGAAAGGGAGAAAGGGAGAAAGAGAGAAGAGAAAGAGAGAAAGAGAGAAAGAAAGGAAGGAAGGAAGGAAGGAAGGAAAGAAAAAAAGAAAGAAAGAGGAGGAAGAGGAAAGGAAGGAAGAAGGAAGGAAGGAAGAGAAAAAGAAAGGAAGAGAAAAAGAAAGAAAGAGAAAAGAAAAGAAAAAAGAAAGAAAGGAAAAGAAAAGAAAAGAGAAGAGAAAAGAAAAGGAAGAGAATAGCAGAGAAGAGAAGAGAGAGAAGAGAAGAGAAGAGAAAGAAGAGAAGAGAAGACTACCTATTGGGTACTATGCTCATTACCTGGGTGATAAAATAATCTGCACACCAAACCCCTGCAAAATGCAATTTATAAATACCCATGTAACAAACCTGCACATGGACCCTGGAACCTAAAATAAAAGTTGGAAAAAAAATAATAAATGATATAGAAAAAATAATTTTTGGATTTGATGCCCTTACTACAGAATCATTAATCATTAACTAGTCACTGAATCATATTTTCTTTTTTAAAAAAAACTAATATTATTTTTAATTGACAAATCATAAATGTATACATTTATGTAGTACAATGTGATGTTTTGATATATGTAAACAAGGTGGAATGATACACCAGATTTTCAAAGACTGCTTTCTGTAACAGTCTTATCCAGGCACATATCATCCAAGAGACTGAAATATAAAATAGGAAGAGACGTGATGTAATTCTAATTGGCAGGGCACATGTGGTCTCATTTAAGCATGAAATGGTAAAATAATGTTTTAATTGGGAACAACTAAAGCAGACAAGATTTGCCCAATCAACACCTAGCAAAAGACACACCATTGTTTTTTAAATAATTCATTTATATTGTAAATAAAATGAGCCAGTCATACATAATTTTTACTCAATATATTCAGCACTATTTATTTGGCTGAATAGAGCTGTGGAAGTCTATGATTCTAATCATGGACCACCCACCGAAGTCCTTTCTCAACCAAAGGTCACCTGTCATTCATTCATTCATTCATTCACCACCTATATGTGAAACTCCCATGTGCCAGAGATGTTTAAATGAAGGAACAGAGCCCTTGCTTACAGGAACTAGGCAGGTAGCCTCATAAATTCTCAGAAAAATGTGATGAGTGCCTTAAGAGGGAGCAGAAGAGGGAAGCCTAAGTCAGGTTAGGAGATCACAGAGGACTCAGTCCCATATTCTGTTTTGTTTCTGCTATTTTCTAAAGCCAAGTATCCCTCCTAGCTGAACCAAATCACACTCTTTTCTTAAGTCTTTACAATTCTATTCATCAGCTACGCCTTGCCTCATTGATATTTTATAGTGACATTTACCTTTCTTTGAATTCTGAAGCTCGAAACACACTGTCTTATATTTGTCTACATTTTATTTTAGAATCATTCTACAGTTGTTTTGCTTTTAATTGTATATTTGTATATTGCTTTTCTCCAGATGGATTATGAGCTTTTCTATTATAGAAGACATATATTCTATTGCTTTTTATCTTCTCTAATATCTAATGTGATACTGGGCACATAATAAACATTTAATAAATGCTTGTTAAAGAAGAGAACAAACAAGTGAATAAATGAAGTTGTAGAACTCAATTTTGCAAATTAAACATAATATTTGTTTTTCTTGTGATGGTTTGCTACACGAAATTGATACAACTGGTTATGCATCCTTCAAAATATAGGAAAACAGAGCTGCTTCGGAGACTTAAATGATGCAACCATATTGGCTTTCTTTTGCAAAGTGGATATGTTTCTGGTTCAAAAATGTACCTTCATTTGAATTAAACGATTAGTCCAAAGTATACAGCTTGTAGAGCATATAGTGGCATCACATGGTGGGAAGAACATAAACTTTGGAATAAGAAACACCTACAGTCTGATGCTGAGATGTCATCCACCAGCTAGGTAACCCTGGAAATGAGAAAGCATCACTCAATCTGTCTCATGTCTGCTTAACAGGGACAATTACACCCTACTGTACTAGAGTATCTCGAGGATTTGATGAGATAACTCCTGCAAAGGCATTAGTCCAGTGCCAGCACATAGTAGGCAGTTAAGAAATATTGCCATTTTTATTCTGCTCTTTTCATCCCATGCAAGGATCAATAATTTTTTCAAGATTGATGATACAATAAAAAATAATCCACAATGAAGGGCATTGAACACATCCTTTTTGAAGATTCAGAAATGACTTTAAGATCTTGTTATTCACAGTCATTATTTTAACCGAAATATTTCACCCATTATATCCTATAATCGTTATTTTAACTAATTATGATTAAATTTCTCTATCTACCTAGATGGTTTAATAGGTATTTATGAAATAAAAATATCAGATCAGCCAATTTTTCTATACATGAATTTTATGTGCATTTATGGTTTTGCATTCTTCCTGATATACTCTGAACTCGGCCCAATATAATAAGTTTGGAAGTCCCAACAGGTGCTATAATCTTTACATTGATATATTGAAGTTGGGTGAGTGTCCGCAAAGTTTCTGCAGTTATGGGATGGACTTGGAAAGTAAGTCTTTAGCTTTCTATCATATAGACAAGATCTTTCATCCCATGCCTACTGAGGGCCTATTCTAATCTATGATTAGAATACTGTTTGGAAAATCTAACAACTGAAACTTTTTCCAAAAAGACAAGCCTAATTCTTAATCTCATCATATATGCAAGGCAGTAATTATAGGCTTGAGAACCATAGAATTTTATACTGTGCTTGATGTAAAAAGGAACAAAAACAAAAACATAAGTGGGGCACCTCAGCCTGTAATAAAGAGGTCAGATTCAATTCATTATTTGTTTGCCATCATTCGGCGATACAGGTTCTCTTATGCTGTGAAGTTCGCAGGAATAAGATCACAGGAATGTTTAATAAAGCAATGAGTTTCTCCATATTTCCGCTACTTTCTTGTAGGACTACAAAGCTAATAAGAATGTTTAAATAGGTTGACAAGAAAGAAACCAAGATATTTTTAAGATCTCTTCTTTCATCTATTACCCTACATCTCATTCTTGCCACTAAAGCCTCATATAGAGGTCAAACTGAAATGTTTCATTCATAGATGTTTAGAAAAAATGTTGTTGTCAATTAAACACCATTCTTCTCATTGACAGCTCAATAATACAGTGAAAATAGCAACACGTAGATGATGAAATCATAGGTTACAATAATTCAAGAAGTTGAGAAACAAGTCGGCATGATGGCTCACACCTGTAGTTCCAACTACTCTGGAGGCCGAGTTGGGAGGATTGTTTGAGCCAAGGAGTTCAAGGTTGCAGTGAGCTATGATCATGCCACTGTGCTCCAGTCTGGATGACAGAATGAGACCCTGTTTCTGAAAAGAAAGAAAGAAATTGGAGAAATAATCTTTCCAAATAATTTCCATCAAATCTATTTTCTTTATAGAAAACCCCTACTTTTCCTCCATCCCTCCAGATACGTGCCTGTGGTGTGGACACACACACACATAAACATAGTTGTTTTTTTTTTTTTTTTTTTTTTTTTTTTTTTGAGACGGAGTCTCGCTCTGTCGCCCAGGCTGGAGTGCAGTGGCCAGATCTCAGCTCACTGCAAGCTCCGCCTCCCGGGTTTACGCCATTCTCCTGCCTCAGCCTCCCGAGTAGCTGGGACTACAGGCGCCTGCCACTTCGCCCGGCTAGTTTTTTGTATTTTTTTAGTAGAGACGGGTTTCACCGTGTTAGCCAGGATGGTCTCGAGCTCCTGACCTCGTGATCCGCCCGTCTCGGCCTCCCAAAGTGCTGGGATTACAGGCTTGAGCCACGGCGCCCGGCCCCACATAAACATATTTAAATAAGTCAAATGACACATGATGTAGAGTAGTACAATTATTCCTATGTAGTAATTTTGCTCAGTAGTGAGATATTTGACATTGTTGAGCCATATTTATGATCAGGTATATAGTCAATTTTTGTATGTATTCTTAGGTGTTCTTGAGAAAAATATCTATTTGCAAATTGTTGGACTCAGATATATGTATGACCATTAAGTAAAACTTATTAATTGTATTGTATGAATCCTCTATATCCTTATTAGGATTTTACCCTTAGTCTATATATTTCTGAAAGAGATGTGTTAAAACTCCCCACTAATTGCACAGCTTTTAATTTTTCTATGTAATATTATTGATTTTTGCTTTATATATATTAAAAATCTATTGTTAAATGCAAGTCAGCTCATGACTGTTATATTTTTCTTTCTATAACTGTGTAGTGAACTACTTAATATCAATAATGCTTTTTGTTTTGAAGTATATTTTATTTAACATAAATATTGCCATATCTGACTATTTTGTTATTGTTTGGTTTGTGTATCTTTCTTCTTCATCTCTTTACTGTCAATAATTTTGTGTCATTATGTTTAAGGAGTTTTTCTGTATTAAAAAAATCTAAAGTAAGAAACTATTTTACAACTTTTGAGTTTAATTCACATGTATTATTGTGGTTCCTAATATATTTTTATTTATTTCTAACATTTTATTTTGCATTTCCTTTGTATCACACCTTTTCTTGTTTTCTTGAATTGCTCCTTTTTTTTTTTTTATTTATTGCTTCCTCTTTCTTTATCTTCTGGTTAGAAGTTATGATTCCATTTCTTTACTTTAGTGCTGATTCTTAAATGCTGAACATGCATGCTTGACATGAAAAGTTAGTATCTTCACCTTACTCTTGAACAAAATAAGACGTCGGAGCACAAACTCCAAGCACGATCCTCCCACCTTCCATGTTTTTGTGGCCCAGTATTTAGTTGTCCCCTGTTTTTAACATCCTATTACTCATCATCATTGTTACTGTTTTAATAGTTAATGTGTGTTTAGATTTTAACTCCATTTTGAGCAATGACCTAGCTCACATTGTCTCTTGCATTCCACATCTTCCTTCTGGTTCAGTACCCTTCTTATTGAAGTGTATCCTTTAAAGTTTTTTTTTTTTTTCCCCAGCAAAGGTCTATGAGTGGTCAGTGCTGTCATTCCTTGTCTAAGAATGTCTGCTTTGTCTCAATTTTGAATGCAAATCTAGCTGAGAATAGAACTGAGGTTAACAAAGATAATATTCAATTGTATTCTGGCACTATTGCTGCTGCAGCCACTAAGTCTGTTTTGAGTCTAATTTTTATTCTTTGGTCTTTTTTCTCTGATTACAATTTTCTATATGTTTTCAGTATTTTTCAATTTCACTGTGATGTTTCTGTATTAGGATTTTTTAAAATTTCCTATTTTTGAAACAGTTGATTAACATCTTTCTTCAGTTATGGAAATTTCCCATTCATTATTTCTTCAAATATTGTCTCTACCTCATTTTCTCTAATTTCACCTTCTGGAACTCTTATTAGATGTATGTTGGACCTTCCAGTTCTCACCTTCATGTTTCCTAATCTCTTTGACATATTTTCTATCTATTCATTTCTCTTTGCTGAATTATAAGTCATTGCTTAGGTTGGTTCTCAGCTGTGTTTAATCTACTAATTGAATTTTTCATTCTAATGACTCTGTTTTTCATATTCCCTTTTCAAATATTTCTCTTTTTTTGTAGTCTTTTCCTTTTACTGTAGTTTTGACTCCCTCTTTTATCATTTTTTAAATGTCTCATTTTATTCATGTAGCTTAAAAATCAAAACGACGTATTCCTCCCTGCAGTAACTTCCTTTATTAGTTTCCTGTGTACCTTCCCAGTGTTTCTTTGTACAAATATAAGGATTTTTGAATTTATATTCTGATTTTTCCTTTTTTTTTTTTTGAGATGGAGTCTCACTCTATCACCCAGCCTGGAGTGCAGTGGCATGATCTCAGCCCACTGCAGCCTCTGCCTCCCGGGCTTAAGCGATTCTCATGCCTCAGCCTCCCGACCAGCTGGGATTACAGGCCTTCACCACCATGCCTAGCTAATTTTTTGTTTTCAGTAGAGACGGGGTTTCACCATGTTGACCCAGTTGGACTCCAACTCCTGGCCTCAAGCAATCTGCCCACCTCACCCTCCCAAAGTGCTGGGATTACAGCATGAGCCACCATGCCCAGTCTGATTTTTCTCTTTCTTACCATAAAGTAGTATTATATATTATATAGATGGTATTGTATCTTACTTTTTGCACATAAAGTCATTACCTCATTCATTTTTTAAAATGACATAGTATTCCATTGTGTGGACATACCATAGTTTGACCAGTATCCTATTGCTAGATACACAGTTGTTTCCAGCCATTTGCTCTTACAGATAATACTGCAGTAAATAAGTTGTGCATGTGTGCTCAGGTGTATCTGTGGAATAGAGTCACAGAGGGCAATTGCTGGGCAAAGGGTACCTGCATTTATAATTTTGATAGATATAACCCAATTGTTCTCCATAGGGGAACATTTGGTTAGGAGTTAGAAACTTGTGCTCCCACTAACAACACATGAAAGTGCCCGATTCACCACAGTCTCATTAGCAGAGTGTGTTCTCAAACTTCTTTAATCATTTTTAACATACCTGACATAGAGTATCCTTCAGATGGTTACATTGTTGCCAGTTCTCAGTATCTTTCTATTTCTGTGGACTTTTCCTTCATTGTGGGCCATTTCTTTTCATGTTTATAATTTGTGTTAATGAGCATCTCTTCAGCAGAGACTTTTTCTTCCCCTTTGTTCTGTTTGTCTGTTTCTACAAATTCTCCCAAAACAAAGAGGCTTTAAAATAACTATTTTATGTTGCTCACATTTGTGGGTCAGAAATTCAGGGAAAGCTTGACTAGGCAGTTCTTGCTTGGATTCTTTCACGCTGTTGCTGTCAGATGCCAGCTGGGCCTAGAGTCATCTGAAGGATTGACTGGGTTACATGTCCAAGATGGTTCATTCACAGGGCTGGAAACTGATTCTAGCTGTGAGCCAACTGTTCATCTGACACTGTAGGTAGGAACACCTACATGTGGACTCTCCAGCATGGCAGTCTTCTGATGGTGTTTTTTTTTTTTTTTTTTTAGTTTCAGCAAACAAGGTGGCAGGTTCAAGACTTTTTAAAGCTTAGCCTCAGAATTTAGGTAGCATCACTTCTGTGTTCTGTTTGTCAAAGCGGTCACAGGCTTGCTTGGATTTATTTATCTTTATTTTTGTTTTTTAAGTAATTTTTTTCTTGCTTCTTTCAGGGTCCTAGTAGGAGCCTGCCTGGTTTTAAGTAGAGGCAACATAGACCCCAACTCTCAGTGGAATATAAAAATATTTTGGCCACTATTTTTAAAACATCTCTGACATCCCCTATACCCTGTATTGTAGGATTCCTCCAAAATTGTTTTTCTATTTCTCTCAGCCAGATGGCTCAGAGATTTTGTTGGTCTAACACCAGTTTTTATTTTAATTTTTTAGACTTTCATACTGTATGGGTAGTAAAATTCCATACCCACTTGTGGCACATACCTCGGGGTTCATTTTCTTACAGGAAACTTTTTTTAAAAATCCATTTAGAGTTTAGGACAATGACAACCTCCCTTGTTAAATTATTGGGCCAATTAGTAGAGTTTTTCTATTCTACCTTCATTGAGGAGACAGCTTTACGGGAGTCCTCGCTTTATAAAATGAAATATGTTCCAGCTCATTATTTATGGATCCAGGGCCATGTCTTTGCTCCTATATGGTCCTTAATCCTAACACCTGGCCATGAAGACCTCCATCTGGGCCTGACACTGCACCCTACCCCATCCCAAACCCACGAGGCCTTGCTTTTGATTTCCTTTTACTTTTGTACTTGTAGAGATTTCCCTTCTTTATTTGAACTAAAGTATGTATTTAAAAGTTATCGGTGATGTATTTCATCCAGCATCTCTGTGTGCTTGCAGTAGGAGGATTATCTATAGTAACTCAGTCCACCAGAGTCCAGAAGTCCTCGGTTCTCAGTTTTGTAGGTTAGAAAAGGGAGAATTAGTGAATTCCTAATTAAATAGAAGGTAAGTTTAAGAGGTCACTGTTAGTGGGCAAGAATGAATGTTTTACCCCCACTGGCATGCTTTTTTGTAAGGGCATCATCTCCTTCATATTTTCTGGTCTAGATCAATGGGCAGATGCCATTTCAGTCAACCCCAAATAACAACTGAAATACGTGTAGTCACTGCCTTTTTGCCATCCAGCATAGCTATTCTTCTTGTCTTAGATTTGGCAGGATAATCAATAGGACCCAAATGGCAATCAATTTCATGTGATTGCACTTGGTTTCCCATCAATTTCAATGCTGACTCTATGGCAGAATAATGAGGAAAATCTGATGCCAATCATTGACTGTGAATGCCACTGCACATCTTTCTAGGTGACTGAACAGCATCAAAAAGAAGGGGAAGAGAGAGCTGTGCTGGCAGAAAGATAGAGAGAGGACAGAGCAAGCCCCAACGCTAGAGATGAAGAAAAACATGTTAATGGAGTTGTGAAAAGGAAACCTTGAATCATGACATTCCTCTGATCCAGCACCATGGTAAAACCTTCTGGGGTTGGTACAATGGAGATAAAATCAGCCTCCAGGCCACATAGACTGAACAAGGTTCCAAGATATGTTTCTCTAACAATCACGATGTTTAATGACTTAATCTTAGTGAGGAAATCTGCTGTAAGTTCCCACTAGGAGCTGGTGTGTCAAATCTCTTTTTGACGATCAAATATCATTTTTCTGAAGCCAAGGGTCACATTTTTGTATACCCACAAAATACCCAAACATCCTCCATCATATGAATTCTCAGTGAATAACTGATGGAAATATATGTTGTAACTGTTATCTATGTATGTCTTTCTTCTAATCTATGGACCTAATAGGTGTAATTAGCATTCTCTGGACTTCTCCTTTTAACAATTACATTTTAATGTAATACATGATGTTACTACATGACAAAAATAGCATCTCTAAGTCATATGTCATATGACAGAATCATCACGAAGCAAAGGATCACAATAGATCCTAATAAGGAGACAATGTTTGTTAACAGGTTTGTAAATATAATGAAATACATTCAACTTAGATTTCTGTAATATATATTTAAAATTTTTATTTATATTTTTTGAAAAGGAAATGCATTCACAATAGTAGAATGTTAAAGTGATACAGAAAGACGTATATTAAGGCATAACTCCCTCTACCACCCTCCCCATCCACCGCTTTACCTACTGTTCCCTTTAGGTAACCAATCATACTAGTTTCTGTGTTTCAGTGTTTTTACATATCAGTGCATAGAGTGTCTGTTCTATTTCAGTGGCCACATGGTATTCCATTGTGTGGATGTGGCAAAGTTTATTTAACCAGTTCCCTATGAATGGACAGTTGGGTTGTGCCCAGTCTTTTGCTATTACAAACAGTACTTCAGTGAATAATTATAAATATGTATCACTTCTTATATGTGCAGGTGCATCTGTAGAATGAGTTCAAAAGGTAAACACATTTGTAATTCTGATAGTGTCAATTTGCATTTCCACCTGTAATATCTGATACTTGTTGCCCATAACCTCATCAAAAGAATGTGTTGTTACACGTTTACATTTTTGTCAGTCTTAGAGGTGAGAAATAATACCTCAATGTGATTCAATTTTATTTGTATTTCTATAATAATACCTGAGATTAGGCATATTTTTACAGGTTTTAGAAGCCATTTATATTAGTTCTTTTGTGACTCATCTATATTCTTGGTCTATTCACCTATATTTCTTGAAATGCTTTTATGGTTTCTTTTTTTTTCTTCTTGTTATTTTTACATTTAAATCTATGAATCATTTAAAGCTTGTTCTAGCATACAGTCATATGAGATATATTGAGGTATGGATCCAACTTTTGCTTCTCAGATCACAACCCAGTAATCCAAAGTCCTTATGAGCCTACTGATTACAGATGCTATTTTTTTAATCACTTAACTTTTTATTTTATATACACCGAAAGAGTTCTTTTAGGCCTATTTAGATATAGAAGTGACCAACAATTGCGAGATTGCAAGGTACCATTGAGTTCCGAGATATTAAATCCCAAATTCACAGATGTCAATGTGTGAATAAATGTGCATCTTAGAACTGATGAAATATAGTATACCTCTTCCCTGAGTGTGTTTGTTTGCTTATTATTAGCTTCTACCACATTATTATAAGCTCTTCATTCTAATTCCTATTTTAGAGTAAACTTAGAGATGCCATTTTTGTCATGTAGTAACATCATGTACCTGGTTCAATTTTTGGACTTTCTATTCTCCCTCATTGGTCTCATTCTTTATTCACCCACTTTTCCAATTGCTGAGACATACATCACTGCAGATTTGAATTTCTGGTAGGGCTAGTGTCCTCACATTGTTTTTCTTTTTCGGAACTTCACTAACTTCTCTAGCTTATCTTTCTAGTGAATATTTCCTGTAGTTCTCTTTGTGATCATTTAATCTTGGGTGTAAGGACACAAAGAACAAACAGACTTCTGCATATGTTATAGGAACTTCATTCTAGATAATTTTTCTTCTCTTATTAAAAAATTGAAATGACTCTGAATGAACTTTCTAATGTTGCAGGACTTTTCCTTAGTTCAGCTAAAGACAAGGTCCTTGTCTGTCCCATGGCCATGAAAATTTAGCCTCGCAGATGGTTTAGAGGGTGAGAAAAGCAGGGTTTTATTGAGTGAAAAGGGGGAAAAAAGGAGGAAACAGGGACCCTTGCAAGGCCACAGTCCCTATGCCAGAGTGCTTCCCGCCAGGCCCTTCGAATCCCAGGTTCCACAAACTCCTTGTGTCTCCACGTCAGTGTGCAGGCTGGTTGGAGTTTCTCCAGGGACCCCCTCCCACCTTGTTGTCTCATTCTCCCCTCTAAATAAGTACATCTAACTGCCATTAGATTAAGGAGAAGGATGAAGACCAATTTTAACTGCTTCCTGCTGACGGGGGGGGCTGTTTTGGGGAAGCGGCAGTCAGATCTCCCTCAGAGGCCTACTAAGCGTTCCCAGCAGAAGGGGTCACCGTCAGAGGCTCTGGTCGCATGACTGTTTGAAGTCTGATGGCGTGAAGGCAAGAACAGACAAACTGGGTTACTAGAAAACATGTATCAAATGAAACAAAGGGAGGGGTAAAGACAGCTCAAAAATGCTGAGGGCTTTTACCAGTTTACAAAGGGAGAGGGAGGTCAAAAGCCCGACTGGTAATAAACTTTACCCTTTTGCTGGCATGTTGGGCTTCTGGATTCCCTTCGCCTGAGTCCAATCCTAAGCCAACCAGTTTAAGTTCTGGGAAATTAACTCTTTTCAGTTTGGAGGATGCATCTGAGGGGAGTGCCCCATAGTACAGAGACACAATTACCTATAGGACCAAGAAGAAGAAAGGAAAAAGAGAGGGCAACTTTTAAAGGAGTCCCAACGGGTTCAGGATGCATTTGAAAGGGGTACAGACTGAAAATGAGTGGCTACCCATCTACAAAAAGGAGAGCAGGCGTCCCTGGTTCCCTTCTCTTCCTAGCAGATACTCATGGTACATGAGGAAGAGAGGGAAGAGCATCCTCTTTCCGTCTTTCATCCTTGCATCCCCGAATCCCGGCTTCCTTGGCAGGTCCCGCCATGAGTGCCAAAGTGGCTTGCACCAATAATGCAGGGGCGTCTAAAGAATAGGAATTATCTGCTCTCACTTATGTCTCTTTCCCACCTACTGTCAGTAGCCTTGGAGCTCCCTAGAACTAGAACTCATTTATCATGGCCTTTATCCATGAAACAGAAAGCTTGGGGTTGGCTTAATCAGCAGGAATCAGCCACGCTCACCTGCGCTGTGCCTTTTAACCTCTGTTGTCATTTGCCTCTGGATTCCTCAGATCCAGTTTTCCTTCCTAGGGCTTTGACACGAAACTTGGAATTGAGTTTGGGACAAAAATGTGTCTCGGGGGGTTGCATAGACACCTTATCATAAGCCGAATGCTAAGTTAAAACTGTGGAACTGAGTCCTCCTCCAACGAGGGAGGGGAAAGGATGTTTTGTGACAAACCCAGATAACTGGTGGCTGTCGTTATTCTTGCTAGGATTTGGGCCCATGGTATTGTCTTTGGTTAGCTCTTTTTTGGTCTTACTTTCCCAAAAGGAAACTTCCGGGTGATGGGCATCCCACTTATTCCATCACCTGGATATTAGCAATTATCCCAGAATAATTGCTCAGAACAATAATATTGATCCAGAGTTCTACATTACCCATCCTTTTTGTTCTTTCTGAACTGCAGCTGGAATTACTGGTTAGTTCACAGGAACTTGCAGGGTTAGTATAAAATGTAAGCAAAAACTTAAAAACACTAGTGAGTTTAGAATTTAATGACAAATGTAAGTTTTGAAACATGATTTCTCTCTCTCCAGTCCTCATGTTTGTGAAAAAACAAATCATCATAGGACTGAGTGGTTTGCAAAATAGACTTTAGTTTTATATTTGACCTGATTATTTGCATAAAGTGCAGCAAGAATAATTATTTCTACACAGGCCTTTTGGATTGGCTTTGATGGAGCTCTGTTCCCCAAGGGATCTCAGATAGGACCTTTTAAAGCCAAGCCCAACCATGGGTTTGTGTCCTCAAATACCTGTGAGTTGGGTGATCCTCTCCTCTTAAGGTCCCAAAATAAACTTGGAACTCCTAGACCTGTTAGAAAGTGACATTCTTTACTGACCACGGGTCAGAAACCCTCTCCAGGGACTGTGTAGGCAAGGGTATGAGGCCAGTTTTCCCATGGGGCTTTTAATGGCTCTCCAAGTCGAGCTTGACTCCTTAAAGGGAAGCATATCCTTCCAGTCAAAGCCGTGGTAAAATAACCATTTTCTCCAATTGTGTCAAGTTGCAAAAGAAAAATGGATTCTTATTGCACTGATGCAAATAACTATATTGCCATAAGTTAAGAATATTCACAGAGAGTTTCCAAATTCTAGAGGAACCAGTCACACAGAAACAAGCATGCTCCAAATTTTGTTCATAGGAGTATACCTTACTCAATTATTAAAGGCTGTAAATAGTTTTAAATAAGTTCCTTTGACTATGAAAAACTAAACAAGGATCAGCAATATTACAACCAAAAGTCAAACAGATTGCTTCAACTTTCTGAGTTCAGTCCATTTAGTTAACTTTTGTTTTGCTTGATATTCTGAACATTTCAGTTCTTCATGAGTCCTGCGCGTTTTCCTTTATTCCAATGTTACAATTTCCAAAGTTATCAGAAGCCTGTATTTGAGAGTACCTGTTACAGGTCTACAGCTTATTATAAACCGTCTTTTGAAAAGGAAGAAAACAAGACAATTGTCTGTGAACAGCAAAATATCCAGGGTGGTTACAATTAGAAACACAATTGACAAAGAAGTTTGGTTATCTCCATGGTTTACAATAACTTAACATAGCAACCTTAATTATGATTGATAGCATATATTCAGATATTAGAATTTTACAAATCCCATACAATTTTGGAACATATATTAGTATTATTCACAAAAGTATAATCTGATGAAGACTGAAGATGATTTTGGCAATCCCATGTACCTACACATGTCACATAATCCTGTTTACTTTTTTCTGGATGTTACAGGGGCCCTCTGAAATATTTGAAAAACCGGGTATCAGGAAAGACAATTTTAAAAACTTAAGTTTGATTTTGGAAGCCTTTTAATATGTTTAAAGCACTTCATATTATTAAATAGAGTTCCAGGTTACCATAAACTATTTATTTTCCCAAAATGATGACTCAGACATTTTAAAGAAGCAAACACCTTTTATAACCCTTTTGAATTTAGTTAATATGTTCACACAGAGAATCTCTTCTGCAAGATTAATTTCCACTTTTCCACCACTTGTTTGAACCTTCAGCTTTCCCTATCTAACTCAAAAGAATCGTTTAACTCTAGGCAAAAGTTTACACTTCCATGCCTTCTTATAACTTTTTACATAAAAACACATTTTACTGTTCTTATACCCCTTGCATGTAAATTTATTTTCAGTAGTTTTAATTACATGTTATAATCGTAACTCCTAGCAATTTTTAACTTTAAGGTAAAACTTGGTAAGTTGCTTTAATTGTGTGCTAACTGCAGCCAAGGTTTGCCTTCTTAGGTAAGAGCCTGGTTAGTTCCACATGTTCCCAGGCCTTACCAACTGTGAAGCCAGCAAGTCAAATAGTTCTCAAAACCCCACAAGCCGTTTGTAACCTTAAAACATTTAGCAAACCTTGCATCTGACGGGCATTTTACCAATACGCTTGAAGGTTGTTTTTATTTCTTAAAGATTAAAGTCACATGAACTGAAAGGTACCACAGATTTTATATTCCCTTAAAAAATATTTGATTCAAGCACTTGTCTTTCTTTAGGCCAATTAATTAGAGCTTTTTTGGACAGACGTTGCACACAGTACACACACAGACATGCAGAAGAAAACCCAGTCATTGGGTGGGGCCCTTTAAAAGACAGGGCTAGGAAAACATGCAGCCATCAATTCGAAAGAAACATATTCCCTAAGGCAGGATTGCTAAACAAAGCCTTGCCAAATGGTTACAGGCCGTGCCCCCAGGATGTAAAACAAGATGGAGGCTTGCAGCACAAACCATGCACACATGCAAAGCACATCAGATTGGCCACAACCCAAGACTAGCCCCACAAATCTTTTTCCACAATTAAAGCTTTACAGGAAATATAAACAGTGATAGTTGGGGGGTCTGGCCTAGTAAAGGGGAAAGAAATAAACTTTAATGGTTAACTGCTGACAGGATGGAGAAGAGGAAAGAAAAAAATTTTTAAATGCCTGGGGAAGAACCTCTTATTCTTATGCAACTGGTTCCTTCATCAGAGAGAAAAAGCTTAATTACTGTCCAATGGAGTAAAACCCCTTGGCTGGGGAAGGGGAAGGCTGCTGTGGCTTGTGGCTGGGAACCAGCCAGTGGCTGTACTGGACCCTTGGGCCATGCATCCCAGCCTTGGCAGGGAGTAGGGAGTGGCGGGGAGCAGCTGCTCACTGGTGGGTCCCGAAAAAGGAAGGAAAAGGTCATGAAAAGACCCGGGAGCACCCTTCTGAGGGTGGGGGCATGTTTTCCCCACCCTCTGAAGTCCCACGATGAAAAGGCTTAGAAGCAACAGTGAGAGGTTTTGAGTCCGTATTTCATTCACTGCTTCTCGAGCCCCCACATTGCACGCCAAAAATGTTGCAGGACTTTTCCTTAGTTCAGCTAAAGATGGGGTCCTTGTCCATCCCACGGCCATGAAAATTTAGGCTCCAGGCTCCTCCCTGCTGCAAACATCGTGAACTTCCCAAGGCTCCACCTCATTGGGCAGACTGGTTGGAGTTTCTCCAGTGACCCCCTTCCACCTGGCTGTCTCACTAAGTTTAAATGAAGATTTTTCTTATGACTCTAAGGCCAACTCTGCATTGGCCAGCATAACCCAGAAGAAGCATGCTCTGAAGAATTAACTTAACTCATTCAGTAAAATCAAGTAGGTGAGCCCAAAGTAGTCAGAGACACATCTTCCCAAATCCTAGCATGGACTAAGCCAATAAGAGCTAAGGCTTTGGCTTCTGGTCCAACAGCCTTAAGGGAAGAGGTACAGAAAGCAGCTCTTTGGCTCTGATAGATGAAAATGGGGAGAAATGCCAGGACATTTGTGAGTAAACCCTGCACCCAGACTGGGGCAGGTATTACATGCCCTCCTACCCTACCTGTTTGGATGAACGGAGGCAAGATGGTGCACTTCCGGGTTCTTCATCCCCCGCCCCCCAACTTTTCCCGCGCACGCGAAAATGTAGCCGGCGACCCGGGAAGGTGCAGGCCAACTGGGCATGCGCCAGGTGACGTCAATCCGAAGAGACCAACATTTACCTGGTCGCACCTGTGGAACGCCCCTGACACGCCCGTGCCCCGCCTATTGCCCTCCCACTCCTAGAAAAGCCGCTCCGGAGGGACGCCACGCACGGCCTTCCTCAGTCCTCCACTCCTGTCGGGATGTCAGGACTGCAGGAACTCCGTCGGAGAGCCCCACCGGGGGACTCTGTCGGCCTTCTTTGCCGGAGGCCGACAGACCTCTTCCCCACACCTTAGGTGACCAAAAAACTTGCAGTTTTGCCCTTACACTTGCCTACTCGCTGGTTCTTTTGTGCCCGCTCTGGTGGTCTTAGAAAAACAAATCACTACCTTCAGCTACCCCTTTCTCAGGCTGGAAAATGGTAGCCCAAGCAGCTAGGCATGCCCAAGAGGAGACATTCACAGCACGTAAGCTGAGCTGCAAGTATCCATCCCAGAAAAGCACATCTGCCTGAGGAGGGACTAGGTTTGGAGAAGTCAGGAAGGACATCCAAAAGCAAGGCCTACTTGAACTAGATCTTAAAGGATGAGAAGAAGTTTCCTGATAGATGAGTTTAGAAAGGGCATTCCAGAGAAAGGAAACAGCGCAAAGGCACAGAGGTTCAGGGTTGCATAGTGCATTTTGGGAAGAGCAAGCAGTTTGGTGGGGCTGTAATGAGGCACTCCAGGCTGTGGGTAGTGCCTATGTGGACAGACAGATCTTGCAGTATTCTCTATGTTAACACCTGAACACTAACTGTAACCCTTTTCTCTAGTCTACAAAATCACTAATCCCCAAAGCATTCTTCATTAAGCCTGTTTGGTATTATAAAAATCTTACTTTCACATAGTAAAAATTTAAACAGCACACATGTCTTTCTTGCCCCACTCTCTCTCCTCCCAAAAAAATACTGTTACTATTTCTTATATGTCTTTTCAGGATTTTCTGTACAGAAACATGTATTATGGGTATATGTCATTTTAAAAAGGAGATTGCGCTATGTTGTTCTGCAACTTGCCTCTTTTTTCACTTAATTACTAATCTTTGCTTGACTATAACTGCTTTTGAAAAGTTGCACCATTTGGGGGATTTTTTTTTTTTTTGAGACAGAATTTCACTCTTGTTGCCCAGGCTGGAGTGCAATGGCACGATCTTGGCTCACCACAACCTCCACTTCCCAGGTTCAAGTCATTCTCCTGCTTCAGCTTCCCAAGTAGCTGGTATTACAGGCATGTGCCACCATGCCTAGATAATTTTGTATTTTTAGTAGTAATGGGGTTTCTCCGTGTTGGTCAGGCTGGTCTCGAACTCCCGACCTCAGGTGATCTGCCCACCTCGGCCTCCCAAGGTGCTGGGATTACAGACATGAGCTGCTGTGCCTGGCATGGGGGATAACTTTTTTTAAAATATTGGCATAATGTTTCCTCCACAAAACATGCTAAATAAATGCATTATAATAAGGGGAATTTTTACATTATGGTTTCAGGCAAAGATGCATTCACCAATTTACTTGAATAATGGTTTCCAGTCAGAGATTCTCATAAGGAACTAATTGGAACTGTGCGCAATGCATGGGTTAAGCCAAAATGTTTTGCTTTTCATACACAGACCAAGTGAGAGGGGTAAAGTGGTGCATCTCCCACATATCTTCAGTATGTGGTTCGCATGTGTTATTTCCACATGATCAAAGCACTCCATGTGTAACCTTTACTCTGCCCCCGAAATGTTTTTCTCTGCTATAACTTTATTATTATTATTATATTAGAGACAGGGGTCTCACTATGTTGCCCAGACCAGTCTCAAATTCCTGGGCTCAAGTGATCCTCCCACCTCAGCCTCCCAAGTAGCTGGGATTACAGGCATGGGCCACCACATAGCTAACTTACTTTATTTATTTATTTATTTATTTATTTATTTATTTATTTAGACAGAGTCTCACTCTGTCACCCAGACTGGAGTGTAGTGGTGTTATCTTGGCTCACTACAACCTCCGCTTCCCAAGTTCAAGCAATTCTCCTGCCTCAGCCTCCCGAGTACCTGAGATTACAAGCACATGCCACCACACCTGGCTAATTTTTGTATTTTTAGTAGAGACAGGGTTTCACCATGTTGGTCAGGCTAGTCTTGAACTCCTGACCTCAAGTGATCCTCCCACCTTGGCCTCCCAAAGTCCTAGGATTACAGGCATGAGCCACTGCGCCTGGCCAGCTAACTTTCTTTTTAAGAAGAGTTTCAGCACAAGATAATCATGAGCCCATATCCTGATGAAGAAAACACACCGAAGCAGAATTCCCCTTCCAAGGAACGAGTTCCTTGCATGTCACTCCACCGCTGCCATCCACTGTCAAGTCTCTTCTTTTTTGGGCGGGAACAGTGGACCTTCATGTTGTACATGCTTGCAAATTGATGTTTATTACTTACACAAATTTGTTTTCATAGTTCAAATTGATTTTTTTTTTTCTTTCTGCAAAACATTTTGATGTATTTGGGTTGGGTTAGAGCACAACACAATTTTTTTCCAGTAAGACTAATGTAGGCAATTTTTCAGGAAACAGCTCTTCACATAGTGGTAAGGTTTTCAGGAAAAAATAAGAGTCTTTGAAAGAGGATCTAGAGGGTCTCTAGGGATGTAGATCATGGACAAGGCCATACCAGCACACCTCAATCTACAAGATTTTGTTTGCGACTCCCCAGTGACCAGCGTATGTAGCCACCACAGTGACTCTCCTCAGCCCCCTCTTACTGGATGAGCTAGATTTTGTTTTTAAAAAAGGAAAAAGAAAACTCTACAACAAAAATATAGCAGTGGATATCCTTTTACACACATCTTGAAGCACTTGCTCAAGAATATTTGTAGGAGAAATTTCTAGGAGTAAAATTGCTGGGTCAAGGAGTGTATGCATTTACAATATGAAAGTGAGTACTGAATTTCCCTCCTGGAAGACACACCAATTTACACTCCCATTAACATTGGACAAGAGTCCCTACACCCTTACCAACAATGGATGATAGCAAACATTTTCAGATGTGAAAGCAGCAACCTGGGTTTTTTATATGCATTTCTTTAAATGTTAGTGAAGTATAAGAGTGAAGGGAAACATTTTTCATGTGCTTATTACCATACGCAATTCTTTTTCTTTGAAATGCCTCTTTATGCCCTTTGCCCATTTTTCCATTAACTTGTTAGCCTTTCTTTTCTTGAATTGTAAGTCTTCGGGATTTTAAATAGGAGTGGGATACAATTGCATTTTAGAAAGTTCTTTTGCTTTAAAGTACCAAATTGATATTACAGTTTATCATCCACTTGGCTAATGTGCTCATATTTTAGTGATTTCTGAAGAACCTAGGCATAGGTTTCTCTTAGGCACTGTGAAGTAGAAAAGCTACTATTAAAGTATGAAGTTTATAAACTCTTATGTGCTAAGTCTCACTGAGGTAGTGTCTTATTATCTTTTGTTGTTGTTGAAGTTTGAGGGTTAAGCAGAAAGTAACAGTAACCAGGAAATGTGGCAACAAAGATAGCAGATATATTATATCATCTTAAAATGAAACAAAAACTGAATTTGTCAGACTATTTCAAAAGTACATAATAAAGATAGACCACTGTTGTATTAATTTATCTGAAATGCTCCTTTGATTTGTCTCTGAAGGGCAGGAACATTTCTTCTTACTCCTCTTTGGAGGATACACACATGGTCACGGTTTGCTCATAAAGATAGTCCTTTTCCTGAACTTTCCATTTCCCCTTATGCAGCATCTGAACTCCCCAAGGCAGGCACACATGCCTTTGAACACCTGGGTTTGAGCTACCTCTCCAGCAGGATCCGTCTCGAAGTGGCTGTCCCATCCACAGTAAATACTACATTGTCCTCCTCTCGGCCTTTGTGTCATGTTCCCCTGTGTTGATGCATCCTCCACCTATGGCCCATTTGGCCCTCAAGGTCAGCCAACTTCTGCTTCTCTTTAAAATCTTCTTGGCTCCCTTACTCCCACAGAGTCCTCTAGACCTCACCCTCCCCAGCTGTTTGACTCTTTCCCGGGCTTTCATTTGACCTCTTTTATGAGTGTGGTTTGTTTCTCCCACTAGATTTGAGGGTGCTTGAGATCAAGGGTCCTGTGGTAGATTTCTTAGGATCCCCTCTCCTCCTATAATGACTTTCATAGTACTAAATACTCAAATATTTACTAAATGATAATGACATGAGTAGGATGTTTGGATACTTTTAACCTATCATTTGAGGTTTTTCTCAGAACTTTCTGCGACAAGATGCCTGCTTCTGACCATTCCTTCTCTGCCCCAGCCTGGTGACCCACATCTTCTACCTATTCCTTCAATGCTGGGGTTCTCCGAGGGTTTCGTCTTGTCCTTCTGCTCTACTCATTCTCTGGAAAAAGTTCATCCACCCCATCTTTTCTGCTTCTGGTGACTTAAGGATTGCAGCCTAGGCCAACATGGTGAAACCTCATCTCTACTAAAAATACAAAAATTAGCCGGGTGTGGTGGCAGGTGCCTATAATCCCAGCTACTCGGGAGGCTGAGGAAGGAGAATCACTTGAATCCGGGAAGCAGAGGTTGCTATAAGCCGAGATCATGCCACTGCACTCTAGCCTGGATGACAGAGCGAGACGCCGTCTCAAAAAAAAAAAAAAAAAAAAAAAATTGCAGCCTAAACAATCTCTAGACCCATACTTTTAGGTCCACCTGGCTGATATTCACATGCCTGCCAGATATCTGCACCTAGATATCTCTGAAATACTTCAAACTCTCAAATTGTCTAAAATCCAACTCATTGTTGTCCCCAATTCTGCTCCTGTTCCTGAGTTCACGATCTCCAATGGTGGTCCCACCACCCTTCCAGCCATCCAAACTGGAAATCTGAGTCATTCCTGATTACTCTTTCACCCTCACCCCATCCACATATCCAACCAATGACCAAGCCCTGCCAATGTGAATCCCAAAATGTCACCCCTTTTGACCCCAAGTATCAGTGCCTTAGCTCAGGCTTGCCTCATTTCTGGATAATTGTACCACTTCTTAACTAATCTCTCTGATCTTAATCTCATGCCCCTCAAATCCTTCCAGAGCAATCAATTTCCTCTACTCAAAACAGCTCCCAGCTCTTTGTTGACTAAAGGTTGCAGTCCCTGACCCTCCACCTGGTGTATAAGGCCCATAGAGCTCTGTCCTTCTCTATTCCTGCTTTGTCTCTCACAATTCCCAGTGAACACAGTAGCAACTTAGAACTTCTGTGGTATCTACCCACCCCACCACCACCATCACACCCAACTTATTCTTGCCTTGTCTCTTACTACAAATGTCTGCCTTGGCTCTAATGCTCTTCCACCTTCTCTTTACCCGACCATCTCTTTATTTTGAGATGGGGTTTCACTCTTGTTGCCCAGGCTGGAGTACAGTGGCACAATCTCAGCTCCCTGCAACCTCTGTCTTCTAGTTTCAAGCGATTCTCCTGCCTCAGCCTCCCAAATAGCTGGGATTCCAGGCGCCCGTCACAACACCCAGCTAATTGTTGTACTTTTTTTTTTTTTTTTAGTAGAGACAGGGTTTCACCATGTTGACCAGGCTGGTCTTGAACTCCTGACCTCGTGAACCCCCCGCCTCGGCCTCCCAATGAGAGACAGGACTAGCTGGATTTCGTAGGCCAACTAAGAATTCCTAAGCCTAGCTGGGGAAGGTAACCACACCCACCTTTAAACACGGGGCTTGTAACTCAGCTCACACCCGACCAATCAGGTAGTAAAGTGGGCTCACTAAAATACCAATTAGGCTAAAAGCAGGAGGTAAAGAAATAGTCAAATCATCTATCATCTGGAGAGCACAGTGGGAGGAATAATGATTGGGATATAAACC
Organism: Trachypithecus francoisi; assembly: GCF_009764315.1. NCBI lineage: Eukaryota > Metazoa > Chordata > Mammalia > Primates > Cercopithecidae > Trachypithecus > Trachypithecus francoisi. Next base: position 99,536,111 of record NW_022681471.1, read on the forward strand.
CCAGGCATTCGAGCTGGGAGCAGGCAACCCCCTTTGGGTCCCCTCCCATTGTATGGGAGCTCTGTTTTCACTCTATTAAATCTTGCAACTGCACACTCTTCTGGCCCATGTTTCTTCCAGCTTGAGCTGAGCTTTGACTCACTGTCCACCACTGCTGTTCGTGGCCATTGCAGACCCGCCATTGACTTCCACCCCTCCAGATCCCGCAGGGTGTATGCTGCACTTCTGATCCAGTGACACGCTCATTGCCGCTCCCGATCAGGCTAAAGGCTTGCCATTGTTCCTGCATGGCTAAGTGCCTGGGTTCATCCTAATCGAGCTGAACACTAGTCGCTGGGTACCACGGTTCTCTTCCATGACCCACAGCTTCAAATAGAGCTATAACACTCACTGCATGGCCCAAGGTTCCATTCTTTGGAATCTGTGAGGCCAAGAACCCCAGGTCAGAGAACAAAAGGCTTGCTGCCATCTTGGGAGCGGCTCACCACCATCTTGAGAGCTCTAAGAACAAAGACCCACCTGTAACACCAAATTGCTGGGCTTACAGGCATGAGCCACCACACCCAGCCTTACCTGACCATCTCAATGCAGCCTTTAACACTGAACTCAGGGTCCCCTTCCTCAGGAAGCAAAGCATTATCTGACATCTAATCCCCCTCATCTCCCTCCCCTACTCCCAGCTAAGCAACACCCTGTCCAAATCAGTGATTTTACATAAAACATAATATTCTATTTATGATATTCCTTCTTTTCTATATCTGGCTTTCTACTTGATTGCAAGCTCCATGAGGACAGGGCTCATATTTCTTATGTCTTTAGTCTGGCACATATTAAGTGTCCAGTTTGCTGAATGAAAAACCATCAATTTTTATTCCTCAGCATATAGACAACAATTGCAGTGATATATGGATGAGATTGGGCGTACTTCACAATCCAGCTTTGACCACCTTATAGAAAGTTATTTCTTCGTGGGCTTATGTAGGATGGAGGTTTCAGAAATTGGCAGGAATTACATGATTTGCTGCATAGATCTGACACTTAGCTTTTCTATCTTTTGTAACTTTTCCTGGCTAAGCTTCAACACAGCATTATGTAGTAGGAGGAATGAACTCTTGCCTCTTATGAAATGACTGTGGTATAGGTTAAATGTGTGTGGCAATCGGCTGCCTTATAAAGTCAGATTTGTTTGGGGATATTGTTTCTGGAATCAGACCACAAGTCATCAAGTGATGAGGGGAACCACAAGGGTAAGCCAGAATGCACACAGTGCCTGTCAAGATGAAAAGGACTGTAAAACTGGAGTTGGAGAGGAATGGAAATAAAACTGTATTTCCCTTGCATTCACGTAACTGCTATCATGGCCCCTCGGTCAGTATTCCTTACAAATGGTTACATAAGCATCATAATAAAGACAAAAGAAAAAATTGGGCAGCTTTACTTTGGTTTTTAGTTCTTAGGAAGGAAATAAGATAAATTATAAGTTCAATTTGACATATAGGAAGCAATTATCAGCAGCCCATCTCAAGTCACTGAGTGTGAATGGGTTCTCCGGTAACCTGTTGGCCAGTTTCTGTCTGCATCTGCCCCCTAGTGGTTCATTTGGAGTAGCTGACACTCAATCTGTGCTGTTTTGAGCCATTTTTGGCCTTTTCAGGAAAGAAAGAGGATTTTCCCTAGAAATGTAGAAAAGAGAGTGTCTTTTTGTATAGACCCCAGCATCTTAAAATTGAAATTTATGGAGTATATTTAATTTCTTTTGTAACTACCAGTAACTACTCACTCCTGAAAGCCTAGTTTAATGTATACAGAACTACATCAATTCTTATTTTACACAAGCCTGGCCATGCCTTCAAAAAATATTGTGTTTTCTTGATTCTGGTAGAATGATTGACACATTGATTTTATTACCTTCATTCCGTCTAGAATTATTAATAGTTGGTTGTTCTGCTTGATCTTCCTTCTCGGCTAATCTTTGTGAGATTTGTGGTTTGTAATCGTTATGTAGCCAGCATTCTCAAATAACTTAGTCTTCATTTTATTTTAATCTGAAATGGAATGTTATTGGGTAAAATATCCCTTAGGGGTATAATGAAAAGGACCCATTAATTTTCAGGGCAAGAGGGCTAATTACACCCCTCCCCCCTTAAGTCTGTACTAATTGCTAATAACTTTTTATAGAATTGAGTATTGAAGCTAATTTTGATTTCTTCATTCCAATGTACAGCTTTTCTGAAATGCTTGGCCAGAACAAGAAAAGGAACTTTAGAAGGTCGGGTGCTTAATAAATATGCTTTATGATGTTGCAGTTTGTGAATGAGTCAAAATTGAAAGAAATGTGGGGTTCCATGAGGGAATGCTCATGTTTTTAATTAAACAGGCTGTAATTGGGTGACCTGAACATTTTATGAGTGCACACATGGGCAATGCTTCATAGGAGACACTTTGTAGCATCACTATAGAAAATGAAGAAGGGGCAGTATAGCGTGGTGGTTAACAGCAGAGCCCTGTTGCCAGTCTACTGATTCATGAGAATTCCAACTTCACTGGTACGACCTTCTGGAAAGTTGCTTAACCTCCCTGTTTTTCAGCTTATTAATCTGTAAAACAGAGATAACAAGAGCACTCCCCAATTCATATCACTGTGAAAATTAAATGAGATAATAATGTATACAAAATCTTTAGAACAGTTCCAAACATTAATGCCAACAGTGTTAGCTATTCTTAGTATTAAAAGAAATTCCCAGATTTGCACACTCATATTCATAACATTATTCACAATAGCCAAGAGGTAGAAGCAACCCAAATGTCTGTGGATAAAGAAAATGTGGTATATACATATAATGGAACATTATTCAGCCGTGAAAAAGAAGGAAATTCTGCAATTTGTGATGCCATGGGTGAACCTGGGGGACATTAAGCCAAGTGAAATAAGCCAGCCATAAAAGAGAATTACTGTATGACTCTACTTGTAAGAGATATCTAAAGTAGTGAACTTCATAAAAACAGAAAATAGGATGCTGGTTACCAGGGGATTGGGGTGAAAGAAGAATGGGGAGTTGTTTAATGGGTATAGAGTTTCAGGTTTGCAGAATGAAAAAGTTCTGGAGCTCTTTTTCACGACTATGTGAATATACTTAACACTACTGAACAGTATACTCAACAATGGTTAAGGTGGTAAAATTATGCTATGTGGCTTTTACTATAATATTTTTCAAAAGATATATTTTACTAAAGGTGAGGGAGTTTCTGGGATGCTGGGAATGGTTTGTATCTTGATGTGGGTGCTAGTGATTTTAGTGCATTTATTTTGTGAAAATCCATCCAAAATGTGCTTGTGATATAAGTACTTTCTGATGTCTTTTGCCTCGATGAAAAGTTTTAAAACAAAGATACTCCCTTCCTTTGCTGATTTGTGCTTGCTATCACATAGTCAGAAAAAGCACACAATTGCTTGTAGAAACAATTTTTAAAAATATTTACACATACAGAAACGACTATTCAGAGGCAAGCAGATGTGCTAAGAATTCAAGGAATTCAAACATCCTTCATATATTGTTACAACCTGAATAAACTTAGAAAATATGACACAGTGCAATGGAGATAGAATACTTACTAATCTGTACAAGAATTTTATTCACCTTTTAAAAAACAACCACCCTTAGGGCAAGACTCAGAAGAATTCGGTAACACAAAGTATACCTTTTAAAAATAATTAATAATCATAATCAACATACATATTTTTATAACAGCTTTACTGAGATATACTCTGCTCACCATAGAATTCAACCATTTAAAGTGTACACTTATATTCACAGAGTTGTGCAACTATCACCACAATCAATTGTAGACCATTTTCATCACCTCAAAAAGAAACCCTGTACCCTTTAGCAATCATTCTCCATTTCTCCACAACATCTATCCACCCCAGCCCTAGGTAACCATTAATCTATTTTCTTTCTCTATAAATATTATTTATAGCTTATATAAATGGAATTGTACAATATTTGTCTTTTTGTGACTGGTTTCATTTATTTAGCTTAATGTTTTTGAAGTTCATCCATGTTGTAGCATACACCTGTACTACATTCTTCTTTACGGCCCAATAATACAGATGTGCCTCGACTTATGATGGGATTATGTGCTGACAAACCCATTGTACACTTAAAATATCATAAGTTAAAACTGCATTTAGCCGGGTGCTGTAGCTAACGCCTGTAATCCCAGCACTTTGGGAGGCCAAGGTGGGTGAATCATTTGAGGTCAGGAGTTTGAGAGCAGCCTGGACATGGTGAAACTCGTCTCTACTAAAACTATGAAAATTAGCCAGACATGGTGGTATGTGCCTGTTATCCCAGCTACTCAGGAGGCTGAGGCAAAAGAGTTGCTTGAATCCAGGAGGAGGAGGTAGCAGTACCACTGCACTCCAGCCTGGGCGATGGAGTGAGACTCCATCTCAAAACAAAACAAAACAAAACAAAACAAAACAAAACAAAAAAACTGCATTTAATGGACCTAACCTACCAAATATAGCTTAGCCTAGCCGTTCTTAAGCATGCTCAGAACACTTAATTAGCCTACAATTGAGCAAAATCATCTAACACGAAGCCTATTTTATAATAAAATGTTGAGTGTCTCATGTAATTTATTGAATACTGTACTGAAGGTGAAAAATAGACTGCTTGTATGGGCACTTGAAGTACGCTTTGTACTGAATGTGTATGGCTGTCACACCATCATAAATTCAAAACAATGTATGTCAAACCATCATAAGTCAGGATCATCTGTATTTCATTGTATGGACATACCACCTTTTATTTATCAGTTCATCGGTAAATAGACATTTGGGTTGTTTCTGCTTTGGGGCTACCATGAGTAATGCTGCTGTAAACCTCTGGGTACAAGTTTTTCCATGAACAGATGGTTTCACTTCTCTTGACTAATGTATACCTGAGTGAAATTCCTGGGTCTTGACACACATATTTGACATAAATTAAAGTGCACCCATTTAAAATATATGATTTGATAAGTTTTGACATGTGTACACACATGAAATCATCACCACAGTCGTGATCATAAACGTATTTATCAGCCCCACCCCAAAAATGTCTCATGCCTTTTTGCCCCTCCCTATCCTAGACCTGCCCCCAGGCAACCACTGATATGATTTCTGTCACTATGGAGGAGTTTGTGCTTTCCATAATTTTATTTAGATGGAATCACACAGTGCATACTCTTTGGTCTGGTTTCTTTTCGGCCAGCACTTTGAGATTTATCCATGTTCCGATGCATATCATTAGTTCATTTCTTATTATCCTTTCTATAAATATGCTAGAATTTGTTTATCTATTTACCTGTTAACAGACATTTGTGTTGTTTACAATTTTTGGCTATTACAAATAAAGCTGCCGTGAACAGTTGTGTACAAATTTTTGTATGGACCATGTTTTTATTTCGCTTAGATACCTAGGAGTGGAATGGCTAGATCATATGTAGGTTTTTCTTTAACATTTTAAGAAATTGCCAAAATGTTTTCCAAAGTAGTTGGATCATTTCACATTCCAGCCTGTGCTATAGGAGCTTTCCAGTTGTTGTGGTAAATCAACACCTGGTATGGTAAAATCACTTTAATTTTAGGCATTCTAATAGGTGAGTAGTGATATGTTATTATGATTTTAATATTCATTCCCCTAGTGACTAATGATATTAAGTGTGTTTTTATTTAATTACTTCCCATCTGTATATCTTCTTTGGTGAAATGTCTGTTCAACTATTTTTTCCCATTTTTACTGCATTGCTTTCTTACTGAGTTTTGAGACTTTTTAATATATTAGAGAGACAAGTTATTTATCAGATTCATGCTCTGTAAACATTTTCTTCCAGTTTGTAGCTTATCTTTTCATTCTCTTATCAGTGTCTTATCTAAAAAATCTTTGTGAAACCAAAGGTGAATATTTTCTCCTTTTTTTTCCTAAAAGTTTTGTAGTTTACATTAGTTCTGTGATTCATATTCATTTTTCTATGCAAGGTGTGGCTATAAATTCATTTTTTTTTTTGCATATGAATATCCAAGTGTTCCAGCACCATTTGATGAAAAGGCTATTTTTATTCACTCTGTTGCTTTTGAAACTTTGTGAAAAATCAGTTGTCCATATGTGTGTGAATCTATTTCTGGACTTTCTATTCTCCATTGATCTCTTTGCTGATCTGACTCTAATACCACATTGTTTTGATTACTGATGTTTTATTTAATTCTTGAAATCCAGTAGTGTTAGCCTTTCTGTTTTGTTACTCTTTTTAAATTTTATTTTACTTTAAGTTCTGGGATACATGTGCTGAATGTGCAGGTTTGTTACCTACGTATACATGTGCCACGGTGGTTTGCTGCACCTATCAACCCATCATCTATGTTTTAAGCCCCACATGCATTAGGTGTTTGCCCTAATGCTCTCCCTCGCCTTGCCCGCCACCCCCCAACAGGCTCTGCTGTGTGACGTTCCCCTCCCTTGTCCATGTGTTCTCATTGTTCATCTCCCACTTATGAGTGAGAACATGCAGTGTTTGGTTTTCTGTTCCAGTGTTAGTTTGCTGAGGATGATGGTTTCTTTTTCAGAGTTATTTTGGCTATTCTAAGTCCTTTTGCATTTTCATGTGAATTTTGGAGTGAGCATGTCAAAAAAAAAAAAGGGGGGGGCCGCCAGGATTTTGATTGGCGTTGCATTGAATTTATCAACTCAGAGGAAGTGACATCTTTTCTATTTTGAGTCTTGTGAACAATTAACAAGATATATCTCTTCATTTATTTGGGTCTTCTCTAATTTCTCTTAGCAATTTTTTTAGTTTTCAATATATAGCTCTCATATACCTTTTGTCAAATTTATCACCAAGTATTTAATATTTTCAATGCTGTCATGAATGGTATTTTAAGAATTTCAACTTCTGAATATTCGTTGCTAATTCACTTGTTTGTTTTTAAGTTTTTGAGATTGCATTATATTTCTTTCATAGCAAATCATATTTTCTTTGAATAAAGACTTTTATTACTTTCTTTCCAATCTAGTTGCCTTCTATTTCTTTTTCTTATCTGATTGTCCTGCCTAGAACTTCCAGTACAAGGTAGAAGAGAAGTGCTGATTTCTGGGATAAATAAATGCTGACGTTTTGTCATAGTGTATTATTGTTTTTTTATATATTGTTGGATTCAATTTGGTAAAATTTTGTTTATAATTTTTCTATTCGTTTATGAGGGATATTGTTCTGTAGTTTTCTTTAATGTCTTTTTCAGGTTTTGGTGTTGGAGTAATGCTTTCCTCATAAAGAGTTAGAATTATCCCCTCTTTAAGAAAGAGTTATCCTCATAAAGAGAGAATTATCCCCTCTTTCTCAGTTTTCTGGAATAATTTGTGTGGAATTGGTATTATTTCTTTCTTAACTGTTTGGTAAAGTTTGTTTTTTTATTTTGTTTTGTTTTGTTTGAGACGGAGTCTCGCTCTGTCGCCCAGGCTGGAGTGCAGTGGCCGGATCTCAGCTCACTGCAAGCTCCGCCTCCTGGGTTCACGCCATTCTCCTGCCTCAGCCTCCCGAGTAGCTGGGACTACAGGCGCCCGCCACCTCGCCGGGCTATTTTTTTGTATTTTTTAGTAGAGACGGGGTTTCACCTTGTTAGCCAGGATGGTCTCGATCTCCTGACCTCGTGATCCACCCGTCTCGGCCTCCCAAAGTGCTGGGATTACAGGCTTGAGCCACCGCGCCTGGCCTGTTTGGTAAAATTTACCAGTGAAGTTATCTGGACCTGAATTTTCTTTGTGGGATGATTTTAAACTATAGTTTTGATTTCTGTAAAAGGGCTGTGTACATTAAATTTATCTTCTTGAGTGAACTTTACTACTTTCTGTTCTTCAAGAAATTTTCAGCCATCTAAGTTGTGAGATCTATTGACATAAAGTAGGTCAAAATCAGTCTAGCCAATATGGTGAAACCCTGTCTCTACTAAAAATACAAAAATTAGCCAGGCTTGGTGGTGCACGCCTGTAATCCCGGCTACCTGGGAGGCTGAGGCAGGAGAATCACTTGAACCTGGGATGCAGAGGTTGCAGTGAGCCGAGATCATGCCACTGTACTCCAGCCTGAGCGACACAGCAAGGCTTTGTATCAAAATACTAATACTAATAATAAAGTAGTTCAAAACATTTCATTGTTAACCTTTCAATATCTGCAGAATTTGTACTGATGTCACTTTGCTCATTTCTGCTATATGTTAAGTTGTATCTCATTTTTCTTCTGATTATTCTGACTATAGGTTTATCCATTTTGTTCTTCAAGAATGAACTATTGATTAAACTGATTCGTTTACTGTCTTCTATTTTTCTGTTTCATTGATTGTCTATCTGGTCTTTATTATTTCCTTTCTTCTGCTTATTTTGAGTTTAATTTCCTCTTTTTCTAGTTCCTTCAGGTGGAAATTGCTATCATTGGCTAGGGATTAAGATTTGATTATTTTCTAATATAGGCATTTAGTGCTATAGATTTCCTCCTAAGTGTTGCTTTTGTGGTACCTCATAAATTTTAATATGTCATCTTTTAATTGTATTAAATGCAAAATGCTTTCTAATTGCCTTTGGATTTCTTCTTTCAATCATGAGCTTTTAATAAGTATGTTTAGTTTTGAAATATTTGGGGAATTTCCAGAGATCTTTTTGTTATCAATTCCTACTTTAATTCCATTGAGATCAGAGAATATACTGTGTATGAGTTTGAATCATTTTAACTTTATTGAGACTTGTTCTGTGACCCATAATATAGTCTATCTTGGTAAATGCTCTATGTGCACTTGAAAAAAAATTGTGTCCAGGCCCGGTGGCTAACGCCTGTAATCCCAACACTTTGGGAGTCCGAGGCAGTCAGATCGCTGGAGCCCAGGAGTTCGAGACCAGCCAGAGCAACATGGAGAAACCTCATCTCTACAAAAAAAAAAATACAAAATTAGCTGAGCATGGTGTTGCATGCCTGTCGTCCCAGCTACTTGGGAGGCTGAAGTGGGAGGACCACCTAAGCCTGGGAAGGTTGAGGCTGCAGTGAGCCATGATCACACTGCTGCACTCCAGCCTGGGGAACAAAGTGAGACCCTGTCTCAAAAAAATAAAAAATGTGTATTTTGCTGTCGCTGGGTGGAATGTGCCAAAAATGTCACTTGGGTCAAGTTGGTTGATTTTATTAAGTCTATTACATTCTTGCTGATTTTTTAAAATTTATTTATATATTGTTGAGAGAGGGACATTGAAGTCTCTTTAATTGTAGATTTGTTGATCTCTCTTTGTAGCTCTATCATTTTTTACTTGACTTATTTATTAGTTGTATAAACTTTTATGATAGTTATTTCTCCTGGTAAACTGATCCCTTTATCATTATGAAATGATCTTATCTAACCCTAGTAATATTCTTTGCTCTGTAATCTAATTTGTCTAATAGTGATATAGCCACTCCAGCTTTCTATTAGTGTTAGTATGGAATAACTTTTCTATTTCTTTTACTTTTAACTTATTTGTGTCTTTATAAAGTATATTTTTATAGACAACATATTAGTTGACTCTTGCTTTTTATCCAATATGACAATCTCTACTTATTAATTGGAGTATTTAGATCATTTATATGCAACGTGATTACTGACATGGTTTTGTTCATATTTGTTTTTATTGGAAATGAGGTCTCACTATGTTGCCCAGGTTGGAGTACAGTGGCTATTCACAGGTGTGATTGTAGCATACTATAGCCCTGAACTCATGGGCTCAAGCAATCTGCCTGCCTCAGCCTCCTGAGTAGCTGGAACTATGCATGTATGCCACTATGCCCAGCTTAGGTTTAAGTTTATCATCTTGCTACATGTGTTCTTTTTGTGCTATATTCTCTTTTTTCCTTTTTTCTATCTTCTTTTAGATTGAATATTTAAAAAATTCTATTTATCCCATCTATTGCCTTGTTAATCATAACTTTTTTATTTGTTGGTTTACAATTTTTATTATACATCCTATCTAATCACGGTCTATCTTCAGGTGATATTATACCACTTCACATGTAGTAAAAGAACCTTATAAAAGTATACTTCCATTTCTCCCCTCCCAGTCTGTGTGCTATTGCTGTTTTGTTCTTACATGTATTATAAAACTTACACTACATTGCTACTATTTTTGTTTAAATAATTATCTTTTAAAGATATTTAAATAATAGAAAAGATTTTATTTACCCAAGTAGTTATCATTTTCGGCACTCTTCATTCCGTTGTGTAGACATATATTTTCATCTAGTGTCATTTTTCTGTCTGCTTAAAGGACCTCTCTTAATATATTTTATAGTGTGAATTTGCTGGTGATTAATTCTTTCAACTTTTTTATGTCTGAAAAAGTCTTTATTTCACCTTTGCCTTAAAAGATACTTTTGCTGAGTATAGAATTCTAGGATGAGGGTTTTTTTCCTTTCAGTACTTTAAAAAATATTGTTCCACTCTCTTCTCACACTTTTTTCTCAAAGAGAAGTCCATTGTCATCCTTATCTTTGTTTTTCTGTACATAACCTATTTATCCTCTGGTGGCTTTAAAGATTTCCTCTTTATCACTGGTTGGGCAATTTGTTTATGATGTGCCTTAATGTAATTTTCTTCATTTTTCTTGTACTTAGGGTTTGTTGAGCTTCTTGGATCTGTGGGTTCATAGTTTTTATCAAATTTGGGCAACTCTGGCCAGGCTCAGTGGCATGCACCTGTAGTTCCAGCTACTCTGGAGGCTGAGGCAGGAGGATCACTCGAACCTAGCAGTTTGGGGCTGCAGTGTGCCATGATGACACCTGTGACTAGCCACTGCACTCCAGCCTGGGAAACATAGTGAAAATGCTTCTAAAAATAAAAAGAGGGCAATTCTGGCCATATTTCTTCAAATACAGTTATAGTAATTATTTAAATGTCATTATCTGCTAAGTCTAACTTGTATTTTAGTCCTGAGTTCTTTTTCATTGATTGATTTTTTCCTCATTATGGGTTATTTTCACACTTCTTTGCATATTGGTAAATTTTATTGAGTGCTAGACATTTTGAATTTTATCTTGTTGAGTCCTAGATATTTGTGTATTCCTGTAAATATTCTTAAGCTTTGTTCTGAGACACAGCTCAGTTACTTCAAAAGAATCTCATCTTTTCAAGTCTTTCTTCTTTTTATTTTATTTTCTTTCATTTATTTATTTATTTATTTTTATTTTTTATTTTTTTTTTTGAGTTAGAGTCTTGCTCTATTGACCAGGCTAGAGTACAGTGGCACATTCATGGCTCACTGCAGTCTCAAACTCCTGGACTTAAGTGATCCTCCCACCTCAGCCTCCTGAGTAGCTGGAACTACAGGCACTTGCCACCATGCCTAATTGTTTTTAATTTTTTTAAAGGTGGGGTTTCACTATCTTGCACAGGCTGGTCTCAAACTCCTGGCCTCAAGTGATCCTCCCACCTCAGCCTCCCAAGTTGCTGGGATTACAGTTGTAAGCCATCACACCTGGCCCAGGTCTTTCAAGATTTGTTAAGGGAACAGAGCCATGTTTATTCTACAGCTAATTATTCCCCACTACTGAGGCAAAAGCCTTTGAGTACTCTCTACTCAATGCTTTGTGAATTATGAGTTTTTCTAGTCTGGCTGGTGGGAAGGGGCACTATTCCTGGACCAGTTTGAGCCCCAAGTACTGTTCCCTCTAATCCTCTGGGTAGTAATTTCCCCAGCCCTTGGTAGTTTTTCTACATATATGCACTGATCTCTACTTTACTAAATATTCAATCGGGTCCCTCTGTAGATTTCTAGAGTTCTGTCTTTGCCCAGCTCTCTCCTCTCCAGTATTCTGTCCTGCAAACTCTAGTTCAGGCTTTACCAACCCGCGGCTCACAGGCTGCATGTGGTCCAGGATGACTTTGAGTGTGGCCCAATACAAATACATAAACTTTCTGAAAACATTATGAGAACTTTTTGTGATACATTTGTTTAACTCATCAGCTATTATTAGTGTTAGTGTATTTTAAATGTGGCCCAAGACAATTATTCTTCTTCCGATGTTGCCGAGGGAAGCCAAAAGATTGGACACCCCTGCTCCAGCTGCTTGAGTCTGCCGGGATTCTCGGCTCTGTCTATTCTCAGAGATTCTGGCTCAGAGAGTTTCTTCGTCCTACAGCACAGCTTTGAAACTATCTGAAGGCAGTAAGCTGGGGCACGCACAGTGCGCTTCTCCTTCGTTCTCTCTCAGGGATCACTGTTCTTCTGTGGTTCTAGTGTCTTGAAAACTGTTGTTTCGTATATTTTTCCTGGTATTTGGTTGTTTCAGGCAGGAGGGTAAATCTGGCCTCTTGTACTCTAAATTAGCTGGAATTGATAGTCCCCTATATATACCTATTTTAAAACAAATAATTTCTTTCCAGTTAATCCTTTACTGGTAGAAGACTTTTTTCAACATGAAGTTGTTCTATTTTATTTTTGCTGCTGTTATTCTTAATTCTGTGAATTTATAAGTAATATAGTCTGCATTTTATTAATGCTATCAAAATTTCACAAGTCTCCCATCACAGAGAATCATGGAAAAAGGCAAACACTGAAATCTAGAAGATAACTTTTGCTGTGGAAAGGTGATTTTCCCCAAATTCTGCCCACAATGGCGTGTGTTTGTGTGTGATTCCAGAGACACTGTGTAGATGTTGATAGGGAAGGGGCTGGTAGCTGGGTCTCCACCAGTGGGATTGTCCCTAACTGGGGAAGCCTGGCTTGGTTCTCAATTGTCTTAACTCTGAAGAATCGTCTGCCATCAGAGAAATGCAAATCAAAACCACAATGAGATACCATCTCACACCAGTTAGAATGGCAATCATTAAAAAGTCAGGAAACAACAGGTGCTGGAGAGGATGTGGAGAAATAGGAACACTTTTACACTGTTGGTGGGATTGTAAACTAGTTCAACCATTATGGAAAACAGTATGGCAACTCCTCAAGGATCTAGAACTAGATGTACCATATGACCCAGCCATCCCACTACTGGGTATATACCCAAAGGATTATAAATCATGCTGCTATAAAGACACATGCACACGTATGTTTATTGCGGCACTATTCACAATAGCAAAGACTTGGAATCAACCCAAATGTCCATCTGTGACAGACTGGATTAAGAGAATGTGGCACATATACACCATGGAATACTATGCAGCCATAAAAAAGGATGAGTTTGCGTCCTTTGTAGGGACATGGATGCAGCTGGAAACCATCATTCTTAGCAAACTATCACACGAACAGAAAACCAAACACGGCATGTTCTCACTCATAGGTGGGAACTGAACAATGAGATCACTTGGACTCGGGAAGGGGAACATCACACACCGGGGCCTATCATGGGGAGGGGGGAGGGGGGAGGGATTGCATTGGGAGTTATACCTGATATAAATGATGAATTGATGGGTGCTGACGAGTTGATGGGTGCAGCACACCAACATGGCACAAGTATACATATGTAACAAACCTGCACGTTATGCACATGTACCCTAGAACTTAAAGTATAGTAATAAAAAAAAATAAAAAAAAAAAGAATCATCAAAGGATTTGCGTGGTCGCTGACTGACCAATTATTCAGCTATGTCAAAGTGGTTTTGTGGGTATTTAGAAACATCTCGTCCCACCCTTACCATTTTGTAAATGAGGAAATAGAAGTGTACAGCTTTTAAGAGACTCACACAAGTTTCCCAGGAAGTTCTGAGATCTACGCTGAGACTTAGGTCTCTGGACTCCCATCTTGAGAGTGTTTCCACTCTATGGCACCACAGCCCTGCTCACAGATATGACCCTATTAATGCAGTGGTAACATTCACACTCATGGGGCATTTCTGAAACACCATTTTTGCTATCAATGTTTAATTCATCCTCCTTCTTGTCACCCTACTTCTTGCTTGTGAGCAATTTAAACACTGGGGACTGGGATGGTATTTCTAATCCAAGGATGGAAGAATGTGGCACTTCTTGATACCAAAGCAGTCTAGAAAATTAGTCATTGATGAAAAATGAGTTTTTAATATCCCGCAGGCATTTACTTTGGAAACTAGAAGTTCTCAAGATGCTTTCTTTTCACTCTTCCTTTTATCACTCTAGATTAATAAGGTATACTTGACAAATAAAAGTTGTACATATTTAAGGTATAGAACATGACCTTTTGATATACATATACATTGTGAAATGATTACCACAAATAATCTACTGAAGATATCTATCATCACTTCACATAGTTACCATTTTGTGTGTGTGTACACAGAACACTAAGAGCTACTCTCTCAGCAAATTCAAGTACACAATACATTATTATTATTTTGTAGAGAAAGGGTCTCCTTATGTTGCCCAGGCTGGTCTCAAACTCTTGGGGCTCAAATGATCCTTCTGCCTTGGCCTCCCAAAGTGCTGGGATTACAGGCATGGGTCACAGCCCTACCTCAATACATTCTTATTAACTATATTTACCATGCTATACATTAGGTCTCCAGAACTTACTCATAAAGTGAAAGTTTGTACCCTCTTACTCAGATCTCCCCATTTTCCCAACCTACCAGCGGCTGGCATTCCATGCCTTTTTTTTTTTTGAGATGAGGGTCTCACTATGTCACCCAGGCTGGAGTGCAGTGGCACGATCTTGGCTCACTGCAACCTCCACCCCCTGAGCTCAGGTGATCCTCCCTCCTCAGCCTCACAAGTAGCTGGGACCACAGATGTGCACCGGCTAAGTTTTTGTATTTTTGGTAGAGACGAGGTTTCACCATATTGCCCAGGCTGGTCTCAAACTCCCAAGCTCAAGCAATCCACCCGCCTCAGCTTCCCAAAAAGCTGGGATTACAGGCGTGAGCCACTGTGCCCAGCCCCATGCTTTATTTCTATGAGTTTGCCTTCTTCAGATTCCACAGAAAGTAAGATCATGCAATCAGTAGTTGTCTTTTGATGTATGGCTTACTGCACTTACCATAATGGACCTCTAGGTCCATTCATGTTGTCACAAATATTAACATTCTTTTTAAAGGATTAAAAGTCCATTGTGTGTATATACATATATATATACACATACACACTACATTTTCTTTATCCATTCATCTGTTGAGGGACAATCAGGTTGTTTCCATATCTTGGCTATTGTGAATAATGCTGCAATGAGCATGAGAGTATAGAGACCTCTTTAAGATACTTACTTCATTTCCTTTGAGTATGTACCCAGAAGTGAAACTTCTGGATCATATGGTAGTTCTACTTATAGTTTTTTGAGAAAACTCCGTGCTGTTTTCCATAATGGCTGTACTACTTTACATTCCCACCAACGGGGTACAAGGGTTTCCTTTTCTCCATATCCTTGACAACAGTTGTTATTAAATTATTATCACCTCACACCCCTCAAGTTTTATTGAGATTTAAAATACACAAAGTGTACAAATGTTAGTTGAGTTTGATGAATTTTTACTATTTATACATCTGTGTAACCATCACATAGATTAAGACAAAGGGGATTCCAGGAAGCTTTCCAGAAAGCTTACTCATGCCCCTTCCAAGTCAATACCTGCCCCTTATAATTACTACTAAAACTTCTATGACTATTGGTTAGTTTTATCTGTCCTTGAATTTCATATTAATGGAATAATATAATGTCTACTCTTCTTCATATTCTTTCACTCAACATTTTCTTTAAGAGATTCATCCACATTATTGTGTGAAACACATTTGTTTTCTTTGATTGCTAAGTAGTATTTTATTCTGTGAATATACCATAGTTTATCCATTGTCCTGTTGATGGACACTTGAGTTGATTCTGGTTTTGGACTATTGTGAATAAAGCTGCTGTCGATATTTTTGTAGGAGTCTTTTGGTGAAGATATGCACTCAATGTTCTGAGCTATATGCCTAGGAATACCATATTATGAACTACATCTGAAGGCCTTTAATACCTATATTGTAACATTGTTGATGATTAATTTTACATATTCAATTGCCCTTCTAATTCCCAAGGTGTTACTCTAGCTACCACCAAACAGAGGATGCTATGCCTGACCTTCTTTTCTTCTTCCCCAAAAAGAGTCACTTCTCCTGCAAAGCCATCAAGAATTAGGATAGCTGGCAGCAGGGGAACACTTGCACATGCCCCATAGATCCCTTGGAGGATTTTGAATGGAGCCCTGGTTGTCTTTCCCCTTAGTGGGGTTGATGATAGCAGGGAATCCTGAGAACATGCCAGGGGAAAAAGCAGACTTGCCCTCAGGGAAAAAAATGAAAACTGGAATATTTGATTTCCTTCAGCGGAAGTAATTATTAAACACCAAATTGGGCAAAAAGGAAGAAACCATCAAAGTAATTGCTTCTCTCTAAAGAGACAGCACCTTGTCAGGGTAGGTGGTGGGACTTAAGGAACTTTGGCCACATTGTTACGATTGTTTTTCTAGTTCAACATATGAAACACCCAGAGGCTGGTTCTGTAGTTGCTGGGTCCATTTCACTTTGTGCCATGCCTTTATTCATCAGGCACTAGGCAGAAGATAGTACTGAATTAGGATAATTATGCCTGTTGTAGCCAGTAACTTTCATAATAACTTTACTGTCATATGAAAAAGCAGCAAGTTGTTTGCCTGAAGGACAACAGACGTGACTGAGTCTCACCTTCTTGCCTATCTAGATGAATTTTAATATGTAGCTTTTTGAACTTTAAATAATAGCTTCCTCAAATCTCACAGAACTCTCTGGGAAAGAGGACATTTATCCTCATTGTCCAATCCCTGCCTCGGAAGTTACTAATGATCCTTTCTCTTTCCTCATAAAACTGTTTTGGGGTTAGTCTCTGCTAGGCTGCTGGTTTGAAGTTAGGAGGTGGGCCATGAATAGGTTTGGAGTAAATGTGGTGTGTCACCCTTGGGCTTTCTTTGTTGAAGTATAGTTTTCTTTAGAACCTCATTTTTAGGAGTCTACATAGATAAATACAGTAAGATGGTGTTGATGTTGAAGTAGAACATACTAGCCTTTGGGCTAACAGCTCAGCCTTTGGGCTAACAGCTCAGACTTTGGGCTAACAGCTCAGCCTTTGGGCTAACAGCTCAGCCTTTGGGCTAACAGCTCAGCCTTTGGGCTAACAGCTCAGACTTCATCATCGTGTTTCAGTTGTGGCCTAGAAACTAGGCACAACTGATTGTCAGTTCAGAGAAATGCCCTGGCCCCTGGAATATTCTCTCCCATATGTCCTAATGGCACAAACACATCTTTAAGGCTGCTAGCAGAGCATTTACTTATCTAAAACTCATGAGGAAAAGCTACTGGTGGCCTGGAACATGTGATCCAAGAAGGTACTATGTAAGGGCAACTTAAAAAAAATCATGTTCTCTCATTGACTTACGATTTCAGAGCCAGGTGACTTCAGTTTTGGTAGATTTTCCATTGGCACTGCTACCTACTCCTTTGGTTTTATGTTTCCTCTATACTTATTCAACATAATCCATCCCAGGAAAATGGTCACATTAAGACATCTTTGTTTTAAAGGTTTCAAAAATTGCTCACACTTTATTTTTAAAGTTAAAATTTGAACCAAGCTAGAGATGGCCTAGCCTTAAACCTACTGTTGTGGTCAGGTCCTCCACCTCCAAAGCATTTCCCCTGCCCTCACAAAAAAAATCTTCTCAATTCTTGCATTCAGAATTAAGAAGTGAACATTTGGAAGATTAATAATGATTACTGCCAAAGATCTATATCATTAACATAAAATTATTTGGGGGTTATTGTAACAAAGTCTATTGATATCTGAATCTTTTAATTGATACAAAAGCAACGGTGTTATTCTCTCCCCTCCTCCTACCTCATTTCATTCCTATGAGAGCACATTTTCCTTATAACAGTGAAAGTATGAAGACACTAGAATCAGGAAGATTTTTTAAAAATTGGAAAATCTTCAAACCAATTTACCATTTCTTGTATAACAAGAATATTACGGTATACAGATTATTTAGAAGGAGTTAAATAAGAATAAGGTTGCTGGGAAGATTAAAATTCTTAATTCGAAACAATTTTATTGAGTAAGGGTTATTTTGTGACAAATAGCCAGGTTTTTAATTTCCTGTGTCTTGCTTATAAGACCAGCACATACCTCCACAGAGAAAGGCAGGTCTCTCTTTCTTTTAAACATAATCATAGCCAACCAGTAGAGTCTCTTTCGCAATGAAATGCTATTATTTCAAAGGAACTGGGTAGATATAGAATCACTTGTGTCAACTGAGGAATGATGAGGTTCATAAATTTGTAAAGGAGAGCTTTATTTTTTATAAAGGGTTGCAGCCTGCAGGGTGGTCATTTTGACAGGCTGGGGAAGCACAGCCTCCAATGAGAAGCCAGAAACAGATACTCTGAGGGAGGGGAGAATAAGACGGGAATTCCGGCTGAGCGAGGTGGTTAAATGTACATATTCAACAAGCTATAGGAGGAGTCATGAATATTTATGAAACAGGAAACATGAGCATGTGCAATTGAACTTCATGCCCTTCTATGGGACCCATGTTCAAAAATGGCGGTGTTAGCATGATCCAGTGGTGCAGTTTTCAGCCCTTTGATGTTAAAAAGTGAAGCAGAGGACATGAAAACCCTCACTACTGCATTCTCTGTAGACTGGCCAGAGCCGTGGTGGTGGTCTCTTATCAGGAAGGAATGCTGGTCGGTTGTTGTGTCAAAAGGGAGGGTCAGTGGCAGGTGGTTGGTCCATATCAGTGGTGGAGTCTTTCAAAAAGGCTGGTTTCTGTTTGGCCTTTAGGAAAGAAAGGCTAATGGTGGTTAGCAAGGAAAGAGGTATTACAAGGTGTGTCTGACCTCCCATCCTGTCAGGACCAAGAGCTCAGTTTTCAAGGTTACTCTGAGGTCCCCTTGGCCAAGAGGGAGTTCATTCAATCAGTTGGGGGGCTTAGGATTTTATTTATATTTCTCAGTTGTAATAACTTATTTACAAGTTGATTGACCACTCTACATTTGCCCATTGATCACATATGCAGTGGTCAACAAGCAATGGTATTTTCATAGTTAATTTGTGTGAAATGGAATTTACTGCAGCTCTGCAACTTAAGCACATTTTGGCATTTCCAGCTGTCATGGGCAGTGAATTTTAAAGATCACAACTCCAGGAAGTTTTAGTCCCTTCATCTAAGAAATAAAAAGAATACCTACCCTCTCAGGGTATCAGCTTTGATTTCTTGCTTGTTATTATTATAGGCATGCATGCATGAATCATACCAAAATCTCACTGCAGCCAGCTTTTTGAGCAAGAAGATAGAACTTCACACACACTTTCTCCTAACTCAATTCTCTCTGTGTCTCAGTTAAAGTGACTTTGGGACCATGGAGAACTTAACATTGCAATTTTTATTTATTTGATACAGGATCTCACTCTGTCACCCAAGCTGGACTGCAGTGGCACCATCAT
The DNA here is from genome assembly GCF_009764315.1 of Trachypithecus francoisi. NCBI lineage: Eukaryota > Metazoa > Chordata > Mammalia > Primates > Cercopithecidae > Trachypithecus > Trachypithecus francoisi. Next base: position 99,555,581 of record NW_022681471.1, read on the forward strand.
AGCTCACTGCAGCCTCGACTTCCCCTGCTTAAGTGATCCTTCCGCCTCCCGAGTTGCTGTGGTTACAGGTGTGCACCACCATGCCCAGCAATTGTATTTATTTATTGTATTTTTTGTAGAGACGAGATCCTGCCATGTTGCCCAGGCTGGTCTCGAACTCCTGGGCTCAAGTGATTTGCCTACCTGGGCCTCCCAAAGTGCTGGGACTACAGGTGTGAGCCACCATGCCTGGCCAACATTGCAATTTTAAAAGTGAAGTCTATACTTGCCTATTTCCATAATTTAGTTTTCATTAAAAAAAAATTGAACTGTGCAGATTGGATTTTCTGAACCACATTTCTGGCAGAGAGAAGGGTGGGAGAAGATGGGGGATCCCCAAAGGTGTCCTGTTTTGAGTATTCAGTCACCTGCCCTTTTCCCCAACAATCCCCTGCTGTTTGCTTTATGACTTAATGAATGCATGGGGCCATTCTACTTACTGCCTTCAGCAGTTTGAGCTATCCATGTGGCTTCCTCCCCTAGAGGAATTTCACAGATAACTATTGCATACAATTACATAAAATAAATTTAAATTGAACAGGGTGAGTAGCAGGCAGACTAGTCTGAGTGTTTCTACGGAGTTAATCCCTGGTGAAGAGGAAAATTGCTGCATATAAATGAGATCTCACTGCTGTCCTAAACCAGTTGATAAGTGATACCATCTGCTGGAAAGGAATTCTCAATGCCCTTGACACTTGCCCCACCCACTTACCAGAATAACCATTCTCCATTCACTACGTACTAGCTTTCATATGCAAGGAGGATGTTGGGTGGGCTCTGTCACCTTTCCCTAGTGGTATAGGGTCCTAGCTGATAGACTTATACTATAAACCTGGTTCTCTAATGGCAAAACAGCCCATATTTTTAGGACAACAATCATATTAGGGCTTAGGCTGTGGCCTAAATCAGTGTTCTCAACCTTGGCTGCACATCAGAATCCTCTGGGGAACCTTTAAAAATCCCAATACCCAGTCTATTCCCCAACTCCCGGGTGATTCCAAAGTACAGCTAAGTTTGGAAACCAGTGGCCTAAATCCTAAATCAGTACTTCTCAAATTTTTGTGACCATGGATCCCCAGGAGGTCTTGTTAAAATGCAGATTCAGATTCTGGGTGGGACAGAATTTCTGGGTTGAGATTCTGCAGTTATAACAAGTTCCTGGGTGATGCCCACACTGCTGATCCAGACTACATTTTGTGCAGCTCTGATTCCTCTCATTAGTGTCATAATCTAACTCAGTGATTTTCAAACTTTTTTCTTAAAGCTTTTGAAGAAAGAAAAATAGCTCAAGCAGTCTGAGTACGTGCAAAGTTTAGCAGGCTCAGAGAGACATGAGTATGGGACATCAGTCATCCCACACCCCACAACCATGCTGGGGGGACACTGGTTTAAAGTCATTTGTACCTCTCTACCTATCTCCTCCATTATCCTTATGCTCCTCGAATTTGTGATACAAAGAACAATGTATAGTCAACCTATAGTTTATGTTACTTTAATGTAAATTCCTGGTAAGCAATTTAGGAACCTGCCCCTTTTTTCCTTAAAAATCCACTTGTAGGCCGAGCATGGTGGCTCTTGCCTGTAATCCCAGCACTTTGGGAGGCCGAGGTGGGAGGATCCCTTGAGCCTAGAAGTTCGAGACCAGCCTGGACAATATAGTGAGACCCTGTCTGTACTAAAATTCAAAAAAATTAGCTGGGCATGGTGGCACATGCCTGTAGTCCCAGCTACTGGGGGAGGAGACATGAGCTAAGGTGGGAGGATCGCTTGAGCCCGGGAGGTCGAGGCTGCAGTGATCCCTGATCACGCCACTGCACTCCAACCTGGGTGACAGAGGGAGATCTTATCTCAAACAAAAAACACTTGTAACTGCTGCTAATTAGAGTATACATTCACAGCAATTTAAATCTGTGGTCTAGGGTGGCCATCCTCTAACTCTGAGCTCGAATAAACTCTATACTTAATTATATCTTCTGAATTCATTATTTAAGATTGACACTATGAAATCCTTTCTTCAAATTCAACCTGACAACAAAGCCTCATATATCTAACAGATAGAACTGGGGTGCTTCCAATAGTGAAGTGCCAGAGCTGGTCCACAAAGCTAAATCAACCATGATTACAGCATATATGTTCCTTGTTAATGTACATACCATGAACACTGTTATGCCCTTCTGCTTGATGTTAACTCTCCCTTGCAAGGGAATATCTATAATTAGTGATTAATTGAATTTCTGAAAACTTTCTTTAGGGTCCTAATTTGCAAGACGTTTTTAGCCTTGTTTGTATAACCATAAATGGCTGGTTTCCACACAGTCACCTGTGGCCACAGTGCCCCACCCAAGCCTCAGGTATGTATAAATCTGACTTCAGCCCATCTTTAAATTAACTCAAATGAGATGTCAGAGCCTGACTGCTCAGTTTACGAACTCATTCAAACACATAGTTTAAAGGTAAGCTGTTAAAGTAACATCACCAGTGTCACTCATTTTCATTCTAAGGCCCATCACTAACTTTATTCATTCACACATTATCTGCCTGTTTCCATGAAAATGTAAGTTCCATGATGACAAGTACTTTCTCTGTCTTGTCACCACTGTAGCCCCACACTCAGAATAGTGCCTAATACATAGTAGGTGTCTGATAAATATCTATGCAACAATTGCCCAAAGAAACTTCACCAAAATTTCCCAGGCAGGATAGGTAGTCAATGACCATGTTCTCTTGACTGAGCAACTGCAGCAACCATCGTGACCAGTCAACACAATAAGCTGCAGCATTTGCATTGTAATTGAGTTCATTCGAGCAAAGCTATCCTCAGTAGGGACTTTCCCTTCTAGACAGCGTGTACATTTTCATTTTATCTGTCCTCAAACTGACCCTTTGCTCATTATAATAGTAAAAAACACACCCTTGGGGTAGAGATTTAAGATGCTAATGAGACATGCAATATATGAACAAGCATGTACAGGTACTGCTCATGTGCACCCAGAAGACCACCCAGAACATACTAACTAGTAACACCTCTTTCCAACTCCTTATGAATAATTATGGAAGACCCCATAAAGGGAGTCTCCCTAGTGCCAGTCTTTGCTGTCTCATCCTAATGAACAGCCTGCCCTGAATCCTTCTCTCGGGGTATACTGTTTATTCTGCACCTAACTTTCACAACATTCTTTTTCTTTAGCAATAAATTACTCTATGCCGTACCTCCTTTGCTGTGTGTCTTCTGTTTAAATTATTTTAAGCCGAGAAGAAATCAAGTATCACATCAGCCATCAACATTCCCATTTCTTTTAATCCAAAACCAGACTGATTTGGACCTTCCCTCCATTTGAGTCCAAGTTGGTCTCACCATTATCACCACTCGGGGTTTCGATCCTACTTTCAGCCCTATGGTTATTGGTAGCTGAACTGTACACATTTGTAGCTCCAAAGAAGTGTGTGAGCTAGCTACTTGAAGATAGAAGTCACTACCATCAACATGGTAATTGAAGCAACACAGATGGATGAAATTGTCCAGGAGGAGAGGATAGAGAAGACAGACTGGGTTTGAGCCTCAGGTACTCAATCTTTAAAGAAAATGGTTTCCTATGCTTTGCTGTACCTCCCTAATATGCCGCACCACCATATATTCAAACCTGTACAAGCAGATTATCACAAATTTCTTCAACTGCAACCTAATTTCTAGACCCTTACTATTCTAGAGGGTATGTTGGACACAGTCATTTATCAGTTTATCAGTGTCTGCTTAAAAATGTAGTATTTTGGCTACCAAAGCAATTACAAATAAAACAACCCTACCACTCCATTTGCTTAACAGTATCAACTGTAACTTAAAAGAATCCTCATGAAATAAATAAGGGTAATGGAGGAATGGGTAAGATCAAATACCAAGTTATTTTAATGATTTCTTTTCAGACCGATTTTACCAAGAGATGTGTGGTAATACAGAATTGAGATAATTACTGTTTTTTTCACAAGAAAGTCAATATCCAGAAATTAGAAAATCTCCCAAGATAATGGAAAAATAGCTTTGACATTCTGAAAAATTTCAGAGTTTGATTTTGTTGACCATCAGAACTTCTACCCTCATAAAAAAGAAAAACAAACAAAAACAAATAATAAAAAAAGAACTACCCCCTAAAGAGAAATATTTGAGGAGGTGATGCCAAAAAAGTCTTGGCTAGTCATGAAAGAAATGAAAAACATTGGCCGGGCGCGGTGGTTCATGCCTGTAATCCCAGCACTTTGGGAGGCCAAGGCGGGTGGATCACGAGCTCAGGAGTTCGAGACCAGCTGGTCAAGATGGTGAAACCCCGCCTCTACTAAAAATACAAAAATTAGCTGGGCATGGTGGTGAGCACCTGTAATCCCAGATACTCAGGAGGCTGAGGCAGGAGAATTGCTTGCACCCGGGAGGTGGAGGTTGCAGTAAGCCAAGATCACACGCCTGTACTCTAGCCTGGGTGACAGAGCAAGACTCCATCTCAAAAAAAAAGAAAAAGAAAAAGAAACGAAAAACATCAAGATCAATGGGAGTAGAGTATAAACTTGTAAAATGGTTCTCTTCCTTAGTTTAATTGCTATTCTTTGTTAACTGTGAGAGTCATTCAATAAATCCCAAAGGGAAGTGAATCAAGTATAGTTGTGGCAGGTTGCCTGCAAGACAGCCACCAGTGGTCCCAGCTTCTTAATATTCACACCCTTGTGTTCTCCTCCTGTGTCCTAGATTAACTCATTGACTTTTAACAAATAGACTATTACAGAAGTGGTGGCGTGTTAGGTTATAAAATAGTGACTTCTGTCCTGAATACTCTTTGATTGCTCATCTTGGGACAAGCCAACTACCAGGTTCTGAGGCAGTTTTGTGGAGAGGCTCATGTGGAAAGGGACCAATGCCTATCACAGCCAACTGAATGAGTTCAGAAGCTGATTTCCTTCCCCCAAGTTGAGCCTTCACAGGAGACTACAGCCGCAACCAATAGCTTGACTATAACCTCATGAGAGAATGTGAAAGCCAGGGGCATCAAGCTAAGCCATACTTGGATTCCTGAAGCACAAAAACCTGTCATAATAAATGTTTGTTATTCTAAACTGCTAAGTGATGGGGTTATGTGTTATAAAGCAATAGATAAGACAGTTATAGTCACAGATATCACATTGGCCTTTCACAATCAACTGTACAAACCTGAATTATTATAGCAGACTACTAGATTAAAAGATCTGCTATATATGTGGAAATTAATTAACACTGCTTGACAGCATTTTCTTACTCTTCTTCACATCTCATGGTCCAAATCCAGTAGGTCTTCAAATAATCATTTTCTAATTAAATTATATCACTCCCTAGAAATGCCACACACAAGGTCAAAAGTTCTGTGCATATATATCATCCAGTACTGTTTGTTGCAGAGAACTAACAGGGCCAGGAGGAATTCATTTATCTGTTCTTGGACCTTTTTAGTGTTTATTAACATATTTTTACATGCTTTAAGTTCTATTAGGAAACAAAGACAACCATTTTTCCTCCTCCAAGAAACAGAATTCTGGGGATTCTGACTATAAGTCTACATGAGAATCAAGGTTGAATCATACCAGTTCTACTCAAGACACATAGTTACTTTGAGGACACTGGGAAAAATTATGACATACCTATGAGACAAAACTAGTGATGCATTAACTGGTAGAAAAGAAGACATGAGGCAAAAAAAGGAATGCCACAGAATTCTAGAGATAAAACCACAAATAGGACATAAAGAACAACTGAAGTAACCTAAGAAAATATATTTATATAAGACTGGATAAGCTCTGGCACACAGTTTAAGGACTTGGAGTCATTCATTCGTTACTCATAAAGTAATTTGAGAACCTGGAAAGTGCTTAGTTCTATGCCAGTCACTGGGGGATACAAAGACAGTATTGACATCATCCTTGCCCTCAAGAACACTATTAAAAGATCCTAATCAACTGTGAATAAAATTACTTACATGTAAAATAATGAGAAAACAGAAGGCAGCATATAATACACTGCAAATAATATAATATACATCCTGGTAACGTGGCAAACTGGAAAGAAATGGACCTAGACACATTAGGCAAAACCTCTAATAGTGGATTAAAAATATGTTTAGGAAATAAATATACACTGCTAAATGAAATTTATAGGAGGCCACTCTTTTGGACTAAGCTTCTCTTCTAGGCCCCAACAGATCAGACTAAAAATCCAAATGAAGTCACCCATCCTAAAGTCACTAAACCTAAACTAAGTTGTTTTCTGACATTGCAAGGAGAAACAGCTAATTTCCTTAGCAGGCCAGTTTATAATCTTCAATAGGCTTGATAATGAAGTTCCCTCTGCTTTAATTCTTACACAAAAAAGTGTCCCGAAGTAACCTGATGTTAACTATTATTTTTCTATTGCCCTGTTTCCTTGTCCTGCTTTACAAGAAAAGTAGCTTTGAAACGACTGCTATGCTCTTTGTTCTTTGCTTCTGCTTTCTTCAGACTTTCTCTGTCTATAAAGCCAACTCCTTCTGCTGATCTCATTAAAACACTGATTCCGTTTCACAGAACGAAGTGTTGCCCAATTCTGGAATCACAAATAAAGTCAATGAAGATCTTTAAACTTAACTTGTTATAATTTTGTCTTTTGATGATACTTTTCTGGTGCAAATTGAGATTATTTACCACATATAGATCTCTGAACCCAGAAGGATTAAGAGGCAAGAAGCAATGGGGGAACAACAAAATGGTACACATTTAGGTAAGTCTAAATAAACTGTAAAGCCACTAATAGTTAATATTCATTTGGGGAGATGGTAGAAATAAAATGTCAGGCAACAAAAATAAAGAAGTTAAGTGAGTGGTGACGAGAATTAAAACAATCCAAGGTCTTTCTGTTATTTTGGAGAAAGATCCCTATCTTTCTTAAGAATCCTTATTCTGATTAATTTTAAATGCAAATATTCATGTTAAAAGATTAACCTCTAAAACAATAGAAATATCATCTATAATTTCCAAAGAAGAAATATAAATATATTTAATTCAAGAGAAGACAAAAAAGAAGCAAAATAGGAAAGAAATGAATAGTAGACAGAAAAAATAATATGGTAGAAATAAAGCCAAAACATCAGTAATAACAACACATAATTGTTAAAGCTTTCTCAGATTGGACTGAAAAAGAAAACATAATGCAGTTATGTGTTGTGAAAGAGACATGTCTAGACATGTCTAACTCAAAAATATTACAGACTGAAACCAGAGAGATACAGAACGATACTCTTGGCAAATACTCATCAAAAGAAAAAACAATTATAATATCAGACAAAATGAATGTTAAAGAAAAAAATCATAATTGAGAGAAAAGAAAGTCCATAATGACAAAAGAAATGATTCATCTATGAGACATAATCTTAAACTTGCACGTCACTAACAACAAAGCTTAAAAATATAGAAAGCAAAAACTGACAGAATCTACAATCATAGTGGGGGATTTTAATGCATCATTCTTAAAACTGATAAACAGATAAAATATTCATAAGAACTGATGATTTTACTAATATTCATAAAATTTACTATTTGAATATATTCACAGGCTTGTCCTAATCCTGCATCCAACAATTAAAGAAGGTACATACTTTCAAGCACACACAGAACAAACACTGCCCACATACCCAGGCACAAAGCAAGTCTCAACAAATGAAGAATCTTTATTATACAAACCAAGTTTTTTGAACAAAAAAGCCCTAAAATCCATGTTTGGAAACTTTAAAAAAAAATTCCCAATGTATGGTTCAATGCATAAATTCTAATGGAAACTGCAAGATGTCTAGAACTGAAAGACAACAAAAATTTCAAATTAAAACTGAAATGCAGTTAAAGTTGTACTTAGATGAGAATTTACAGCCTTCATGAAATTATTAGAAAAGATGGTTTAAAATATTAATGAGCTAAGGATCGACAAAAGAGAAAATCCAAGGAAACCCAAAGAAAACAGAAGGAAGAACAGATATTAATGAAATAAAAACCAAACAATAGAAAGGATGAAACTGAAAGGCTGGTTCTTTGAAAATACATACAATAGACAAATTTTCAGCATTAATGGAGAAAAGGGAAGAAAGAAATAATGCTAGGAATGAAAAAGGGAACAAAAGTAGGTGTCATTAAAATTTCAAAAATGAGACATTACTATAACAACTTTATAAACTTGAAAGCAGGAAAAATGGACAACATTCTGGAAAATATTAATACTTGATTTAAAATGTGGGGCACAGAAGACAGTTGCCACAGGAGGCTAGGACTGCAGTTATCAAAAGAACATCACAGATAAGATGGTATTTGAAGATGGGAAGCCTTGGGAAAAGGCATGCCAAACAGGGAGAATGAGAGTGAAAGCATGGGATAAAACAATCTCAAGTAAATAGGATAGACGTGGAGCACAAGGTGAAAAAGGTAAGCTGAAGCCAGATTCTAGTACAGAGGTTCCCACTCTGCCTGGACATTTGAATCAACTGGAGAGTTTTAAAAAAGAAAAAGCTCAGGCTAAACCTCAACAATCTCTGGGCTGGGCTATGATTTATAATCTCAAAAATCTATTACCTAAGTTTTGTTCAAAGGCTTTTAATATGACAATTAAATGTGTGCAAACAAGAAAACCTTTGTTTTGTGTATTTTGTTACTTTAAACCTAAATTCCTTAGCCTGTCCCCCAATATTTTTTTTCCTGAGTCTGATTGCTGGGGGATGCCCCAATATTTTATTTCATTTTATTTATTTATTTATTTAGAGACAGGATCTTGCTCTGTTGCCCAGGCTGGAGTACAGTGGCACGATCATTGCTCACTGCAGGCTCAAACTCCTGGGCCCAAGCATTCCTCCTGCCTTAGCCTTCTGAGTAGCTCGGATCACAGGCATGAGACACTGGGCCTGGCTCCTGACATTTTCAAATGACACATTTTAATTATTTCCTCTTCCCAGCTGCAAATCTTTATATTTGTAGAAAATGTAAACTAATTACATTAGCATAAGCACAACACAAATAAAAGGCAAAGCTCCTTCTAAAGTCAACTAATAAATAGTGGAGGCACCGTGGAATCAAACATTGCTCTTGCTAGGAAGAAAGGACTTTTAATATTTTGAATTATTTGTGTCAATGCTTCTACCTCTAACCAGATGCACTGCTAATCCAGAACTCACTTTTCTTGAAAAGGCAAGTCACAGGCTGGGAGAAAAGATTTGCAATACTTACATCCAAGAAAGGACTTCTGTCCAGAATAGAGAAAGAATTCCTACAATCAATAAAGACAACTGATTTTAAAATACACAAAATACTTGAACATCTTACAAAAGAGGAAATCAAATCTCCATGTGTGCTCTCACCCCACCAAAATAGCATCAGGCAGCAGAGAAGCTAAAGGGTTAGATTTTTTAAATTATTGTTATGGACACTTCGGAAACTAACCATTTATCATGAACAGAATACAATGAAAAAGTCAATGTCAATGAAAAAGTGAAAGTGTGAGGCAAATTAAATCTAGATAACACTATACATCTGCAGAATGACTAAAATAAAACAGACTGAGAATAACAAGTGTTGGTGAGGATGTGGAACAACTAGACCTTTTTTACATTGCTGATTGGAGTATAAATTAGTATAACCACTTTGGGAAAATGTTATATAGTACTTTCTAAAGCTAAACATACCTTATTTCTAAGCAATCCTGCATGTGTATTTATGTCCACCAAAAAGCATATACCATAATGCTCATTGCAGCTGTATCATAGTAGCCCAAACCTAAAAAACAACTCAAATGTCCAGAAGAATGGGTAAACTGTGCTATATTTGTATAATGTAATCCTATACAACAATGAAGACAAGACTATGTTTACATGCATCATGTAACTAACTCTTGCAGATACAATGTTGAGTGAAAGAAGCTACAAGAAACAGTCCACACTGTGTGATTCTATTTATTTGAAGTTGAAGAAGAGACAAAACTAATCTATGGGAATATAATTCAGATTAGTGGTACTCCTGAGCAGGGTTGAGGGGATGTGAGAGGGCTGTGGTTACTGACTGAAAAGGGACACCAGGGAACCTTCAAGGGTGCTGAAATACTCTGTATATAATTTGGGCAGTTGTTTACACTGGTTTTACATATGAGCAAGTTCAAGTTGCACACTTAACATTTTGTGTTTTTTACCATAAGTAAATGTTATATTTCAAAAAAAAAAAAAAAAAAAATTGGGCGGGGGAAGATAATAAAAGAAAACAAAAAAAGTATTTCAATTTGTGTCCTTTAAGTTTCCTTTGAAAGAGGAAAGGACATTACACACAAGTCATTCAGAGTTGAAACATGAACACTTGATAGTTTTAAAGGAAAATCAACTTTGGTCCAAATGTTTCACATTAAAAGTATGTTATTCTGAGATCTGAATTTATTTAGAAAGTATATAGATTTCTTACTTACCAAAGTATACCAATAAACACACAGTTTGCAAAAAGATAAACCATGGGTTGGGCTCTATTTAGGATTTTACAGAAAAGCCTCATTTCAATATATAATGAAATAGAAATTACAAAACAGAGATGTGAAAAATTTTTGAGCTACATACGTTTCCACAGAAGAGCTCTCCTTAATTCACTAAAAATGCTGACCTTTTGAAGAGGGTACAACTGAAGGTTAAGCAGTGTCCTTTGTCAATGTTGTAGTAGGGTTTACTCGATGCAGAGATCAGGCTAATAAATGCATATAGTTAGAAAGCCATCTCCATTATAATTACAGTCTGTGCTATAGAGAAGAGGGAGTCTTTTAGATCCACTCATTTTGGTAACAGATCAATTTATGCTTTTACTAGGCTTTTGGTTTTTGGATGACTCATCAAGAATAAACTGATTGCAAATAATCTACTGCACCTATTGATAAAATGCTCTTTAAATCAAGTGTAAGCATTCCATACTTCAGTACAAACTGGGGCATTGGGATGGCTGAATCGTAGGATGTAATCTCTTCTCTAGATTGTGTTTATTCAATCCAACCCAGGAAAGAGGAAAGGGAAGAATTCATGCTCATTAGAAACGATGAAGGAAAGAATAGAGGCTCATTCCTTTTTTTAAAAAATGAAATCCAGACTTTAAAAACTCAGCTGAAATCTTTGTATTTATTTCACGGATTTCAGATCCGAGGATTTCAAAGGCCTGAAATGATATGAAGGCTCTATTCTGCAGACAACAATGTCTTCTGTTCATGATAAATGGTTAAAGTTTCTGAAGTGTCCATAACAATAATTTTAAAAATCTAACCCTTTAGCTTCTCGGCTGCCTGATGTTATTTTGGTGGGGTGACACATGGAGAGGTGTGTCAGTGTGTGAGATGGTCCACTTGCCTGCAATGTCCTGAAGAGCAAGATGGAATAGAAATGCATTTAAAAACTTTCATAAGAACCAAAGAACAGAACCAGAACACAGCTGCTTGTAATTGCTCTATTTATTAATACATATATCACAAATGTTCACAATATCAATGCATTCTTGTTGGCATGCTAGACAGAGGTATTATTTTTGAAGATCTTTTAAAAATATTTTGACTTGTTCCCCCTTCACACTCATTTTTAAATTGTTCTGATGAGGTCCTCAATGTCTATAATGTCAATGCAAGAAAAAAAATACAGAGAGAAGTAGTAAAATAACACAATAGCAATTAATTGGGGAGAAACAAAATATCATGGCCTTCACGAGAAGCAACAACACAGCTTTGTAACAAGATTATACAGGTTTCAACTGAGAGGCAAAGATGCACTAAACTGCCTACACATACCCAGGTATGTAACAAGCAAGGAGGCCACCTAAAGCTCAGTTTCCTTCATGCATGACACATGCTTTTTTTCTCCTCATGGACAATTATCGATGTGTTTCTTTACATGTCTTAGGCAGCCTGAAGAAGGTAGGAAAGCCTTAGTAGAGGGAAAATCAAACCAAATGAGATTAAGTCAAAAGAACAGATAACTATCGTCTGCTTATCTACTTAAAGGTGTGTGGCATTTACCACAGTGAGGAGCTAACAGGAGCCTCCCACACTACATGCAGGGCCCAAAGGGGCCAGCGATGGTGTGATAACCAGTCACCGATGATGAGTTGCAGTTGGACCAAGTACAGATGGAGGGGCTGGCCCACGCAGGGCCTCGGGGTGAGGTTCACTAGGACTAGCTGCAGGGGGACCTGGCTACACTCTGTGGCACAACAAGGCTTCACAAAATGGACACTACAAGTGACATGGGCTGAAAGGTGGAGCAGAGACTGGGTGGGAGTGTCAGTTGCACGTGGGGGGTAAGGGATAGGGGGAGCAGGGCAGGTGTATTATGTACTGTGCTCTAACATTCTTTGGAAGTCTTTCAAAGATTGCTGCAGTTCTTTTTTAAAACAGGTCTCTTATTCCGTCGTTCTTGAAAGACTAAGAGAGAAATTAGAACATGTGAGTGATTCACCAGTAATAAGGACTTGAAAAGAAAGATAACAAGCTAAAAAAGCATTTCCACATTTTCCACAAAAGAACCAATTAGGCCGGGCGCGGTGGCTCAAGCCTGTAATCCCAGCACTTTGGGAGGCCGAGACGGGCGGATCACGAGGTCAGGAGATCGAGACCATCCTGGCTAACACGGTGAAACCCCGTCTCTACTAAAAAAATACAAAAAATTAGCCGGGCGAGATGGCGGGCGCTGTAGTCCCAGCTACTCGGGAGGCTGAGGCGAGAGAATGGCGTAAACCGGGAGGCGGAGCTTGCAGTGAGCTGAGATCCGGCCACTGCACTCCAGCCTGGGCGACAGAGCGAGACTCCGTCTCAAAAAAAAAAAAAAAAAAAAAAAAAAAAAAAAAAAAAAGAACCAATTATACTTCCTTCCCAGAACCACGGAAATGAGATTTCTGCACATGGACAAGTGCCACCAAGATCAGGTAGCTCAATGGCCAGGGAGTACTCCTGCACATTTGAAGGGTATTATGTGTCCCAAAGGGGATCCCTCAAAATTAAACACTCCCCACTGTCACCTACCTTCTCCTTACACCATCTCATACTGATTGGCCGTGATGAACCGGGACAGACAGCAGGCCAGCAGCATGCCAATTAACTGTTGCCAGGGAGAAAAACGAAAACGAGAATCTCAAGTCACCGAACCACACCCTCTTAATTTTTAATTAATACTTTTATATATTTATGGGGGATAATGTGATTTTTGATATATGTGTATCACTAGACATAATTTTTTCAACAACCAAGTGTTTCTGTATGTAAATGGGAAAGGGCACTAGAGCAAAAGATAAAACCTGATTTCAACCATGGGATCTCAGCTGTTGGGAGTCTAACTGCAGAGCCAACTGGAAGTTCTCTAACTGGCCATTATGTTCCAGCTGTAGCTCACTCTGGCCATTTAAGAACAACTTTTGACACTTAAGGAGTATTAAAATTTGTTCATGTTATGAGAGTAATAAAAAAAATTAAGGAACACAGAATTTAGTGATATATTAACTAAAAGGCTAAAATTCAATTCAAATCTATAGCACATGCATTTGGAAGATTTCTCAGCACACTATGATGTCTCAACCATACCCAGGTGACAAAATACTAGTTCTTTCCTTGAGGCAAGAATAGAGACCCTATTCTTGATGAGGCACATTCACCAGTGAGGTAAGAAAGCCACAGCTTATGAAAAGGTAGGAGGGGCTAGGGGAAAGTGGGGCTTTATATTCTGTCTCTTGACTATGTAGATATCTTACGCCTAAGTGGGCTCATCTACACCCAGGGCCCACCTCCCAGTTTTTTTAGGGGCCTCAGGACAACCAGTGATGTAGTACCTCTACCTCCTCAGAAGATTCTAGTCCTCCACTTGTCTTCGTGCCTTGATCTAAACTGCGGCACAAGTGAATCTAATAAAGATGATTGTGATACCCTCAAGACACCCTTAAGCACATCTTGTTCTGTTCATTAGAAAAGAAAATTTCCACTCATGAATCTGGAGGATCAGTATCCTTTAGAGAGGAGCCCAATTGTGCACTTGAGTCTAGAGGCTGCTTTCTCTTGGTCAGTGTAGTCCCTTCTCTTTAGACAACTGGGCATGTTTTACTGGATCAGACCTGTGTCACTAGAAGTGCGACCCCAGGACCAAGAGCATCACGATCGCCTGGGACCTTTTTAGAAATGCACATTCTCAGATCTCACCCCAGACCTGCTGAATCAGATACGCTGGGGGTTGGGGCCCAGCAACTGGTGTTTTAACAAGCCTTCAAGGGCAGGGAACTGCTCATCCAGTCTACCTAGTCACCCTCATCTTATAGATGAGACACCTGCTGCCACTTCAGGTCCCACTGTTGGTCAGGGAACACCTGAACTCCATTCTCCTGGCTCTTAACCTACCCGTGCAGGTTCCAGTTCTCATTTCTTATCTTCCTTTTTCAAATTAAAATTGTGCTGTGAAATATGCAAACTATAACCTCTTTCAGGTAAGGAAGCATCATCATCTTATTGGACTCGTCCTATCTCATACCAAGGTTCTGGCCAACATCATTTGGTGCCATAAAATACATAGTCTCGTGCACTTACTGCCAAGTGGCTGAAGATACCATGGCTATAACCTTTAGAATATTCTGCCAAATGAGAAACTAAAATATGAGTGTAATGACCTTGAACCTTATAGTTTGTCTCTTTTTATTAGAACTTCCATTTTCCAGGACCAACAAACAGCAGAACACACTTGATAATGTCAAAAATCAAATAAGTGTCAGAGGTACATAACACATTCAGGGAGAACAAATTACAGTCATCCCTTAGTATCTGTTGGAGATTGGTTCCAGGACCTCCTGAGGATAGCAAAATCCTAGGATGCTCAAGTCCTTGATACAAAATCGTGCAATATTTGCATATAAGCTATGCACATCCTCCTTTATACTTTAAATCATCTCAAGATTACTCATAACACCTAATACAATGTAAATGCTGTATAAGTAGTTGCTATACTATATTGCTTTTATTTGCATTATTTTTTGTTGTATTGTTATTTTCAATCCATAGTTGGTTGAATCCATGGATACAGAACCTGCAGATATGGAGGGCTGACTGTATTGAATATCCAGGCTGGAGTGCAGTGGTGCAATCTCGGCTCACTACAACCTCTACCTCCCAGGTTGAAGTGATTCTCCTGCCTCAGCCTCCTGAGTAGCTGGGATTACAGTTGTGCACCACCACATTCAGCTAATTTTTGTATTTTTAGTAGAGATGGGGTTTTGCCATGTTGACCAGGCTGGCTTGAATTCCTGGGCTCAAGTGATCTGCCTACCTCTGTCTCCCAAGTGCTGGGATTACAGACATGAGTCACTGTACCTAGCCTGTATTGATATTTACCACAACCTGTACAATATTACAATCTCAGTTTTCCAGATAAGAAAATTGAGGGTTATAAGAGGTTAAAGAATACGCCCCAAGCTACACAGGTAATTCTCAGAGCTTAATGTTGTACCCTCTCGTCCTATCTAAGAATAGCCTCAGCTCTGTCCTGCCCTCTACATAGAAAAGGTAAACAAGTCTTCTCAAGGGCCCCCCAAAAGAAAAGAATGACTGGCACATCTTAGCAGCATTTAGACCCTGGAGGAGGCCAGACAGGAGGATGAGGGTCAGAAAATGGATGGGTAGTAATAGGGTCTGTGTTTTCTTATGAGTACCTTTTCCTTTTGGATTTCACAGACTTAAGTCTTTTTGTTATAAAAGCAATAAATGAATTCCCTTCAGGTGCTACCTGAGGCAGGAACAAGGGTGATCTCTGGCCTTAAAAGTTAATACAGCAGGCCAGGTGAAGAGGTCAGAATTATAATACTGGATCTATAGTAGCTGCCCAACTTCAAGCGAGTCACTCAACCCTCCCCTTCTGGAAAATGGCTCTACTGTCTTTACTCAGGACTACAATATTACATGTTATGGGGAATTAATCCAGCCTAACAGGTTCCAAGTCTAGCAAAGCCCTGGGTCTATTTACCTTAGACACAGAAGTACTAAACACAGAAGACCAGAGAACACGCCACCACACACACACGTGCATATGTACATATACACAATGTCACAAATTGAACAATAAACATGTCCATGCTGAGACATCCCATGGTTCTTGGCTTCCAGGGCATTTTGGGGGTGGGGATAGGACAGGGGTGCTGTACGTGCATGCTCCATCTCTCACTCTCCCCACAAGCCCTCGAGTGAAAGAGCAGTTGCCAAAGATGCAACGAAGAGGTACCCTACTAAACAGATTCAACCTTCTGCTATCAATTTATAGGGCAGCAGACTCTGCCCATCAAGTCCAGACAAATGAGGTTTACCTTGAGAGGGCAAAGGCAATGGAAGTTTGTAGAGAGAAGTGTTTAATGCTTGACACAACCCTGCTGCTGTTCAAAAACAGCACTCAAGAGCTTTCAGTTAGCTAAGTTAGCTACAGGGAACAAAGTTCTTGCCCAGTGTATTAAAAGGCTAGACCCAGCTTAGTTTTCCTAATACTTTATACCACCTTTAATCTTTGAGACAATAGATGTGTATGGCCAGTTTCTTCCAACAGATGATAGCATGGAGGTCGTAAGAGTAAGCAAAGAAAAGGGCAAGAAAAAGGTCGAGGGCAGGAGAGCAAAAGTGGGAGGGAGGGAGGGAGGGAGGGAGAGAGCTCTGTTCTTTCCTACCCACTTTGTCCTCTCTGTGGCCTCTACTTAGTAGACCCTTCTTTATTATAGGAAGGCTAAGGCATAGGCCAACACAACTGGTTCATCAATATCAGACAACATGTGCTAAATTTTACTATGACATTGGCTCTAAAATTTCTGAACACATGTAGCCAAAGGTCTGGTTCCAGGTCACTGACCAGGATCAGTAGGGCTGGTTCTTTGTGAATGGGCATCTGGTAAGTGGCCACCATTGTCCCAGGGATGTCCTGGATCTACGGACATCTGGAAGCCAACTTCAGCTTTCAAGAACCCTGAGGCTGATGGCACCATAAATAGCTGCAGTTCCTGGTGCATCTGGCTGGCAAATGCCAGCCACAGCCATTCCTCTCCCTGCCCGAACTTGGGAGCAGGTCTCAAGTGTCTGCTCTGCTGGACCTGCCTGGCCACATGGGTGAGCAGTACTGGCACCATGGTATGATGTCACTGGGCTTTGTGTTTTATCACCCCAACAACTATGTGGTACCTTGATGAGACCTAAACTCACTGCAGAGAGTTTCAGAGTTGGGATTCCTTAAGGTCAAAGCCCCTCTCTTACTGCCCTAGAGGGTCACAGTACATATTCAACAATTCACAAATCACAGATTTCTTTAAGGTAGCACAGAGAGATTAATCAGGCCAGATAATTATTTGTCTAATCATACATTTCTTCATTGGGATGTGTGAGAGAAGAGTGGAAGAGAGGTATTAATCAGATTCATTACTTGGAGAAGGATCCATTTGATTCATCTCATTAATGAAAACAGGAATCTCCTAATACCACACATACACTCATGCTCATGGCCACATGGGAATATTCTTGGATGATAAGGTGTTTCATTCATGAGATTCCACGTTATTTGAGGCTCTCTTCTCCTAATGTACAGTATCAGCATAATGTCCCTTTATGGTTCTAGAATAGCTAGTAGGGGAGACTTCAGCAATATTTTTTTTTCCTCCAATGGGACAGGCCTCCTCAAATGCCAAACACAAGAATGCTCTTTTGATGTTAACAATATGGTGCTACACATACATGTGTTAAGTAAACAGGATGTTCAAGGCTGTCAAGTGCATCCTGCACATTTGCATCGGTCACCAGGGTTTGGGGATCCTCTAAAATGTCCCTCAGTCATTAGAGTGACGTTGCTGAGTATTATTATTGAAATATTACAGCAACTAGAATAAATTTCAGAGTAGCAATTGCTTTTCAAATGTCTCTGGAGACTGAGTTAATTTGCATTGTTTGTGACCCCACTCTGGTTTGTCTATGTGTTGGAGTGTTGAGGGTTTAATTCACTTCATGGGCTTCAAAACAAAAACAAAAACAAAAAACAACAAAGCATGGTACAAGATAGTTTTGAAATTGCAACAAGGAACACACTTGTGTTGGCTGAGCCCACATGCTCTTGTGAGATAAAATGTTGCACAGGTTTTGTAACTGCTTAGGAAGAAAAGCTCTTCTACTTCTCTAAGGCTGTCTACTTGTAAAAAACAAACCATCAGGCTAAAATTCTATGCCTTAATCTAAGCGAGGGTTACACAGCTATGTTCATTTTGTGGTAACTTATTAAGCTGTAAACATAATTTATGCACCTTTCCGTATATTCTACATTTCAATTAGAAAGTTTTAGGAACAAACTGGAATAAAATTAAAGTATATCTGCGTTGCTAAGCAGGAGGGCCAGAGATACAGATGGGTAGGGAAAAAGTAATTAGAGTCTGAGATAGCCTATATAGAAATTAGAGTTGTGGTTTGTTGTAGACACCAGGTCCTAAATAAAAAGAAATTAAAAAATAAAAAAAGAAATGAGAGCTGTGGAGACATTACTCAGACAACATTAATTGGGCTTTGTTTGAAAAACGATCTGTTGGTCTGAGCAAAGTCTGAGTTAAACATAAACAAAGTTTGCTCTTGCTTGTTAACTATACATGTTGATTCTTCTACCCAAAGCCACATTATAGCAAGGATGTATCATTTGTCTGGGAGATCAGAAGCCTATGGGACCATGCCCTGCCTGGTGGAGGTGGGCTACGTTTTAGATTTAGCTTAATCTTATTCTATCCTCCAGTGTGTGTGGTTTACTTAATTGGCATAGTACTTCTCCCATTGTTTTCTTGAGGGTAGGTACAGATAAAGGGCTATAAAATTTAGTACATAAAATTTTATTTCCTCTTAAGAAACCATGTAAAAATAGTCAAACCTCTTACAAATAGCCAAACTTAGAGATTAAAATAATGATCACAAGTCGAAGTTTGCTAAATTTAGGCTTTCTTTAAAGGGAGAGATCTCATCCGTAATACACGGGAACTAAGAGAGAGCAAAAAAGGGTCAGGTCAATCAGGAAAAACGCTTCTCCCAAATCCAGATCAGCCATTTGCTGTTTTGAGTTGTTTATGATCCAATTATGCCAGCACGTTATTCAGTTAACCTCCATTTGACCTACAGAAGTAACCAGTTGTTTTTCTGGAGCTAGTCATTAGTGTAACTGTAACTGATATTCCCTTGATGACAAAACTTCATTTGAGTTGAAAAAGAAAAATCAATAAACAGATCACCTGAGGACTAATGAGCAAGGAGCTTTGACCCCATCTATCAGCTTTTCCCAAAGCACAGGAAGGCAGGCAGAGAATCTGGAGGCCAGGGAGGGAGGCAGGGAAAAGATTAGACCAGGTTCTGCACAATTATGAAGCTACCTGGGAGAATGCGATTCCAAACGCCACTCCAGCGATGATTCCCATGTTAGTCTCCATGAAACTAGTTACCAGATCATAACAACCCTGGAAAGAGAAAGACACTGTCTTGGAGACATGTTTTTCCTCAGGCCAAGCTGGGCTATGTGTACTCGAAACACTCCCAACATACACTTCAACCTTAATTCAGCAAATACAATTGCAACTCACTCCAGGGATTTATTAGCATTCTTTTCAAACTTAAAAAAATAAGAAAAGGTTTCAAACATACACAAAAATACAGAGACACATGACCCTTCCCCTAACATCACAAATTAACATCTGGTCAATCTTGCTTCTTTTGAACCTCCCCAACTCCCGTCCCATTTAAAGTCAATCCCAGACACAATTTCATCGACAAATATTTCTGTGGTAGGATGCAATTTAGCAAGAAATCTCTGAGATCTATGAAGCAAATACTATAGAGACAAAGCAGTAGACTTGAAAAGACATTCCGCATCCTTGAACAGGAAATCTCAGCATCATAAACATGGTTACTAGCATTTTGACAACGAATGACAAAATCTTGAATAAACAAACCGGAATCATCTGGCTAGAGGGAAGTGTTTGAATATCTGCCAACCTTATGGAGTTTTAGGGTTCTTC
Organism: Trachypithecus francoisi; assembly: GCF_009764315.1. Taxonomy (NCBI): domain Eukaryota; kingdom Metazoa; phylum Chordata; class Mammalia; order Primates; family Cercopithecidae; genus Trachypithecus; species Trachypithecus francoisi. Next base: position 99,575,681 of record NW_022681471.1, read on the forward strand.
CTAATGAGACCATTAGGATTTTTTAAATAGGGAAAATCTGTGTTCTAGGGTCATCTTTTCCAGAGAGAGAGAATTTGTAAGTATATTATTTGAAACTGGCCAAATCAACCTAGAGTTCTGAACTGACTTATTCAGCTAGGAAGACATGGTCTTTTCCCAGTTTTCTGGAAAAGGGCTTCAACTAAAATGTATAAAGTCTGTGAAAAATAAAGACATTAATTTGATAAACAGATTAAAGCTGGTTCTTGTTTATCAAAATGTCACACTAAGTTTTAATAACATTTGAAGAACAAAAAAACCCCAAGCATGTTTCCCCTTTTTAAGTTCAAATTTAACAATTTAACATTTCTCATAGCTTGTAAAAAATTCTGCCAATGCTGTGTCTTCTATTAAGTGATATCTATATACATTTATAGTCTGCTTGCAGGGAAAAAAAATGGTGCATTAACTTACCAGTAGTGCTTTCAGACATATTTTCTTTTGTTATTTAAGTTCAGGGGTACATGTGCAAGTTTATTATATAGGTAAACCTGTGTCGTGGGGGTTTGTTGTACAGATTACTTTGTCACCCAAGTATTAAGCCTAGTACTCATTAGTTGTTTCTCCTGATCTTCTTCCTCCTTCCACCCTCTACCCTCCTATAGGCCCCAGTGTGTGTTGGTCCCTTTGTGTGACACGTGTTTTCAATGCAATCGACAAACCATACTTCTTAGTTATCTGATGCCAATTTGAAGGCCAGGGTGGGAGTGGGAAAGGAAATACATTATCACTCATGGGGAGTTTTAAAATTTGATTCCCCAGAGTAGAAGCTTACTGATTTCACTGTTACTAGTGAAACTCTATATCACTTTTTTTTTCTTTTCTTCTTTTCTTTCTTTCTTTCTTTCTTTCTTTTTTTTTTTTTTGAGACAGAGTCTTGCTCTGTCACCCAGGCTGGAATACAGTGGCGTGATCTCGGCTCACTGCAACCTCCACCTCCAGGGATCAAGCGATTCTCCTGCCTCAGCCTCCCGAGTAGCTGGGATTACAGGTGTGTGCCACTATGACTGGCTAATTTTTGTATTTTTAGTACAGATGGGGTTTCACCATGTTGGCCAGGTTGGTCTCAAACTCCTGACCTCAGATGATCCACCCATTTCGACTTCCCAAAGTGCTGGGATTACAGGCATGAGCCACCATGCCCAATCTCACACAATTTTTCAAAAGGTAGTAGAAGAGAGAAGAATTTGGGTTAGAAAGAAGACAAAATGAAAAGAGATGTGGATATTCTAACACCTTCCCAAAAGGTAGCAGCTAAGACGGCAGTTTGCCAGGCTGGCCATCATTACTGTATCTTCTCCCTGCAGTGATAATGGGGCTAAGGAATGAGGTACAGATCAGCACCAGTGTTATGTAAACTCAAAATTTGGAAACAAAAGCCTGATAATACAACCCAGAGAGAAGCAAAATGAGTATTTTCTTATTCTGCAAAATAGTTTGGCATAGATTTTTTTTCTGCGCACTTCAATTCTACACTTAAACTGAATATATTTTCTAAAGTATGATTTCTACTCCATTCTAGAAGATTTTAGACTTGGTCACATTATTTTTTGTAAGGTCACTCTAACCAGTAGGAGAAACCAGAAAAAGGAAATAACTGCCTGGCATTAGTACAACTGTGCCGAAATAGTTCTCTCTAAACCTTGCTCCTCAATGTATGGATCTTGAATGAGCAGTATTTATTCACCTAGGAGCTTGTTAGAAATGCAGAATTGGAGGCTCCACCCCAGACCTACTGAATCAGAATCTGCCAGATCCATGGGTTATTCCTTTTGACATATTTTTAATGAATTTTAACCAGATCTCCAGACGCTTCACATGCCCATTAAAAGGTGAGAAGCACTCTTCTGTAAGAAATGTTTTCTCATTATTTTCTATTCCAAATAAGAAAGCAAGTTAATGAACATACCAGTAATAGAATTAAAATGAGAAAAGTGACTTAGTTTTTTTTTCTGTTTTGTTTTTAAACAATAAGAGACCAATGTCAAAATAAAAGTTTGCCATCTCTGGATTTTTCTGTTATTTACTGCATGAACCCCAAAGTTCATTTTCCAGGTCTCAGCACAGATCTGCATACTGCAAGAGTTGATTTAATACTACAACCACAGGCCATGTTTGCATTCAACCTTAAATTTTCCCCTAAACTATGATCTTATCTACTCACAACAACCTCTCTCAATTCCCTAATACGAAAGTCTGGTTGTCAGGTGTGAGATAAATCTACACAGACCTGCTAAGTATCCTAGGAAACACTCAGAACAGTTCATTTGCTCGCCCTCTCAGCATGTCTAAATCAACAATCACCAATGGAAAACATCTGCAAGTGACTGACTTTAACTACTAGGAGTAGAACACTAGTTCCAAATAGGTTATGGGAAGAGGTATCTCTGTAGCTGCCAAGCAGAATAACTATGTTCCTCTTGCCCTTACAAACTGTCAAATAATTCCTATGAAGTAGGATTTCAGCCAATGCTATTAGCCAACTGAACCTGCAGACATTTCATCATCCTGCTAGCAAAACCAAAATAAAACCTGTCCCCAAATCCAAACAATAAATATCCTATTTAACTCTACATACTTTCCTCCTGTTCTCTCCCAGTTATCTGTACAAGACAGGTTTCTCAAACTTCCTGGTAAGAGCCAAGAATCATCTTTCTGTGTTATCAAAGTACAGGGTCTAAGACACCACAGGATCTACAGGGATGATCCATTTATTCTAAATCATAGGATTCCATATAACTAGAATGTGGCAGTAGTTAAGCCTCCTAGGGGAAGGAGTCACTGGGAGGACGGGTAACATTTATGAGCATGTACTATTACCCCATCCCCATCTCCCACCTTGTATAGATTAGGTGTCTGAGATTTAGTCAGAAGAAGTAATGTGTCTCATAAGTTCAGGTGGGCATTAAATAAAAATGTCTAAGGAAACTTGGTAGACAAATTTTAGTTTTCATTCACTTTTTCTCCTCTGAGGGAGCCAGGTTGGAGGCTATAAGGTAAGTAAGAGAGAAGTTAAGCAGATCTTCTAAGTATTTGAGGTGGCCAGGAAAATATAAAGTTGGATTACAGTGGGGAGGTGGAAAGTGAGGTCAGTGTGTAGGTTTATCAATGAAATGAAAAAAGGTGACCCTATCTCTCTTTCTGGAAATAATTGTAAGGATTATAGATGTACTATAAGATACGTCTCCAAACTTGTTTTTACATACTAACAAAAGATCCTCCCTATAAGAAACTGCTGCATCATTGTTAATAAAAGACTCCATGTGATATAGAAGACAAATTTCACCATCATCATTTACATTACAGTTAACATGTGTCACATCTGTGTCATAATCTGTGCCAGGCACTGTGCTGTTGACACTTTATCTCATTAAATCTTCAAATCAAGCACAAGAAGCATGTATTATTATTATTCCCATTTTACAGACGAGAAAAGCAAGACTGAGAAAGGTTAAGTAACTTGACCAAAATCACATAATCAACAGTGGTTCAGTCAGAACTTCTACTGGAGCCTGAGCCTGACACTAGACCCCGTGTTCCTGACTTCTGGATCCTCATTTTCACAAAAGAAGAGGAAGTTTGAGTGGCAAAAAAAAAAAAAAAAAAGACTTGGTACTGCTTTCATGAATGACTTTCTGAGGCTCTGTTATATCAAATATCTCACTGCCATAAAGCATGTCTTGCCTTCCATAAATTGGAGTGTCTACCACATGCTTAGCACTTCATAAAATGGAAGCATAATGACACATATGGATACTCAGTGGGGATGTCCATGAAGAAGCCAGAAGTTACCTTATTAACTAATAAGAGATGAAGGAAGCCTCAATGTTTGGGTTCATAAGAAAATTCAAATAGAAACAGATGTCCTTTTAACTTAGACAAGAAGCTGTCCGTACTGAATCTTACTGAACTATCTTTTCTGTCTGAATTATTCAGCAGTTAGTCCAGATCACATAGAATTTTGAAGGCATCATAAGAACAGAATTTTATCTTAGCAAGAAAAGATTTACCCCTTGACTGAATAACAGGAAGTAAACACAATAATAGGTTTTTCCCTCCCTTTTGTTTACCAAAATATATTTTATATATGGTACTTCTCTAAACATTTAAGAATGCAGATAGTCTTCACATGCAGTTTTATTATGTCTTCATTGTATTCTCTGTAAAGTGGAATGCAGAATTGATTTTCCTCTTCTCTGACTACTAAAACTTCATTTCACTCATTTCCACTATGTACTAACTTTTAAATCTCATTTAATCCTCTTTTTTCCCCCTCTCTAATTTCTTTGGGAGTCAGGAGGTTGACAATGAGTTGAATCGGAGTTGCTGATTTATTTTCCTATGGCAGTAAACTCCCTAAAATAAAGGCTACCCTCCTAGCAGAAGTAGATGCTGTCTGTCAACTCTACTCCTCTCTTGCTGCCAAAGACTGACACCCAGCTGCAAACAATTTCATGTTTGGATGGTATATTAAGCAGAAGATGGACATCCCAAAAGAAGAAAGCCAACACTCACTGTCTGACATAAGCATCAGGGTTAACAGGAACAGCTTGCTAAACCTTCCTAACTATGCCTGGTAGATCCTTGCTATGGGAGAGAAAGACAAGGCTGATCTGAGTTACAGCTTTCTCTTTTAGAAGTGAGCAGCCTCAAGTACCTCTCCCAGGCAATCAAGGAACCACAAAGTAAGATTCTCTTTTCTTGACTACTGTTTCAAATCTATTATCATAATTACACAGAAACAAAAAAAAAAGCCCTCCCAAACATTCACCACTGGTCCCATCAGGGCTGGGAGAAAGCAGGTACCTTCTGGTTAACTTTGGTGGCGGCCACAGTCAGATTGTGTAGATCCTGGGGATTACAATCGGTTTCGTTCATGCAGCAACTGGGGGGGATGCCATGATCCAGGAAGTAGGGGCTGGTGCTCCAGTTGGTGTAGTTCTGCACACCACAGCAGCTCAGCTATTAACAGGGAAAGGAAAATAATCAAAAAGTGGCAGATCACATGTGGTCTCCTCAATCACTGCCTTGTAACTTTTACAAGAGAAACACAGGCCAAGGCCCTAAGACAACATGTGCAGCTTTGGTGAGTCAAGATGAATGGGAAGCTCCAATAACAATTATACCCATACTGATGCTTGTTTGATCTCCAAGAAGGAAGTCCTAGGTTATATATCCCATTGCCTTTCTTTATTCACCTCCACAAAGCAAAGCAGTGCTTCTGTGTCCAACTCACAATCACCTATCGATATAGATGTATTCATCCACTAACTCAGGACTATTGATGGGTGAATTGAGGCAAATATGGTTTCAAAAACCTCTCCACTGGGATCTCTACTAATAAGTAAATAAATAGTTCTTTTAAAAAGATGCATATACAGAAAGGGAGAGCCGCAGCTGGTAAACTATAGCCCAGGAACTACCTGTTTTTGTATATAAAGTTTTACTGGGACACAGCCACAACTATGTGTTCACATACTGTTTGTGGTTGCTTTTGTGCTACAGTGTAGAGATGAGTAGTTGTGACAGAGTGTATGGCCCTCAAAGCCTAAAATATTTACTACTTGATCCTTTACAGAAGAGGCTTGCCAACCCCAATATAGAGAACATTAAAGCAAATGGGGCAAAAATATAATCAATTGATAAATCTGAGTATACAGTTCCTTGTAATATTCCTGAGACTTTTCTGTATATGTTGGAAGTTTTATCAAAATAAATTAGAAAAAAGACTGCTTCTGAAGTAAACAAAACCAAGAAAATCCAAAGCAAAAGCCTCATTAGTGATTCCTGATGACGGTCATGCTTGAGTGCCAGCACCTGCCACCCAGACAGGAACTCTCTCTTCTATTTCCCCCATATCCTCCGCAAAACATCAGGCAGCTCACCCTCTTCACATACCTAACAGATGCTCAGTTTCTTCTAGGTCCACTCTATTCCCACTCCACTGCCCCGGCCAGTGAACACAGCTCATCTGAGCTCTCCACCCAGCCTGAAGACATTGATTCTAGAAAGCCAGCCTCTGGGAGCCAACTCTAAGCAAGGTTGTCACACACTTACTGCCTAACTCCTTCCCAAGGGTTCAGATCTGAAGAGCAAATGAGCTGTCCTTGGCATACTTGCAACCCTTACTGATGCAAGGCACACTCAAGGGAGTGGTCCTCCTTGACACTCATTACCTGAATAACTGGAGCCTGGACAAGGACTGGGTGTCAACTCTTGGCAATGGAACTAGACTAAGAGTTGAAGAACGGGAACCAATAGCAAGTACTAGGCCAACCTACCAGCAGCCCATAAGTCTAAGCCCAGACCTCATAGGTAGTTCATACCCTCATCTCCTCTGGAACTTACGCTGCGCTGCACATGGTCCACTGCCCGGCTCCTCTCATCATTGCCATTGTAATTCTGCATAGCGTCCGTGTAAGTCCTCAGGAAGGTGTCCTTGATCTGTGGAAGACAAGGAGGGATGTGACTGCAGCCCACCACAGCCCAAACTGACTCCAATTCTTACCAATTTCTACGCTAACATAGCCTCTTCTGAAAGTCTCTCTATAAATGTAGGCCAGGGAGGCAATGCCCCATTTTCTGAGACGGAAAAGCTCAGAAAATTTACCAGGGGGTTTTTAAGCTCAGGAATTTAAAAAATTGTTCCCCTCAGCCTCAATTCAGAGAAAGTCTGACCTGCTGAATGACCTACTGGAGGGGCCTGTCCATTTCTGAAAGGGCTGTGATGATGAGCTGCCAAACCTCAGGCATAGGCTTTCTACTTATTTTCTTTGAATTGATTAATGCCCATCTTTCTATAACTTTCTCTGCCCTTACACAGGAGGCTCATAAAAGACAAACCACTTGGGTGGACAGGATGACTGATGTTTTGGTCAAAAACGGATCTCTGTTTTACCATAGGAGTGAGGCAAAACCAACTTTCACTTACCTGTCTTTAGTAAGGCAAATAAAAAAAAAAAAAAGAGGATAAAAGACAAGAACTTAAAAAGGTCAGCCGGGCGCAGTGGCTCATGCCTGTAATCCCAGCACATTGGGAGGCCGACATGGGCAGATAACTTGAGGTCAGGAGTTCAAGATCAGCCTGGCCAAGATGGTGAAACCCCGTCTCTACTAAAAATACACACACACACACACACACACACACACAAATTTGGCATGGTGGCAGGCGCCTGTAATCCCAGCTACTTGGGAGGCTGAGTCAGGAGAATCACTTGAACCCAGGAGGCAGAGGTTGCAGTAAGCAGAGATTGTGCTACCGCACTCCAGCCTTGGTGACAGAGCAAGGCTCTGTCTCAAAAAAAAAAAAAAAGATTAACAAAATCTTTTCTGTGAATACATTTGACTTTGGGGTAACTTTCAAGCTCTGTTTCCCTGAAAACCTGATGAAGGGGGAATGTCAGATGTGTTACCAGGCCACTGAGTTTGTGATAAAACTCACCCCCAATTGGTAAAATGTCTCCAGATTGGGAGGACAGCAAATGACAATAATTACTTGGTGGGAAGCTTAGGGTAAGGATGATGACTCTCCTAACTAGGCATATTCTTTGCTAAAATGCTGTAAACTATGCCCATGGGACAGTTACAAGACAGAAACACCAGTTACATGCAGCTTCTAAGCTAAGGTGGCTACCACACCCAGCTGTGTCATCTCATTTCACTGCACTTAAGCTGTCTCTTAGGATGGGGGACTGTACACAGAATAGGCGCTAGACTATTTTGTGGACTCATGGTGGAGAAACAAGCCCACTGCTGCCTAGCAGGCAAGCTGGCCTTCCTTTGTTATATCTTTCCGCTTTTGTTCAATGGCACTGAGACTTGCTGTCATCATGTGAGTTTGACTGTTTAGCCAAACTCAAGACCAGCGCTGGTGGTCAGAGTGGCATTGTACCCTCCTCCCACAACAACCCTCAGGGTTTCAGGCAAAAGAGATTAGGTAGATGAGGATTTCCAGGCCCTAGGCAGCAAGCACCATTAAGAGAAAAACCCCTCCACAGAACACACTCCCAGCAACAAACAAGAGGGAAGTTCACAAGGGCTCAGGTAGGAACAAGCCAGGCTGCTCCTGGTGTTCACACAGGCACAAGGGGCACTTATTAGGATTGTTGAGGCCGAAATTTCATCAGGTCTCACTTCACTAGAGACTATGAATGGGGTTCTAATTCCAAATGCAGCACCCATACAAACTGGGTTTTGGGAGTCAGCTTTGGCATCTGGGATACTGTCTCTGGTAAAGGGGAAAAACAAGGCAGTAGGGGAGCAGAGAGCATACAGGCAAGCTCAGGGGGAACTGAACCTGGCCAAGCACAACAGTGGTACCAATGAGGGTGCAGCAAGATGGGTTAATGAAAAATCTAAAACAAAACAAAACAAAAAAACAGGGTCTGGGAACAGATGATGCCAGACTTTTAAGACCCACAGTAACTCTCTGTTTTCCACCTGTATCTTGTTTTTTTTTTTTTTCTTTTTCTTTTTAACACATGTGTATCTACTTCTGGCTTTACTATTATTTATGGAATACAATGATAAAATTGTGAGGCAGCAAGACAATTAGTTTGGCTTGCCTTTATAGTCTTAGAAAACTTGTTATACAGATATACACGTGTGCCTTACTGAAGCAGCTATTTTAAAAACAAAAAATAGAGACAGGGTCTCACTCTCTTGCCCAGGCTGGAGTGCAGCGGTGTGATATTAGCTCACTGCAGCCTCAACCTCCCAAGTTCAAGTGATCCTCCCTCCTCAGTCTCCTAAGTAGCTAGGACTATAGATGTAAGCCACCACATCCAGCTAATTTATTTTTTTATTTTTTAGAGATGAGGTTCTCACTATGTTGCCCAGGCTGCTCTTGAACTTCTGGCCTCAAAAGATCCTCCTGCCCCAGGCCTTGCAAAGCTCAAGTATTGCAGATATGAGCCACCATGCCCAGCCTGAAGCAACTATTTTTAAAGGAGTATGTAATCCATATTGAAGGTGACTGCTTTAAAATGGGGGAGAGAATCATTTTATGCAATGGCTACGCAGAGAAACAATGAAGATCAACAGTGAAGGTTTCAAGCTTGGTGGAATTCCCACATTTAGAATTTCATGAAAATTTCAGGTCATATGACATGCATGATCTTTGGAAAACAGCAACACCACTGAGGAAATCAGCTAGCCTATATGCACCCTTTACACATTTCAAGAGGTTTCAAGAATCCTCCTCCCAGACACACCTTAATTGAGTTAGGCATTTTGTGTATACTCACCTCATGACGAAACACAAACCCTGAAATGCCAGCTACGAGCTCAGCCAGGAACACCAGGGACAGAAACATGGCATACTGAAAATTAAGCACACAAAGACAAAGTCAGATACATCAGGATTAAGAAGAGGGCTTCTTCAGGGTACATTACTTTCAATCAACGGGAATTAGACAAGTCCTCACACTCCCTAGACAAAGTTTAGAAAAAAATATAAAACATTCTTCTCTAAATTTACCCACATAGGCCTCAATCTAGGAATGTGTGTTTAATATGCATATGCATTTTGGAGTACACAGGCTGGGGAGAATTCACTGAGAGACTGGCATTGTGCCTGTCAGCTTGGCTCACCTGGAGAAACCTGGAAGGAACTTTCACAACTAAGGTATCCACTATTTGTTACACTAGAATCTTTGAGCTAGAAAAAAACCAAACTGCTCTGAAGGTCACAGGACACATTCTGCCCTGTCTGGGGGTCCTTTTTTACCACTTTCCTCACGACGGTCTGCAAGCCAACTCCCTGCAGCCCATTCCATTTTGAAACTGTTCCAATCATTGGAAAGACTTCCTTTCCCTTTGGCCACAAGTCTGCCTACTTCTAACTTCCACTCACTAGCATTGGTGCTGCTTTCAGAAGAAATAAGAACCAGCCCAATGTCTTTTCTATAATGCTAGCCCATCATGTGTGTGAACACAGCCAGGATGAGAACCTGCTGCCTGGGCAAAGGCCTCCAGTTGTCTCAACCACATCTCGGATGAAACAGTTACAAAACTGCTTCATTTGGAATTGTATCCCTCCCATCTGGGCCCAAGAAGCCAAATGTGTGCAAGATGATGTTCCTCTTCAGATTGGTGGTCATCACTGGACACAGTAGCCACAGCAGCTTTCCTGTGGAGTTGCCCGCCTTTCTTGTTCGGGATGGATGCTGCATGGAGTTTATAGCCTTTCAAAAAGTAAATACGCCATACTACTAATGACATTTGCAAGCATCTAACATCTTTAGTGCTTTTCATCTCATGCTGCCAATACTTCCCAAGTTTTTTTGCATGTGCATGCACATGTAAGCATGTCTAAATTCAAGGGTAGTACATGGTATTTATGAAACATTAAGGATAACTTTGAAAAGCAGATAAAAACAAGAATTGATTCCTTACCTACAAGGCACATGTCTTACAATCTGCTTCTTCTCATCTCAAAATAATGTATAATGGTTTTGAACATTTGCAATGGCCCTAAATGATGCTGTGGAATTTGGATAGATTGCATGTGGCCACATTACTTACCTGTAAAATATACACATGTCTCATAAAGTATACATATGTATGCAGAATCATAATTTTTTTTTCTCATCTAGTGGCACATATATCGAAAAAGGAAATATTGGCTTAAAATATCAATTTCTTTCTAAATATTAACAAAATTCTCTAGAAAGCACAGCCACTCATATGCTAAATATGTAGTTATGAGAATGTCCCATGTATGTGACTTCTTTCCCAACTTCATACAAAATGCAATTCAAAGCACAGTTTGATGTGAGACTCTCCCATTTTGCTGATGGGATAAGCCTAGACTCTTCCAGAAAGTTGGGTGGGAAAATGACTGTTAGCAGGCAGGTGGAAGAAAGGACGTTTATCTCTGTAGTCAGAAGTCCTCCTAGGTTTGAATCCTATCTTGTTATGAACTACCTCTTAGAAAAGAGGCAGCCTCTCTGGGCTTCCATAAAGTAGACATAGTTATTTTCAGTTGTTTTGCAATTAATGAGGTTATATGAGGACTGCAAAATTCTAGACTGACAGTTAATCAAGTGACTTCCGCTCTCATCAGCCAGATCAGCAGTTTTCTGTGTCTGGCAAGTTTCCTGCCTCTAGGAGGTTTCAGAGAGTGGCCGTTTTACCTACAGAAAGCCTTGGCCAAAAGCCTATTGGGAAGAGCTTGTACTAAATACAGGTCGGTAGGGGTTAGAGCTTTTTCCCAAATGTAAACGTTGGAGTTGAAATAGTCTTGGCTTTGGAAGGAAACATACAAGGGTTCAAAGCCCAGCCTTACATACATTAGCTGTGTGAACTTGGATGGGTTATCTAAACGCCCAAGTTCCTATCACATAACACAAAAATACAACTTACACTGCATGGTGGTAGTGGGGAGAAAAATAAAATGTCATACGCACCCAGTACAGCCTCTATCACATAAAAGGAACTAAATTGTATTTTTAAAAAGTTATTGTTTTTAACTGACATATAACAATTGTACATATTTATTGGGTACAGTATGATGTTTTGATTCATGCGTACTCTGTGTAATGATCAAATCAGTGTAGTTAGCATATCCATTACCTAAAATGTTACTTTGTGGTGGGAACATTCTAAATTCTCTCTTCTAGCTATTGCTAAATATATAATACATCAACTACAGTCACCCTACTATGCAATAAAACACCAGATAATTCCTCCTATCTAGCTGTGACTTTGCACCCATTGGCCAACCTCTGCTCTCCCTCTTCCCCTATCTCTAGACAAAAAATTAATAAATGCTGATAAGGATGTGGAAAAGGGGGAACTCTTATACACTGCTGACTAGAATGCAAATTAGCACAACTCACTATGGATAACAGAGTAGAGGTTCCTCAAAAAACTAAAAGTAGAACTACTATATGATCCAGCAATCCTACTGCGGGGTATATAACCAAAGGAAATGAAATTAGTATGTTGAGGAGATAGCCGTGTCCCCATGTATATTGCAGCACTATTGACAATAGCCAACCTAAGTGTCCATACACACTGGACACAATGTGTCTATACACAATGGAATACTATTTGGCCATAAACAAGAATGAAATCTTGTCACTTGCAATACCATGAACGAATCTAGAGGATTAAGTGAAATAAGTCAGGGACAGAAAAGACTAATAACTGCCTGATCTTACATATAGGTAGAATCTAAAATTTGATGTAAAAGATATTTGTAGAGACCCAAATTAAGCCCCAAACCAAAAAACTTCTCTACTTCCCCAAATGCTCACCTGCTAGTGAACTTGTGTTAGGAGAAGAAAATGGTAGTGTGGTGTGAAGCCACCTCCAGAAGAGGCCAGAACTAACTATTCCATTGTTTATACACATATCCTAATTTATGACATTATACTCACCTATGGATACCTTTGCCCCACAAGCAAATTTAGAATTAGAACATAAAAATATCCCCTCTCCCACCCCTCTCCAGTCATGGTATTTGGGCCAGGAGAAACTTTGGTGATTTAGTCCAATTCTATTTTGTCATAATTGGAGACAAAGGTCCAAGGAGGTTACATCCTTGCCATTAACACTTAAACCAGTTAGTTGGAATCAGTCAGGTCTCAACACCACATCACTTCCCTTCTTGTTTGAATGGATGGTTTTTTCGAATTTTTTCTTTTCTGTGCTTTTGAAGTTAATTCTCCCCTTGCTACTCATTGTGCTAAACAAAAGGTTCTCAATACTGGTTACATGATAGAATCCTCTGGAGAGCTTTTTAGAAAATAAGATGCCAGGGCCTCACCACCACTGAGGAGTCTACTTCAACCAGCTAGCGGTGGGATGCTGGCAAAGGTTTTTGCAAATGGCTTCCGAGGTGATTTAATCACGTATCTGGAGTTGAGGACCACGGCACTAGACCAAAAGAAACCCTAGTGTTTATGAGAAGTACTAGAAGGTAGACTCAGGGTGTTAGAATAGAGTGCCAGGTGACAGCAGCAAAAGTGCCTCAGGATGGGCCCCATTATGGCTTGCCCACCAACCTGAAGAATCAATGGTGGCTGAGGCATCAGCCTGCTGTACGGTCTGCAGGATAAAAAGTGGCAAAGTCAAGCACCACTTCTACGAAGTTGACAACACAACACCGACTGCCCGGTGCCAGTTGGGAAGATGGTTCCTTTGGAATGAAACATTCTCACACCCACGTATATCACTAGATGGTATTAAATGTTACTACAGCCTAGGGCTACACAGGGACAGGCAACATGGCCCTGATGGAATCTTTGCTTCTCCCTTCATGGAGTAAGATGCCTGAAATAATTTTAAACAAAATTTTATTTTGAGGAGAGGTCTTTGCTAATTTTTATCTATAAAATCCTTTACCATTAATCCCCATCAATAAAGAACATGAACAGTGAGTAGAGAATTAGGCAACTGGTGTACCTAAAAGTTAAAAATCACAGTAAGAGCCTTTCAATAGTCTGTCTTTATCATCTGGGAAGCATCACTGCTTTATCTGTCCCATGAGAGTATGCACCCTGCCCTGGTCCTGGTAGCCAACACTTGACACTGCATAAGTCCTCTGGGTGGCAGGCTCTGACTTAGCTCAACTCTCATAGCACTGAGACAGGCACTGCAGGTTCAGAGAAGACCACACACATGCATCCATGCATGGCCAGGCTCAAGGAGGTGGAAAGTATTTCTCCAATAGGAACTTGGAAGTAAAAGTCTGCTTATGTTCAGGATGCTACCTTGCCCAGCAAAGCTGCATATCACATGCTTAAGGAGACTTCTAAGACATAGTCCAAAACTGAAACAGGGCAAGGCCCGGCGCGGTGGCTCACGCCTGTAATCCCAGCACTTTGGGAGGCTGAGGCGGTCGGATCACGAGGTCAGGAGATCGAGACCATCCTGGCTAACAAAGTGAAACCCTGTCTCTATTAAAAATACAAAAAAATTATCCAGGCATGGTGGCGGGTGCCTGTAGTTCCAGCTACTCGGGATGCTGAGACAGGAGAATGGCATGAACCCAGGGGGCGGAGCTTGCAGTGAGTGTAGATCGCGCCACTACACTCCAGCCTGAGCAACAGAGAGAGACTCCATCACAAAAAAAAAAAAAAAAAAAAAAAAAAAAAGACTGAAACAGGGCATCTTGTCATGAGGATACAAATGAACTAATGCAATCACTGGCCACTGCTTTGTCATCATCTACCTGGAGGGTCTGGGACTAGATTTAGCGTGCCAGGCTGTGTTTGGGGTTGTTTTTACCTCTAGAGGATTAAAGGCTGGGTTAGGAAAGAGTCTGGACTGAAATTGTTAAGGTCTTGTCTGTGACCTCAAGACAAACCATTTCACCTCTATGTAATTTATATTTTTACAAAATTACAGTTGAGAAAGCAGTATTATGTTGTGACATACTCACCAGTTTCAGCATCCATGGGCTACCACGACATGTAGCAAAGCATCCAAACAGGCCAAAGACAACAATAGTGGTGCCAGTTCCGATGAGTACATAGGGAGCATTTGTGGAGTTCTCGGCAATAAGGGAGATATAGGTGCCCAGTGTAAGTTTGCCCCAGACTCCAACAGCCAGCAGGATCACCCCAGTGATCTGAAAGAGGGATAGGAGAGTGTGAAGCTATTGCCAAGAGAGGTGACAATCAGCACAGAGCAGTGTGGCCCAATTTGAAGACTCAAGTTTCCATGAATAAGATGGTACTTGCTGTAGGATTTCCTGAGCAACGAGAAATGTCAGAGAGTGTTAACTAAAATCATCATAAAGACACTTTGGTTTTTTTTCCCCAATAAACGTGCCCCTTACATAATCCCATATGCAATTATTGTGTTAATTAGAAGTCAAACCAACAATAAAGAACTTCTTTTTCAAAAAGTAGTTTACAAAGCACATCATACGACAGGTCTGAGAGCCTTCCCCCAGCTGTTGCCTGACACCAAGCTGGGTATAACCCCAGGAAGAATGACAGCTACCCTCTTTGATGGCATGTGTGTACACAGTATATTTTATGGACATTCTGCACAACGTTTTCAGGAACACAGTGATTCCCTTTGACTATTATTGCAGAAATTTCCACAAAAACAAAATATTCCAAATATTTTTGTATCCCTATTGATGTACTGTCTTAATATTTTATTCAATATAAAACAACAGAAGAATCTGCATAGTTCCTGGAATTAGCTGTAATGCGATTTGCCAAATCCCACTGATCAGTCCAAAGGAAATCCCTATAGCATGTCTAAACTAGAACCCTGCATCAATCAGGCCTTTACTTTATGGGATAGATTCCAGGCTGCATGCTATGCCTAACTCTCCACCCCCTGCAGGGCACACACCCGGGCAGCTTTAGCTGCTAAAGCCACTGGGGTTGCTTTATGTCTCTAACCATCTCCCAAGCTGGTCTTTCAGGTCACCAATAGCTTAGCAACTCAAACTGACAGCCTTGTAACTGCTACCACTTCTGATACCGCATGAAGCTTGAAAGAAACTTGGGTGTCAAAGAAAGACCATCTCCAGTTCGACCCCACCTTAGAGCCTGATGTCTCATACCAAATGCCATGGATCCCTGTCTACTTTGCTCACTCAAGTGAGGAGTCAAGGTGAGAAAACTGGAGAGAATTGGCGTGATACAAATCAATACCCACCTTGCCAAGGTTTCCCTTGTCAATCAATACACGGTTCCTAATGTCTGTGACCACCACCAAATATATGCTATACCATGAACCAAATGTCTGGGCCAGTGAAGATGCTTAGACCTCTCTCCTTTATATTCTGAAAACACTCTCTGTAATTTGGAACCATCAAGCTCCATTATCAGATTATTTTTGGGGGGCAGGACAAAGAACAGTCCATGTACCTTTCACTGCATAAGGTAAGGGTGGGCTCTACCTGTATGGGGGGAGAGGTCAGTAAAAAAAACTAGAGTTTGGTGACACTTCCCCATCCCGGAGGCCTGTCTACTTTGTAGAACCCTCACCATGAAGACAGAATTAAAGGTTTTAAATCAGAAAAAGATTGAGGAACGAATGCTACTTTTATTAGGCAAAGATAAACAGTCATGATGCAGTGTTGCGGTGAAAGTGTTTGACACTAATATTTGGGAGAAAGTGGCCCCATGGAGGTTGACTGCCTTCGAAAAATTCCAATGGAGATGGCCTAGCGAATTAAGAAATCCAAGAAAACCAAGAACACAGATGTTGCCAAGAGTTCTAAGTCCTCTGCTGACACCCGGTGGTTGTTTAAAAAAGTACTTTCCTTGAGCAGCCTCTTCTGCCATCCTCCCCCACACGGAAACATAAAATCCTTTTTACCTGCTAAAATCAAATTTTAAGAATCAACTGTCAAGTCATTAGGGGTAAAAACGCAATGGACACTATGTAGAGAAGGACAGTGCCTGTGCCATCTTTTACTAATGCCTAGCACAGTGCCTGGCACAGAGTAAATGCTTACTATTCCATTGGGGAAAAAAAATACATTTTTCATTTCTCTGGGTCTTAGAACCTGTATTTTATAAAACAGAGCTTATCAGATACCAAATACTTACGCAACTTCTACATTCAGTAAATACTGCGAGGTGATTTAAAATGGGACCAAAGAGAAATTTCCCCCATACTTTCCACTGTAGCATTATCAGCCTAAGCTGTAAACATCACAATGTAAATGTATTGAACAAAAGCAAAAATTCAGTTAAGCTAGTTGTTGTTTAGGCTGAATATATGCCTCATTCAGAAACTTGTGACTTCATGGTATTGCTCCCAAAGATACAGTAACACCTCAAATACAAACTGAGCTGCTGCATTCTGTGAACTGCTATTGCTGGTCCTTATTGGCATGTGATTGCTTTAATGAAAATGTATACTGCTAATCAAGTATGAGAGTCTGATAACTTATATTTCTGTGACCAGTGATTTCATGAAGTTCAGTTACTACGAGAACAAATCTTACATGCAGTATGTCAAAGTTAACACAAATCCTGATTTTAAGGCAAACAGTACCAAGATCATTTTAATGCCTTTTCTCCTTTCATAACATAATGTATCTTAATGCAATCATTGCTTTGTATATGAAGCCTCTCCTCACGTAAGTGCAAAACCTACACCAGTTTGTTAAAATGGTCATAAAATGTAAATTACACAAATATTCCATTTTCAGAAAAAGACTTTTTAATTTCAATAGGTTTTTGGGGAACAAGTGGTGTTTGGTTACATGAATAAATTCTTTAGTGGTGATTTCTGAGATTTTGGTGCACCCATCACCTGAGCAGTGTACACTGTACCAATGTGCAGTCTTTTATCACTCATCCTGCTCCCACCCTTTCTCCCCAGTCCCCAAAGTGCATTGTATCATTCCTATGCTTTTTGCATTCTCACAGATTAGCTCTCACTTATGAGTGAGAACATACGATGTTTGGTTTTCCATTTCTGAGTTACTTCACTTAGAATAATGGTCTCCAATTCCATCCAGGTTGAATGCCATTACTTCATTCCTTTTTATGGCTTAGTAGTATTCCATGGTGTGTGTGTGTGTGTGTGTGTTGTGTGTGTGTGTGGACAAAAGCCACTATCATATGTATAAATTTTTTCTTGGCTCCTGTCAACACACATTCACTCCACACATGTGCTTTTGCAAGCACCCACAGGAAAGTCATGTCTCAAACATGACTTTAGAAATGAAAAGCAAGGGACTTTTTTTTTAAAAAAAACATCTCTCTCCTGCTGTGAGGTGCAATGAGTAAGTCAGAGTTCACCAAAGCAATTATGTGTCTGAGCTCCTCAGAGACCTCAAATCCCTAAATCAATCATCAGCATATATTACCTTTCTCATGGAGGTTTTACTTCTTTCTCAGAAGAATTGATCAGCAAGCAGCCAATGCTGTGGTTCAGTGAGGAAAGAGTAGGAGACCATAGATAAACTACATGACTGGCCTGGTGAAGGACCAGCACCACCTTATATGCTCCCAAGTCAACCACAAGCCAGGACGGTAGGCCCAGCAATCCATCAGCAGTAACCAGGCTGAGGCTCTCCCTTTCTTGCTTATTCCCAGCATCTCATTTTCTGTGTGCTTACAACACAGCTCAAAATGTATGGGTAGCAAAGTACCACTAGCTACTATTAATTTAGGCTTGGTGATGAGACAGAATAAAGCTATAATCATGGCATCAGAAAAGTTAGATCAGAACTGAAAAGGCTTCTGTGTGATGATTACTTTAAAATTATACTCAAAGAAAACTTACAGATAGGTTTGGCAATATGCCAAGGGGTATCCAAAATGCTCTGAAACAGACTTACTACGGTTTACTTTCATCCTAAAATGGCTATTAGGGGAGCAAGTAGCCAACATAAACAATTCCCCTTGCTCTTGCCAGGTCATCCTGGCTAATGCTGATAAGTCTCTCTGTGGATCTTGTAGCACCCTGATCTTCAGATAGGTCCCAGAAATAGAGGCCTTCCATCTTTCTCACCTGTCCAGAGGCATTTTACTGGAGCCCACTCTGTTTTGTGCATGCAGACCACAGACCTTACGATGAAACTGGTGCAGCTGCTGTGCCAAGTCTGAGAGGGCAAAGTCCTTATTTCCTCTCACTAAATCCTTAATACAAGGTTCATAAGCCCCACCTTCTATGTGAATATATGCACATTATTCGAATGATGACACAAGTTCATATTTACTATATCATTCAATTAAAGAAAAAAAACAAAAATTGAATCACAGAGTTACAAGCTATCAAAAAGAGACTGCCTACTAAATAGCCATATGGAATAGAAAGCACTGCATCTAAAAACCAACAAAAAGAAGCACACAGGTGAGAGCATAGGCAGCAGTCTTAGCTGGATTGCATTTTAGTTGGCCCACAATTCCATCATCCCAGAGGTTTACAGGTTAATTCCTTCATAGCAACTACACACAGAGATATTGTGAAATATCCTCCAAAGAATTCTGTAACTCAGAAGAAAATGCATGACACTGAAACTCCATACACATCATCAACAATTAAAATCCACATTCCTCAGATGTTAGGTTTTAAGAGGAGAAGTACCTGACAAACTATTCTTTTAGCTGATTCTTATGTGAGTGTGTGTGCCAAGGGGACAAAGAGGAGGAGAAGTCTTTGCACAATGTTGGGACCTGATTAGGTAGAGGTGGAGAAAGTAACCAGAAAAGCAAAGAAACCAGCAGCTTCTATAATGTTATCCTCTTATTTTAAGAAGTAACAGTATGCATCCATTATATTTACAACTTAAAATTTTATTACAAATTGTATGCGTACTTAGTGTTTTTAAAATAGACTAAGAACCGTAATTTATTGAGATTCTTCACTGGGCTTGAGAACCCATTCCAGATGAATGGCAGAAAGGGACTCAATATATTAAAAGAATGTTAGCTGGGGCCAGGTGTGGTGGCTCATGCCTGTAATCCTAGCACTTTGGAAGGCAGAGGCGGAGTTCGGCGGATCACTTGAGGCCAGGAGTTCGAGACCAGCCTGGCCAACATGGTGAAACGCCACTTCTACTAAAAATACAAAATTAGCCGGGTGTGGTGGTGTGTGCCCGTAATCCCAGCTACTTGGGAGGCTGAGGTGGGAGAATGGCTTGAACCTGCAGGGCAGAGGTTGCAGTGAGCCAAGATCACACCACTGTACTCCAGCCTGGGTGACAGAGCTTTACTGTGTCAAAAAGAAAAGAAAAGAAAAGAAAAGAAAAGAAAAGAAAAGAAAAAAAAGAAAAGAGAGGGGAGAGGAGGGGAGGGGAGAGGAGGGGAGGGGAGGGGAGGGGAGGGGAGGGGAGGGGAGGGGAGGGGAGAGGAGAGGAGAGGAGAGGAAAAGAAAAAAAAGAAAGAAAAGAAAAGAAAGAAAAGGATAGAGAAAAGAGAGGGAAAAAAAAAAAAAAAAGAATGTTAGCTGAGTGTGGTAGCTCACACCTGTAATCCCAGCTGCTCAGGAGACTGAGACAGGAGGATCACTTGAGCCCAGGAGTTTGAGGCCAGCCTGGGCAACATAGAAAGACCCCCCATCTCAAAAAAAAAATTAGAATGAAAAATGTTGTAGTTTTGTCATTAATGAGCTGTGTGACTTTGGGCAGATCACCTGATGTTTCTGGGCCTCAGTTTACTCTTCAGTAAAATCAGGAGGTGGAGAAACCTGATTGCCAGTGCTTCCCTCCCAGCTCTAACATTCTCATATAACAGATCAGAACCTCAAACTTGACACACTCAGTCACACTGAAATATATTTATAGCTGCACCTTTAGGCAAACAAAAGAGAGTTTCTAAGATTCTCCCTGTACCTGATAAACCACCAGCAGCAGGGGTGGGAAAGTTAGCTCATTTCTGGACCTGAAGCCCACTGTTCTGTCAGCTTTCCAAGGTGGCGAGAGGCTCCTGGATAAGAAAGGGTAGGAAGAATGCCCAGCAGGACATGCGTTTGTAGTTTTACACAGACAACGCAAAATTTATAAGCTCACTAGCATAACAAAAGCTTTACTTTTTATAAGAAGATCCCACTGTTACCAAGACATGTGCTTTGAACTCTCTCTAGGCAAGAATTTTGGCCAATTCAATCTTTTACTCCATCATTTTTGTCTCGTGTACATGTATACATGTGTATGTCTGTGGGTGTGAGTGTGTGTATGTGGAAGATCATACATGTTTCATAGCCAAGAGGTTGGTGGTATCATTAAAAAGAGACAAGGAAGTAAAGAAGGGGGAGAGGAGTGAGATAATCTTAAGTGCTGACTTGTTAAAATGGAATCTGAGAACCAATAGGAATCCAGAGACCATCTGGTCCAGGCTCTGTTTTCTATTGGGTTTAGGGTGACCAAAGGTTACATAGGCAACATGTTCAGAAGGCAGTTGTGAATGTGGGGCTTGAATTCATGAGTAAGTCAGAGCTGCAGGTGATGGCTGAGGCCAGAAGTGACAGCTAAGAGAGAACAATGAATCTTAGGAAACAGAAGCAAAAGATGGTGGGAAGGTCAAGGACTAAGGCCTGAGGAAGACTGTCACTAGAACATGAGAGGACAATGCTGGAAGACAGGGGACAGCAAGGAGACACAAAACAGAGTGGACAAGTCTATGAAGGTGGTTGCCAATATGAGAAATAGGACATGGAAGAAAGAGACTTTTTCTCCTTTAAAGGTTTATTGGAAACAAGGCCAGGCACAGTGGTTTGTGCCTATAATCCCAGCACTTGGGAGGCCAAGGTGGGAGGATTGCTTGAGGCCAGAGTTCAAGACCAGCCTGGGCAACATAGTGAGACCCCCACTCTACAAAAAAAAAAATACAAAAATTAGCCAGGTGTGGCAGCACATGCCTGTAGTCCGAGCTACTTGGGAGGCTGAGGTGGGAGGATCACCTGAGCCCAGTAGGTCAAGGCTGCAGTGCACTAAGATTGTACCACCACACTCCAGCCTGGTGACAGAGCAAGACCTTATTTTTAAAAAAAAAAAAAGAAGACTTATGGGAAACAAAACACCAGCACAGTTCATTGACCCCGTGTATACTAATGACCAGACAGGGCACTCTTTTTATTTATGCACCAGTACAGCCCACTGAGATCACATTTTGTATTTTAATATTATTACATCCTAGACCCAATTCATAGACTTCAAGTTTCAGGAGCTAGGTCATGAAGCCAGAGTGATTTGTCACAAACTCTAGCTTCTATTTGGATTTTATCAGGGATCAGATAGCCAGAGTCTAAAATGCAGATTGTCTAACAAGGTCTAACAAATCACAGATGCTTTTGAAAATATGAAAAAGGCTTTGAACAGCACTATGAAAAGTCAGAAATTCTAGCTTTGGCTGTGGGTCTATTACAGTCTCTTCATATGTGTAGTGAAATAACTAATCATTTCATAGGAAATGGCTCCAGGCATGCGGTAAGTCCAGTAAACAATACTTCCTTCTCTAAGTTGCAACCACCAGCTTACACCAATCATGTTGCATTTCTGTGTCTTAGTTCATCATCTACAAAGTGGCAGGACTAGCCCCAGGGCCCTTCCAGTGCTAGAGAGTTCGTTGTTTCTTTGAATTACCAGTGGTCCTCAGAGGGGCAAATATCAAATTCAACTGTTAGCTTGGATGCCAAAGACTGGTCAACAGCATTCACCAAGGTGCTGCACCTGCTGGGCTCTGTATTCAGCCTGGGGAGTTTAGCTAGAGGGTGGCTCAAGGAGGTGGCTGGCTAGAGACTGAATACTCTCTAACGTCCTATAGGCCCATGAAGTGGTACACATTGACCCATATGGTGACAGTATTTCAGAATTAAAAACAGAATCTGAACACAGTAGAGATCTTTGAAATTGGCCTGTCACAGAAAATCAGGGCCATACAGCTGCTAAAATAATAATAAATGTCACCTTGTTAAGAGAGCCTTTTACTACTTGAATAACTAAACTCCTTCAAATGAGGCCCACGTAGCTCTACCTTACACTTAATTCCATTATTCAACAAATACAGTCACAGAAAATTCCTGAACATGTTATTAGGTACTCTGTATATCACACTGGGAAAAGAGAAAGAATGGGCAGCCCTATTGAATTGGTTTCTCATTTCTTTTATATTACCCTAAAAGGTTATGGACTTTAGGTTTCTTCTCCCTTAAAAACTAAATTCCCCAAAAAAAGGCCCAGAAGCAAAAAGAAAAGAAAGAATTTGACTGTACACATATCTGTACATTGAGAAACATTCTATTACATCAGAGAAGAATGTTAAGGGTAGCTTATTCTGAGCCCCTTGGTGTTACTTTTTCTTCATAAGCATTGTGAGTTCTCCTATCAAATGTTTAAAACAGGACTTAGGTTTTTGATCTATATTGATAGTGAAGGTCTTATTTCAACTTTGAGAGTTCAAGAGCATATGAAAGGAAGAAGCAAGCAAACCAGAGGTTAAGACTACATGAATGTAGCTCATACCTCTGGTTTCATGATGGCCCAGATATATAAATAGACATCATATAGGTAAATGCCTATTAGGAATTGGGGCCCGCAAAGCCA
Organism: Trachypithecus francoisi; assembly: GCF_009764315.1. Classification (NCBI taxonomy): domain Eukaryota; kingdom Metazoa; phylum Chordata; class Mammalia; order Primates; family Cercopithecidae; genus Trachypithecus; species Trachypithecus francoisi. The sequence goes on from NW_022681471.1 coordinate 99,598,695, forward strand.
CTTACCAGGAGATTTATGTACTTAGAAATCAGCACCAGCTGTAGTGGCTAAAGTGACAGAAGCTTAATGTTTGGGGATTCCCTCTATGCCCCACCTCCTTTATCTTTTGGCACAGTTGAATATACACTGAGGCCACGTGAGTGCCAGGAGCACTAACAGTCTTAGCGCCATTAGCAGATAGCTGACCACCACTGAAGTAAGAGTTACGGCAAGAACCCCTTCCCTTGCTTCCATTCCTCAGATAACCAGCTCTGTGAAAAGATGGATCGAATTCCACACTAATAAGACAGTTTTAAAAAGAGTATGTCAGAATAAGCTTACAAACAGGAGCAACATATTAATGTGTGTTAACAGAATGTTTCTACTGACTACACATTTGTTCTGCCCTGTATTAATTGTATTAATACATCAGGATTTTAAGAGTCATGTGGGAAGGCATAAATCCTTTCCTCCTTTATATCCACCAAAGCCTCAGCCATACCTCGTACCTGATTTTCCAAGACAACATGCTGTTCAAACACTCTGTCTTAATATGCATCTAAACAGAATCACTGCTTGTCTGACAGTGATTCTCAGCTTTCAATTTGAAAGCCAGTCACTGTGCCTACAGTACAATGTACCTCTGGAGCATATAGTAGGAGCTCAATAAATATAGAATGAATCTTAGTGACAAGCTCTTCTTCAAATTCAGCTCCCTTTTAGTGACTCTGTCCTCGTGAATTTTGGATGGGAATGAATCTGGAAAAACGAATGGTAACAATTCTTCCATAAATGCCAATCTGACAGTGACACACTCCTTTCTCATAATTATGTTGAACATATTTGGCTTTCCTGGAGTTCCATTATTTTCAAAAGGGAGAATCTTCTTTGCATAATTTATATATAGGATTATCATCTTCAAAATACTGAAACCAAAACCATAGTCCTAATAAATACTTATACACAGGAAGAAGCTAGAACTCAGATGGCAAAAAAAGTCACTGAATTCCCACGCTTTATGCGGCTATGCATAGATGGGGTGCGATGGGGTGGGGTGGTTTGAAGAATTCATGCCTCCTTTCAGGTGAAACTGGAGCCAATAAAACATAATGTTAGAAGAGGACCTACTATTAAATGTGGAAAAACCTGGAAAAGAAAGCATGTATGCAGTGTTCAAGAGCAAGATTCTCATATAAATAGTAAGGTAGGATTCTCCTTTCAATGATCCTAACTTTCTCCTGGGGTGATTTAGGGAAAAAAAATTAAAAACTTGTATTAGTGACTTAATTAGCTTTCCTTTCAACACTCATATGTCCATACTGCATATATATGTGGTACTGCTACTAAATGCAATGTACAGGGAAAATTCAGATGTCTAATGTTGACAGAGCACCATGAAAAAAAATAACTTTAAGGTAATAGTAATATGTTTTTGGCCCCCCAAAAATCAGACATTTCAGAAAAACACAAAGAGGACACTTCACCACTTCTACCACTAGGCCAAGCCTCCATCTCCCCTTGCATCCACCCTTGCCCCCATTCTCTATTCAACACAGCAGTTGAGGTGATCCTGCTGAAACCTAAGCCCAATAATATCATGACTTCGCTCAAAATCCTCCCACAACATTTCATCTCTCAGAGAGAAACTCAATGTTCTTATCCTGGCCTGCAGGCCCTACTTGACCTGCAGCCCTCACTGGTTCACTCTGCTGCAGCCTCACAGGTCTCTGTGCTCACCCTCAACACTCTTGGCATGCCCTTGCCTCAGAGATTTCATACTTGCTCTTCCTTCTGCCTGGAATTCCAAGATCTCTCATTTCTTCAAGTCTCTGCTCCTCCATGAGCCCTTCTCTGATGACCCTATTTGAAACCAGAATTCTACTCCCCCACAGGGCTCCTGCTTTATTTTTCGCCATTGCATCTATCACCTTTGTACACTATTTACCTTACTCACTTTGTCTACCAAAATGAATGTTAAGTTCTGTGAGGGCAGGATTTTTGTCCTATTCATGGGTGTATCCCTAGTGCCAAGACGAATGCCTGCTCATAGGAGGGGCTCAGTAAATATTTGCTAACTGACCAAATACAAGACAGCAGGCAGGTAAGTAAGTATGAGCTTTGGAGGCATAAAGTCTATTGTCACTAGCACTGCATCAAGGAGGCTAAATGGTGGGCCTGACTACTTACTGTAAGGCCCTGGCAGTTGCACTCAGATAAAAACCTGTTCTTTGGTCAATTGCTTCTAATCCAGCACATTGCTTCATAAATGTCTACATTTGGCCACAAGGGGGGCTAATGAGAAAGCATGGGAATGGTTCCTTCTAATCCATCACCACTAATAGAAAAGTAATTTGAAGCTCTAATATCCTATAACTCTATAAGGTCTGTAGCTGATGGTTAGGAGCCAAGATAACGAACAGCATTTATGTAAGATTTCCCTCTCTCTTAAAAAATGTACAACTGAGGTGCTTACTATCTATGTGCCCTGCACTATGCTAAGTGCTTTAATGCTTTATCTGGCTCAATCCTCTTAATAACCCTATGAAACATGCCCAAGGTCATTGCCACTAAATGGCAGAACAGTTACTCAAAGCCCTGACCCTCCACCACTGCTTTCTTTTAATGTCCTCTTTAGCCTGTCTATAGAAGGTTCTTTCTCTTCAACTCCTTACTCCTAACTCTTCCACAAGAAGAGTTCATAAGCCAACGTCATCCATCCTGGCACTGATTTGTCCTTGAATCAACCCTGAGAATTTGGCTGCCATAATTAAAAATAAATAAGGTCTATAGGCATGGCCAATAATTCATTTATTTTAAAAGGCTATCCATTATTTCCCTCCTTCAAGCAGGTGAATCTATAGAAATGAAAGCATGTTCCACTCCAAGCTATAGTTTGATACTTTAAAAGCCAGTATGGGAAATAAAGATCTTCATGTATATGTCAAGGTGAACCAGAAATGTTCAGTATCATAAGCACCAGGAACAAACCTGTGGGAGGACTGATCTGAAGAACCAATAAAGCTTGACAAACATATGGAAAACTGTAGTGTCTTGAGTACTGGTTTTCCACCAAGCACATTGTAAAATGAAAGCTTAAGATACTTAAGTACTCTGGTTTGGGCCTTGAGAAGAGAAACAAGAGGCCACAGGTGCAACATATATGAGGAGAACCCACCCTGAAACTGTGGAATTGCCTTTCAAAGTAGCTCTAACCAAAAGCGATGGGCTGAGTCACCAGATAAGGCAGCTGCATGATATCTGCTCACCCCACAGCCTGGGAGGGGGATTTGATTGGTTGTTCACGAACGAAGGGCACAGTCTGGAAACACAGTTAACCGTGTACGTGTGTGATAAATGACATTTATTGAGCAGTACTGTGCTCCTTATACGCTTCATCACATTTATTCTTAATCTCTGTTTCGCAGATGAAAACCTGAGGCTTTCGGTTGTTGACTTTCAGCAACTTGCTCAAAGTCACAAAGCGAATAAGTGGTATAGCCCAGGGTCCAATTTCTGTCCAACTCGAAGGCAGTTTTCCTGGTCATTATGATACTCTGCCTCTTGCGGCAGTGTAAGTAACAGCAGTCAAGGCCAAGGGCTGAGTTCCTCTGTCCAATATTACCCAGTCACTGACCCTCTCCTCTAGGTAGGTGAGCGCTAAAGAGAAGCCTGGTCTTCTTTATACTGCCTAAGGGCTTCCTACAAGTGAGCTATGAGGAAACCAGTACCCTGAACCAATTTCCACAGCGAGGTTTCTTGGGCAGTTTCTAATTGTCAATAGCCAGGAAACATGGGTAAAGGCAGAGTGGGAAGAAATGGACTCTACAAATTGACCCTGGGGGCGCTGGCCTTTGCCTTCTCCTTTCCTGGGCCGGACCCTCCCGTGCCCCTTATTGGGCATGCTCCATTTTATGAACTGGGCTGTGTTCCGGGTTATGTATACATTACTTGTTTGAAACTCAAAAAGTATTTTCGTTGAGAAACCGTGTTATACATGGTGGCTTGTTTCTAGGCCAGTCAAAAATCTATATTTAAGCCAGTATTAGGGAAAGCTATAGGGAAACAAATTTTTGGCTCATTACATAATAGACACTGCCCAAAATGGAGTGGGTTGCCTTGGGAGGGTTACCTTACAACAGAAGGTAAACAGCTTTCTGGGCAGCCCCATAGAGACTCTGGATGCAACCATGGGACAGAAGTCCTACGGCTGGAAATCCAGCAGGAAGGGCTAAGTTGCACTGTTTTTCAAAACCTGTTCTCATTCTGACTATTGTCCCAGCAGCCTTGTGCTAGCCAATTGGCTAGCCTTTGCTAGCCAATTATCTCCCTGGATTTTCATACATGGATGAATAGGAGCTTTAACAGCACAGGAACTGGGGAAACCATTTTCCCAGATCTGGAGTTTCATTTCCTTTGATCTTCAAAGGAAGCGATAGGTCATATAATTTTGTCACATTAAGAGCAAGAGAAAAGCCCGTTCAGTGTAATGGGGCTGCAATGAAAACGAGCTGTGTTCTTTAAAAGAGGATATGGCACTGGAAGGAGTATTTGCCTTATTATTTTAATTCTTCTATTTTCCACAAGCAAATACACTCTACATCGCTTAGAGTCAGAAATCCTGGATGACTTTAAGAATCAGTGAAGCTGGTTAAAGATAAATTTACAAAAGCTATAGGTGCAACCTTCATACTTTTCACATATAGACAAGGATTCTGTCAAAAACCTGATGTATATTGGAACTAAAAAGAGGAAGTGTCTAATAAGGTGCTATTAGTAATGGCATATTGCACCAGAGATGTATTCCTATAGAAAATTACATAGCTCCTTACATGGCTATGGGGGCAAATACAACTCCACTTTGGACCCTGAAGCAGCACAACCATCAAGCTTGCTCCTGCAGGATACATGCAGGGCTCTACCTGCTCAGCCCTTCTGCCCCATCGCTGCCCTGCCAGGTCCTACCTGCCTTTCAAAGCACAACGAAGATGTCCTTTCCACCAAGAGGCCTTTCCTGACACTCAAAGACAATAATCATTTCATCCTCTTCTGAATGTGCTTAAGATTTTCCACATACCTCTTATGACTGACATTTTTACTTTGTATTCTAAGACTTTGGGAACACCTTATCTGCATCCCCAGTCATCTGCTCCCTGAAAAGAGATGAGTCCCTCATGGGGATTGTTATTAACTCTGTGTGTGTGTGCGCGCGCGCGCGTGTGTGTGTGTATATATATAAAATCACATTTCTGATAATGAAATATGATCAGAAAGAGTGCTTCGATTGCAAATAGTTCTCATCGAGGACACATTAACAGGGCATTTTTCTTTGGTTTCTGAGGTTGCTAAGAGGGCACGAGATGGGAGAGGTTGGGCAGGGAGCCTGACATGTAAAAAAGGCTAGAGAGATGCAATAGTCAAGTTTGGAACCAGCATCAAAGGCTGTTGCATTCCTTCCACGTTGTGCTTAGAAATAAATATGACTGTTGTGGTCTTAGACAAACGAGAAGTCCAGAAAAGTATAACCTGGTAATCAGGTCCCTCAACTCAAAGTCCAGTGATCTAAGCCTCTTCCTTCCCCAAGAGTCACCAAAACAACTTATTTTAGAAAGCTAAGGCTTCTCAGCAAGAAGCAGAAATCCTTCCCCTCTGACAGTGTCAGCTGAAAGTGACTGGCCCAGGGACCACTCTTTAAAGCAGCAACGAAGGGGCCAGAATGGTTGAGTCCCACCTGTGCTCCACACAAGTTATGGCCAAGGACATGCTTTCCTGGGCAAAGGAAAGCCACTGGCTCTTACCATATGTCTTCACTCACAGCCAAGGGCTGTCTGAAGCCCTGGCATACACTGTGAGTGACTGTGACCAAGGACTGCACTGGCTTGCTGGTAGGATGGACCAGCAGGCACAATGGCTATATTCTGACCTCTTACATCAATTGATACTGTTTTTACTAAACTGTTCTCTCAACTCATTTTGCCTCCCATTGTTCAGACGTAAAGTATCTTAACCACAGATCATGTGGCTACTAGCAAGAGATGATACAAGCCACCTTGAGCAAGGGGCTTCCTGAGGGCCACAGGCATCTTGTGGGAAGCACAAGCCGCTGGCACTTCCTGGGACAGGAAGCCAGAGGAGCTACCCTTCCTATAAGCCAGGGCTCTGGGATGTACCTCTCTTGCACGTCAGCTGCATTCTTCTCTATCTATACACACTGGCTCTCTCTGTACAAAGGCCTCCCACTAGAGCGCTCCCGATTCAAACATCCAACAGAGACTGATGAGCAGCCTTGAACATTAATTTCAAATTCATGGAAGAGAGAATCTGAGGGGCCCGTCTCAGGTCAGGTGACCTCTAGGAAGCCATCAGCTGTGATGAGGACAGGGCCATGTCCCAATGCCCCATCTTATCAGCAAGTGCTAGGAGAACAGATGGTCAGAAAAGGCTGTGAGCCGGGCAACCCACTGATTAACATGCCCGTCACTGTGAGACTTGGCTATCTCTTTCCTCCTGAAATAAAGGATAGGGACTGGGAAGCAGCCTATGTGTTCAACCTGACTTTAAACACTGCATCCTGTACAGCATCAGAAAACTGTGGTGATAGACCTGTTAACAGCACAACCCTTTGTCCCAAAGGGACCCTGGGGAAACCCAACTCAGGTAGCCACAAGCAGCCTGTAGCAGCAAGGGAACAGAAGCTCTGGTTGGCTAACCAGGGGGCCTAGAGGGAGGGTGCAATACTGGCAACTCCCAGGAGGCCAGACCTTTCCCTCAGTTCTTCCCAAAAGTGTGGCTTAGGTCCTTGACCACATAAGGCTACATGCCAAGTGACTTCAAATAAATGAAGACACTCTCTTGAAGGAATTGGGCTTGTTGCCAAACTCACTGTACTGTATGGACCATTCAAAGTAGGTCTCTCTTAAATGTTCCAATGGCATTGGCAGGATCCTTCGGATATCCTTTCACCGTCACTAAGCCTCTCACCACATCTTGAACCACCACCCCTCTTCTGACTTGTGAGCTCAGTAAGTGGCTAACATTATTGCAGTAGGGACTCTTCCCATGCAAGAATGAGGGCTTGGCGGTCACGAGAAATGTGTCAGTGTGGACAATACAGCATAAGAGGTGTCACACTGTGTCACAGTTTGTTAACATACTCATTTGGGGTGAAGAAAGGGCCTAAGGACCAACAGTATATAAAGTAAGTGACTTCCAAAATGCTAGAGGATATTCATAAAAATAAATGTTTAAAAAGTAAATAATATAGTAAATTAAAAATCAAGCAAATTTGGGATTACACCAGGGACCCTCCTTACCTAACAGGAATAACATAATATTGGCATCTGTTACTTCTTCTTCTTCTTCTTCTTTTTTTTTTTTTTGAGACAGAGTTTTGCTCTTGCCACCCAGGCTGGCGTACAATGGCATGATCTCAGCTTACTGCAACCTCCGCCTCCCGGGCTCAAGTGATTCTCCAGAGTAGCTGCTTCAGCCTCCAGAGTAGCTGGGATTACAGGCTTATGCCACCATGCCTGGCTAATGTTAAAATGCAGATGTCTGGCTGGGTGTGGTTACTCCCGCCTGTAATCCCAGCACTTTGGGAGGTTGAGGCGGGAGGATTGCTTAAGGCCAGGAGTTTGAGACCAGCCTGGGCAACACAGTGAGATCCTGTCACTATGACAAAAATTTTAAAAATTAGCCAGGCATGGTGGCACACACTTGTAGTCCTAGTTACTCCAAGGGTGAGGCAGGAGAATCACTTGAGCCCAGGAGTTTGAGGCTACAGTGAGCCATGATTGTGCCATGGCACTCCAGCCTGGGCAACAGAGCAAGACCCCACTCTAAATAATCAATAAATGTAAATGCCTGAACTAAGCTACAGTGATAGAAATCCTAATAGTGACTGTCCATGAAGGGGTCAGGAATGATAGGAGGGGACACATGTGGTGATGCAAATAATCTTTATTTTGATTGCAGTGTATTGTGAGGGAGAACCTCAAAACACAAGCAGAAAAAGAGTAAGTGGAAAAATGTTATTATATAATAATTAGAGACAGCAGGAGGAAGAAAGATGACTCTGGGATTTTATGCAACAAGTGAAATTAAAATACCCTCTAACATTTGTAAGCTGCTTTATAGTTTATAAAGTATATTCATTCATAAAATTGTATTTAATATTCATAATAATCCCATGAGGCTCACGTAATTAGGATACCCATTGCAAGATGACAATGCAGGCTCAGAGAAAGTTAAGTATTTCCCTATGTCCCACAGTCTGTTAGGGACCAAGACAAAGTAAAAACCCAATGTCCTTAATCATAGGCCAAGTCATTTTGACTACACCATGCCAGGAACTTTTATAAGTTAGTTTTCTTGGTTACTTGGTATAGTTCATTGTATTTTGTGTATCTGACTTGTGCTCAATCTGGTTCTCTACACTACAAGCTCCCCTGAATAATGAATTTATTAACATTATCCAAATGTATAGGAACCAGGGTTGACAAGCTGCCGGAACCACAGGACTCGATCAATCTGTGACTAACATCCAGCATCTTGGACTCTTCCATAATCAAACCATGAGAATAAGGACTAAACATAACAGGGCTAAAAGAAAGCCTGTTCAATTAATGCTGCCACAATTATGTTGCTTTGCAGATTACAGTTTCAATTTGTCTTGAAACTTCACAAATGTCCATCTTGTCCTCTTAATAGCATGCAAACAATTGAGGTTAGGGACCAAATCATTGTGTTTTACATTTCCAGGAGCACCCAGTATGGTGTCCTAAATATAATACACACTCAATAAATGCTTATTTTATCAGTATGTTTGGTACCTTCTAGAAAGTAATAGTGTCAAAAATAGAATTCTGTGACACAAAATTTTGTATCACAGACAAGGCTGGGCATGGTGGCTCATGCCTGTAATCCCAGCACTTTGGGAGGCCAAGGCAGGTGAATGACCTGAGGTCAGGAGTTCAAGACCAGCCTTGCCAACATGGTAAAACCCCATCTCTACTAAAAATACAGACTAAAAGATATTTCAGTAAAACTCAGGACAAATGTACTATGAGGGTTTATGTACTAACTGCATGTGTTCTATCCCTTTAATCAAAGTGGGGGAATAATTTTACAGAGCTTAACTAAAGGATTGTAACTAGCAAAACCAACCAGTAGAAACTTCTGTGTTAAAAGAATAGTGAGCATACTTTTTTAAAAAGTATGCATTTCTGGGTGAATATAATTAGAAGAAAATCTATAGGCAGCACAGCCCTCTCCAAACTTTGATGCCTATTTTCTCCCCTAGTGTACCCCTCATTCTCACTGAAAGTCAGATGGCTTTCAGGCTGAGTTATCTTAAAAGATACACATTAGCACCGTTCTTCCTAAGTGGAACACTGGGAAATTTAAGCTCTGACCTCAGTGAGGGACCATGAACTGAGACAACCTGTTTTCCCGTGGCCACCAGTATCTGGCAATATGAAGACACAAGTGTCCTAGAAGTACAGATAAAAGCAATGAAGTACATAATTGCACCTCTGTTTGCACATTCTCGTTCTTAAAGGCAGAATTTTAAAATAAATATCATCCCTAAATTCTATCACCTTAATGCAATTTTTGAAATTGGGGACATTCCACTCCACATGAATGCATATAATTACAGCATGTAAATTGCACATCATCATTCACTTGAACAAGGAGGTAATTAGAGCTTCTCAACTTTTGGTAAGTATAGAATAGCTGATGCCCTCCTTTAAGATTATCTGGCATTTCACAAGTTCTTCCAAGCAATGGTAACTGCGAACGCACTTTCTCCAACTACATACACCTTCCTCCTTTGGTTTCTGACATGCCCCTGCTAAGAACCCCTGTTTTACATGCATTCACTGCTCCTAATATTTCTACTCTATTCCACTGCCACTTCAGGGAAAGAGTAAAAACCAACACTACCTTCACAAAATCCCACAGCTGCACACATTAATATTTGTAGGCGCCACCCTGCAACAAAATTTAGTAACCAAGCCATAGCCACATCCTGTCTGCCACAAAATCCTGCAGCTTTTCTTTAATGAACATGTAAAAGATATTATAGGAAAGCTCTATGGTATTGGATCTATACTTTTTGCCAGATGACTTTTTCCAAAGTTTTAATGTATTTACAAGTTTTTTTTAATAGAAAGTACATCAACTATTACTAGTTTAAAAACCAGAGTTTTAAGTCTGCCTGACCAATAAGTCTGGAATTTACCAGGTCAGTAATTCACTGCCAGGTAATTGACAAGAAGTACCTTAACTTAAACATAAATTGTGCAGGCACCCAGAAAACTACTCTATACTTTCAGGTTCCTCATATGTAAACTGACTATTATTTCATAGTGCTGATGAAAGGTTTAAATAGATAATTTCTCTAATATACTAGCCAGGCATTCAGGCCTGGTAAACAGGAAATGTCAAACAAAAGCAGTGGTTTTCCCATTGTTATTTTTATTGTTTTTGTTATTATTGAGTGCCTCCAAGTATTTCCACAGCCATGCATGCTACCAAGAATCTGTACTGTCCAAAATCCTTTTATGTTCTGAATTGCCTCCTGAGAGAGTCTTTCATTCTGTTAAGCTTCTAGACAATTATAAATGCAGAGGTTTGCTCTGGCTTTGGGGAAAAGTGTCGTTTTGCAGCTAGAAAATACTAATCTCCTTACTTTCTGCAAAGCCCCTTCTATGCTCACTGTTCAAGAGAAAGTTTGCTGTTATTAGCTGTCATTTTCTTTTTTTTCCTTCAAATAATCCCTTGAATACAAATGTAATTAATTTGGAGACGGGGGTCTTGCTATTTTGCCCAGGCTGGGCTTGAACTTGCCATTTCAGTCTTCCAAGTAGCTGGGACTACTGGTACACAGCTTTGTCATTCATTTGCAAATCAGCAAGAGCAGCTGTTTTAAATTGAGCTCTTGGAAGAGGCATAAATTTGTCAACTCCTTTGTTTGCAGGTTTGCCACAGGATTACTGTGGGGACCCTGTCAAGGGGGACAGACCCAGCCAGGAAGCAATGGGCTCACAAAGCAGCAGAATTAGAAGCTCCTGGGAATTAGCAAAGGCTCCAAGGCTGCCCCCATCCCCATGCCAGCCAACTGAAGTGATGCCACACATCACAGTAGCAATGAGCAGCCTGAGTAGGAGCAAACTGGTGTTGGTGTATGAGTGCAGATGGGTGGGGTGACTTCACTGCCAATACTGATGTCATGACATTTTCTAAACCCTCACTGTATACCACATTAGACATTGCCGTCAGCAGCAAGACAGTGAGGGGCAGGAGCCACAGGGGCTATGAGAGCAGGCTTAGGGGTTGTCTTCCTGGGTTAGAATAATCCTGTTCTATACCACTTACCAGCTGGGAGACCTTTGGCAAGTGACCTGTGTGTGTGCATTCCCTCATCTGTAGCGGGGAGTCAGTGATGATCAAGTACCTACCTGACAAGGCTGATGGGAGGACTAAACAAATTGATACACATAAAGTACTTGGAATCACACCTGGTGCATCAGAAGCATTCAATCAATGTTAGCTATTATCTTCATCAACATCATCTCCTAGTCCAACCCTCACAATTTTACAAATGAAAAGATTGAGGCTTGGAGAAGCAAAATATTTGCCTAAGATAACACAGTGAGTTAGAGGCAGAGCCAGGGCTAGAATCCACGTCATTTATTCATCCCTACAGATCGCTTCAAAATGTCACCTTTAAAGGCATCTAAACAACTTCTATTATGGATGGGGGTTGGGGAGTGTAAAAGAGTCCCTGAGGAACAAGATCAGCCTTATCAGGACTGTATATAGTGACAATAGTTAATTTATTCTGAAAATCAAAATTCATTAAGGAAATGCAAAAGATATAAATCAAAAGGGACACTCATTATCTGAAAAAACAAGCTATGGTAAACTACATCAGGATTTATTTTGATACTAGTGTGCTTTCTCCTCATTCCCAATCAACCCTCTGGTCACACAAGGTTGAAATAAAGATTTAACATCCTAGATTGTCACCAAAACAACAGTGCTGCTATTCCTTAAGCTCACGGTCAGAAGAATCAGCACTTCTCAGCAAAACGTTCCCCCAAACAGGTGACTCAGAATAATTTTAGCCTATACATCACCTGCTGAAACAAAACCTCTCTCCTGTGCATAGTTTACTGAGGTCAGCGCAGTTTGGGAAGAAGGGGGAGTTTGGGCCCCGTTAATTTTATTATACCCACTGAAGCCATCTATCCTGCACTGAAAGCAGCATTCATAGTGTCAGAGTGAGAGAAGCACAGGGCATTGTCAGGATTCCATAAACCCCAGAGATTTACTTTGTTGGTCTTTTACAGGCAAGATACCACCGTTTCGGGCCCTCCTTCCCATTATCTCTCATTCATTACCACCAAAGCAAAAACTAGTTTATTTTATTTTATTTTTTTAATTTTTTTTTGAGATGGAGTCTCACTCTGTTGCTCAGGCTGGAGTGCAGTGGCGCAATCTCGGCTCACTACAAGCTCTGCCTCTCTGCCTCCCAGGTTCATGCCATGAGTAGCTGGGACTACAGGCACCCGCCACCATGCCCAGCTATTTTTTTTTTTTTTTTTTTTAGTAGAGATGGGGTTTCACGTGTTAGCCAGGATGGTCTCGATCTCCTGACCTCATGATCTGCCCGCCTTGGCCTCCCAAAGTGCTGGGATTACAGGCATGAGCCACCACGCCCGGCCCTGACTAAAATTTTTAAAAATTTCATTCCTTAACCTATACTTAGTGCCCTTGGAACTGATCTTTTTCCTGTCACACCCAACTTCCATTCTAACAGTTTTGCTTTTCTTAGTAAAATTGGGGAGATTTTAGTTTAATATAGGCTAAATCTCAATGTGATGTTTTAGTAGTAAGTACTTTCTGCCGAGTCTTAGCTACCAACCACATTGCAGACACATGCCCCCCCTTGTGGCTTTTTTTGCTTTATTTACACATCCTCTTTTATATTTATCTGAACAAACAGCCCAACTGTATACCTTCGTTCATACTGGAAAGCCCTCCTCCTCAACTACTAATGTTCTACCCATCCTTTATAGCCCGATGTGGGGTTATATCTTCTCCCAGGATTTAAATCCCTTATACTCAAATCTGATGCTGCAACAATACCCAATAAGCTGCAGCCTCCTTCCCAACCTATCATGTAATTTTGTGTCTTTCCTCGTCATCTGCCCGGATATTTAAGAAACTTTGCTAAGGACCCATTGTGCAAGTTTCCCCACTCTCCATCCCATTCTTCCCCAGCAGAGGTTCTCTCCTCTTTCCGGGCTGCTGGTCACTGACACCATCATCATCACTATCACCACAGCATACAAAGCACTGCCATGGGCTAGGAACTCTTAGAAGCATGTACCAACTTATTCATCCTTATAATAATCCTACCTCCCATGAGTAGGATTATTACTCCCCTTTTACAGATGAGGAAATGGAGGTAAGGAGTGGTTAAATAAACTGCCCAAGATTACATGATCAGGAAACGCCAGGGTCAGGATTTGAACCCAAGCAGCATCACTGCAGTCTATGCTTTTGACCACTGTCCTCCAGCTGCTTACTCTTGTAGCTGTTTGTATTATGGGATTACACTCTATCTCAATCGTTTACATGTGCATCTTCTCAGTAGCAGGATCCTTGGTTAGGTCAGAGGTTGTTTCTTATTGAATCTTTCATCCTCTGAATTTTGCTGCATTTAAGTCAATGTCTCTGAGCACCAAAGATTACAAAGGCCACTGTTTATAGTCATTTATTCCTTCCTTATTTGTTTCGTGTGTTTAGGTCTTTTCTCTCCAACTAGATTTTAAACTCTCGACGAGTAGAGACAACCCCTCAGCTTTTTCTGAGTCAACCTCGGTACTCAGCACAGTAATGAGCAAAGCATAATTGTCCTATAAATACCCACTGGAGACTGGGTGGCTTTTTTCCTCTCGTGATGGTATTGTCCACTTGTCCTTATTCAACATTATTTTGTTGAGTTTTTCAATTAGTCACAGTCACCCTGAATCCTAAGTTCAATCTTGAAATGTCCTAGCCACAGCTGCTCAGTTTAATCATACAAGTAACCTTGAGGGGTGCTCCCTTGAATCTCTGGCAACCACTGCAGACAGGGTCAAAGAGAAGCTGCAAATTCACTCTGGCAACACAAATGCACACCCCAGAGCATGCTGGAAACAGAAAAACAGAAATTGTTAATGGCTTTCAGGAGAAACATGACGAGTGTCTACTGTAAAAGGAGGAGAGCTCTTTGTACCTAAGTGAAATAATGATTTTATACTTTGTAATGAAAATGAAGAGGCAGTAGCAGCATGAGGCATCAGCTAGTGGAGAAAGACTTCATAAGGCCTGAGAAAAAATGGTAAGAGGACTTTCCAAAAGACTAGAAGGAGGAGATTCCAGGAGAAAAGCATTTCTTCTTTCCTTTTCTGATGCCTATTTACTCTCTGTTTCATCCTACCTTTGCTGTGATCTTGGCTAAGATCTGTGAGCCTCAACCTCCAATCTGCAAAATGAAGATAATGTCTGCACCATGGGGACAAAATGGGAAAGCACCATGAAAATTACACACCATTAGACAAAATTCAGACCTTATAGTCTGTGAGAGTTTGAAGGAGTACATGAACAAATTTAAAGAAAGGATCAGAAAGTGAATTAAGAGGGGAGAGTGAAAGGAAGGAGGAGGAAAGAGGCACACAGTTCTTTTCTATAGATTTCAGTTTCAGGGTACACCAGAGAAGGGCATCACAGAGAGAACCCCGCTATTGGGTAGAGATGGTCAGAGGACAGCTACTTCCTTCAGAGAGGGGTTTGGACTCCTTTCATCATAGTTAACTCTGTCAACGCCACCCTGAAGGTAAAGATAAGCAATAATAGGTTCAGCAAGTTAAGAACAACATACATGCCTTCCCAAGGGAACTTGCATTACTAGTATCATACAGTTTTCTTTGTTCTTCAACTACAAACACACACCTGGAAGGGAAAAGCTTCACTTGAGAAAGTTCAAAGCCTCTCTTCAGAACTGTAGACAGTAGACATTCTTAGAGAGGGGGCTGCACTCTGGGCATTAATCATGCTGCAAACATACTTGAGACCGCCCACTGGGAGGCTGTGTACCAAGTATCCAAGGCCAAGATTCTACACACAAATCCTCTAGCAGAAAGACTGAGCACAGACTTTGGCTTGAAATCTGACCAGGCACAAAACCCAGCTCCCATGAATACCTAACAGAGGACCTTGGGCAAAGCGTCCCTTACCTCATGTAAATGAGGATAACCAATCTCACAGAGGTGTGGTGGGTATTAAATGAAATATAGCTAAAGTGCTTAGTATTGTGCCCAAAACATACAAGTGCTCAAGAAATGTACTGCTAACCACTGTTATTCACTCTCCAAAGCAGATCAGCCTCAGCTCATAGGAAGATATCTCCTACTTAATGTGATTTGAGAAGCATGAGATAGATCTTTCTCCAATCTTTCCTTCCCACACAGTAAATGCCAGACTTCTTACAATTTCATTTTAAATGCATATTCTGTAAATGTTAGCATTTTAAGAGAGAAAATACCTTTAAAAGGCAACAAAATAGTGACTCTTCTTAATGAATATGTGATTTAATCAAGTCAGCCTTGGCAAGGGGAGGAAGCGCTTGCTTGTTGAGGAGATGTCCACTGCAAGTCTCTCTCTCATCACAAACAGAAAATGTCCAGGCTTCTGCTTGAATAGTAAATGCTGTGGACAAAGAGCTTTGGGGTAAAGTCGGCCTGGGTTCCATTTCAGGCTTTATCAGATAGGTAGTAAGTACCTAGCTGATTTCAGTACAATCTCACTGAGCCTCAGTTTCCATATCTGTAAACACAATAAGATGCAATCTTGGGAGTTGCCCTTTTGTTCTCATATTTCGCTATTATGATATTTATGAGTTTTGAAAGGGGGTGAGGAAGAGGCCAGGAGAAGTAGAAACATGTTAAATGTGGAGTCCAGCACAGAGAAGGGGCTAAAGAAATGGTAGTTTCCCTTCCCCTACAAGAAAGGCACCCTAAACATTCAATCTTAAAAAACTAAATTTCAATTACCTTCAGGCTTCTAAAATGCAATGAAAATTCAGTTTTGACACCACATGTTTTAAACCTACTTCTGCTTCTCCTGGCGTCCTCCTTGTTCCGTTTCAAAACCCATGAAGATAAATGACAGTAAAATATGGGACAGATCCTTGTAGTACAAAACTGTCCATTTTTGCTTGTGTATATATTTTTAAAAATCCTATTCCATTCATGGCTGAGTTTTCTAGGAGGATCCAGAAAGAAGAATCTAGAAAAATCTAGAAGAATTCTGGTAAATAGAATCACAATTAGAAAATAAGTGGTCGTCATATGAAATGTGGCATTACAATGAAAGTGAGAAAAAAAAATATTCTCATCCCTTTAGGATATGAATCATTGCTCAGAGATGAGGGAAAGACTAAGCCTGAACTTGAAGTTGCCAAAGCAGACCCCACTGATGAAGACAGTGCATACATTCTCACCCAAACCAAAGAAGAAGCAATAGAACCATCCCATAAGAACCGTAACCCAAGAACAGGTCATATTTACATCTAACAATAACCCAGTATGTGGCAGAATGTGACGTGCCACGAGAGAAACAACCATGTGCCACAAGAGTACAGACAGCAGGAAATCACTTCTCACTAGGAGAAGCAAAAACAGATTTCACAAAAGGTAGGATTCAAACCAGGGCCTACGAGATAGAATGGATTCTGATGGCTGGGGATGAACAAAAGAAAATATTTCACGCAGAAGGGAAAATATAAGAACCAAATCAGATGATGTAAAGGGGCCATCCTACATAGCATGTGAGTGCTGGACTTGTGCGCTAGACTCAGTGGAATCCCTTCTCCACCACTCACAGGTATGTGACCTTGGACAAGTTACATAACTTCCTTAGTACCCAGTTTATTTATTTTTTCTCTGTAAAAGGGGGATGACAACAGACACCTCAGGGGGCTGTTACAAGGATCAGATGAAATAATGTGAAGTAAAACACTTACGTCTGGGACTAACACTAAATGCCCAATAACCCAGAGCTGCTGCTATTCTTATCTCATTACCACATGAGAAGTCCCTTCTAAAGACTAAATAAATATGCCTTTGAGGAGACTTTCTAGATGTGGTTGGGGAGAGCTTGCTAAAACAATTCCTTCTCCATATAATCGGTCAGAGGCAAAGGGTGTCGTAAAGATAGTTAAATGTATTTCTCCATGTACACTAGGAGGCTTCTACCTATTAAGCATTAAAAGAAAAGACACTTAAAGCCTTTCCCCAGCAAAGTCCCTGCTTGCTGTATGCCTTAAACCCCTGTATTCCAGAGAAAAGCCTTGAATATCCAAAATGCTTACAGAGCATCATACTGGGCTAAATGGAATTTTCTTATTAACCAAGAATTAATAGAAGACCAATTTGTCTTAACTCAAAAAAATCTGAAGCCATGAGTACACCCTTACCTTAGAACATGCAGTGTGACCGTAATTTCATCTGTCTTTCATGATTAAGACCTGGCAGTGCCCAAGGCCCATGTAATTAAGGAAGGTTCCACACAATTGAGGCTTTGCAGAGGAGGAGCTGGCCCAACTTTAAAGGCAAGCTGATGCGAATGGCAGATACTTTGAGACTAAGTAGAAGATAGGGCTCTACAATCAGGGGCTTCCAGACTTGACCACGATCTACATAAAAATAGATTTATGCTGAATATCCATATACATACACATATACAGCTTAAACATGGCTTTCTCAAAACAATACTTACCTCAGTATGAGCATGTATTGTATTTTTACTCCGTTGTATTCAATATTTTAAAATGTTGATCATGACTCACTAAGATGATCTTAGTAACCCACAGTGTGAAAAACCTTTTTAGAGGTAGCACTCAGATTATAGGATAGGGGGCCTGCCCTGTGATTTTGGAGAGAGAAAGTCACATAGGGTGAAGGAGGTAAGTCAATACAATTTCAATTTTTAAAAAATGGGCAGAAGATTAAAGACTGTAGCATTTTATCAGAAGTGGGAAGTTAGGGGAGAGAGAGGTATAGCTCCCTAACGTGCAGTTATAGGAAGGTGCCCGTTCTCCCTGCTTCGGAGAATTAGCCAGGGACCATGCCATGCCCTACAAAGTAGGGGTACATAGTGTGGAATCCTTAACACTTCCATTAACAGGCCAATCATGGGTAGCTGCCTATAGGGGCTCTCTGGTGGCTCCAGGTCTGATGTAACAGCCCGTGAAGCCCCCTGGGGCTGGAGCAATCTGTTACCTCTTGAGGGGCCTATAGCGTACACTAATATTGACACATCCTTCTGCTGCAGAATAAACCAAAAGTCACTGAAATATGAAAATATTTTTTCACTTATTCAACTGTCACATATGTCTGTGGGAACCCCAAGTATGCCAGAGGCACTTCTCCACAAAGAAGCTTCTATCAATGGGGAGCCTAGCGTGTCACAGACCACCTGTGTGGCACAGTACTGCCATCCAGGGAAAATAAACTTGCAACTAGGAGAAAACCATTGGCAGCCATCCACGTTGGCAAACCGCTGTGTGCATGTGGCACATGGGGAGATTCCTATCAGCAGGGGCTTACTCTCCTGTGGGGAAAGATGGCTGGGTTTCAAGAGGCACTGGGAAGGAAAAAGTGAGTTCAGCAGCCCCAACAATAACTAAGCAGCACATGAAGGAAAACAAGCTCTGCTGAGCTGGGCCACCCAAGGGATCTGGGGTTGAACTGAAGCAATGATAGCCATGACATTTTTAAGTCTAGGAGCAAGGACACAAGATTACATATCTCTTTTAGAATAGACTGGCCTTGAGCGTGTAAAACGGAAGCAAACTGGGGAGGGAGTTTTAGAGGAAGTAAACATTTGCCATGGTGCACAAGGTTAAAGCAACATCAGAATAACCGTATTCATGAGAACATACAGGTCATATGAATTAAAAACAGTATTTTTGGAATTTTACAGGAAGGAAATCTGCCCACTAGAATACCCAAAGGCCAATTTGCAAGACATCAAAAGCAGCAGTAAGCTGAAATCCTAACCAGGACACAGGAACTTCCAGGGTTGCTAGCTAAGGAAATACCTCCCAGAAAGTCAGGATGTAACAATGAGCCTCAATGATGAAGGGGTTATTTCTTACATAGTCAGGTGCTCTGTAACATCTTGGCTATTTGTCCTGTGATGTTTCAACAGGACTATGGTTTTATTAGAGAAATTATGGACAAAAAGAAATCTGGCCAGGCGTGGTGGCTCACGCCTATAATCCCAGTACTTTGAGAGCCCAAGACTGGCGGATCACATGAGGTCAGGAGTTCGAGATCACCATGGGCAACATGGTGAAACCCTGTCTCTACTAAAAACACAAAAATTAGCTGGGAGTGGTGGCGGATGTCTGCAATCCCAGCTACCCTGGAGGCTGAGGCAGGAGAATTGCTTGAACCCGGGAGGTGATGGCTGCAGTGAGCCAAGATCGCGCCATTGCACTTCAGCCTGGGTGACAGAGTGAGACTCTATCTGACAAACAAAAAAAAAGAAGAAGAAGAAAAAAGAAAGAAACCTCTGCCCTACCCCTAATGCTGATTCTGTCACAGGGAATACGGTCCTGGCCTCTGTGGGCCTGCCTCCCACCAGGTGCCTCAGCACTGTCCTCTACTGTTGGTGTCGTCTTTCACTTCTGTTCAATATGATAGCCTTGGGGCTGGAGTTCCACAATTTTCCATGATGCTCTGATCTTTGAGTTCATTGTCATCCAAAACTTATCTTGGGGATTTGCCTATCAGTCGCACTGATCCTAAGTGCAAGAAATTTGATTTTGAACAGGGACAACTGTTTGGAACAGAAAGTAACTTGCAATTTTAAATGTTTCTCTACGAGAAGAGAATGAGTGACGGTTATTCACTCAAAGTCAGGATGATGGTTATGAAAGAATCTATACGAGCAAGGGAAAAGAAAACGGCTTCTGTCCTGCTGTTAAGTAGGTTGACTTATTAAACAGAGGACAGGGCAGGTATACTTAGCTGTTCTGATCAACAGTGAGAGGTTTATTGCACTCAAATGTGTCTTGATTCTGGGGTATAGCCCCTTTACGTTTTGCAAAAATAAAAAATAAATAAATAAAAAACAAAACAAAAAACCCTAATTAGCAATGCATAAAATTAATGGGGCTACAAAGAAGGAATTTTTAAAGTTTCACCTGAAAATGAATAATTGAATCCTTTGCCAGAAATGGGAAGTCTGTGATGAACTTCATGGGATACTACTCATAAAGGCCTGCACAGCACAGGGCCACTCAGACCCATGGCCTGCCTCAACTGGAAGGGCCCACATAGCTAGTGGTAACAGTGTTTTGGAAAGCGGGCTTTGGGGTGAGACAGAGTTGTTTTGTGTTTGAGTCCTACTCTGCAATTTACTGCTGCAGAACTTGGGACAAGTTGTTTCTGCTTCAAGTTGTTTCTGCTTCAATTTCCTCATCTGCAAAGGAAGATAATATTAGTACCTTTTCCACAAGGTTCTACTAAGGACTGAATGAGGTTAACACATAGCGTGGGGCATATAGTAAGTGTTCAATAGACATTAAGCATCATTATCATCATTTTAGATTATTCCAGAATTTACTTTTCCTCTCTTTCTGGCAACGATGTTTCTAAGAACAAAAGGGCATCAATTTTCATCAACCGAGATGGGAAATGGTGTGAATTTCTTAAGAGATGTTACCAGAGACCTACATCATCTTCCTCAGGAAATGGAAATAGTATAGAAGTAAGATCCCTTTATGACACCATCTCTACCCCCAAAAGTCTTGCCAAAACCTAACAGAAGAGGCTTTTCATAATATTTTTCTACCTTTGAGGGCATCTTGGCCTCAACTAGAAAATCCTTGCACCTAAGGTAAAAAATTCAAACTAGATCTAGGGGTGTGTTTCATTTAAAATTAACTTAAAATTGACTTAATTGACTGGACTAATTAGCTCCTTTCTCTTCCAACCTTCAGGGTTCCAGGTAAAGGTATAATTTATTTTCATAGAAGGAAGTTCCAAGTCACAGAAGTATTTCCAAGCACACATCTGTATAAGGCAGATTAAAGAAAATAATTTTCAGTGAATTTGTTGGCAGAGGCCATGTTTATTCAAACGGTGTCTATGCAAATTGATGAGGCACTGAAATTCCCAAAAGAACTGTGGCATTTCAAAAACACATCCACCCCAATCCTCACCAGTTCTTTAAATTTTTCTCAAATTTCCTGCCATAAAATGCACTGAGACCACCACTAGTAAAATGCCAAAATTAAAAAATTTATAATCAATGTTTAAAGACTCAGATGGTAAATATTTACTTTCATGTTTGGATTTTTCAAAAATCAGAAAATAAAAGCCATTTGTTTTTTTAAAATTATTACATCTATGAATAATGCAGAATTCTAGTCCACTGATCATTTGCTATCCAATTTAAAGGAGAAAAATATACCCATCCCTCTTTGACCCAAAGTAATGTGTAAATGGGCAGCACAGTTGAAAAGATTAGTATTCAAGATTTATCGGCTGGGCACGTTGGCTCACTCCTGTAATCCCAGCACTTTGGGAGGCCGAGGCGGGGGATCACGAGGTCAGGAGATCGAGACCATCCTGGCTAACACAGTGAAACCCCGTCTCTACTAAAAGTACAAAAAATTAGCTGGGCGTGGTGTCCTATAGTCCCAGCTACTCGGGAGGCTGAGGCAGGAGAATGGCGTGAACCCGGGAGGTAGAGCTTGCAGTGAGCCGAGATCGTGCCATTGCACTCCAGCCTGGGCGACAGAGTGAGACTCCATCTCAAAAAAAAAAGATTTATCTAATTCTTAGTGCTATATGTCTGTTCTCACATGGCGCAGAGGTAGAAATGAGCACTGCTCACTTGTCATTACAGATGGGGCATTTCTGACCGACTGTGGTGCTGATGACCGGGGTCTTCTCAAGGCAACTTAGGAGTACAAAGAGATCATCTGGATCTATCCCAGATCACGTTAAAAAGAGAGTTCTAAAGGTTAAAGGAAAAATAAGAGGGATTTAAAAAGATATGCAGGCTCCCCACATGGCCTAAAGGTATACCATGAACATGACATAATTATTACATCAGAATAGTAGAGACGTACACAAAACTACCATATTACACGTATTTGGTCCCCATTTGTATGTGTAGATTTAAAATTACATTATATTGAGGATACTGCTATACTCATAAACAGTCTTTACCTGGACATACCAATGTGACATAGTCCTCACCATCAGGCCTAACTCTGAGGTTAGATGGAGGTAAATTCAGTCATATCATAAGAGATAGACATAAATTTTAAAAAAAACTTTTAGACTAATATTTGTTAGGAAGTACCTGTGTATTTACCACCCTTTAACCATGTGGGTTGTTGATTGCCAAAGTCATGAATATAAAGATGGCTACAGAACAGAGCAATATATCCACTATATATTTTCTTCTAGAAACAATTACACATTTGGCAATAAATCAAAATCATAAACTTAACAGGGCATGGTAACACTTTTTAGACTACATGAAGGACACAACCATTTTCTAAACTGATTTGGACATTTTGGATTGTAACTTGGCATAAAATAGCTAAATTAAAATGGGGAAATTTAAGTTATTCCTTTTTGTTCATTTCTCCTTAACAATATTCTAAATTTTGAAAACATCTCATTCTTCTCAAGCATAACCATAAGAATCCTAAACCTTCCATAGTACAAGATTGTAAACGGGAAGCCAAACTCATTCTGGCCGTAACTATACAATTAAGCCAATTTTAGAGCCCAAAGGAAAAAAAAAAAAAAGTCAATACCTTTTAAATGAGAATGGATTGGTTTCCAGAGTCTATAGACAAGATTGTAAAGGCACTCTATCATTGTAGAACAGCAAATACTAAATTGAGCAGAGACTTAAATTGATACAAGTCTGGGTTTCCCCAGAATTGTTTTCTAAAAAGCCCACGAGAAGGCCAAATTCCTGTAAGTCCTACATATACATGCAATGTTAGGCATACTTAAGGGGCACTGGAGGCCCTCAGTCAGAGGAACATTAAGGTGGAACAAGCTGTAGTACTCTTAGATATTTGGCCCTAAGCATCACACCTCCTGTCCCTTTTTCCTAAGAGGAGTGCTCTAAAGTGGTGAGTCTTTTATCGTGTATATGCATCCACACAGATACTGTCTCTCAGAGCAGCTAGGCTCAATATTTCTTCTTAGCTTTGCTATTCTAAAGCTTTTTCGGAAACACCATAGTGGTTCTCAACACATTTTCTTCCAGTGCTACTCAAAAAGCCACAAGGTGCTAAAGGGTAATCAAGTGAACCGTGTGATAATTAGGGATGCAATTTAAGTAATTCAAGTGTATTGTCCCAAATTTAATCAAGATGCTGCTGCTTACAACAACAACAAAGTACACAAACCATGGTGGAAGATTCTCCACATCGTATCACATCACCATCTTAATGCTACAGGTCTGTGTTATTCATTGAACTAGCCAGTGGCTACTGAGCACTTGAAATGTGGCTAGAGCAAACTGAGATGTGCTCTAAGTGTGAAATCCACACCAGATTGCAAAGAATATGAAAAATAAAGAATACAAAACATTTCATGCATATTACTTATTTCTTTTTACTTTTTAATGTGGGTACTAGATAATTTAAAATCACTCACAAGGCTCACATACTGTTTCTATTGAACAAAACTACCATAGATTTTATTTAAAAAGAAAACAAAAATATCAAGGGGGAAAAGCATTTGAAATACACAACATGGTTCTTGACTATATCTATGTTAGTTAGGACAGGCCCAAAGTCCATCCAAGGCCTCAAACTTACTGGTCATTAAAAATAGCTATAAAAGTGCAAAGCCACCTGTACTGCACAAACCTTAATAGACTCCAGTGAATGGCATTCCTTTTAATGATGATGTCATCAAGTCCTCCAAAAACAAATACTTGGTAAATGTGAAATGAGAATCAAGTCAATAAATTGATAAATAACTCAGTTTTCCAAATCCACCAAGGAATGGTCAAGAGGTCAGAGGTGTTAAAAACCATCAGAATACCTAGTTGACAGCTGAATATAAAATAAGGAGCTTTGACATTCAACTCCAATACCGACCTGAGATGAAACAGAAGAATAAGGCACATAGTGCAATCTTGCATGCAGAGATTTTTATTGTGCTATTTAAGTCAAAATCCGTGACATTCATGTGAAAGCCTCCACAGATGGGTACTATACACTCTGCCCACCATGCATAGGTAAGGACTCTTTCCCTGCTCAGTAAAAGAGGACTGGAATTGTTTTCTTCTCTTTTTATTTTTAACAGAATTGCCACCGTAAGTGTTCCTAAGACAAAAAAAAAATCCTATTTGCCAAAGTCTTTCCAAAGCCACATTCATAAATAGGTCCTCACTCATAGATGTGACCAGGATCACTCCTGGAGTCATTTGCATACCTTGCTTGGGACTTACAGGATGCCCCTGGGAGTCCACTTACCAATACAGCTCCCATGCCCCACAGCAGGCATTGTGGAGGGGGGTATAAAGAGTACTTGGCATTAATGCCAATGGACTCCTATTCTGGACATTGCCCAGGAGAAGACAATATGATCTAGAACTCTGCATCTGAAAAGCCTGTTCTAGACAGCAGGGAAGTACACCTTCATCCAAGGGAGTTCAGAGAGACAGCCCAGTGCAAGCCACTTGAAGTTAGGCTGACCTGCTTCCCATATTCAAGTCCAGTGGGCTCTCAGCAGGTGATCTGAAAGAAAGAGCTGTAGAGTCCTACTGTGGCCACCAGAAGACTTAGCAAGGGCTGGGTGGAGGGCACTGCCCTCTAGAGGAG
This sequence comes from Trachypithecus francoisi, assembly GCF_009764315.1. Classification (NCBI taxonomy): domain Eukaryota; kingdom Metazoa; phylum Chordata; class Mammalia; order Primates; family Cercopithecidae; genus Trachypithecus; species Trachypithecus francoisi. The sequence continues at coordinate 99,623,602 of NW_022681471.1, forward strand.
GCATGCATTATTACCAGTTTAGGGTCTGTACTCTGTGCCATCGTATGTCAGATACACATGTATCCGGTGCCATCCCCTCACAAGGGGCAAAAACCACTCAGTCGAGCTGAGTATACTTTCAAAAGTATACTAGAGATAAAATAATTTTAAGAGACTTTTTTTTAAAACCATAGGATTTGAGTCACTTTAGCTTTGGCAGGGGTTTGAGACAACTACGCAGACTTTACATGGTAATCTGGCCCCAACATTCCTCATTGTGGCTCTCATGATCTTGACTGGGCTTACTCACATGCCTGGTGACTAGCTACCCGGCAGCCTATCTATGCTGAAAAAGGGTGTTGGACTAGTACACACATTCACACCTACCTCCATATTTTAAGTTTATTGTTTACAAAATGCTTTTGAAAGTATTACCTCACTAACCTAACAGTCTAAAAAGTGTTAGCATCTCCATTTACATATGCAGAAACTAAGGCCAAGAGGGTAAGTGGATCAGTTTCCTCTGAGGGGGCTCTGAGTGCCCACTGCCAATCCATCAGATAGATGCCTACTGGAACCTAATGCTTCTGCCAGCCAACCACCACACCGGCTTAACTTACAAGTCATCCTTGCTCATCCCTCAACGTAAATTCTTCCAGCCATAGTCTCTTCAATTTTTCTCTTTATCCACTTTCCCAATGTGTGATAAACTGCAAAAAATGCCCCACTTCCCCACCTCTTCTTACATCCCTACCCTTTGCTACATAATTTTGTGACTTTGAAACTTAGCTATGTGACTTTCTTGGACAAATTAGATCTTAGCAAAAGTGACCTGACCCAAGCAGAAGATTGAAGAGCACTTAAGCAATTCTGCTTGCTTTCATTCTTGTCTCTGTCTTTACTATGATAAGGCCACATCCAGGCTAGTCTATTGGTCCCAGATGAAAGATGAGATACACACAAAGCAGAGCCAAGTTACCCCAGCCAAAGCCAGTATAGATTAGCTGACAGCTAGGTAACCCCTAGACATGTATGTAAGTTCAACCAAGACCATTAGAGCCACCTAGGCACCCCCCACCACCCAATCTGACTCCAGAAACATGCACAATAAACTTATTATTGAATGCTCTCAAGGATTTATGGTTTCCATGCAGCATTAATGTGGCAAGGGACAACCGGTACTCACTGCAACACCCTACACACCTACCCAAAGTCTTCCCATTGTTACTCAGTTCTTTTGTTGAAAAATAAACTCCTCTCTTCTGAATGTGCCTTTCACTTCCCAGCCCTCTCTGGAGCCCAGATCTCTTCTGAGGGTACTGTGTCTTCTGTGGCCCTTTCTCCTACACCCCATACACTCATTGCCAGGAGGCAGGGTTAACATCTTTCTCATGCCCCAGTGCAACTTCCAGATCACTGCCCTTTCACTCTCGAATAGTCATCCTGCTCTCCTGATGCTCAGACCATCTGGCTATACCATAAACCATACTCTATCACTTCCTATTAATGTCAAGTACCAATCTCTTTATATTTTTAAAGATTGACAGCTGGTTGATGGTTATACTTTATTCCATGCCCTATTATCCAGGGTGACTTCTTGCCCTTAGCGTCTCAGTCCTGAAGTATTCCCAATGGCAATGATCTTCACCTTCATTCCATGTCTGCCACCTACTCCTATAGCCAGAATATAAAATTTGTCAGAACCTGAAAGTACTTCCAGAATAGTACATCTAAAATCCCACTCTTTGACCATAGCCCTCTCATTTTTTCAGCTCTCACTTCTTTAGTGCCACTATATTTATTTTTCAATCGTTTATTCAAAGCCTGCCCTGTCCCAGGCACAATGCCAAGCACTGAAGAAATAACAGTGAACAAGAAACAGTCTTTGCAGTGACAAATTCACGTGATTCCCATCCTCAATAGATTCCTGACATTGTCTGCAATTTTCTCCTTTGCATCTCTTTTCCATTCTCCATAAGATAGTGTTTTTCAAAACACTATCTCCTCAAACTACTTACTTGGTCCCACGAAGTTCCCACAGATGACTTATGTCTTGTACATCATGAAGAAAATTGAAGCTATCAGAAAGAAAATTGCCTCATACCTCTAAAATTTTCATGTATACACACTTGTTTCATCCTTCTTCCCAATTCTCAAAATCAAAGATGTATCCTGTTCAAAACTAATGCTTTCACCTGTGCTCTGGATCTCATCTCCTGGCATCTCTATTGTTTTCCCCTCTCCATTGGGTCATTAATACACAGTATTTATCTTCAGGTAGGGCTAGCTGCTCAAACAGATAAACCCTCAAGTCTCTTCCTTAACATATTCTTCTTGTTCACATAGAATTACACTGTGAGTATTTGGAAGGGAGCCATCCAAAGATGGTCCTCAGCTGTAGCCGACAGATGGAGAAAGAATGGAAGATCACCCAGGGAGGCAAGGCTTGGAGGTGGCATACGTTACTTCTGCTTTCCTTATCAACTAAAACCCAGCCACCTGACCACACCTAACTCTGAGGGAGGCTGAGAAAGGTAGTCTAGCTGTGTGCCTAGGAGAAGATGGAATGGGGTTTGGTGAATCCTACTAGACTTTGCCTCAGTAGTTAAGAAAAGGAGTTTTAAAGTCAGAGAGACCAGGGTTCAAATCTCAGGCCTGCAATTACTGGGTGGGTGGTGGTGAGCTGATCTTAGGATTTAGACAGATTAAGGGAGACAATAATAAGAACCTCCTAAGCTCAACAGGGTGGGAAATGAATCTGCTCCATGCCTTGGTAACTGGCTAGATACATGTTGCTAGTGCTCAAGAGTCGGGAAAAGTATACTGTTCACAGGCAAGCAGAACTATTTTTCATCTTTATATCTTCCATAAATGAGTAAAAGATATGGAAAATTCCAAGGGTGTCTGGTCTCTTACAGAAAACAAAAAAGTAGGACAGACTTCTGCAAACTGCTTTCAAGAATTCATTGTAGAAACTCTCAAACCTTAGTTGTATATTAAAAATCATCTGGGGAGCTTTAAAAAATCCTGCTTCCTGGGTCACACCCCAAACCAATTAAATTAGATTATCTGGGGGTGAAACCCAGGCATGAATATTCTTTAAACCCCAGGTGATACCAATGTACTGTCAAGGTTGAGAACTACCACCTTAGAGGATTGAACATTCAATATTGTATTTTTGCTTTCTAATTCAAGGGAGCAAGATACAGAAAGATTAAATACACTACTTAAATTGGGCAAGACAATTCTGCCTTGATTATTTGTTTCTTCTTGACTTAAACCTTTAGGCTCTAGTTACTATTAATAACTAAAACCTATTTCTTCAGTGACCCGTAAGGTTACTGAGCACAACTAACCTTACTTAGAGAAGTCAACATTCATTAGTCAAAAAACAGAGAAGTCTCTGAACTGTTAACATAAATAATTTAACAACCTAAAAATAAATACAATAATTGTCCTTCCATAGTACCTTTCGTCACGAACCTGGTTTTCAGGGTCTCAACAGACGTGTGTGGTCAGGACCAAGCTGGCAGCAACATTTCCTCCAGCTGGTAGGCATAATACAGCTTTACAATATGAAGCTTTAAATAACAACATTTTGATGGCTGATCGGGGGCGGGGAATCATAGCTTACTAGGTAGATAACAGAAATGCTGAAAGGCAAATTATGTCTAATATATTATTTGGTTGTGCCTCTTGCCTGGAGCCAGCCTAGGCTATCCATCTTTATAAATGACTACACTGTATGGCTCTGAAACAAATGAAAACAAAACAAACAAACAAAAAAACACTCAAAAGTTCTCAGAGTTATTTGCCAAGATAATAAGAATCCATGCATCCCAAGTGTGACCTTGGGTCTGCTTCCTCATCCTTAAAATAAGCACAGTGGATGAAAATGTGGGTTGTGTTTCGGTTCTAACACTGAGATACACTTATTTCTCCTCCTTGTGACTCTACCAAAGGCACTGGGGAGTGTGGGAGGGTCCATGGAGAAGTATCTAGAGTATCTAGAGCATAATTAGGAAATAAAAATGTGGGGGTTTAAGGAAGGGTACAGCTGTGGGCAGAACTGGTTTTTGTTTTGTTTCAAGGGAAGAAAAATCTGTTCAGTTTGAGGGCATATTGAGTTTGGGATATCAATATAGAGATGGCCATGGAATATGAGTCCAGATTTCAGGAGAAAGTCTGAGAGTTTTCAGGATTGAGCTATTAGGTCGGTGCGAAAGTTAGTGAGGTTCTTGCCATTACTTTAATGTCATGAGATGGCATGAGGTCACCAAACGAGTCTAGAGGAAAGAGCCACAGACTGAGACCTGGAACCCACCCTGCATTAAGGGACTGGGGACAGAGTAAGAACTAGTAAAGGAGGCTGAGAAAGAGCAACCAGTGAGCTAGAAGGATAGCCAAGAGAAGGAGGTGCTTTGGAAGCCAGGTGGAGAGAAACTCCCAGAACGCACAGTGAGCTTTCAACTTCTCAGTGATTGAAGTTGAATCCTCTTCATGATTATTGGGAGCAATGGAAGCCGAGTTCCAGGAAGGTCTTTGATCGTACTACATGGCATTAGCTTCAGTGCTGGCCTTGTCATTCAAAAAGAAAGCCAAATTTCTCTGAAACCAAAGGGTCTGCTAGTAATGCTTACAAATAGGAGTAAATAAAACTGACAATGATCACACTTCAGTGTTAACAAAGTGCTGCCTCACATGGGCTCTCCTCGGATCTCCACAACTTCCCTGTGAGATGAGAAGGGTTAGCTTCAACTGTACAAAACAACAAACTACAAATCAATCAAGATTTAAGACCAACCATCTAGATTGTAGAAAAGCCATAGAACTTAGGTCTTCTGACCTCAAATCTTCGGTTCCATCTTCCATACCATATTACTTGTTATGTAAATGAGGAGAAACCCAGCTTCCTATTCTCTTCAGTGAGCAAGGCTATCCCAAACAAAGAGAAATATGCACACAACTAATATTTGCATATTATTTTGCAGATCACGCTAGCATGTGATCAACATCAGAAAAATAGGGGAAAGAACCAAGTCTGAACTAAACAAGTTATAGAAACCAAGATTAAAGACAGGCATGAGAACTAGGGCTGCTTTTCTTTGCCTCACCACGGGCTTACTTTACATTCTACTGAAGGTAAATTGCCAACATGGCACTCAATCCCTCCACCTTCCCAAGTAGGACCCAATTCTGAACTAACGCAAGATATGGCATACCAGTCAGAATCCTAACTAAAGTTACAGCTTATTTTTTTCTTTTTCTTTAAAGACAGGGTCTCACTCTGTGGCCCAACCTTGAGTGCAGTGGTGCAATCACAGCTTACTGCAGCTCAGAACTCCTGGGCTCAAGCAATCCTCCCAACTCACCCATCCAAGTAACCGAGATTGCAGGCACATGCTGCCATGCCCTGCTACTTTTAAAAAGCTTTTATAGAGACGGGGGTCTCGCTATGTTGCCCAGACTGTCTCAAATTCCTGACTTCAAGCTACCTTCCTGCCTTGGCCTCCCAAGGCATGAGCCACTGCACCTGGCCCAAAGTTACAGCTTCTTATTTAGAGCCAAGGATATTCAGTTATTCTGAGCCTTTCAGTCCCTGTCAAATCAAAGAAAGCATAGATCCTAGAACTAAGCATGAAACATTTCAAGTTATTTTAACTAACTAACTTCAGGACCAATAACCAATATACTGTGGGGTCTGGCCACGGCGTGGCAACTTGAAATTTTTCTGACTCACTTCAGGGATCCAGAAGCAGAGTACTACATTAAATCAGTAGTTTTTGCCTTTATAAATTAGTTTAGATATTTGTGGATTATTAGTCATAAAAAGTCCAATGGTAGATTGTAAATGCAAAAGTTACTTACATACAGCATACCCTGGATTAAAATTCTGCATCTGCATCTGTTCCTGAAGTCAGCCTCACTAGAGAAAGTAATTATAGTACATCAGCAAAACTAAGTGGGACAGGTCACCACAATCGCATCAGTTTGGATGCTATGTTTCTGAAATGCAAGTGACAGCAATTATTCCCTCTTTCTGATCAGGAAGCCAGTGCATTTTTATTTATTTATTTCTGAAAGATCACAAATAAATGTAATACAAAATTAAAAGATACAAAAGGATATATGGTTAAAAAAAATCTTCTTAGCGAAAAGAATGGGAAAATATGCTTAAATTAGGAAAATCTGAATAGCTTCATTTTTGGTTCGGAGCATATACTTCCTTATTTTTCTTTATTTCACTTCCAAATGTAAGTTTATAAAACTTCTGTATTTATTACTATCTGCAACCCCAAAATAAGATGATTTATACAATACAGGAGAGCCCCTAATCATAAAAATTCATTCTTAAGTTATATACAATTCTACAGTTTTGTCAGAGTATGCTCTGTGTTGGCATACTGTGGATGTCAATACTGTGGATGTCACAGAGCTGCTCAGATTTTCAATCTAATTTAGGAATAAAGGGTTATGAATCTAAAATGACAATATGTCCTGCCTGCTAAACAAGCTCCTATCCTCCATACAACTATCAGCCCCCTTAAGGCTTCTGTGATTAAAATAAGCAGCAAAGCATCATTTAGAGACAATGCAAAGGCCTTTCCTGTAGCCCTTGAGAGAGACTCAAGGCTGAGCCATGCCTTAGCTAATAAACACTGATAACCTATGCCATTTCAGGTGCCATTTGGAGTCTAAACAAGGTGAGAGCATGAACAATATCACCTGCAAAGAACACTTGCTGTGCTCTTTTAAGCAGCACCAAGTACTCAAAGAAGCGTGAATGCAACAAGGGCAGCATCCCAAATTCCATAGCAGGGCAGACTCCGATGCTATGGGGGCCCCGGTGTGAGTGGGGCCCAAACAGCTGGCGTGGCTGCTGCCTCCCAGTCAAGCAGGAGGCCTGAGATATCCCAGGGGCAGCAGTGGCCAGCACCTGGACACTCTTATCACTTAGGCTCTTGAGGCTAGCAAAAATAGTACATTTCTTGGCTGTCTGAGATTTTTCAGTGCGTGGTAACTTGCCATTTCCAGCAAAATTGGCAGGTCCTAAGATATAATCTCAGGACAAAGACAAGATAGGGATGAAATCCTTAGCAAGACACAGGTGCCAAAGTGCAATGTCTTCAAAGACACAGCTTCACCGCCAAGAAGAAAAGCCATCCAGCTTCCACTATAACACAACTACTTTGTTCCACAGTCTGTACCACCCAGATGCCTCCCCACCACCCACAGAGAGACCACCAACTCCCAATCCCATACAGCCAGGATCTGTGCCCATTGTCCAATGAAGCCCCTAAACCTAACACAGCATCTCACAGAGAATCAGATGAAGGAAAATGTCTGCCCTGTAAACTGCTGAACTCACTGAGCAAAGGAATTAACATGAAGACTCTCCTAGCTAGTATGAAATGGTACCACTCTCAAGGTAGCTCAGCGACTAGCTGAGAAGCCAGATGGTTTGAGTAAAAGATTTGTGGGGGAATGAACCCTCCTTACTCTCCCACTCTCTCTCAGACACAAAAGTTCCCGCTGGAAAGCAAATCAGAGGGGAAATTATGCCTCATGCACCCTGACTTGACAGTAACTTCCAAATACACGCTATCAAGAACACCCACCCAACCATCTGTCTGTCTGTGATCCCTTTGCTTATTCACACAGAGAAAAAGCCCAACAAAAAGGAAGTCATCTGGCTGACAGTCTGGGGGCTTTCTGAACTTCCCCATCCTCCGGAAGTGCACAAGCCAGGTCTGCTGTCCTATCCAGAGAGGAACAGCATTTGATGGAGATGCACAGTGGCTGACAGTTAAAGATCAGTAAGAAAGTAAATGTATAATGGATTGTGAACTTAACGAGTTCTGACTTCCCTAACATGCTCACTGAAGTCTCTGTACTCCTGATTATTTAGAATTCATGCTTCCTGTTCTCCTAGTCTGTACCACTCTATGGTCCTTCCCAGAGATGGCCTGATTCCCTCCATCTTCCTTCCTCCACCTTCCTGAGGTTCACTACACCAACAACTTCCAAGGTTCATTCTTCCTCCATTACAAACACATTCCTTAATCTGCCCAAAATATTTTTAAATCATTGTATGGCTTAAGTCTCCATCATTTTGTCCTTCTGACATGAACAAACAAATAGTAAAAATGTAAAATGAGGCTGTTTTTCCCAGTAGTCAATCTTTCCCTGTCCCTTCCAATCCCCACAACAAAGAAAACTATCACCCATCTGATCAAATGGATGGGTAAGCCTCACAAGATGAGGGCTGATTTCCCTAAATCAGAAGAGAGGCTCAGAGCAGAAGGAGTATTCTAAATAAAGATAATAGCATACAAATAATGAACCAGTGTTGCTCAAAGTGTGGCATGAAGTCTTCCTGCTTGACCAAAGCTTTGGGAGTGTTCAAAATGCAGATTTCTGAGTACAACATGAGACCTACCGAACCAGTCTTTCCAGGGTGCATAAAATGCTAAACTCTGTGTTGCCTTAGAGCACATCCCTCTAGGTTATCAGGTTTTAAGCTCTCACTGCCTTTGAGCTATTTTGCAACTTCATAAGTTGTAGGCAACTGGAAGATATTTAAAACTCTGTCATTGTCTGGTTTTGCCTGACTTCCCTCCCCATTTAGGGGAAAAACTCCCCATTTAGCAGTTCTGCTTCCATTTGCAATTCTATTCCTTTACTCAACATAAATTTGTGCTTTTTGACTTTTTCCCTTTGAACTGCTTATAACTTCTGCCAGGTTCCCTCACGTGAGTAAAATGAAATCTTTAAAACATGTTCATCCTTATCTGTATGAAAGTAATGATTTTGCCTTTTCTGAATATTATCTTTTAACAGAGGTAGGCCCAGGAATCTCTATTTGAAAAAGATGATTCTTCAGCACAAGAAAGTGGGAAAACCAGCACTCTCTGGCCGAATGCAACCAGCCAGGCTCTTAAGCTTTCTTGGAATACAGCCACGGACAGTGTGGCTGCTTTCGAGCCGCAGTGGAGTAGTTGTGACAGAGACCCTGTGCCCTGCAAAACCTAAAATACTATCTTGTCCTTTAAAGACAAATTCTGCCAACCCCTGCTTTACTGGAATAGCTTTCAAAGTTGTTATTATCAAGGAAATCTTTTAGTCACTGCAAGGCAATTGTGGATAAGCTGGCCATGCCACGGAAAGCTCAGTGGAAATACTGACATTGAGGATGGTACCAGCACGCAAAGGTGAGAGGAGGTTCACAGGGGCTCAGGGAAATTGCAGAGTGGCTCTGAGGAAACATACATTTTGTGTAGCAAGAGTAGCCCACCTCAGTAAGCTATGGAAAGTGCTTCATACATTCATTCAGCAAGCACTTATGGAGAATCTACCATCACCTATAGCAGGCAACCGGTACTCCATAGATCAAGCTTGTCCAACCCACCTTATTTTGTGGTTGTTCTGTTTTGTTTTTAGGCTTTTAGCAGCCTGAAGCCATGGTTTTTAAGTTTTTGTCTTTAGTGATAAGCGGAAAAGAGGGATGAGGAAGGGGCTTTGCTGGCCAACCAGAAACAAAAACTAAGAATCCATGACTGTATTCTTGCCCTTGGACACCTCTGCCATAGATGAAGGAGGCAGGAACTCTGCCCTGCAGATGACCATGATTCAGATCATCATTATCAGCCACCCCTGTGTAGTGGATAAGGTATAGCTGTTGAGAGAGAGGCTCTGGAGACAGTCTTTGTGGGTTTAAAGCCCAGCTCCACCACTTTTTAGCTGTATAACCCTGGGCACACTCTCTGTGCCTCAGTTTTCTCATCTGTAAAGTGGAGATATTAATATAGTACCTACCTTAGAGAGTTGTTGTGAGGCTTTGGTGAGTTAATACACGTAAAACTCTCAGAACAGAAGCTAACAAGTACTAAACGCTGTCAGTTAGGGCTATGACTATGATCAGAACCTACAATTACACGCCACTTGCCACAGTAGGTCTCTAATGTACATTCCCTCTAAACCTTATAAGAGCCACGCAAGCTGCAAATTATCCCCATTTAATGATGCAGAAACAGGCCCAGAGAGGTCAATGACTTTTCCAAGAATGCAAGGTAGAGATAGGATTGAAACCTAGATCTGACTCTGAAGTCCAGTTTTCTTTCCAGTCATTTTCCCTTGTGCAAGTTTGTCTAGAGTAATGGTGACCTCGAAATCACAGGTCTGCCTTCACGAGGTCTTCCACATTTCTCATGGGATTCAAAATCTGGCTTTGGAATAGCAGATTTTTCTACTATGAGACACCTAAATATTTCTCTTTAGGCAAGAATGGAAGAAACGATATCCTTATGATGAAAAAGTGTTAAAAATAAAATATTTTAATACTTTAAGCATTTTATTTCTCTCAAAATACTCATGGGATATGTTACTCATCATTTTCTTCTCTAGGTAAAAAGGTCTAGTTAAATTTGAAAACCAATATAGTAATGCAGTTTATGGAGTGTCCTTATAATGTTCTTTTAAAAAAAAAATCTTGAGAGGACATTAAAAGGCCCCGAATGTGCATTTTAAAGGAGCTGAAAGTGGTCCAATGCTCTTTCGATCCCTTTAAATGAAAAGGGTTCTCTCTGTAGAAACTAAAAATAATTTGACTTGAGACACTGTATGAAAATGGAACCCCAGCTCATTTCAAGGTTTCATAGGCAGAGGCAGGTTGATATTATTTTGCATTGGGGAAAAAAAGCTTATTTTCAGCTATATGTAAGTATTTTATATTACATTCTTGTAGAAAAAGCTATAGTTATGGAAAAGAATATAAACAGAATCTTGTACTTAACTAAGCAACCATGCTTAGAAAGCTCACTGAAGCTGAAACATGTTATAAAAATAACACCCCTCGACACTGAAGGGGAAAAAAGATTTCATTGTTTAGCAATATTTCTAATACTCTAATATTCAAATCCACCCAGTCCATACTTAAGGCTATAGGCAGTTCTTTAATTCTGAAAACAAAGTTTTTGATACATAATTTGGTCTGAACAAATTGGTTTGACAAAGGTTTACAAAAAAAATAATTAAATCTGTAAAGACTCTACAGCTCCCATTGATGGCTGTATCCATTTTGCAAATCAATGGCTTCATACTGTTGCAAAAAAAGCAAAACTCTCAATAGGGAAATGTGATGCTGGTGCTCATGACACTGAATGGGTAATGAGTTACCTAGCCTTGTGGCCATATAGAAAATAAGTCCTTCATTACTGCACAGTATCACCCGTAAGACACACATTCTACTGGGTGGGCCAGAAAACCATGCATTCTTTGTTCTCCAGATAGACGGCACAACGGTGCCCATGAATGACCTTCAGCCACACACCAAGCTAGCAGGGAGGTGAGAGTCCCTGCAGCTGGGGAAAGCAGGTGCTTCTCATGCTTTGTGGGTGCCCCATTCACTTTGTAAAAGCCCAATCAAGGTTACACAACTCAAAACATGTCAGAATAGTTTTCTCCTTCAAAGTCCAGTTAACTCATAGAGATCTTAATAGGATTCACAGGCATTATTTCAACTCAGCCCCTGGTGTACGGGAAGAACTGGACTGGGTAAAAACTTTCACAGGGTTTCAAAACCCAAATATTGGACTGCATTCAGATCCCAGCACTGCCACTTTTTAGCAGTGACCTTGGATACACTGCTTAATCTGAGTTTCAACTTGTCTTTTGTAAACTAAGGATAATATCCATTTCTACTTGCATCTCTACACATGAAAAGAACTCAACAACAGTACCTGGCACAAAAGTGTTCCATAAATGGTCAGAAGCCTTGGGCTTTGAATAGTCAAAAATGTACTGGATTCAATAATGTAAAAAAGAAACAACAGTTCTACCTTTCAGGTTAAGTCGGTGGAAATACATACATTTAATTTCACTCTCTTGAAACACCATAAAAACCACATAAAGGAATTGTTTTTTAAAAGACAAACTCAGGAAAACAGGAGATGGGACAATAGGAACAACATTTTGGAAGCTCCAAAGCAGACAGATGAGTGGTAACCAACTCAGCAGGCAAGGGAAAAAAATAAAAACAAAACAAAAAAACTTCAAACTAGCAGTGAGCAAAGCTGAAAATGGGCACAAGGCTTCTCTGGAACTGGAGGGCAAAGGGGGTCTCAAACGTGCAGAAGCTGGAAAGGAAGGCATCTGAGAAACTGTTACGTCTAGCTCCCCTTTCCATTCCACAGAGGGACTGCACTTTCCCCAGCCAGGAAAATATCCAGAGGATTATTTTCTAAAAAGGGTAAAACATAGGGTACCTATCCTGGGAGGCATAGTCAGGTCATGAGTATTCGAATGAAAATAGGGTCATTAAGTGACCAGATACACACTGAACCCTGAATGCAGAGAGACTACCCTCAAGTCTTCTTTCCCCAAGAAGCTCCCAGACTAAACACTAGACCTACCCTTCCTGCAGCAGACTTGAAGGCTTCTCTAGGGCATCTAATGACCCAAGGTGAAAGACCTAAAGATATTGTCATAGGCATTTCCCAACAAATGCCCAACCCAGATCACGCTATAGTGAAAAAAAATTCAACAAGCTCCACCAACCTGCTTGGCTTCACAGCAGCTTTCTAGTTCCCAAGAAACCAAGGATTACCAGACATCTGAGAAAAGCCTCTACCAAGGAAGACAGATCAAAATAAGCAAACAAAAGTGCACTGGGAACAGAGACTATACACCTAGGAGAAAACTTAAGCAAATATATATCAATGATATCCTTGGAGACATAAGATACTACATCCATAAAATAAAAAAATGATTTTTTAACCCAGAAAATTAAAGAACTGAAACAAACATTTTTGGAATTGAAAATTATTATGAGAAATCAAAAACAAGAAGATATTACCCCCAAATTAGAGCAAATACGAAAAGATGAAAAATAGGAGAAAACAGAAAATCAGATAACTGTTATGGAGATTCCAGCTCCTGAGTGTTAGTTGCAGAATGAAAAGAAAAATGGAGAATAAATGTTTCAAAAATCATTTCCTAAAACTGAAGAATTGAGGTGTCGGAATGAAATGGCACATAGTATGTCATAGAATGCCCAGCATAGTGGATGAAAACAAACCCATGTCTTGGCCTATTAGTGTGACATTTCAGATACCTGGGGACAAAAAGACTTTATAAACTTGTATAGAGAAAAAGAAATCAGGTCCTAAGTATCCTATCAGGAATCAGAATGGCTTCATACTTCTCTACAACCATAGTAGAAATAGAAGACAACAGATCAATGTATTAATTTTTCTTTAGAGCTTTGAATTCTAGTCCCAAACTCCCATGAAGTATGATAGTAAAATAGACATTTTCAGGTATGCAAGGCCTTGAAAAATTTACCTCCCTTGTACCCTTTCTCACAAAGTTACTGGAAGTGCTCCACTAAAACCAGCAAGCAAAACAGAAGATATAAAAAGAAAAGAAGCTCTAACTCAGGAGAGAGGCCAAGGGAAGCTCCGGATGACAGCTGTGTACTAAAAGAAGACAACCAGTCCAGATTGGTGCAATGTGACTCAAGAGAGGGGCACACTGAGAACTTTCATCGCAAGACGCCTGCTGCCGTTAAACCTGCCGTTAAAACAATGATGGGGTGAGCTGGATGCAGCTTGCTCTGTTTTGCTCTTCCTGGTATGGGCTGAGGAGATTCCTGCTCTTCTCCACTGCCTGAACCAGCAAAGGACTCATTTCACTCCAAGGCAGCCTTCTGAGAACTGGAGGCAGGCATCAAAGAGCTGGAGAGCAGGAAACGCAGAGCAGCCTGTGCCCTCACCACACTCCTGCTAGGCGCTCAGTACCAGTCCCACACTACAGTGTTGTCAAATGTCCTGCCTATCAGGAGCCCCATTTTTCCTCAGATTCACTCATGGCCTTGCCCACCAACTTCCCCACAATAAGCTGTGAAAGCAGAAGCCAGATTTCTCCCAGAGACCTGATGGGCTTGCCTTCTCTTAGGACTTTCATCAAACAAAACCAATGTCTCTCTTTCCTTGCACAGCTAGGTTTCTATTTGCTGCTTGGTTTTCAAAACCATACAATATATTGTTTAGGGATACATACATAAAACTCTGGCTGCTAAAAAGGTAAGGAAGAAAATGAGTGACAAGTCAGGGTAGTGGTTATCTCCGGAGGTTATGCTACTGGGAAAGGGAACAGAGGAAGGGTCTTTAAGGAGCTCTTTTCCCATTTCTTAAACTGGGGGTGTGGGCCCATGAGTATTTTAAAATCATTCTTTATATTGTACCTATATCTACTAAACATTCTTTTGTATTTACAATACATTTTGCAATTTACAAGATGATTTGGGTCACAGATTATGTTACAAAGAGTACAAGAATCTATACCATTTGTCTCTATTGTTCCCCATAACAGCAGTGGACAGTGTCTGTTCCCACCATCACGATCCTTTAATATGGCCCAAGACAGCAGTCACAGAAAAGCAATTCTAGAAGACACTTCATGGCAGGAACAAACAGAAACAAGACCCTCTGTAATTACCTTTCATATACAGCCTTGAGAAATGTCCTAATGCTCCTCAACTAGTGGGGATTCCTGCAAGCTCACAGGCTTCTGAGAGAAACTGAACGGTCTAGCCGAAAGAGCTTGTTCTCACCATTTCCCCAATGTGACTGAGTCTTGTTCGAACAAACTGGCAATTCCAAAATAAATACCCCAGACAACAGGTTCACTTTCCCAGCATGATTCAGATGAAGCAGCAGAAATGTTTATTGTTAACTACTGACCCATGCTTGGTTGATTTCCTTAAACACTATGTATGGTATGCGCATACCACCATGACTAAAAGTCACTTTTCTTGAAAGGCATCTTGCTATTCGATTTCACTAAGCTGCTCCAACAGAAAAACTCTTTCCAAATTCTCACGTGCTGAATATTTTCCTTCCGTGTCTAGTCAAAGAAAGAAAAGAAGTCATTCTACAGCATTCACAGAGGACTGAAGATGCTGCAGCCCAAGTCTCATGCTGTTTAGCCATCTGGCTGAGATGCAGCCTGTCTTCCCTATCCACTGATTTTCTCTTACCTCTTTTGGAATTCAACTCAAAATTCAGATGCAGACAATTGAAAGCAACTGGGCACTGATTTGAGTAAGAGCATTATGTTCCACTCACCTGACTAATAAACTGAAACAGCTGGCTATGTTACAGGAACACCAATGATTTACACTTTGACTTTTCTAAAATATCACTGGAAACGGCATCTTCAGAAAGAATAATATTTCTCAGACTTAAATTGCCTCCACTTGAAGAAGACTGCTCCATTGTGAATAGGCTCACCTCTTAGAAGACTCAGTGAAATGTATCAAGACATGGCCGCAGTACTTTTTCCTCAGATGTTTCTGATAAAGTATTGGCCATCAATAATGACTCTTCTCCCCAGATTAGAGCTTCTCAACCACGGCTGCACACTGGAATCACCTGGGGAGCTTTAAAAACTACTGGTGCTTGGGTCCCACCTTCCAAGAATGATTTACTAGGTCAGGGATGTGGTCTGGGTTGAGTCTGGAAAGCTCCCCCAGTGATTTTAATGCACAGTCAAAGGTAAGAACTATGGTCTATTAGAGAATAATAGTGACTAGTTTCCTCCTGTCAAAAATATAAGCTAACATTTCCTAAAAACCATCACTGCTGTAACAGTATTTATGTTTATATATGCCATGCAGCATAGCTAAGTAATTAAGAGTACAGAATCTTGAGTTAGGCTACCTGGGTTTGACTGCTGGCTTTGCCACTCACTGGCTGAGTGATCTTGAACAACTTACATAACTGCTCTGTGCCTCAGTTTCCTTATCTGTGAAATGGGCTAATATGAGTACCCATAGCTCACAAAATGGTGAGTAATTAATTAGTCGATATTTATAGAATGCTAAAACAATGGATATGACACAGAACATGCCTCAGTAATGTTTGTTGGATAAACTGTCAAGCCAGTTTCTGTCAAGAACCCCATATAATACAGAATCACATACAACTTTCTTTGGAATGCCAATCACACATTTTTAGTACAAAAATCTCTCAGATTTTTTGTACTACCCCTTATTTTTATAATGGAACTTTATCCAGCTCTGACCAAAGGGGCATTTTTGAGGGTCAAGAGGGAAATTTAACATAACCTAGCAACATTCTTTATTGCTGGGTCCAATCCTTTTTCCATCATTTCAGACATCCATGTCATTGTTAATAATCTGGTGTGAGATCTGAGCACTAGATTTGCAGGAATTGGCAAGAACGGCTTTAGAATTCCAAGTTTTTTATTTTCAAATGAGTATGTAACTGTCTCACCTAGAAGATAAAGGAATATTTTTTTCCAAGAGTTCTCTGTAGCCTTGTAGGAGATAGAGGACCTTGGATTTCTCTTACTTTAATTATATATATATAGTTATATATTATTATATAAACATATATAAATTATATATAAATTATATAAATATATATATATATATGCTGCATGCCAAGCACCGTGCACAGAAATTTATTGATTCAAAAAATATTTAAAATAGGAGATCAAAACTGAATGCAGTCCTGAACTGTGAGAACAGACACTTGGCTGCACAAGCTTTTCAACTACACAGATAAATATGAAATAGTATTTGAGGAAAAATAGTTTCATACATGTAGCTCCTAAACACAGAGGAAGCCTGATGGTAAACATTTCAGAGTCTCTCTATCTTCCACTAATAATAGAACTGATTTCTTATCAAGGCAGTGCAAAAATGCTGCAGAAAGGTTGTGTGAAGAGAGACAGCTCCAAATAATATTCCGCAACACCACTTCAAATACATTCAGCTTGCTAATGCTTTCATTCAAAAACCAACACTTAAATTCTCTAATGTCACGAAATCGCTTCTTAAAAATAATGAAAGCTCATTTTGAAACATGCAGATTACTCATCAGACACTGCTGAGAGAGTGTGTAAACAGGCTCATTTCTACAGGACAATTTGGTACTATGTATTAAAAGCATTTACAGTGTTTATCCTCTAACACAGGGATTTATCCTTAGGAAGTAATGGACACTCATGTGAAAAATGTACGTGCAAGCAAGGTTATCATAACACTGCTTAATAGCAAAAAAGAGCACTGATTACTTAGAGGGTGGTATATTCATACAACGGGGTCCTTATTGAGTGAAATGGGAAAAATTGAGTGAAATATTGAGTGAAATGGAAAATATCTGCGATAATGTTATCAGGAAAAGGTGGTTAAGTTATTTGGATAGCAGGACTCCATTTTTGTGGAATATAAGGACATTAATCACTGAAAAAATGTATGGAATGATGCACAGCAAAATGTTAAAGGAAGTTATCTTTGATTAATAGGCTTGTGGGAAATTTTCTTTCAGGCAGTAATTTTTAATTATTCAATTATGTATGGCTGGCACAATAAAATGAATAAAATAGCTAAAATTTTCAAAATAAAATGTAATAAAGATATATTAAATAATACTATATATATAAAATGAGGAAGGGGAACAGACCACTTTTCAACTTTCCCACATTTCTCAAGAGTTGTCTAAAATAAGTTCAGTAATGGCACCAAGGAAAGTTAACACATAGTTCTTATCCACTAAGAAATGGCCAGAAAACAAAGGCAGCAGAACTGAACATTTTAAAACCAAACAATGTCTTCTGAAGTGAGGGCTACCCATATTAGATTGGAGTCAGCAGTCAAGTGTTTTAAAACCTTAGGTTCTCAAGACCCTAACTTTGGTATATGCTAACAGTTCAGTTACCTCATTTTTTTTTCTTTAAAAAAAAAATATATGTATATATATATTTTTTGGCGGGGGGTGCTTTCTGGTAAAAACCGGAAAGCCTGCTAGACAAATTCTAAAAGAGCTGTAACACTACTTTTTTTTTTTTATCTTTAAACAGCATCTCAAGAACTCTTCTGGAAGTGTGAATTGCCCAAAGGAAACAGATGTTTAAAAGAACTGAAAGCTTAAGTGTCGCCAATTTACTTCGACTTATTTCTTACAACACTCCCACCTCCCTCCCCTCTGCTTTATTTCTCCAGTTCCCCCATATTTCCTAAAGGCTGGGGTCCTTCCCTACCAGGGACCAGGCTAAATCAGGAAAGATTCAAGAGAATCTAGGCTTTGGGGGTGCCCGAGAAACAAAGATAGCTTTGAAGCCATTCAATACTCATTTGGTAATCTTAATTCTAACTCTGAATTGGTTCTTCTCTTTCCACCTTTTTTTTTTTTTTTTTCCTCAAGGCTAAAACTAGACCAGAGAGCAGTCTTTTTGCACACACTAAACATAGCCATGTTTTGGTTTCTGCAGGATCAGGAAGAAGGTGAGTCCTGAAAATGGTTGGGCAAGTTCAATCGTCAGTGCTCACCTCTGGTCTCACACAGATGCCTCAGATGTCAGAATATGAAATCACAGACTTATAGAAAATTAGAGTTGAAAGTGGCTTTCTAAATATTATAGATGAATGCTACGAAAAGTGTGCTCACTGGTCTAGCAGCAGCAGTACTGCTTGGGTGCTTATTAGAATTGCAGACGCTCCAGTCCCATCACAGGTTCACTCAATTAGCAGCTCTGAGTGTGGGGTCTGGATACCTGCATGTTTACTAGCTCTCCAGGTGCTTGAGGCTCACCTAAGTGAAAACTACTATTATAGAGTAAGAAGCTGAAGCACAGTGAGAGTATCATTTGTCTTCATGAAACGGGAGAGAGGGAAAAAAAGCAGTGAGACATCTAAATAAAGCTACACTGTTTTTCCGTTTCAAGATCTGCAATGCTGTACCCGCAGGTCTCTGGATTATCTTTCATTCCTAGTTGTCTTTTCGTTTTTACATCACTTCCCTTGGAGAAAGTGTGGCAATCATTACAGAGCAGCCCAATGCAGTCTCTGGAGCATGAAGGAGCGTTTAATTCAAACTCTTTTTACAAATCACTAGATTAATGAAATTCATCATACATGCGAGTTCTGGGGTATCAACTGCATGCAAATCATATCTAACAAGCTAAGCGTAGACTTCTAAAGCAGTTCCAGAAAATCAGAGCAGCAAATGCTAGATAGGAACGTGACTATTAATGTAAAAGAAGAACTGGAGTCCCTTATCTTATTTTCTCAGGCTGTCCTTCTCCACATCCACACCATGACTCAGAGAGGAGCTCTGAAATGTAGGGAGTTCTAGCTCACAAAAAAATTTACGTTTCCAAAAGATCATTTCTAAATCCTTTGCTGGACACATTTCCTCATTAAACAATGCTATAAGTGGTCTTAAATGTCCAATCAAAATAGATTTATAATAAAATTGTCATTATAAAAAATCTAATCATTTAAAAATACATACACTGGAAAAAAAGTTCAAGCTCCAATTTATGTGCAACTTCACAAAGGGGGCCCCGTTAGGTATGGGAGTCACAGCAGTAGCTTCTGGTGATGCAGAAATGTTGGGGGTGGATATCTGGTGTTGCATTCATCACTTCCAGGTTGTAAATCACCAATATTATGGACTTAGGATTCAGGATCCCAAGACGAAAGATCAATTTACTACATCAGCTACTATCCTAGAAAACTCTGACCTAATACCTTAAAGACGGCTGTAGCTCTGGCTCGTCTGGGTACTAAGACCAAAGTCAACTGATGTCTTACCTTTCTTATCTTTCATATTTTCCAACTCTTTCACCCCCCAAGTTGGGCTAGGTCCTGCCTCTTTGTAATTCTAGTCTCCACTTAATGTTACATAAAATATATCAATGTCTTAAGAATTTAATATCTTTCAAGGGAATTAGTCTAATTTCTAATCCCTTTTAAAATATTAAATTCATAAGACATTGATATATTTTTATGTAACATTAAAGAAACCCTACATCCCTTAACTGTTGCTCCCAAGTCGCCACATATCCTCCAGTCCTAGGCAAATACTAATTTACTTTCTGACTCTACAGATTTGTTTATTCTGAATCATTTTATACAATGGAATCATATAATATGTGATCTGTGACTGGCTCATTCATGATATAGTATGAATCAGTACTTCATCCCTTTTAATTTCTAAATAATATTCCATTTTATGGATATATCACATTTTATTTATCCATTTCTCAGTTGATGGACATTTGGGTTGTTTCCACTTTTAAGCTATTATGAATAATGTGCCCAAATGCCCACTTATACTCAAGTGTTTGTAAGGAAATATGTTTTCAGCTCTATTGGGTATATACCTAGGAGTGAAATTACTAGATCACATGGTAACTCTATGTTTAACCACTTAAGGAAATGTCACAGTTTCCCAAAGTGTCTGCAGCATTTTACATTCCCACCAGCGATGTATTAGGGTTCCAACTTTTCCATATCCTTGCCAACACTTCTTTTTATTATAGACATTCTAGTGAACATTAAGTGGTATTTCATTGTAGTTTTGATTTGCATTTTCCTATTGGTTAATATCATGCATTTTTCATGTGTTTATTGACCTTTTGTATACTTGCTTTAGAGAAATGTCCATTTAGATTCTTTGCCCATTTTTAAATTATTTGCCTTTTTAATATTGACTTGTAAGAATTCTTCATACATTGTTGATACAAGCCCCTTCTCAGATATATGATTTGCAAAAGTTTTTCCCATTCTGTGGGTTGTAACACCCACTTTTTTGCTTATCACACAGAATGTGTCTGTCTGAATAGTTCAGTAGTACAGAATATCCACTTATTCCCGAATACTCAGCTCAAGTGGTTGCAGTCACATACTAGCTGGCTTTCTCACTGCTTGGTCCCACCTAAGGACCTTGTCATTACTCTTCCCTCAGCCTGGAACACTTCTGGAGCACATGGCCTGTGCTCTCACTGCACTGAAGCCTTGCTTCAATGTTACCACCTTTGAGAGGCCTTCCCTGCCCATTTTCTCTAAAATTGCAACTCCTCCCGCCCACCTCTCCATTCCTTTTTATATTATGTAAGTGCTTTTATATTATGTAAGTGCAAAGAAAATATATCAAGAATTGAGATTTGTCAGAAACTTTTGTTTGCCTTTCTTTGACTACTGGTTAAATTGAATGTTTTCTTGGATGTTTATTGGCAGCCATGTGCATATTTATATTTCTTCTTTGTAAATATACCATTCATGACCTTTGTTGATTTTTCTATTGGCATATTTGTCTTTCTTGTTAATTGTTAGGAATACTATGCCTTTGTCTATTATCAATAATTTTCCCAGCTTGTGTTTTCCTTGGTTTATTCATGCTGTTTACCATGAGAGTTCATTTTTATGGAGACTAGTCTATTTATATTTATTCATTGCCTTTGATGCATTCTCTTTACAGGAATACACAAAAGTGATTAGGTATTATACTTAAAGCACTTATCATAACAATCCCTTTGTCAGACTGCCCTATGATTTTTCATTCAGAAAGCACATACATCATACTACTGCAGAAACTTGGTTTTCTTTCACACTCAGCTCTCATACCTCATCACAGCAACTAATAGTGTTGCTTGCATTTTATTAAAAGCATTTAGCAACTGAAAGGTCCACTGTGGGAGATGACTACATTAACAACCCCAGTAAGTCACACTTCCCCATATCTAAGCCCTTGTGTAGTCCTCCCTCCCACAACGACACTGGGCTTGGTGATGTGACTTGCTCTAGCCAGTGAGACATAGGCCAATGTTATGTAGACAGAAGCATCAAGACTGCTTGTTCATTATTCCTGAGAACTCATCTGCTATGATGTGAAAAGCTTAGGCTGGCCTCCTGGAATATGGGAGAGAATGTAGTGTGCCACCCCAGCTAAGGTCCAAATGCATTAGTAGGCCTAGATGACACCATGTGGAACAGAAATGGGCCATCCCAGTTGAGCCTAGCCCATACTACCAACTTGCCTAATTGTGAATAAATGATTGTCTTCAACTGTTAAGTTTGGGGATGGATTTTTATACAACAATAGCTAATCATTCCCTTACCAGTAGATGTATCTTATAATTCAGTACAATGAAGTGCTATGTGGCCAGTATATCTTCCAAAACACATACAAAAACATAAAACATTTTTATGCTGGGTTAGAGGAAAAACATGGAGGATAAATATTTGTGTCAATGGGGATAAATTAAATGGTAGATGGTTTATGCCAATTTCCATAATTACTGATTGTATTTATATTTATTTAATGTAAATTTTACAAGTTTTTAAATGGAAATTCTTTTAGTAAAACAGCCTTTAAGATCCATCTGTAGAGTATCTATTCTGGGGCTTCTCCCACAACTATACTTACCCCATGGCAGGGACCACAGTCTTTACCATTGTGTTCTTAGAAATGACTCCCTTGACTCTTGTTTGAGCAGTTTTGTGTGATTATCCAAGTCCCAAAATAATATCACCCTATCTGTATGACATACCCTATATGATATGTACTTCCAGAAAGGGAAGTATCCCTGTGTACTAATTAACAACTGCATATTTTCACATCCAGTTTCCATGCCTGTTTCAGAATATCATGGTCTTCTATACTCTACCCTGTAGTATTGATCCCTGTGCTGAGGTATTCATGAGGGGAACCTTCTGCAAAAAAGACTTGGGAAGGGCAGATCAAATGTCTACTCAAGGGACTTCCCTGTGTGAAGGGAAGTTTATAGAATTCAATCTGATGTGTATATAATGCTGGCTGATTCCTTGGATGATGGTGTTCATGAGGTCACAGTTTAGCTTAAACAGACAAGTTAACCTATTTCATGAAAACACCACTCCCACCTCCTCAAAAAATCTGTTCTAAAGCCACAGTTCATTCAAAGCCCTGGGTATGTGATTTTGAAAGGGAGGTGCTAATGTAATGCCCATTGCTATTAGAAAGAATATAAAGCAGCCTTACTGCTTATTGGAAGAAAAGAATATCACATTTTGTTAGAAACTACCCAAATTCAATCAAGCAATAAGTCTATGACACTTGCTAGCTATGTAGGCAAGAGAAACGAGGCTTGGAAAAAAAAAAAAAAAAATTGCTAAATTATACCCTCTCATCCCTCCTATTTATAGGTTGTCAAATTGTAAGATTCCACTCTTAGCTGGGCTGGACAGACGAGACAGAAACAGCATAATATCTCTGGAAGTGACAAACAGCTGGCAGAGCTTATGTGCTTCCCTTGCTGATAGAAGAAACAGAACAAAGGGCCAAAGAAGTGAATGGCAGTCAGTAAGCCCAAAGTGAGATGCTTTTCACAAGCGGGCCTTCCATTTCTGTGCTTTACAAAAAAAGAATGCAGGGGGTTGGGGAGAAAAACAAGATCAAGGGAAACTTAAGACCCTTTGTATGTTTAGGCTTTCCAGCTGGGTACACAGCTCACCCAAATATCTATCCTCTCCTGCTGTTACTAAAAATATATGGAACAGCTCTTCCAGGAGGAAAACGGTCACATATCACCAAGGAGACAGGAAGATACTCATGATATGGTTTTTAAAATGACTTGAGAATCCAAGCAACCCTTGATTCCTCTCTCTGGACTCTGCCAAGAGGGTAACTAAAGTTTCTGCCTAAAAAGAGATTTTTCTTCTCAGATAGAATTTTGTCTGTTCACATCTGATACTGGGAATCAGCTGAAATCTAAAGTGCCTTAAAACTAGTTCATTGTGAAGGCAGACATTCTGGCAGGAAAACTAGAAAATGCTGCCACCAAAATAAATGCACATTGTCTTGTACCAACTGCTACTAGAAAGAGATTTCAAGGATTCTAGCAGAAAAGAGAGGATTGACAAGAAATTGAGCATGGGAGTGCTATTGGGAGAAATGTAAAACAAAATCATTTTCAAATGAAGGGTATTTCTCACAAAATTGGAAGGCAAAGCTTTCTTTCTATGATATGCAACATGGAAGAAACAGGATGCATATTTTTCTCACAAGTCTTGCACAGTTGCTTTTCTTTGAATAGGGCCCTTTGCTTGCTTCCTGCTGCCAAGAAAATGTAGGGCAAGCTAACACAGCACTGCAAAATGGCGGACTCCATTAAACCTGATTGCAATTCATCTCCACATCCCCAGTACTTGATTGACTCAAAAAAGGCTGGCTATTTGTGTGATGTTCCCATTACTTTCTCATTTTCATAGTGCCTATTGTCTTTGAATTCACCGTTAAATTCACCGTTAATATTACATTTTATATTTGGTCATTTTGTTCCCCTTCTTTCCCATACAAAATATGTACAATTCTTACACGTGTGCTTAATTCACATTCAGGAGAGGATAAAGGGGTGGAGGCTCCCCTAACATTTCCAAAGAAGATTTTTTTTTTAATAAGTGTGGAACTTGGGTGAAGATAATTAGATAAATCCTGTTAATCAAAATCCTTGATTCATGAGGACTCATCATGGCATTCTTCTGTTTATTATATTAATATGCACATACACACATGAACCCACTACCCAACACAGAGACTAAAACATGGATAATAACTTACATCTCCATATGTAGTGACCTCCATTTCCTTCCCCTCCCTCCCTCATCCCAGGATAGCCACTATAAAGAACCATGTGTTGTGTTGATCTTTGATATATTCCTGTCATGCAATCATGGGTGACTTACTTTAACTTAATAAGATTCATCTACAGTGTTGTGTATTGCAATAATTCATTCGTTTCTACTGCTGTATACTACTCAAAGTATGAATCAGGGAAAGCAGGAAGTAAAATTTAGAATATGAATACTTTATTGCATTAATTTATTTTACATTTGTTACTTCTTATGCAAACAAATGTTATACAAAGCATCATTTGTTTTAAAACAATTGACCATATAAAACAAGTTGCTATTGTTTTTATTGTACTTTATAACTAATTTCTTCACTTTCCTTTTTTCATATTTTCCAGAATTGAATGCTCATTATGGGTTCTATACTGGGTTTTCTTAAAGATTAGTGATATTAGAACTGGTGCAGATTAGGGCTGCTGATCCAAAGTCAGTTTGTTATAACAGTCAAATTAGACTCACCCCCAAATTCTAATTTATTTAACATTTCCAGTGATCTTGTGGCCAGAAACTCCTGTACAAGATATAAAGCACTACTGACACCAAGCTGAACAAAACCATTCCTTTTCCTCAAAGTTCTCACTGCCTAATGCAGGGGGGAATGATAATTTTAAAAATCTACAATAATACAAAGGTAATTGCAGAGTCTTAGCCCAGGAATCAACTTCCTGGTAGAAGAAGAAGAAAAAAAAGGGTATACTAAACGGACATTATGCAAAGGCACAGAGGTGGGAGAGTTATCAAGTGGTCAGGGGTCTCCAAGCATAGAGGTAAGAAAATCAAGAGTTAGGCCGGGCGCGGTGGCTCAAGCCTGTAATCCCAGCACTTTGGGAGGCCAAGACGGGCGGATCACGAGGTCAGGAGATCGAGACCATCCTGGCTAACACGGTGAAACCCCGTCTCTACTAAAAATACAAAAAACTAGCCGGGTGAGGTGGCGGCGCCTGTAGTCCCAGCTACTCCGGAGGCTGAGGCAGGAGAATGGCGTGAACCCGGGAGGCGGAGCTTGCAGTGAGCTGAGTGATGGCCACTGCACTCCAGCCTGGGTGACAGAGTGAGACTCCGTCTCAAAAAAAAAAAAAAAAAAAGAAGATCAAGAGTTAAAACTTAGAGCATCTTGAACTTTGAATCAAAGCAACTTTATCCCAGGGAGCCACTTAGAGATTTCACACAGAGGAGGGATAGGATCAGATTTACTATACCACAAAATGGGTGGCACTGGAGAGTGGGCTGTGGATAAGAACAGTTAGAATACTACTCTAGGATCCAAGCAATACATGATGTGGACCTGGACTGAAGCGGCTGCATGGATCATGGATACAGGAGAGGAGGACACAGATTTCTGTCATATTTATGCAGCAAAGTTGACCAAAAAGAAGACACAGACTCAACAAAAAATGAGCTTAACATACAATTAGTGGTCTAAAAGTAACTGCAGTACAATTGTTTCAAGTACCATGCCTAAAAGAATAAAAAGTTGCCCATAGGAAGAGAAAAGCTTTTCTGGAATATTGCTTTCATCCCAAGAAACCTTCCAAATACTGAAGCATGTTTTCATAAATTACCAGTTGTTATTATTTGAAATCATACTCACAGAGTACAACCCCAAAATTTTTTATAACAAGCTAATCTTGTTATCATCCACAAAAGAGAAAATGTGATACCCAGTTAAAATCTTAGTCTAATTGTGTTTTAAACATATGGTTCATTCTCAGTATTCACAGCACTTATGTTTTATGAAGTCACCACAAAGACTGAATTAACAAATACTGAACCATTGCTCCTAGGGGAAATATAGGAGTAAGTTCCTACAAGCCTCTGGTCACAACATTTTTGTTACCTAATCAATACATAACCTTGTTTTATGTGAGTTTGTTTAAAGACACTATATTTAACATATACTTTTGGTTCATTATCATTAACTCACAGCCAACAGTGCTTCTAACTCCTACCGAAAGGAAGCTTATCTAATACACAAATTTTCTCTGTAAGGCACATTGCAGGCTTCTTGTGCTTAGGAACACTGAACAGCCCTTCAGCACTATAGTTAAAGACCACCTTAAACACCAAAATCAACAACATAAAGCACAAAAATCAGGAAAAACACAGCACTAAATAGATTACAAATAAATACTTTTTTATAGTATGAGAGCTGAAATAAGAAGGTACAGTATTGCCTTGTTTGACTTTAACAGGGAATGTGCATGTCAGGTGAATCAAAGTTTTTCACTTCTCTGTGCATGTCTGTGAGTGGCAACAAAAGCACCAGAAGTATCGATTTGGGGGTTACAAATAGTAATAGATTCTAGCAAGTTGGCAAATTTGCAAATATAGAATCCACCAATTATGAGAATTGACTATATTTCCAAGAGATCATGTCCTACCTTGAGGTCTCAAAAAGCACTTTCATAGGTGGACAGAGAAAGTTAGTAACAATGCCAAAATTTTAGTTGTGTCCTTTTCCAGAATGAGTTCAAAAGTGTCTCTTCGGACTTCATATCAAGATGACCCCTTTGTTCATCTTCCATGAGCCTGGAAAAAGCTCAGTTTTAAATCAGGTTTTAAATATAAGAAGACCAAAGTTTTGAAAAATTGAGAAGCAAGTTCTTATTTCAGAAAAAAAGAATGAAAAGGACCAGGAATGAATTCTAGATGACCTGATTCCTAAACAAATGTTCCATCTTCTGTGGTAGTGCTTCTCAAACTTTAGTGTGCCCATGAATCCCCTGGGAACTTGTGAATAATGCTACTTCTGGTTCAGAAGGTCTGAGGTGAGACCTCAAGATTCTGCATTTCTAACTAGCACCCAGATGATGCTGATGCTGCACAGACTTTGGGTAGCAAGGGGGTAGATCACAAGCTCCCCCAAGAAATTTATCAGCCTTAATATGGACCTATGTCCAATAGATGATAATTATTTAGATTTTAAAAAGCACTTCAGTTTAAGGTTATATATTAGATACTAAAAAGTAAGTAAACTTTCAGAATATCAACAGTTCCACATGTAGAACAGTCTAGAATTGACAATGCCATTGATTTTACTGCCTAAGACTATTAGTGTTGTATGGAAAATAAAGTAATTAGGATCTCAATACTGCTTTCCAAATAGGATCTCAGATTTGGGAGTATTTTTCTCTTCTCTCAACTGACCATTAGCAGCATTAAGGACGTAAAGAAAAAATCATCTGAAAGATACAGAATGCTTCATTTGCAGGCAACTGACACACAAGTGGGCAAAGTACCACTTGTCCATTTTAACATGCAGATAAGGGAATCTGTTATCTGCAGATAAAGGCATTTGCTTCTCATTGCCTCTATGCTCTTACCCCCAGATACACAGAATAAATCAAAGACGACTTTGTGAAATAAAGGGCAGTAGAAGCACAGATCACACAACCTGTCATTTTGGAAGGAAATCTGGCACTAAAGAGCCAGCGAGAAGAGCAGTTTGATGCAAATGCGCCAGTGAAAATTTGATTTCCAAGATATAATTCAGAGGAAAATTAGTCTCCCACAAAGATTTGTAGAGCTACAAAAATAACCACGAACCAGACAAAAAGAAGACTGTGTTCACTACTACTGTAGAGGGGCAGACAATTGTAGAGGACAGAGAGTAAGAAAGGCCTCTGGGACACTCAAGACTGATTCTTTCAGGCCACTGATTCCAGCTTGATAGTTTGTGTTTAATAATTTAAATTTAAAAATTCAAAGTTCCATTTGAGACCAAACATAGAGTTCTTTACCACCTGAGCAAGTCTGATTTTCCTTGCTACTTGAAGACTATTCATAGCTATTTATTTTCCTTATACCAATTTTCTTTCAGTACATATGGTATCAGTTGCAGTTAAGAAGAAAAAATAACTGTCTTCATTTGACTGTTTCTCACTAATGTAACCTTGTTTTTGTTGTATTTTTAAATCTCACAACAAAAAGACAAAATGCAGATAATTATACTTCAAATGAGGACATCACATCTTAGCTCAAGCTACGAATTGAGAACATTTCAGAACATATGTAATGAGTTATATGAAAATAAATGATTAAAGAAAGAGCAGAGATGATAGTAAAAATGTAATGCTCAAGGGAAAAAAGTTAGATATTAGGAGGAGTGTACTTGAAACAACAGACACATTGGAAAATGTCCTCATCTATATTCCTCTACAAATTTGTTTTTGCTTTGTTCAAAACAATAGAAGAAAAGAAATGCAAAGAAAAGCTGCTATTTTCTGATGCACATCAGAAATTCTTCAAGCACATAGAGGGACAAAAAGAACTATTTGTCCCAGGAATCCCACTCTTAGGAATCTTCACTAAGAAAACACCCCCAATAAAAAAATACATATGTACAAGATTATTCATTAAAAATAGTTTGCAATTACAAAATATTGGAAGCAACCTAAATGTCCATAAATAGAATGGTTCACTAAACTATGATACAGTTACATGACGGAGTACCAAGCTGCTATAAAAAAAGGAGGAGGAAGATTTCTATGAACTGATGTGAAATGATTTGCAGGATAAACTACTAGAAGTAAAAAAGGCAAAGTACAGGTGAGTGTCCTCACCGCTACCAGCTCTATGCATGCACAAAATGGTAACTCTGGGTGATAATGGATATGTTAATTAATCTGACTATGGCAATCATTATACAATGCACACATATATGAAATCATCACATTGTTTGCCTTGAATATAGGTAACTTTTACTTGCACAAAAACAAATTTTATTGTATTTCTATAAATGTGTAAACATTCTTAAAAAGCAAAGTGCAAAAAAGTATCTGTAGTATGCTACCCTTCGTTTAAGAAAACATTCATGTATCTTCTCATTTGTGCAAAATAAATACATTAACAATAAACAAAAACTAAAGATACTGGTATCTAAGGCAACAGAGAAAGGGATGAAAAAGCGGGGGGATGGGAAGGGGTGGTAGGAATAAAAGGGAATGACACTTCTGTGTATACTGTTTTGTATAGCCCTGACTCTGAGAAGCATCATCATGTTTAATGTACTGAAAATATAAGTCAGTAATAAAATCACCTAGTGTGTTTGGGGGAAGGGGACAAAATGGAATATAAACACTAACAAAAGAACCTAATTATATCACAAGTGAATAATGTAACCATACTGAAGAGAGTGGGGAGGAAAAGAACTAACCTTATTAACTGTGTAAAACAGCATCTTGACTGGCTACTGGCTACTGTATTTTAAGACAAAAACAAAAACCAAAACAAACCAAAAAACAAAAAAACAATACCCAGAACTACTCTAGTTAGTAAATGTGTTTCTTACAAGGGTACAGGTTAGCAGTTCTGAAACTACTCCATGTCTACGAAGATTAAAGAAATACAGAAGCATGTTTACATATATTGTAGATAATGAAAACCAGGTTTCTCACCATCAAGAGAAAGAAGGCTATAATGAACCCTGTGGTATTATATTAGAATCAAAGGTTTCAGTATGAACTCATAGTTTTTATAGATGAATGAATAGATGGACAGATAAATAGATAGACAGAAAAAGAGAAACTCAGAAAATGTTTTAGTTCATTTTGTGCTGCTATAGCAGAAAACCTGAGACTGTATAATTTATAAAAAACATAAATTTATTTTCTCACAGTTCTGGAGGCTGGGAAATCCAAGATCAAGGTGCTGTCATCTGGCAAGGGCCTTCTTGCTGTGTGTCATCCCATGGCAAAGGGCAAAGAGAAAGCAAGAAAGAGCCAAAAGGAAGCAACACCCATCCTCGTGTAAGAAACCCACTTTTGAAATAACTAACCCATTCTTGCAATAACAGCATTAATCCATTCATGGGGGCAGAGCTCTCATAGCCTAATCACCTCTTAAGGGTCCCACCTCTTAATACTGTTATAATGGCAATTAAATTTCCACATGAGTTTGGGAGGGGACACACTTTTAAACCATAGCAGATAACTATAGACGTGTGTTTGCACAGTTATTACACTCACGTATATTTCCTAGCTGTTGCTAGGGTCAAGAAGCAATGACACTCCAGTAGCAACAAACATACCTAGCACCCAGCCCCTAGTTTCTAAATACCATTCTTCCATAAAAGGAACCACAAAAGGGTGGGACAGAAAAAATATTGACAGAATTAATGGTCAGATTTTCTAAATTTTATGCAAACAATAAGCCTACATATTCAAGAAGCTCAACAAACCCCAAGCAATACATGAACTATACCAAGATATATTATAACAAAATTGATAAAAATAATTAAGAAAAAAATTAAAAACCACCAGAGGGAAAAAAAAGTTACATATGGAAGAACAAAGATAAGGATGACATACTTCTCATTAGAAACAATGTAAGCCAAAAATCTAAGAGCAACATCTTTAAAATACAAAAATAAAAACAACTATCAACCTAGAATCTATACTAGCAAAGACAGCTTTCAAAAACAAAGGTAAAGATTTTTCCAGATATACAAAAGCTGAAAAAATTAATTATCAGTGTATCATAAAATATGTTAAAATAAGCTGTTCAAGAAGACAGAAAATGATATTAGATATAAATATGGGTCCATGTAAAGGAATGAAGGGCACTGAAATAACTGCTTGGGAAAATATAAAATTTTTTTTTAATTTAAATCTCTAAAATATAACTGACTACACAAAAATAATAACAATGGAATGTGGTGGTACCCCATAAATATATACACCTACAAATATACCCACAAAAACTAAAAAGAAATAAAAATAAAATGTATTAAACAATAGAAAAAAAGGCTAGGAATGGAGAAATAGCTGCATTGTATACTATCACAGGGTTCATAGACTATAAGCAAGGTGGTATACTATCACTTGAAGGTAGAATTTGATAAGTTAAATATGTATACTATGAATCATAAAGCAACCAATAAAAGCACAAAATAAAGAATTGTAGCTAATAAGCTAACAGTTAAGATAAAATAGAATCATAAAAATAAAAAATAAAGGTGATAAAGGAAGTAAAGAAGAGATGGGACAAATAGAAAACACAGCAAGATAATAGATCTTAACCTAAAAGTAGAAACAATTATATTAAGTGTAAGTGGACTAAACATCCCAATTAAAAGGCAGAGATTGTCAGATTAAATTAAAAAGCAAGACTCAACTACATGCTGGCTACAAGAAAGACACTTTACATTTAAGGTACAAATAGGTTTAAATTTGGGGTGGGAAGAGATATGGTTTGGCTTTGTGTCCCCACCCAAATCTCACGTTGAATTGTAATCTCCAGTGTTGTGGGAGGGGCCTGACAGGAGGTGACTGGATTATGAGGCAGATTTCCCCCTTGCTGTTCTCATGATAGTGAGTGAGTTCTCATGAGATCTGGTTGTTTAAAAGTGTGTAGCACTTCCCCCTTCACTCTCTTCCTCCTGCTCCAGCCATGTAGAACATGCTGGCTTCCCCTTTGCTTTCCACCATGCTTGTAAGTTTCCTGAGGCCTCCACCAGCCATGCTTCCTGTGCAGCCTGTGGAACCATGAACTAATTGAACCTCTTTTCTTTATCAATTACTCAGTCTCAGGTAGTTCTTTATAGCAGTGCGAGAATAGATTAATACACATACTAACACTATTCAAAAAGAAATGGAGTGAGTGGTTATATTGTTATGTTAATATCAGACAAAATACATTTCAGAGGAAAGAATATTAACATGGATAAAGAAGCTTATTTCATAATGATAAAGAGCTCCGTTTATCACAAGGACATAACAATCCTAAACATTTAAACCTTATGCTTCAAAACAGCTTCAAAACACATAAAGTAAAACTGATAGAACTGTCAGGAGAAACAGACATATCCACAATTATAGTTGGAGATTTCAAAAAGACTCTCTTTATTGATAGAACAAGTATTGAGAAAATTAGTTAAGGATATGAAAAGCTTAAACATTATCAATGTTGACATGACATTCCACCCAACAACAGTAGAATACACAATCTTTTCTAACACAAATGTAATATCTGCCAAGATAAGCTACATTCTTGGCTATTAAACAAAACCCAATAAATCTGTAAAGGATTCAAGTTATATAAAGTATGTTCTTCCCACAAACAAATTAATTTAGAAATTAATAGGAGAAAGATCTCTGGAAAAATCTCCAACCATTTGAAAATGAAATAATACACTTCCAAGTCATCCATGGATTAAAGAAAAAAAATCAAAAGAGAAACTAAAAATAATTTTGAACTGAATGAAAACGAAAAGACAACATATCAAAAATTTTGGACGCAGCTAAAACAGGACTTAGGGAAAAATGTATAGCATTGAATGGCTATATGGGAAAAGAAGAAAGGTCTCCAATCAATGACTTCAGCTTCTACCTTCAGAAATTAGAAAAACAAGAGAAAACTGATTTCAAAGCAAGTAAAAGGAAGAAGATGAGATCAGAGCTAAAATCAATACAAAAAGACAATGAAAGAACAAGAAAGAAAAATTAATGAAATCAAAAACTTGCCTATTGAGAAAATCAAACTTGATAAATCTCTAATTGGACTGATTTGAAAAAGCAGAGAGAAGACGTGAACCACTGTAAGTACTGAGAAAGGTAACAACACTACAGCTTCTACAGATACTGAAAGCATAATCAAAAAATATTATTTAAAATGTTATGCCAATACATTCAATAACCTAGATGAAATGGACTAATTCCCTGAAAGAAACAAACTACCACAGCTCCCTCAAAAAACCCCAGACAACCTGAATTGACCTGTATCTACTAAAGAAGTTGAATCATAGTTAAAAACTTTCCCACAAAGAAAACTCCAGGCCCAGATGACTTCACTGGTGAAATCTCCAAAACATTTAAGGAAGACTGGTACCAATTCTATGTAATCACTTCTAGAAAACAGAATAAAAAGGAACACTTCCCAATTCAGTTTATGAGGCCAGCATTCTGTTATTACAAAACCCAACAACATTATAAGAAAATTATACACCAACAACCCCTATGAAAATTGATGCATAAATTCTAATTAAAATTTTAGCAAAATTACCAGTTTGGGCAAAACAATGAGACTCCATCTCTACAAAAAATAAAAAATTAGCCAGGCCTAGTAGTGCACACCTGTACTCCCAGCTAGTCAGGAGGCAAGGTGGGAGGACTGCCTGAGCCTAGGAGGTCAGGGCTGCAGTAAGCCATGATCATGCCACTGCACTCCAGCCTGGGCAACAGAATGAGACCCTGTCACACACAAAAAAAAAATTTAGCAAATCGAATCCAGCAACATAAAAAGGATAACTCATTATGACCAAATAGTATTTTGCAGAAATGTAAGGGGTTGTTGCGTCATAAGAATGTTGGAGAAAAGTAGAATCCAGATCAGACCAGAAATTTGTAGTCACAACACCTTAGAATTATCACCAGTTAGGTCTTTATAGAGAAGTAAATGGAAATTAATGTCAATCTACTCTATAGCATCATAGCTATATATGAATTTTCAAACTCATAATGTATTTAGCTTCTACCTTATAAATTAAGAGGGGAATGATAAAATCTGGTTTTCTGCAACAAAAACAATAGATTGATAGCTTTAAGGTATAAACATTCTAATAAAACAACCAAATACTACTAACAGAAGGTAGAAAAAGAGCAAAAAACAGAAAATTCATAAAATACAAATAATTAAGTTTCACCTTATAATATAAAAACAGAGCAAAACAACAAAAAATTCACAAAATACAAATATTTAAGTTTCACCTTATAATATAAAAGGTATATATCATTTACCATGTTTAAATCTATACATTCCAAATTTTAAAAAACCTTTGTCAATGGCAATAGTGTGTTGTGATTGACATTTTCTTATACAATTAATGGGGATATTGGTAAGCATCCTTTCAGAAAGCTCTTCTAGCAAAAATTTTCAATATTTAAAAATATTCATGCTTAATTCTGCCACAAGGAAATTAGTTTAAACAAATAATGAAATGTGAAGACAAAGATTTAAGTGCTACTAATCATAATCTTATATTAGTAAAAAAGTGGAAATACCTACATATGCAACAATAGGGAAATTGCTAAATAAATGAACCTCAGGATGGAAAAATGCATGGCCATTTAATGGTATTTTTAAAGAACTTTTGAAGACACGAGAAAAATTCTGATTGAATAAATATCAGGACACAAATCTGGTACAGCAAGATTCCAAATCTGTCTCACACCCCAGGTTTTGAAAGTTTTGCACTGCTCTTTAAGCACTTTCACCAAATTGTGACCTGAAGTGGCTAAGCAACTAAAGGCTTGAGCACTACCAAATAGAAACTCTGAATTCGGAAAATCCAATCCTTCCTTCTAATGCTAACCTGGCTGTGACCTGGGTGAAACAGCCACAGATCCATCAGCAATGTGGCTTCCACGTCAAGAAGCATGCTGAAAGTAAACAGTAGAAAAGAGTACACAGTGAAGAAGAGTAAAGACAAATGGGAATTTAAATGCCTAAGGTTTTTGTTCATATTCTAGTCCATCACAATGATAAACTGGGATCATTTTATTAGTCCTTTCTTTCAAAAAATAGAATAAGGCCATTTCAAAATATCACTTCAGGATAAGACACTCACTTCTGGAACTCGATTGCCAGTACATAAAAATAGCACTTGGGATAAGAGGCTAAGGAAGAAGGGACAAACGATGAACATCCAAACAAAAAATAGTATTTGATGGGAATTTGAAATATTGTTCCAAAAGAGTCCTGATTTTTGTCAAGTTGGAAAACCATTTTCATCCTCAGTTATGAAATACTGAGGTTACCATGCAGAGCGACACAATTCATCCCAAGATTACATAGTGGAATTGGCAGAATTATTCAACATGACTTTTCTCCAACAATTCTTGATTGGCGGATAAGGCTAAGAGAAGAAAACCAGCAAACACAGCAATTTAAATTTGTGGGTACATTCTTTCTTCCTTTTCACAGAGTATCATTTCAGCACTGCTGATAGTTTGCCTAAAATAAACCCACAATAAAACCAGCAAGATTCCTATGGTTATTCTGAGCTATAGCCTATAGTATTAAGATATAGTTAAATACCTCTAAATGTTTCAGTGCGCCAATGCTTATCTCATTTTTTGCCATCATGCAAAAATTGGTATATTCTCATTACACCACAGTGATGAGGATAGAAATCAAGTTAGACCACCCTTCTATCTAGCTTTTCTGTGTTTCTTCTAGAGACATATTAGCAAACTCCTTCTGAAACCTCGACTACAAATACCACCTCGATTTGGAAAGGGAATTAAAAGGAAAGAGAGAAAACACCTGCCAAGCAGATAGACACACTTATCATTTCAAGACTCATCTCAAACCATCTCTCAAGCTCCATTACAGCAATTAGTGGTCAAGACAAACCTCTCACTCTAAGAAGGTGGTTCAGCAATGGAATCAAGGGTTTCCGTTACACTTTACTGCAGACAACTGCTACTACTTACCAAGGTTAAATTCAACCACCAAAGCAACCAACATTCTGGAAATTATCCTTTAGAAAAGAAGTATATATTCCGTTTTTGCCTTCAAACACTCAGTCTTGTTTTATACCTGTAGGAACAAAAAAGACCTAGAAGATGCAAAGAGAATCTAGGAATTTGTAGACATAAAACTCAGTATTTTATGAGAGACGTTGATATAGATTTCCTGTTTTACAACATAGAAACTCCTCTCAGCCAATCATCCAGGGGTCAAATCATGTCCAAGTAAAATTAAGAATCTTTAGATTAATAATAAAGTATGGTAAAATTCAGAAGTCAGTTCAAGGGTGTTATCCTTCATTAATTACCATGTATATTCTACCTAGAATATAATATTATTTAATGAATCCATATTTGAAACTACATAAAATTTAAACATATCAAACACTGTTATGATGGTGGTCACACAACTACACATTTGTCAACATTCATCAAATTATACACTTAAAATTGGCAAATTTTATTGTGTATGTGTGTACATATATAGAATCTCCACAATGAAGCAGATTAAACTATCATATTAGAGCTCCACAGAACACAAATGTGAACTGATAATTCACTCACAAAACATGAAAATAACAGTGAATGGGGAGAAAATGTAAGGAAAGATAAAAACTTACTTCCACTAAAACAGGGTTTCTCAGTCTCAGCACTACTGACACTTTGGGCCACATAATTCTTTGTTGTGCAGGGCCATCCTGAGTATTGTAGGATACTTAACCAACATCCCTGGCTTCTACCCACTAGATGCCAGTTGCACCTTTCCCCTTCAGTTGTGACATCCAAAGATATTTCCAGACATTGTCAAATATCCCATGTGGGGAAGGGCAAACCGCCCCCAGTTGAAAACCTTTGCATTAGACACTTATTACAAAACCTATTATATAAATTCAGCTAAGGCTGGTGGTGAAAGGTAACAACTGGGAGAGAGGGAAAAATGAAGAATATTGATGCCTGAGGGGTTATTTAGGACACTGTCAAATATAGGTAATCAATGCAATCAATGCCTTCCTCCATAGCTAATGAGCACATGCTAATTTGGAAACATCTCAAGTACATTTTTCCAGGAATCATCATTATACTCATGTCTCAAGTTTCATAGCCATAAATCATTGCCATTGACCAAGTCTCTCAACAACTTCATAAATTGGTCATTTGTTCTAGTAGAACACAGAAGAATTAAAGAATTGATCATATACTCTGAGGACATAATGAAAATATGCATTAGACTTTCAATGAATGATTTTTCAAGAAATTGGCTTTTTAAAAATTCAAGTCCCTAAGTTCAACATTTAGTCAAATTAAAAGAAAAATCTATACTACTCATTCCTACTAATTAAACTAACAAAATGCAGTTTAAATAAGCCTCTGTGTGGGACAGACTCTGGGCAAATAGGTCATTTAATCTTTTCATCTCCTAACATATGACATACCAGGTTAAAAGAAATACAATGTTTTGTAATTCCACATTTGGAATATATTCCAAGGAAATAACCCCCAAAAGAAATTAGATGAAAAATATTCAAAGCCTTCCTGATATCAAATATTGCAAAACTCCCAATTCTGCAAACTGAGGTGAAGCAAAAGACACAATATCAGATACATAAATGATGGTTGAAAGAAATCTGAGCAATCCATGTAGTCCAATGCCAGGTCTCTGAACCACTGAGGGGACTTGAAGGTAGTAAAGAAGGCCACTGGGCATTTTTAGGACTTAAAAGAAAATGCCTAGGCCAGGTTCCAGTTGGTGGTGATAAGCGCAAGATTCAAAGAAGCAAAGAAACAAGCTCAGTCAGAACACCATGAGTGATCCTGTATTCATTCATTTGCATTGCGTTGCTATAAAGGAATACCTAAGACTCTGTGATTTTTTTTTTTTTTTTTTTTTTTTTTTTTTTTTTTTGAGACGGAGTCTCGCTCTGTCACCCAGGCTGGAGTGCTGTGGCCGGATCTCAACTCACTGCAAGCTCCGCCTCCCAGGTTCACGCCATTCTCCCGCCTCAGCCTCCCGGGTAGCTGGACTACAGGCGCCCGCCACCACGCCCGGCTAGTTTTTGTAGTTTTAGTAGAGACGGGGTTTCACCGTGTTAGCCAGGATGGTCTCGATCTCCTGACCTCATGATCCGCCCGTCTCGGCCTCCCAAAGTGCTGGGATTACAGGCTTGAGCCACCGCGCCCGGCCAAGACTCTGTGATTTATAAAGAAGTTTACTTGGCTTATGGTTCTGCAGGCTGTACATGACACATGGTACCAGCATCTGCTTCTGGTGAGGGACTCAGGCTACTTCCACACATGGTGGAAGGCAGTGGGGACCCTCCATGTCACATAGCAAGAAGAGGGAGCAAGAGAGAGGGGAGAAAGTTCCCAGGCTTTTTTCACCAGTTCTTGCAGGAACTCTCAGGAACCTAACAGAGCAAGAACTTACTCATTACCAGGAGGATGGCACCAAGCCATTAATGAGGGATCCGCCTCCATGACCGAAACACCTCCCACTAGGTCCCACCTCCAACACAAGGAATCATATCCAACATGAAGCTTGGAGGGGAAAAATCTCCAAACTATATCACATCCATTGTGATATATTACATATTTTGTATTGTATTGAAATTATCTGTATACAAATATTTTATACATATTGTATAAAATTCCAAGAATTATAGAAATAAAAAAGTTTCTTAAAAATGTAATTTATTAATCAAAAATCTTTCAACTCATAGAAGTTAGGGGGAAAATAAGATGCCTCTTATGGGAAATGAATACGGCCAGAAACTGATATAAGAATGGGCAACAAACAAAAATATATACTTCCTCATTATTACCCAGAGAATGCAAATTGAAGGCACATCTACCATTTGGAAAAATATTGAGAAGTTTAATAAGAGGAAATGCTGAAGAAGATGTAGACAACTAGAATTATCACCAATATACAACCATTTAAGAAATCAGTTTAACAGTTATACATTAAGATGCATCTATATCTTCACACATGTTTAACAGGAAAGAAAAGAATGTTCACAGCAGCATTATTCACAAAAACAAATTGAGGACCACCCAAATGTCTAATAATGGAACAGATAATTTATGGTATAGTCATATAACTAAATACTATACCGCAATGAAAAAGAATAAATATACCTCCAAGCAGCAAC
The DNA here is from genome assembly GCF_009764315.1 of Trachypithecus francoisi. NCBI lineage: Eukaryota > Metazoa > Chordata > Mammalia > Primates > Cercopithecidae > Trachypithecus > Trachypithecus francoisi. The sequence goes on from NW_022681471.1 coordinate 99,662,679, forward strand.
AGGGATGGATCTCAAACAACATTAAGTGAAAGAAGTTACAAAATACAAAGAGTACTATTCAATTTATATAATGTTAAAAATACACCAAAAAGAGAAAAGAATTTGACCACTTAAGAGTTCATTCATAGGTGGTACAACTATAAGAAAATCAGGAGATGGTAATAAGTTTGGAGTTTCTCAGGAAAGGGAAGAGGGGAATGAGAACATGATAGAGAGGGAGGGGGAACTGAGGTGGCTTCCGGGAGTTCTGAGAATGTTTTCTTTCTTAACCTGGGAGATTAACTACGTATGTGATTTTTAATTAAACTATTCTCTAAACTGTACATAAATATTTTTGCAGCCTTTTATACATCTCTCACAACATAAAGACTTTTTCAAACACAAAAAAAGACACACAACCATTTATACATATGCAAGTCCACACCTGAATAACATTAACTAGGAAAAGCAGAACTCCACATGTTTGAGATGATTTGCAAGATCAATTTGGATAAGAGAAATAAGTGGAGAAATTTTCAAGTTTAGATATAAGGAAAAAGAAGAGAGAAATAAAGGATCATGCAAGTTTCAGGAAATGGCAGAATGGTCCACCCTGATTTCATTAGTTCATCTCAATCACAATTGTATCAACAATGAAGTGCTTTAAATCATGGCCATCTTTTAATAATGCCCCATGTGAATGTTATCTAAAACAGTCCGCTTCCATTTCTACTCCATTACTTATATATCTCCCTTTAAAAAAATCAGGTTTGCCAGGCGCTGTGGCTCACACCTGTAATCCTAGCACTTTGGGAGGCCGAGGCAGGAGGATCATGAGGTCGGGAGATCGAGACCATCCTGGCTAATATGGTGAAACCCCCATCTCTACTAAAAATACAAAAAATTAGCCAGGCATGGTGGTGGAAGCCTGTAGTCCCAGCTACTCGGGAGGCTGAGGCAGGAGAATGGCATGAACCAGGGAGGCGGAGCTTGCAGTGAGCTGAGATTGTGTCACTGCACTCCAGCCTGGGCGACAGAGAGAGACTCCATCTCAAAAAAAAAAAAAAAAAAAAAAAAAAAAAAAATCAGGGTTCTGTTTCTTCAGGCTAAAATAATTAATTAGAAAGGTAAATCTGGTGTTGCTGTCAATGCAGGGAGAGTGACAGCAAACCAAACCATACATTGACTTCTAAGTTACACGGTTCAGCAGATATCAATAACTATAACGATCAGGTTAACAATGGTTAGCAAATAGCAAAAAACATTGAATTCTGCATCATCTGAATTGTGGATTATGGACCTTCTTATCCTTCAGTACTCAGTTCAAATGTCACCTCCTTAGAGAGGCCTTCTGTGATGACTCTGTCAAGTAGGCTCCCACACCAGCACCTCATGAACTCTTTCCTTTGGAACACTTATCAATGCTTGAAGTTAACATATTTATTTTCTTGTTTATTGTCTATTTTCCTCCCTTCCTGACAGATTATCTTGTCCATTTTGTTCACGATTAAATCTCAGCACCTGGCATTTAACAGGCACTCAATATTCCTAGCATATTTCTTGAATAAATGCGATGAGTAATTGAGGAAGGCTGACAGGTAAGCAAATGATTACGATACCACATGAGCACTATAATGGATGGGCAAAGTTCAAAGGCGTAAAGGAAGGAAAATGACTGTAGAGTGGCAGGGAGAGCATGTCACAAAAGGCAAGGCTTCCCAAAAAATGTGACATTTGAATGAAATCTTGAAGACAAGTGAGATTCGCTAAGCAGAGGAACTAGAGCTGGTGACCAGAATGAAAGCTAAAAAATGGGGAGGGAGTACAATGAGGACCATAATGGGTCTTTTATCAGCACATGCATGGAATTTTGAACTTACAGATAACATGAAACTACCAATTTTATCACGCTGGCTTTATGAGACTGTTTTAGAATAACTATTTCAACAGAATGGATGGGATAAAATGAGGCTAGAGGTAGGAAAACCAGGAAACTGCTGTAAAGGTCCAAGTGAATGAAAAAACAGTGGTGAGATGAAAAGAAGGAAAGGGATGCAAGAGCTACTAATTTAATCTAAGAATTAAATTCACCACGGTTTGGTGATTCATGGGATGTGAATGAGGTTGAAAGAAAAAAATCTAGGATTTATAGTTGAGGCAACTGGATACAATAAATGCAATAAAAGATTTGTGAGAGGCAGGAGAGAAAAAAGACAAACTCCATTCTTTAATTGCTGGAGCAGGTGTAGGGGGTTACTTTACAAACAAAAGGTAACACAACTTTACACATTCTGCTAAATTTACACTTAATCTGAATGCAGCTTTCTCAGTCTATCTGATCAATGCCCCATCTTACAAACAGATTGTTTTTCAAATACAAATCCTCCAAAATCCTTATTAGTCAAATCTTTACAATCATAGGGACCTCATTCAAAGGGAGGTGAGAGGCCCCAAAGCAGGGTTGGAAAAATATTGGCATGGTTACAAATGAACACTTGATTTAGCCAGGTCTGTTGAAATTAGGCCCCGAGTCTATAACACTTACTTCTGCCACCTGATAGATCTGGGACAGGAGAACGGTATCTCAGTTTGGTGTGATGGTATTAATAGAAGTAGAATACATGTGCATCACTTAAGAAACAGTTTATGTTGAGCTTTGTATTTGTAAGATATGATAAATTATTGTCCATTGATGTTGGTGTGTAGCTGGTCTTACAAGCAGAAAAAGAGGTACATCTATAGGATGTAATTTTAACAGCCTGGGAGGAATTTCTTTTTTAGAACTAGACTGTCTCCAGTGCTCATACCTTAAATTCTCACCAGAGGTAATATAGCTAATTATCCTGATACAGGCAAGAATTCCTCTTACCATTCATAGGCAGTATACATGACTGGTCAAATTATTTTCTGAAAGCAAGTTCAGGTAGGGGAGGCAAGATCACCCCAGCTGACAAACTCTTACTTGACCATGTGCCAATGAGCCTTACCTGTGTGTCCATGTGCAGATTACTATGTCTAGCTAGTGTTAGCTCATAGGAAAATGACTCATGATCCCCATTGCTTTCAGCTTTGTTTCTTTAAAGCAAAGCAAAAGTAAACCCTGCATCACCAGCAGCTTTAAATGCCTTGGCTTCTGTCTCGTTCAAAGTGGTTGGGGGCTTATAGCCATAGGAGGCAAGTTCACATTCTTACCATATTTCACAGCAGCAGGAGAAATAATACCTAGGTGTCTGAGCCAGCAATTTGGAGTGTTTTAGTCACAAGTTAATTTTGTTTTAAATGACAGAGTGGAAAGACTATCTATCCCCATGAAAGTCTTCAGGGCTTCTTACGTCTTACCCACAGCAGCCATAAACTAAAGGGGAGAAGAAATGTTTACAGATTTGATAGGGTTTGGCTGTGTCCCCACCCAAATCTTGAATTGTAGCTCCCATAATTCCCACTTGTCATGGGAGGGACCCAGTGGGAGGTAATTGAATCATGGGGGCGGGTCTTTCCTGTGTTGTTCTTGTGATAGTGAATAAGTCTCACAAGATCTGATGGTTTTATAAAGGGAGTTCTCCTACACATGCTCTCTCTCTTGCCTGCTGCATGTAAGATGTGTCTTTCTCCTCTTTTGCCTTCCGCCATGATTGTGAGGCTTCCCCAGCCATGTGGAACTGTGAGTCCATTAAACATTTTTCTTCATAAATTACCCAGTCTTGGGTATGTCTTATTAGCAGTGTGAGAACAGACTAATACAAGATTCAAACCTTGAAAGTGAATGAGCAGTTGCTCAGTTGCTCACAAGAGCGCTGGACCCGACATTAAGGTCCCTTGGACCATCTCCAGCATCCACTGTATGTAAACCTTGAGAAACTGAAGTTTTGAGCTGGGACGATAGCCAAAAATGTGACAAGATGGACCTGGCCTCCGTTTTCTACAAAGGAGCCATGTGAGATAATTATCCCCACTACAGTTGTAAACTTTGACCTTTGCGGAAAACAGGCTTCTCCCTTGGGCGTCAAGCCTTGGCCAGATTTTAGAAGCCAAGGCTGGAGTCAATAAGAATTTATCCCTCGGGGCAGCAGGGATTCTCAAAGAGTACCCTCTAACCCATCTCTTCAAAGGTTTACCCTGGAGAACTGTACTCCTGGAATGGTACACTGGGCCCAGTGGGGCTGGAGAAGTCCAAGTTGAAACCTCACTTTAAACACGACCTTGGGGCACACTCTGGACCTCAGCTGCCTCCTCTCAAAATGAGGAGCAGCAATTACTTCCTCAATAGATTGTTACAAGGAATAAACAAGATAATGCACGTGAAGTGCTTAGTACTATCCTTGACACTTATTAAATGCTCAACGATCATAGTAGCAGCTATTAATTGTAGTAACAACATCACCATAACCTAAGACAGTTAACTGCATGAAGTGGTTACTCCTTTGTTGCTGACAGAAAATTCATAACTCATTTTGCTCCACATGGACCACACAACCCTTTTCTCTCTTCAAGCAATAATAACCCACTTTGAGAAAAACTATCTAAATCAAGAATAAAAGTATCTTCTCTCTCCAAAACCACTAAAACATCTAGGAACAGAGCCCATATCTGCCTTAATTTATTTTTTTGTTAAGTATGGAAAACAGGAACAAAATATATAAAAGCCAAATTGTTTAATATTCAATAGGCTACACTGGAGACCCTCTTACAAAGAATGAAATAGACTAGGGGTTGGCAAACTTCTTCTGTAAAGGGCCAGATAGTAAATATTTTAGGCTTTCTGGGTCATACAGTCTCTGTCGTAGGTGTTCAACTCTGCTGTTTTGGTGTGAAAGCAGCCATAGACAATACATAAAGTTTATTTACAAAAAGAGGTGGCTGGCTAGATTTAGCTCACAGGCCAAAGTTTGCCAGCCTCTAAACTAAAGCCAGATCTGTCAACATGGAAACATATTAAACAATGTTGAGCAAAAATGCAAGTTTCAAAACAATATGCATGGCATGATTCATTTATGGTCTTAAAATATGAAAATACTGTATAATAATTATAGATATGTAAATATTAATATGTGTATAAAAATAAGCCAAACTGATAAACTCTGAATTTATGACAGAGAAGAGGAGATGTAGGGGCATCAACTGTAAATTTTTCATATTTCTTTAAAAACTGAATACCTGAGGCAAATAAGGCATAATGCCAAAATCTACTATCTAGTAGATGTAGTAGATACACTATTTAGTTAGTAGATACACAGAAAATTATCATGTTGTTCTCTGTTTTAGGATTACATTTGAAATACATCGCCAAAAAAATTTAAATGCCTAATAGGAACAAAACAAAATTCTTTATTTTGAAGAGACAAGGCTTAAAAACCAAGTTAATGCATTTTTGCTTTGCATTATTATTAATTTTTTTTTTTTTTTTTTGAGATACAGTCTCGCTCTGTCACCCAGGCTGGAGTGCAGTGGCACAATCTTGGCTCACTGCAACCTCTGCCTCACAGGTTCAAGTAATTCTCCTGCCTCAGCCTCCTGAGTAGCTGGGATTACAGGTACATGCCACCACACCTGGCTAATTTTTTTTTTTTTTTTTTAAGTAGAGACGGGGTTTTTACCATGTTGGGCAGGCTGGTCTCAAACTCCTGACCTCATGTGATCCACCCGCCTCAGCCTCCTAAAGTGATTACAGGTGTGAGCCACCATGCCCGGCCTTGCATTAATTTAATCAAATCCCTAAAATGCATGGGGTTAATAAATGATATTACAAATGAGATGATGTGGTGAAAAATAAAGGCACTCCATCTTTGAGACATAAAACTACATACTAGAAAATGTCCAGAGTAATTTTGATTTTTTAAAAAAGAATTAACAATCTTTTCATTATGAAAGTAGTTCATGTTACATATAAAAGGAGGAAAAAACCTTGGAAAATAAAGCACACAGAAAGAAGTAGTCTATTAATTGTCTTATTACCCAACCACAGCTGTTAACATTTGATGTGGATCCCCCTCAGCATTTGTTACATGCATTGTTTTCTTTACAAAATGGCTTGCCATATATTTATGTATATATGTGTGTACATATACACCCACATATGTATACATATATGTACATAACACATATACACATATGTACACCATACATATGTGTATGTGTATACGTATGTACACATATACACACATGCATATATATGTAATTTGTAAATAGCTCATTTGAACAGTGTTTTTAGTACAATATTCACTTACGTACCTTTCTTTTCCTGTATTTTTTTTCTCTCAAAATAATTAGCATGCTATATCTCAGAGTTCACTTCTAAAATCTTAGTTTAAAAGACTGAATTCCAGTGATATGGAGAAGTGCACCTTTCCTCCATTGTCATCTAGATGAGAAAAAAGCCCCTCAAAGTGCTCATTGAGGCATCACTCAAAGAGCGGCCTGTTCTAAGTTATTTACATAACCCTCAGGCTAGCCACCACCTCTGTATACCAGGGCTATCTTTTGAAAAACACAACATACCAAGCAGTTACTTGTTTGTTTGTCCTCAAAACATCTCTGAAGGTTATAAACTAAAACAACCTGCAGCCTCCCTTCCCAAATAGAGCAGCAGCTATTAAGGAGATTAATAAGTAACTTGCTCTTACCCTGTAGGAGAACTTTTATCCCCTAGACAAGACTTTACTGGAATTGTAGGCATCCATTAATGCTGCCGGCCAAATGCTTTGCTGTACCGGTTACACCTATTATCAGCAAGCAACTCAGCATTAATTGCATTTAGAACTCTGGGCTTACTGTGCAATTGAAAAAAACACCATTTGCTATTTTATGCCTCTTAAATGAACATATGGCCTTTCACAACTTTGTATCTCCACCCCAACCTCCTCTTTTAATTCCAATCCTGCCTTTCTAGCCACTTCAAACATCTACCTAATCATCCATTTTGGTTAGCCAAGGGGGTTTAAGAGAGGAGGAAATGAGGCAGCTAGGAATCATACCCACTCAGTCAGGCCTCATCAGAACTATGAAAAGCCACTCTTCAGGCCAGAAGGGAAAAGCATGGGCTGCAGTAGAGCTGTCCAGGGGCTACACAGTCTAGTGACCAGGAGTTCACTGGTCCAACTCCAGCTGTTCACTGCTCACATGTCTCTGCTACTTCTCTGGGTCACTTTCTCCTTCTGCCCCTACATCAACCACGTCTCTTATATCTTCAGTTTGAATGCCTAAAAAAGAACGTCTCCATTCAGATCTTACAAGCCTGATTATCTCAAGTTCCACTGAACACTGAACAAACAGATATTTAAAGGTCAGATCTGCTCTCCAGGTCAATCAACTGTGACCATGGCAGAAAGTGGTGAGGGTCAGGAAGTATGGAGATGGTCAAAAATAAATAATTGCCTAGGGCCACCTCTATCAATGCAAAATATAGGCAAACAAGCTTCTGAGAACCAGCCTATCTTTTAATCTACCTTTGTCTCAAACTAAACACATGCAAAATGGAACACATCATATTAGTCTCAAACCCGCTCTTTCTAAGGTCTGCATTTTCAGGAGAGTATCACCATCATCCATGCTCTTTAAGCACAGAATACTGGGGTTCTCTCTCACAAACATTCTTGCCACATCATGAAGTAGCTGTCCTCTGTCTTCCATTCTTCATTCCCACTGTCACCCTATATTAGACCTTCATTCTTACCTAGTTAACCTGGTTTCACCACTTCTTGCTTTTCTTATTTCAACCCAACCAACTTACTACTTTCAGAATAGGCCTGCAAAGTATGGCTACCAAAGTTACTACTCCCTGCTCAAAAGTATGGACTAGCCTACTGGCCAAAGCAGGCCCAAAACCCTAACTCATGCAATCAACCCACAATAAGGCTTATGCCTACTTACCTAAACCTGCTGCATGCCTCACTTTTTATTACAGCTAAACTTATTCCTGTCCTAAACACAGAAACTATTCTGCTGATAGCCTTGATTATCCTCTCCAAGAACCACTTGTCAAAATCCTGTCATTCTCCAAGTGAACTATGTCCACACGACCTTTCCAAATTCCCCAGCCCCACAAGCTCTCTCTCTTACAGTTCATTGCTTACAGTTCATTGCTGTCCAAGAGCCACATATCCAACTTTAAATTAGGGTATTAAAAAGCTTCAATCAAGTCACATTCCAAGTAAAAAAAAAAACTGGTGAAATTTATCTAACTAGTATATTTAAACCACCATATCCAAAATATTACCATTTCAACATGTAATGAACGTAAAAAAATGAGATATTTTACAGTGTTCATACTAACTCTTAAAAGTCTGGTATTTATTTTACACGTAGAGACATCCCAAGTTTGGACTATCCACATTTGAAGTGCTCAGGTGCTTAATTTATTAGACAGTGCGTGACCAGCTCTTTCAAGATGAAAATCATGAGGCTTTCTTCATTCCCACTCCTATAGGCCCATATTAAGCTTTAGATTTTAATTCTTGAGGGTAAGGATTGGACTTTCCTTCTAGTTGTATCCCCTAGAACAGGAATCAGCAAATGTAGCCCATGGGTCAAATCTGGCTGCAAATAAAGTTTTATTGGACGACAGCCTTGCTCATTCATTTACATATTGTCTATGCTGCTTTCACACTACAATGGCAAAGGTGACTAGTTGCAACAGAGACTATATGGCCCACAATATAAATAAATAAATAAAATATTTGCTATCTGGCCCTTTACAGAAAATGTTTGCCTACCACTTCTCTAGAGCAATAATTCCCAAAGTATGGTTAGTGGACAAACCAGCGGCTGGTCAGCAAACTGTTGTCAGTCCACATTGAGAAGAAATTTGCACCAGAAAGCAAACAGACTGTTTTTAACAAAGCTTTCTGAATGAAGGAAGCAGTATATTAATTAATAGTCTGACACAAGTTTTTTATCCTACTTCAACTGTTTGACTTTATTGTACCTTTTGTCACAAAATTTTTAAAAATTTTATAACCAAACACATTGATTTTTTATTTAATTGCTTCCAAATCTCCAGCTTACATAAGGCAGTCTCTCTGACTCCTAATTTGTACATATGGTATGTACATTTTCTCATAGGATTTTATTTTCATATTTGAGCATTTAAACCAATTGGAAGTTTTCATATCATCTAAGCGAGGGCTCTAATTTTATTTTCTCACATATAGATATCCTGTAGTATCAGGATCGTTTAAATCTAGTTTCTCTCACTGAAATGAATGCTCCTTTTCACTTATTAAATCATATTCACTAGAATTTATTTCTGGATTCTTTATTGTTCCACTTACCTATGTATTTCTAAGCAAACATCATATTGAATTGATTTTATAGTTGTATTAATTTTGTATTGCTCCATAACAATATTACCACAAATGTAGAAGCTCAAAACAAAACACATTTATTATCTCACAGTTTCTGTGGGCCAAAAATCTGGGCACAGCTTAGCTGAGTCTTCTGTTTCAGGGTCTTGCAAAGCTTTGATCAAAGCATCAGGCAGGGCTGTAGTCTCATCTGAGGTACAAATGGGGAAGAATCTGCTTCCCAGATCATTTGACTATTGGCAGCATTCAGTTGCTTGCTGGTTACTGAGGGCCTCAGTTTCTTGCTATCAGCCAGAGATTGCCCTGAGTTCCTTGCCATGTGGCCCTCTCTACAGGGCAATTCATCACATAAAAGTTTGATGCTTCAAAGCCAGAAAGGAACAGAGTCTTTCAGCAAGATAGACTTTACAATTTATGTAATAAAATCATGTACACATAGTCATATGCATTTGATCACTTTTTTATATTCTATTAATTAGAAGACAGTCTCAGGTCTTACCCACACCCAAGCAGAGGGGATTACACAAGGGCATGAATATCAGGAGGTGAGATTATGGGGGACATCTTACAGTCTATCTGCCACAATAGTATATTCTGATAATAAAGCATATTCTTCCTTTTCCTCCCCAAAATATCTCTTGATTTCTCAGGTATTTATTCTTCTACGTAAACAATATAGTTTTATCAAGTACCATCTCCTCCCCCCTCCCCAAAATCCTGTCAGTATTCTATTGGGAAATATATTAAAAACATCTTTAGAAAACTGATTTTTTATGATACTAAATCTCCCCACCCAAGAACTTCTGGTATCATTTAATCTGTTCAGATCTCTTTTTATGACCCAAAATAGGATTTTATTGTTCTTCATATAAGAGCCTTGACTTTCTTATTAACTTTATTCTGAAGTAATTATGATTTCTGTTGCTGCTGTGAATGAAATTCCTTCCTCTGTTTCCTAAGGATTATGCTAAAATAATAAAAAGAAATTAATTATTGTATATTTCTCTTATATCCAGCCATCTTATCAAATTCTCTTAGTAGTTTTTTCCTAACATCTCTTGGGTTATTTAGTTTACAACAACTACATCTGTAAAAAGATAGTTTTATCTCTTTCTCCAATGTTAATTTTTTTCTTACTGCATTTGCTAGATAAACCAAATCATAAATAATAATGGTAAACAAGAATCTCTGTCCAGTTTCTGATCGGCTCAAATAATTTTAGTATTTTACTACTTGTTTGAACAAATACTTACTGTTGGTTTTAACATTTTTTGAATGAAAATCATCTTTGTTAATAAAGATAATGGTAGATACTCCTTCCTCAAGGAGGTAGAACATAACTCTTCACGTAAGTGTGGACTATGCATTGTGATTTTCTTTGAAAGAGTACCATATGAGAAGGGGAGAAAGAGCAACTTTATGGTGGAGAAACCTGATGAATTATCTCACCCCGGTGATCAAAGTCAATATCAACAGTGATAAATAATGTTGGTGGTATGTGACTTGTTTTTCTAAGACCACCAGAGCGGGCGCAAAGGAACCAGCGACTAGGCAAGGGTAGGAGCAAAACTGCAGGTTTATTTTGGTCACCTAGCTTCAGGGGAAGAAGGTGGGTAAGGAGAGGTCTGTTGGCCTCCGGCGAAAGAGGCCCACAGAGTTCTCCATGGTGCTCTCCGACGGAGTTCCGACAGTCCCGACCGCAGTGGGGAAGCTGGGAAGTCCGTGCGTGGTACTCGTCCGGAGCAGCTTTTCTGGGAGTGGGAGGGCGATAGGCGGGGCACGGGCGTGTCCGGGGGCGTTCCGCAGGTGCGACCAGGTAAATCTTGGTCTCTTCAGATTGACGTCACCTGGCGCATGCCCAGTTGGTCTGCACCTTCCCTGGCGTCGGCTGCATTTTCGCGCGCGCGGGAAAAGTGGGGGAGATGAAGAACCCGGAAGTGCGCCATCTTGCCTCCGTTCGTCCAAACAGTATGTATCCTTAATATGATATGATTGAAATAGCACTTTACCTCTGTGGTCTTCTTCCCCAGAGCACATAACTACATTCTAATCATGAAAAAAAACATCAGGCAAATCCAAATTGAGGGACATTCTACAAAATGCATCACCAATACTCCTCAAAACTGTTGACAGTCAAAAACAAGAAAAGTCTGAGAAATTGTCACAGCCAAGGGGAGCCTAAGGAGACATGACTACTAAATATAATATGGGGTAGCCTGTAACAGAAAAAGGATATTAGGTAAAAACTAATGAAATAGGAATGAAGTATGCACTTCTGATAATAAAAAGTTATCAATATTGATTAACTATAACAAATGTACCATATTAATGTAAGCTGTTAGTAGTAGGGGAAAATGGTGGTATGATATATGGGACTCTATGCACTAGCTCTATAATTTTTCTGTAAACTTAAAGCTATCCTTAAAGGAAAAGTCTATTTTAAAAAGAATAATGGATCATCAATTCCTCATTTGACTCTAAGTGTCAGATTTATATTTATTCATCCTAGATACGAATACCTTTATCCCAATGACAGGACCAAACTCAGTGAGTCCTACTTTTGGTTCCTGTTCAAACCACTCTGTTAACTTAGCTTTCTTTGGTAGCAAACTATAAAACCCTAAAAGTGAATCATTCTTAATTTCCAGGATAGGGAATGTTCTGATCAATTTATTCATTTAACAAGTATTGATACAGTACCTTCCATGTACAAGAAACTAGGAAGAAAACACTTTACACCCTAAGGAATAATGTTGCCAAAATATAGATGTATCACACTTTACTTTATAAAGCACTTGAATGTCATTTGACCCTCAACACTTGACTGAGGTGGGTAATCATAGATATCCTCAATTCTAAAGAGGAAACTGGGGCTCAGAGAGAATAAATGATTGCCTAAGGTCACACAGCAAATGTGCTAGTCAAGACTTCATATTAAGTCTAATTTTAAATCTTCTGCAATAGAAGACAATGGTTAAAAGAATATCAAGTGAGTGATACAGTTCAAAATATGAAACAGAAATCTGGAGGGGCTAGAAGTCTGCAAAAGCTTCACCAGAAACATAACTTCAACCCAAATAGAGATGGGGATGTAGAAGGGATGTTTAGCAATATTTTCCACACAGTCATATCAAGCTTTGGGTTCCTTTTCAACCCCAAAGGGGTCTACCTTTGGGAAGTCCTAGCTAATTCCTGGAAATCTTAAACAATCAATTCATATTTATGGAGTGATTAGAACAATGAACTGATCCAGAAGTTCTACACATCATCATAATGATGTTTGAAGAATGAATGGGAATTGAGATGCAGAAGCAACTTCATTTCACTAAAGAGAATTAGCAGCCTGAGGTAAGAATAAAAGTCTCTATTACTGGGGAGAAAAAGATTGATTATTCAATAGCCACGGTAACTAGTAACCACCAGCACCAACTTTTAAACCTATTTGATTGAGGGCAATTCACCTCAGACTAATTATCAATGACAACTCAGCTTGCTTCAGGGAACACAATTCTGGAAGCCAATTACAATGAGCTTCACACAATTCAAGGTCAACCAATCAGCAGCAGACACACGGCAGTGAACATGCTTCTCAGAGTCAATCAACAATAGTCTCACTCAAATAGCCATGCTACCACTCATGCCTCTGTAACCAAAACACCATGATGCTTCCCAAAAAGATCAATAATCTGCTTCACTCATAGACTATGCTTGACTAAGCTGTCTCTTACTTTGGTAAGTAATGAATTCTGGGTTTTGTTTTACATATTGGATTATGGTCTCTCTTTTGACAGAGGTTTGTCTTTGACAAACCAAGACTTTTCCCTAACTTCTCAGAACAACTATGAAAAAAAATAGATTCCCCCTAAGGAATGGAAACTACTCCAAACTCCAAGAGTTCACTTGAAGACCCTTGCCAAAGACCAACTAAGAGGGTAAGAAAAATGCTACATTGACTACATCTTGTTTTGTGGAATACTCTCCTCAATTCAGCTTTATGGTACCACAGATCATATCATAGGAAAGCATTCATGAGGTAAGAACTCATTTATATCAAATGGCATCACAGCCCCAAAGAGCTACATCCCAGGAATCAGAATCACCTTGGGATTTTTTTTAACTCACACACCCAGGTTTCTCTTCATATCAATTAAAACTTAAACTCTATAAGATAGGACTGAGAATCTGTGTTTTTAAAATGTCCTTGATGATTCTGATACACATTGCTCTAGTCAGGAATGATTAACATGGTCTCCTAAGACTGCAAGGCCATTTTGGTTTACTGAGAGACACTGCAGGCCTGGTTCCAGACTCTCAGGCAACGAAGACCAAATTAATATTGCCAGTACTAGGTTAGATACTCTGTAGCTACCTGCAGATCCAGGAGGCTCAAGTGAACCAAGCCTGCTATTAGCTACTGAGTTCTCCCTGGATCGATGTTTCTCAATCCTAATTGCACAGCTGAATCACCTGGGAGCATATTTTAGCGTATCAATGCTGGCACTCCATCCAGATCAATTCAATCAGAATCTCTTAGGATGGGGTCTAAGTATCTTTTTAGGGCCCCTTAGGCAATTCTATGGGCAAACAGGGTGAGAATCGCTGATCTAGACTGTTCACCAGTACCTGTGTCTGACTCATCTCATCATCCTCTAGTATAAGGCACCTGGAATTTCTCCTACAAACAAATGATGATGGGAAAATCCCACTATGTCTTGCAGAAAGCACCAAAGAAAACCTTTCAGAGTTGAAATGTGATGTTTAAACTATTTTAAATGCTTTACACTAAAAGCCCGGACTGCATCACTATGCAATATATACATGTAACAAAACTGCACTTGTATTCCCTAAATCTATAAAAGTAATAATAAATGTTTTAAAAGGCAATAAACAAATAAATAAAATGCTTACCTGTTTAACTGATCAAATAACCAAAAGGAAAAACAAAACAAGAAAACGCTCTCCTTTTCCTCTACATCCTTTTCTTGATGAATAGTGGGGTTCTGCAGTAAAGTGAAAAAAATGTTCAGCCAAGAATGAAAAGCATTCTGTCATGGCAAGGGGAATAACAACTAAAATAAGAAATTTAAGAGCAGCATTCCAAAAATCTGCTTGCCATGAGGAGGTAACTCAGACTGGAAGCTGCTGTAATGGGACTAAAGGAGAAAAAGACATAAGAATATATTTTTAAAGTGTGTTTAAATGGGTTTAGCAGTGCATTAGTCATCTATGTCAAGGGTTTAACATGTTTAAACAAAGAAACACAGTCACAGATGACTTTCAATTTTCACCACCTTCTGAGGTGCTTATTTAAAGCAGAACATAAAGAACAATCACTGAATAAGTAATGCAACTCTCAATAAGGTCAAATCAAGAACTCGAGTTGTGATTAGAATGGAGAAGAGTATTTCATTCTATTTAGACCAAAATTCAGCTAATGTCTAAGCAACGACTAAGTGAAAAAGACTTAATGTTCCCCAAATGTTATAAAAGGTAGTTCACACATCCTAACTGTATACTGCATATGGTAAATTAAGGTGATAAAATAAGAAAAAACTCCAGATTATAATGTACAAGTCCAATAGTAACCATGAAGGGTTATCATTGTAGTAAAAGAAAAACAGCAAAGCAATAATCAGTTTAACATCAAGCTCCTCTCCCCAACACACACACCACACTATAAACACTAAATTAATCAAGCAAGGTCTGAATCAGGTCAGAAGACACATGGGACTTCGTCTGGTGGGAAGAAATAAGAAGGGCAGAAAAGCAGCAGCAACCTTCAGAGCTTCATTTCCATTCGTCCAGTCGCTGATTACCAGATGACCTTATAGAGGATGTGTCTTAGTAAGCCTGTTCCAACTTAGAACACTTCCTTTGAAATCCAAAAGCTTTTTAAAAATTGAAAACTGGGTACCAATATTTATTAGAATAGCCCGACTATTGCTGTTTTAGATGCTCTATTCAATCACTCATAATCAACTGGGTATTTAATTAGTACCATCTGATGTAGAGATAAAGATATAAAGGACTTCCAGTTAAGATGATGGATTGAATGCATCCATTTACCTTGGCTATCTCCCAAAACTCCACTGAAATGACACTAAAAGAATGTTTTTAACCTACAATAACAAAGAGAGAAGACAACCACAATGTTCTCTTCAAAGCTGAGAAAAAGTCAAATCTTATGGCTGCTGTGAGAAGCACAAAATAAAATATTCGCACCCAAACATCCCCAAAAGACTCAGGAATTAGCAGCTCCATGCATACCTGGAAGTAGGGAGGAAAGGGGAGCTAAAATAAATAGGTTCCAGTAAGAGTTCTTTGAAAAACAATTAGATTCCCCACCCCCAAACCCCAACGCCAACTTTCTGTCTCTAGTCTCTCCTCATTCTACAATAGGTTCAGATATTATTCTTTAGAGGGTGAAAGAGATGGTCTCTGAACAGGGGAATATAAGCACAGTGGACATGGATGCTACACCAGAAACAGGAACTTAAGCAAAGGTTTATATACTGTACACAGAGACTTCTATATTCTCACCTTCTTTATTCAGAGAGCAATTAGAAGATTCTTCTGTAGGATATCTGATGAGACCAAAAGAAAGACCTAAAGATATTGACCTTGGTCCTAAAACTCAACTGCCCAGTCAAATCACCCAAATTACAATTGATAAACATCTACTTCAGGCTAAGGGCTTCCAATCAGCTTGGTAGTGCCCCCTTTTAAACATGTACAGAAAAGAGAGCAAAACATGACCATAAATTTGAGGTAAGCCGGTAATATGCCAGAAAACAGAGCAGTCTGAAGGAAACTATGCAGGAAGAAGCAAACTCAAAAAAATCACTAATATTTTCAGAGAGATTTTAAAACTATATTACACTCACGAAACAAAAACAGGATGCTAGAAAAAAAGAACATTCAGACCTCAAAAAGCAGCTTCTAGAAATTAACATATGAAACAAATGAAAAATGCAACAGCAGCAAGATACAGTGGAAGTGATCTCCCAGAAATAGAGCAAAAAGAAAAAGAGGTAGAAAATAGAAGGGGAGAAAATTAGAAGATCAGTCTAGGAGGTCCAACATCCAAACAGGACAGAAAAAAAAGAAGGTAAAGAAAACAAAAAACAAAAGAAAATTTCCCCAAACTCAAGGACCAGATTGAAAGGTATACAGAAAATTTCCAGATTCAAAGGGTGCCCAGGAAATAGTTAAAAATAGACATACACCAGAGCATATTATTGTGAAATTTCAGAGCAAGCAAAAGATCATAATGACTTCAGAGAAGAAAAGCAGGATTCAAAAAGAATCAGAATAACATCTGATTTCTCAACACTAACAACAAGAACAAGACTTGGAGCAGGGAAAGACAGAAAAATTCTGAGGATAAATGATTTCCAAACTACAATTCTACACTAAGCCAAATTATCAAATTAAGTGCAAGAGAAAAATAAGATTTTCACACCTGTAAGAGCTCAAAAAATTAACCCCCAATACATCATTTTCCAGAAAATTATTAAACTTGCTCTACCAAAATGGAAAAAAAAAAAAAAAACACCAAGGAAGAGAAAGACATGACATCTCAAAAACTGAGGATCCAATGTAAAAGGAGACAGGATTCACCAGGATGATGGTGAAGGGAGATTATATTGATGTCCACTGTTTCAAAGGCCCAGAAAATACTAGTCCAGATTGAAGATCAGAATGTTTTGGGAGAAATGCCTCCAAGAACAAGAAACTGATATGACACATGAAGTGTTGAACAGACTGAAGAAACACAGATCTTGGGGAAAGTACAGGGATAAATTAGCAGTGAGCATGGCAACTAAAAAGCAAAGGATCAAACAAGGCAATTCTTAACTGCAGAGAAAACAAAAAGCTATGCAAATAATCATAATATAACATGCTACATGGCTCAGCTGTGACTAGGTTACCTAGTCATATTCATGAAATCACTGATGACCGCTCTAACCAAAATATGACAACGATAAAATGATATGTTAGGGTCAACTAAAATATAGGGAAGAAACGAGTATGGGAGAGAGGGGCAGCAGAGCTAAATCTTCATCTTCCATAGTGAGAAGACAGTACATAACATCTAAAACTGAAAAGTTGAGAAATAGAATACATGTATTATTTTAAAATGCAGGTAAAATGCCAAAAGCAGCAGCTAGTAAATGCTGGTACGCATTCTAATGATTACTCAATACCTGACATGTAATAGACATGATTTAATTGTATTGATGTGCAAAAGAATAATTATAAACTAAAGTGTGTGCTGATATGGCTTGGCTGTGTCCCCACCCAAATCTCATTTTGAACTATAGCTCCCATAATTCCCACTTGTTGTGGAGGGAGCCAGTGGGAGATATTGAATCATGAAGGTGGGTTTTTCTCATGCTGTTCTCGTGACAGTGAGTAAGTCTCACAAGATCTGATGGTTTTATAAATGGGAGTTCCCCCGCACAAGCTCTCTTGCCTACCACCATGTAAGATGTAACTTTGCTCCTCATTCGCCGTCAGCCATGATTTTGGGGCCTCCCCAGCCATGTGGAACTGTGAGTCAATTAAACCCCTTTCCTTTATAAATTACACAGTCTCAGGTGTATCTTTATTAGCAGCTTAAGAACAGACCAATACAGTGCCCAAATTCAAACTCTTTAAAATGTTAGGAGTTGCTCTTTAAGATGTTTTCTTCTATTTATATCCCAAGTACCTAAACTTTCTGGACAGAAAAAATAAAAAGAATGATGATTGTTTTAAATTATTTATCCAAAAAAGATTAATGATGTTTCTCAAATTAAAATATTTTACCATAGAAGAATTGATAGCACTATTGATAAGCTAATTACCTCCTTAGATAATCAAGGAATAATCAGGCCCAATATACACTTGAATTAAGAAAGGGAAATTTCTCTTCACACATGGTGGATTTAAATCTTAGCTTAGAACTCAGATGAGTATTTAAAATACATAAAAAATGTATAAATAAAACAAAAAGTTACCTGGTAAGCAAAATATTTATTACATTTCTTTGCTTGATCTTGAAACAGTTACATTGGTTGTGAGGAAAGGATATTTTGTTATATATATATATAGGGCAAGATAGATATCTTTTTATTCATGCTTAACAAATTCTAATTAAAAATTCAAATAACCAAAATGACAAACTAATTACAAAAATATAATGATTGAACTATCATTAGGATAAGCAAGTCCTTGTAAAATCTACTATTCCATCTTTTCACACATTTGTTGGAGGAGCACATTTAAATCACTACAGGTAGACTAGAAATAACACTGTTTTAAAAAAACTTCCCCATTGAAGTGAGTTGAAATAAATAACTGAGTCCAAGAGTAGTCAATAAAATTTCATTTATTCATTCATTCATTCATTCATTAAGGAAATAAGTCCTTAGTGAGTAAACCTACTATGGGCCCGACATTGTTTGCTAGTCTTTAAAGCACAGGATAACTTACTCCTACGTGTGTTTTTCCCTCCTCTTCTGTAAACCTGAAAATAAAACATACAAATCAAGAGAAATGACGGATCTGTTTACACAGCATTCAGGTGATATTATTTAACTGAAAGACAAATCATCCCATCCATTTGAACACAATTATATAAAGAGGTACCTACCTTTTGTCTTCAAATAATTGTACAGTACACCATAGAGAATGTTTTTCTTCTCACGTGATTGTGCTGCGCGTGCTCTGCTACGGGGATTCCAAACACGAATAAATATACAGAGGTTTGCATAACGCTCCATTTTTTCTTCACAGGACTTACTACTATGTAAGTCCAGTAGTGCAGAGTTTGGTGGCACTGTTGACATTTTGAGCAAGGCAATTCTTTGTCGTGAGGGGTTGTCTCGTGTACTGTAGGATGTTTAGCAGCATCTGTGGCCTCTACCCACTAAATGCCAGTATCATCCTCCCCTCCAGCTATGGCCAAAAATGTCTCCAGACATTGCCAAATATGGGAGGGGGGCAAAACTGCCCCCTTTTGAGAACCACCACTTTAGAGAAACACCTCAGAGAGAGAGTGTGATTACAGACAGAAGAGAAAGCCAGATAAAACAGTAATCTCTCTTTCAAAAGTGTAGACTTCGGTTTAACATATGCTAAGTACGTCAACCTTTATGATGCTACGGTTCTACCACCATTTTAAGTTCAAATGCCTTCTAGTTCTAAATCTAATTAAGGTAAAGAAAGGGAAAAAATCCTATTAAAACAACTCATGAATACAAAGGAAATAATTCTGTCTAATCTTCCCTCCACCTTCCACTTTAAAGAACACCAAGGTCAGCCGGGTGCGGTGGCTCACGCCTGTAATCCCAGCACTTTGGGAGGCTGAGGTGGGTGGATCACGAGGTCAAGAGATCGAGACCATCCTGGCCCACGTGGTGAAACCCGCCTCTACTAAAAATACAAAAATTAGCTGGGTGTGGTGGTGCGGGCCTGTAGTCCCAGCTACTCGGCAGGCTGAGGCAGGAGAATTGCTTGAAACTGGGAGGCGGAGGTTGCAGTGAGCTGAGATGGCGCCACTGCACTCCAGTCTGGTGACAGAGTGAGACTTCGTCTCAAAAAAACAAACAAACAAACAAAAAAGAACACCAAGGCCATCTTTTTGTAAATTACCTAGCACAATCTCAGAAGTTTTGACAAATATTTGAGTACCTACTATGCCAGACATAGTTCTAAGTGCTGAAGAAAGATTTATCAACTGCATTTACTGAACTGAGAAATAATTCTTATAAACATTTAACAGGTAAATATTTGTGACCTTGGTTTTGGCAAAGGATTCTCAAATATGACACTGAAAGCATAAACAAAAAAAGAAAAAAATAGGTAAGCTGGACTTCATAAAAATACACTTTTGTACTTCAAAGGACACCATCTAAAGATAACCCACAAAATAGGAGAAAATACTTGTAAATCATATATCTGATAAAGGACTTGTACCCAGAATATAAAAAGGGCTCTTAGTACTTAATAAAAAAAGCCCTACATCTTAAGATGGTTAAAGGATATAAATAAACATTTCTTCAAGAAAGATATACAAATGACTAACAAGCACATAAAAAAGACATTCAGCATCATTACTCATCAGAGAAATTCATACCAGAATCACCATGGGATACCACCTTCACACCTACTAAGGCTATAATAAAAAAGTCAGGCAATAACAAATGTTGGCAAGGATATGGAGAAATTGGAATCCTCATGGTCAAAGGGAATGTAAAAGTGTGCTGTTGCTTTGTGAAACAAGCTGGCAGTTCTTCAATTAAACTTAGAATTACCATGTGACCTAGCAATTCAACCTCCAGGTATATACCCAATAGAAATGAAGACATATTCACACAAAAAACTGTACATGAATGTTTATAGCACCATTATTCATGATAGCTAAATGACCCAATCAACTCAAATGTCCCCCAACAGACAAACGGATAAACAAAATGTGCTATATCATCCAATGGAATATTACTCAACCATAAAAAGGAATGAAGTACTGATACACACTACAACATGGATGAACCTTGAAGTAATTATGCTGAGTGAAAAAAACAGTCACAAAAGGGCAAATATTGTATGATTACATTTATATGAAATGTCTGCAATATGGAAATCTCTAGAGACAGAAAGTAGTGGTTGCTTAGGGCTGGCAGGGGGTGGGCATGAGGGTGGGAAGTTGAAATTGGGGGGTAAATGGGATAACAGCTAAAGAAATGGGTTTCTTGTGAAATGATGCAATGTTCTAAAAATGACTGGGGTGATGGTTGCACATATCTATGAATATACTAAATGTACAGAAATATATACCACTTATATACTAAAATATGTGCTACTTATACTAAAACTCACTGAATCATATACTTTAAATAGGTGGCTTTTATGGCATGTGAATCATGTCTCAATAAGGCTACTTAAAAATAATGTCTTGTTTAAAATATCCTCACATTGGCCGGGCGCGGTGGCTCAAGCCTGTAATCCCAGCACTTTGGGAGGCCGAGACGGGCGGATCACGAGGTCAGGAGACCGAGACCATCCTGGCTAATACGGTGAAACCCCGTCTCTACTAAAAAAATACAAAAAACTAGCCGGGCGACGAGGCGGGCGCCTGTAGTCCTAGCTACTCGGGAGGCTGAGACAGGAGAATGGCGTGAACCCGGGAGGCGGAGCTTGCAGTGAGCTGAGAGCCGGCCACTGCACTCCAGCCTGGGCGGCAGAGCAAGACTCCGTCTCAAAAAAAAAAAAAAAAAAAAAAAAAAAAAAAAAAAAAAAAAAAAATATCCTCACACATCCAAAGAGATCTTATTCTTTTGGTTGTAAGTATGAAATGATTACAACAACCAAAGCCAGGGCTGGCTTTGGTATTTAAACTATTGAAAATGTTCCAGGTAAATATTTAAGACTATGAAAATCTTGAAAGTAGAAAAAATTAAAATGACGGCATCAAGGAACTTCCGGAGGACATAAAATGCAATGATTGTTTAAGATGTACTGGGGGCATTAAGTAATTAGATTCATGTAAGCAAGGAGAGGTAAAGTGTTCATATGAAAAGTCTCAGTCTGGAAGATATCCTTCTTTGCCAGCTTGCAGTGATTCTGAAAGAACAGTATTCTTCATGTGCACTGTAAACCTTATTTTTCAGGAAGCTAAAAATATCCCCCCCCCCATATGATTTACTCCAGTAACAAATAGGAAGTCAAGTAAATGATAAAGGGCCAAACAAAAGAGATTTAAGGAAACACATAAAGATAAACCAGTTCCCAGGAATGGCTACTGGGAAGTTTCAGCAATCAGCATGTGTTATCGCTTTTTACAGGCAGAGCATAAGATGATATGATCCGTGCATAGCTCACAATTCCATTACTGAGACATTTCAACCTGTGTCATTGTCAGTCCAAATAAAGTCCGTTTCTGTGTTTGCCTTGTGCAATATGCCGGTTAATCTATCCTAACTCATTGCAGAGCTCCTGATATGCGTGGTCTGGGGAGTCCACACCTTCCCCGACTTGAAGAATCACGCCAGCGATAAGGAAATGTCCGGGGGCATTAGAAATATTTTTGAACCTCAATAAATTTCTGCTCCTTCCTTGACCATTGCAAACAGTCCGGTTTGCCATCTAGCTGATTCTCGGTACTTCATACAGTACTGTGCTCCAGTTTCAAAGCAAAATTAGGGCTAATATGTGGTGGTGGGTGAGGGGCGGGGGTGGGGGGTGCAAGAAGAAAACAACCAAAGGTTGAACTGGCTTTCCCTACAGAGCCTCAGATTTCAAAATGACTGCCATCGAAGCTAAAATGACCCAGATTTGGGGGACAAGAGGGGAAGAGGGTCGATATTCATTCCCTTGCGGGTAGCTGTAGCTTGGTTATGGGAGTAAGCAACTAGGGAAGACGGGGTCATCTGCATGAAAAGAGAAATAACGGGGAATGGTCTTTAAGTACCACGCACCTCTCTCAGTGAATCACTGCAGTGTCAGCCCTGCACTGATTCCATGATTTGCCAAACAGGATGAGGTAAGGCAGAAGCCTAGAGCCCCCTCCTCCTCCTCCTCCTCCTCCCCCTCCTCCCCCCTCCCCCGCGCAGAAAGGCGCATCCCTCCGCGAGGTGCACCACGCAGCCCCCCGCGGCCCTGGCTGAGGGGCTGACGTCACCCTTCTGCATTGAGCTTCAAGGACCGGCGGCAGCACTAGATAGATGGAGAGTAGAGTTGGGGCGCTATCTCTATCACCAAGTGGAGGGCACCCTCCGCCAGGGCGCTGCGGATTGTGTTCATGCAGTGACAGAACGACCAGATAGGGAGTGTAGGGATGCAGGGAGGTGGGAAAGGAATCCAAAGACTCGTCTCTTGGGTCACCAAGAAACCTCAAAGATGCCCCCGGCTTATGTAAGACCCTCTCCCTTTCGTGCGCCTCCACGCGGTGACAACGCCTGCTCCCCATCGTGTGCTTGGGAGACTTTGGTCGCCCTTGCCCAGCCAGGCAGGCACAGTGCTTCTGGTGCCTCCCTCCCGCAGCCCCGTGGGGTCGGGAATAACTGCGAATCTGAGATTAAACCCCACGCTCCCGTGTCCTCTCCTAGCCGGCCACAGGTTAGCTCCAAGAGGCGCCGCGAACCGGCTGGTAGGGGAAGGGAGTGAAGGGTTTACAGCGAGGAAAACAGACGAATAAACCCGCAACTTTCCCCAGGAGCTGACCCTATCCCGGGAGATTAAAAAAGAAACTAATGCATTAACATTCTTTTTTTTGGAAGGTCGACAACCTGCAGTCACCTACACTACGCAGCCCCTTGCAGCCTGCGCGGAGCGAGGTCTAGGGTTCCAGCAGCCCCGACCCGCACCCTACCATCCTGCATCCCCGACCCAGCACCCTGCGCCTGTCTCCTTAAAGAGGGGTCCGAGATTTGATTTTTGGTTTGGGTTTTCCTCCCCACTTCTTTTCTCAGGGCATCATCATACGGACAGATGGACAGCGACTCGGTCACGGGCCCGGCGTGGGCACTTACCCAGAAGACGAAGGAGTAGATGATGAGGAGGGTTTTGAGACAGGTTATCACAGGTTTGGTCTCCATTCTCCTCGATGCCATACTACAGAGCTCCGGCGGTGGCGGCGGCGGCAGGCGGCGGGCGGGCGCGCGGGAGGGGGGAAGAGGCGGGACGGGGCGGGGCGGGCCGGGGGCGCGTGCGGCGAGAGGCCTCGTGAGCGCGCAGGCGAGGCCGTGCGCGTGCGTGAGCGCGCACCGCGCGGTGCTCCCACCGAAAAAGCGGAGCAGGGCCGGGCAGTGACTGCGCATGCGGGAAACACCGCCCGCGTCCGCAATACCGCGCAGGCTCAGACCCCCAGCGGAGGAGAAAGACGAGGCCGGGCGACGGGAGACGGGGCGCGGCAGGACAGCAGGGAGGGAATGGGAGAATTTAGAGGCCGGGTCAGAGGTCACGGGAACCTCTCCCAGTCCGCCCTGGCATTTAGATTTCTGCTTTGTACACAGTTGGGCGTTACATTTGCAGGGATGCCTGCACCTGGCTATGGGAAGTTTATGGGTGCCCCCCTGCCCGTCAGTCACGTTTCTGCATTTTGACACCCGCCAGGGCTTTCTCACATGGAAGTGGCCCTGTACTCATGTCCTTGGCAACCAGCAGGCCTTGTCTGTGCCAGGAACAGACTGTGACAGGTGGCCGGAGATACAGCTGGAGGGATGGACAGGAACCCAGGAGCTCAGACCCCAAATCCTCGCCACCACAGGTATCTGCAGGCTCCTTCATTTTTTAGATTTTTCTTACATTTTGAAATGATGAAATTGTGGACAAAGGTCTGTATGAGGCGTCATCCTTGCTGCACATACAATGTTTAACAGATAACAGAAAAATGTTTAATATGCAGGAGAATCATTTGCGGCACGCTAACAAGTACAGACCATCTCCCTCTTGAAAGGGAAAGCCGCATTGAGGTCAAAAAATGTTCACAACCAATTTGGAGTTCCTCAAAAAGTTGAACAGAGTTTGCATATGATCCAGCAACTCCATTCCTGGGTATTTACCCAAGAGAAATGAAAATATATGCCCACACAAAACCATATACATAAATGTTTATAGTGGCATTATTCACAATAGCCAAAAATTGGAAGCAACTCAAATATCCATCAGCTGATGAGTGGATGACCAAAATTCAGTGCATCCATACGATGGAAAATTATTCGGCCACATAAGAATGAAGTACTACTGATAAATGCTGAAACGTGGATGAACCTTGAAAATAAGCGAAAGAAGCCAGACACAAAAGACCACATACTGAATGATTTATGTATAGGAAATATCCAAAATAGACAAATCTGTAGAGACAGAAAAGAGATTAGTGGTTGCAGCGAGAGGGAGGCAGGAATGAGGAGTGACTCTTAATGGGTAAGGGGCTTCTTTTTAGAGTAATGAGAATGTTCTAGAATTACATAGTGGCTAAAAACCACTGAGTTGTACACTTTAAGAGGATGGTTTTTATGATATATTAATTATATCACAATAAAAATGTACATTCCACCCAGATATGGTTTGTAGAGTAACACACAGATTCAGTGGGAGATTTAGCTTGATTGCTGAGAGACTAGTCAAAAACAGCAACACTATCACAGATTAACTCAATCGTGGATGATTATGTTAAGGATACATATTTGTGAAAGAGTAAAAAACAGAGTCGATAAGGCTTGGGAAAAGCCTGCCAAGGTCAGTTGTTACAGGAGTAATTATTACCTCTATCGAGTTATATGTGGTCTCAGGTCAAAAAGGTAACTGTATAAACAGTACACAAATATGAGGAAGAGGAGAACCTGTTTAAGGAAATTGTCAACCATAACAAAAAGGTACGTGGGCATAGAAGAGTGGAATAGGTGCAGGTGAAAGAAGGGACAGGTTGAGCAAGGTGTCTGCTATAAAGGGGTCTTGGCACACTGATTCTTGACGCTGGGTGCTCATTTGCATCACCTGGTGTTTTAAAACAATTATGAATGCCTGTGCCTAATACCAGCTATTCGGAGTCATTTGGTGTGGGGTGAAAGCGCTGCTTTTTAGAAGCTCTTCAGGTGGTCTGAATATTAAGCAAGAGTTGAGGGGCATTGCCCCGTACCGCAATGAACTTAAACCCAACTTCAGAGAGGAGCTTTCTCTTTCATTCTTACAGTCTCCAGGTTGATTCCAACTGCAGCAGCAGCAGCAGGGAAAGGATACTGAAGACTTCAAACCCAGTGGGTATCCTTAGCATCAAAAGATCTTGGCCATGTATAATTATTCTGTAAAGGGGTCAGAAATCTCAATGTTCAGCCAAACAGTGACACTGCTAAGCATCATAGATAATTTGGTGAGTTAATATATGATGTTCACAGAAGACACCCATCATTTTAACTAACTCACAGTCTCACAGTTTGGAGCATTTTTGGAATATCTCTTAGGTCCAGATTCTTGGAAACTTGGACTGTTCTAGCAAAAATAAACCATTTAAATGTAAAGATAAGTATGAATATTCAGTAATATAATTAGTAGATAAATTAACATAGCTTGTAGCTAGATCCTTGCTCTCCAACTGTGGCCCATGACATATATATAGGGTGACAAGCCATCCCAGTTTGCCCAGGACTGAGGGATTTCCCTGCATTCAGGATTTTCATGGCTAAAACCAGGAAAGTCTTGGGCAGACCAGAACATATTGGTCACACTAACCCTGAGCTGGCAGCATTGACATCCACTGGAAGAGCTGTTTGAACATGCAGAACCTCAAGCCCCACTCCAAGCCCATGTTAACAAGATCCCTAGGGGAGATGCACAGTAATGTCTGTCATCTATTATGGATTGAATTGTGTCCTCCCAAAAGATATATTGAAGTCCAGGCTTCGGGCAGCTGAAGTCCTAACCCCAGTACCTCAGAATATGATCTTATTTGGAAATAGGGTTGGTGCTAATATAATTAAGACAAGGTCATACTGGAGTAGTGGGGCCCTTAATCCAAGCACGTTTAAGGGCTCATATCCTTAAAAGAAGAGACACAGGGAGTGGGCCATATGAAAACACAAAGACACACAGGGAGAAGGCCATTGTAACAACAGAAGTAGAGATCAGAGTGATGCAGTTGCAAGCGAAAGACTGCCAAGGATTGATGGTCACCTCCAGAAGCTAAGAGGAGACAAGGAAGGATTCTACCCAGAGTCTCAGAGAGAAGATGGCCCTGCTGACACTTTGATGTCAGACTCCTAGCCTCTACAGCTGTGAGATAATTCATTTCTGTTTTTTTTTTTTTTTTTTTTTTTTAAGCCACCCAGATTCTGGTACTTTGTTACAGCAGCCATAGGAAACTATCAAATGTCTAAGATTCACTGATCTATAATGCATCAGTATATAACCACAGCTGCCATATCACCAAGCAACTCACAGTAGCATCATTTACAATAGCCAAAATATGAAAACAACCTAAATAAATGTCCAGTGACAAATAGATTAATGAAATCTATTTTGTGGCATATCTATACTATGGAATATTATTCAGCCATTAAAAGGGATGAAATACTGATGTATGATACAACTTGGATGAACCTTGAAAACATTATGCTGCATGAAAGCCAGATGCAAAAGGATGCATATGTATAATTGTATTTATATGAACTGTCCATAATAGGCAAATCCATAGGCAGATTAGTGGTTGCCAAGGGCTAACCCTAATGGAGAATCACTGCTTAATGGATATGGGATTTATTCTTGTGGTGACGAATAAGTCCTGGAGCTAGATAGTGGTGATGGTTGTGCAACAGTGTGAATGTACTTAATGTTGCTGAATTGTACACCTTAAAATAGGTAAAGTGGTAAATTGTATGTTATGTGTATTTTATAACACACAGAAATAATATGTAACCACAGCAAGTCCAAGTATCCTCTGGCCTGAAGGAATGATGTGGGCTGGGGAACTGAAGGAAGGTCAGCAAGGCTCAATAGCAGGAGGTAAAGACAATATATAGAAGGCTGGAGAGAGGACAGTCCATCCAGGTCTTTTTAGGTGACATTAACAATTTTAATCTTTTGCCTGAGAGTAAGAGAAGTGTTTGCTTTTTATTGGCGTCAAATTCAGCAAGTAGTTCAAGGAAAACTGGACTGCTACCAAAGTATATATCTGGTCCCTGCTCCTACTGTCACCCCCTCTATCTGTTGTTCACACAACAACCACAGTGATCTTGTTCAAACACAAACCATTTCATATCACTCTTTGGCTTAAAATTATCTAGTGGCTTCTCATCATTGCACTTGGAATCAAATGTTAACTCTTTGCCCTAACTTAGAAAGCATATATGAGGCCAGGTGTGGTGGCTCACACCTGTAATCCCAGCATTTTGGGAGGCCGAGGCGGGTGGATTTCTTGAGCTCAAGAGTTCGAGATGAGCCTGGCCAACATGGCAAAACCCTGTCTCTACTAAAAATACAAAAATTAGCTGGATGTAGGGGCACGTGCCTATAATCCTAGCTACTTGGGAGGCCAAGGCAGGAGAATTTCTTGAACCCAGGAGGCAGAGGTTGCAGTGAGCCAAGATCACACCATTGCACTCCAGCTTGGACAACAGAGTGACACTCTGTCTCAAACAAAACAACAACAAAAGCATATATAAGCTGGCTCTGACTCTCTCTGCCACTACTCCCCCTTTGGACCTGTGCTTCAGCTGCTCTGGCCTTCTTTCTATCTTCAAACAAGTAGGCTTCATTCCACCTCAGAGCCTTCACATGGCTGATCCTCTCTTTGGAATGCTTTGCCCCCCAAACTTTGAATGATTGGTCCCCTCCTTTCTGTCATTCAGATCTCAGTATAAATGTCACCTCCTCAGAGAGGCCATTTCAAACAAAAAATAGCCACCCGGTCACTATACGTTCTTATTCTCTGCATAGCACTTATCTAACATTTTATTTATGAAAATGTGCTTGGGTGTTTTGTTTTGTTTTGTTTTCCTGTGTCTCCTACTAAAATGTAAGTTCTACAGGGAAAGGTATTTTTTTCTGTTTTGTTCACTGTTGTCTCCTCAGCACCTAGATACAGTAGAACTCAAAAACTTGTGAACTAATGAATGGTACACAGTAGTCCCTCAATAGACGATTGTTGACTGGTTGAATAGGGATATGATATTAGAAATGGACCTTGAAGTATGAATAAGATGATGATGTTCTTTGAGGATTGGAGAAGGAGATCATTGCAGGTTAGGAACAGTGTGAAAAAAGGCAGTTTGAACAAAAGCAGAAAGCTCGCTAAGGAAAATGGCAATGCACGCTAGAACACTGCTATGGTTTGAATGCCCCCACCAAAAATCATGCTGAAATGTATTCCCCGATGTAGCAGAATTGAGAAATGTGGCCTCTAAGAGGTGACTGGGTCATGAGGGCTCTGCAGTCATGAATGGATTAATCCATTTATAGATTAATGAATTAATGGGTTAATGGATTAATGAGTTATAATGAGGGGGAGCTGGTGGCTTTATAAGGAGAGGAAGAGAGATCTAAGCTAGCACATTAGCATGCTCAGCCCCTTCCCGATGTGATGTCCTGCACTGCCTCAGGACTCTGCAGAGTCCCCAACAGCAAGAAGGCCCTTATTAGATACAGCCCTGCAACCTTAGACTTCTCAGCCTCCGTAACTGTAAGAAATAAATTCCTTTTCTTTATAAATTACTTAGTGTCAGGTATTCTGTTATCAGCAAAATAAAACAAACTAATACAAGGACCTAGAGGAGGAAAAAATATAGAAATATAGGTTGGGCTATGGTGGTAGAAGGCCTTGCTCAAGCCACATTAGACTCACCAGTGTAGGCAGTAGGGAGCAGTGGGAAGTCTCTCAATGGGGGAGCTATGTGATCTGACCTGTGTTTTAGGAAAGTAACTCGGGAAGGAGTATGAAGGATGAGAGGTTGCCGAGAAACAGACGAGAAACAGGAAAAGAGTTAGGAGGTAATTGCACTTGCCTAATTGGGAGTTGAGGGAGGGCTCCACCTAGGGATGTGGCAGTGGCTCTGGAGAGGAGCGACTGACCTGATCACTTCGTCTCAGCTCTGGCTATATGAAAATCCACTGGGGAGATTTTAGGTATGTGAATGCCTGAGCTCTATCCTTCAGGAATTCTTTTTGAATCAGTCTGTGGCGGGACCCCAATAATCAGTATTTTTTAAAAGCTTCCCAGATGTTCCAGCTTGGATTAAAACCTCTGGGACGGATAAACCATTTGGAAATAGAATAGACAGCCCTCAGGACTGAATAGATCTGGGTGATGAAAGAAAATATGACTGACTTTTTATTCTGAGTAAACTTGTAAGACAGCTTTTAAAACACACAACTCTGATAATATATGGTACATCCAAACAGTGGACTAATATACAATTATTAGAAAGTATGTATATGAAGAGCATTTTTAGTCACAAAGGAAAAGTTTTGTCATTAAGAAAAGGGCAAACAACAAAAAAAGGTATATGCAATATGACCTTAACTATAGAAACTATATAGAAAAGAATTTGGATGAAAATGTGTATAAAATTTTCACAGTGGTGCCTCTGGGAAGGAGGTTATAGGTGATTTTATTTTCTGTATTTTATATTTCTTCTATTTCTGAATATTTCTAAATGATCATATATTACATTTGTAATCAGAAAAGAATATAAAGGAAGCCTTCTACCCCAAAGATTAAAATATTAAAGTTTTAGGATCTAAGGTGGGAAAACCCTGAAGTATCTTGAAAACTTGCCGATATGAAATTCGAACATACCCATGTTCATCTGTTTCTATATTTATGAATATATCTGAGTATTTCTAGGATCCCTACCTGAGCAGCCCAAATGACATTTTACCCTGGGATTCAGAAACATCTACTGGACAGAGACTAGACCTGTCAAGGGTATGTTTGCAAGTCACTTGACTGAAGAGGGGAAAGAACTGAGCTTTGAAAACTTGGTTCAAGGAGCCGTGGTTAGTGTCAGAGGGTTAGAACTATTCTGAGGATAGCCCAGTATTGGCATAAAATGAATGATGCGAGCCCTTACCTTTCCTCCATAGAAATTTACCCTGAGCCTTGGGGGTTAATGAGAGGATTTTAACAAAGCTAGATTAGGCCGGGCGCGGTGGCTCAAGCCTGTAATCCCAGCACTTTGGGAGGCTGAGACGGGCGGATCACGAGGTCAGGAGATCGAGACCATCCTGGCGAACACGGTGAAACCCCGTCTCTACTAAAAATACAAAAAAACTAGCCGGGCGAGGCGGCGGGCGCCTGTAGTCCCAGCTACTCGGGAGGCTGAGGCAGGAGAATGGCGTAAACCGGGAGGCGGAGCTTGCAGTGAGCTGAGATCCGGCCACTGCACTCCAGTCCGGGCGACAGAGCGAGACTCCGCCTCAAAAAAAAAAAAAAAACAAAAAAAACAAAAAAAAAAAAAAACAAAGCTAGATTAGAAAAAAATTTCATAAAGATATTGGGAGCACAAAGTTTTGTAGCCAATATAACTTGCTGAACAAAAAATATCAGGGACAAAGGGTACTGTTCTCATTTCAACAGAATGACAGTTGAATGGATCAGAACATGAGGTAGAAACATAAGAGACTCAGACAACTTCCCCAAAACGAACAAATTAAAAAGCCAATGCCACTTAGTAACAGGACTACATTCGTGAGACTTACAATGGTAGCACTCAAGTGATAGCCAGGGAGACTGGGTTTGTAAATATAAGTGCCACCTCCCTTCACATTGGGTACTTCCTGAACATGGGACGAATTTGAGAGGGGTTAGAGTTCTTTAATTTTGTTTTTGTTCCTTGACCCAGTAATTCCTCCTCTATGAATTGCCCTAGAAAGATAAATACATGTATAAAATATATCTGCAAGAATACTAATTGCAAAATTCATTATTGGAATAGTGAAAATGGAAAATATCTAAATATTCATCAATAATGTTTTGCCATATATTCGTTCATTCTACAATTTTTTTAAGTACCTACTATTTGCTAGGCACTTTTCTTAGCACTGGGGATATAGCTGTGAGCCAAAAAAACAAGGTCCTTGTCCTAAAGGAGCTTGTACTCTATATGGGAAGACAAAGGATAAAATGAATTTCAGTATATCCATACTATGGAATTCTATGATGCAGTTTTAAAATAGTAGATACATTTAACTGTATTAAAACCCAAGATCTATAAGACAAAACACATTATACATAATTTCTAACTTCCAGGTTAGAGAAGAGAATTATAATATCCTACTTCAGTGATTATAATCACAAAATATATTAGAGTTTTTATGGGAAAAAAATCATGATAAACATACATGACCACCTCTGTATGGTATCAAGAAGAAATTCTACCTCTGCAGATGCTCACTTGATTTTTTACAACAATTATTTTTATAACAAAAATTAAAACATTTTTAAAATGTTGTGTATAAAGGCTAAACCCTAAAAACACATTTTGAAAAATTATTATCAGGACCTTATAGTTATTCGGTGACTACTGGTATATAGGGCAATGCAAGTAAAATTTTTGTGTATTTCAAGGTACAAAAATTATAACTTAAGAATAAGCTACAGATCTCAACCAAATGGGACTATAATGCGAAGTAAACAATTTTTGAGGTCAACTATATAATTGTTGCTCCACATGCACAGAACTCCAGTGTTCTTCCTTTTATAATGAACACAAATCTGCTCTTGGATGTCTAGAACAGAGTTACTTAGAGCTGCTCTGTTTTATGTATTACCTTTTTCTTGCTTAGCTGAAGGAGAACATATCCCTTCTTAAATACCTCTCCTAGAAATTAAATATCATTGTCCACTGGATTCAGAAACTATCCCACTGATGGCTTTGCTTTCCACACTTACGTTGTGTCTCAAAACAATCTAAATATCCAGCAATAGGAGATCAGTTTAAAACATTATATTGTTGTGCAGTAATTTTTCACTTGGCTCCCAGTTATACTTTCAGTGTTCTCTCTGTATCACAGGGAGCTAGAAACCCACAAACTACATTTTTCAGATTCCTTTCCCAATTAGCCTCCTGTTAGGTTTGCCAGTGGGAAGCACTGGTGGAGAGACTATGAGGTGAGGGGAAAAAGAAGCCTCTTTTTTTTTTGTCTCCGGAAGTCCCTCCAGCAGTAGTAGCAGCAGCAACAGTGACCATAGGCAGCCATTTCTTTCCAAAACATCTGTGACCATTTTAACAGCATTAGTAAAGCTATAGCATCCTGTATTCCTACTCAGTGGGAGCAGCACCCCCAAAAGCAGCAGTGTTAGCATCACTCACATATCAGCACTAAGTGACAGGTTGTGGGTCCCAGCCCAGAAGTAGTAAAGCTTTCTGGTCTCTAGGTAACACACACTGTAATGAATTGTAAAACTAGCCAAAATTCTTTCTCTCGGTTTCCATGACCTTTTTCAATGTGACTTTGCAGCTCTTCCCATAAAAAGTAAAATTTATTTCTTCTCTCTCTGAATCTGGGCTGGCCTTATTCCTTACTTTGAACAATAGAAGACAGTGAAAATGACGTTGTGGTAGTGCTAAGCTTAGGCCTCAAGGGGACTCACCATCTTCTCCTCACTCTTTTGGAACCCTATGATTGCCATGGGAATAATCCCAGATTAACCTGCTAGAGAGAATGAGAAACCATGTGCATCAGAGTCTAACCAGCCCTCATCTCCACTGATAACTCAGATATGTAAGGGAGTTCAGCCACGATCTGCAAAGTCAACCCAAAACCAGCAGGAAGGAGTTCAACTGAGACCAGAGAACTACCCAGATGAGCCCAGCCTAAATTGCTGACCACAGAATTGTTTTAAAAATAAAACCAGTAAGTTTAAGGTGGTTTGTCACACAGCAATAGCTAACTGATACACACCTTTGTCCTTTGTGTTTTTTCAGTACTTTTTGTACCTTATAACAAATTACTTTTTTTTTTTTTTTGTGAGCAACAAGGCTGTTAATTTCACCTGGGTGCAGGTGGGCTGAGTACGAAAAGAGAGTCAGTGAAGGGAGATAAGGGTGGGGCTGTTTTACAGGATTTGGGTGGGTAGTAGAAAATTACAGTCAAAGGGGGTTTTTCTCTTGCAGGCAGGGGTGGGGGTCACAAGGTGCTCAGCGGGGGAGCTTCTGAGCCAGGAGAAGGAATTTCACAAGGTAATGTCATCAGTTAAGGCAGGAACAGGCCATTTTCACTTCTTTTGTGATTCTTCAGTTTTTTCATGCCATCTGGATGTATATGTGCAGGTCACAGGGGATATGATCACTTAGCTTGGGCTCAGATGCCTGACATTCCTGTCTTATATGAATAAGAAAAATAACAAAATAGTGTTGAAGTGTTGAGGCAGCGAAAATTTTGGTGGGGTGGTATGGAGAGATAATGGGCAATGTTTCTCAGGGCTGCTTCAAGTGGGATTAGGGGCGGTGTGGGAACCTAGAGTGGGAGAGATTAAGCTGAAAGAAGATTTTGTGGTAAGGGATGATATTGTGGGGTTGTTAAAAAGGGCATTTGTCATATAGAATGATTGGTGATGGCCTGGATGTGGTTTTGTATGAATTGAGAAACTAAACGGAAAACATTGAGTCCTTTTCTGCATTAAATATATAGAGTAGTTTCTGCTTGGCTGAGTAGATAACTAACTTACAAGTACTACATTCATAGAATGGAACTCTATACAGCTATGAAATTAATATTGAAGCAGAATATTTTGACACAAGGAAATTCCCACAGTATTTTTAAAGTAAAAAATAATAAAATTACAATGAAAGCACCAATGACATTCTTCACAGAGATAGAAAAACAATCCTAAAATTTATATAGAATCACAAAAAACTCAGAATAGCCAAAGTTATCTTGAGCAAAAAGAATAAAACTGGAGGAATCACATTACCTGACTTCAAATTATTCAAAACAGCATGGTACTGGCATAAAAACAGACACATATACCAATGCAACCAAATAGAGAACCCAGAGGCAAATCCATACAACTACAGTGAACTAATTTTCAACAAAGTTCCCTAAAACATACATTGGGGAAAGGACAGTCTCTTCAATAATTGGTGCTGGGAAAACTGGATATCCATATGCAGAAGAATGAAACTAGACCCCTATCTCACACCATATACAAAAATCAAAATGAATTAAAGAGTCACATCTGAGACCTCGAAATGTGAAACTACTAAAAGAAGACATTGGAAAACTCTCTAAGACACTGGATTGGGCAAAGATTTCTTAATACCTCACAAGCACAGGCCACCAAAGCAAAAATGGAGAAATAAGATCACATCAAGTTTAAAAGTTTCTGCACAACAAAGGATACAATCAACAAAGTGAAGAGACAATCCACAGAATGAGAGAAAATATTTCGAAACTACCCATCTGACAAGGAATTAATAGCCAGAATATATAAGGAACTCTAACAACTATAGGAAAAAAATATAATGATCTGATCAAAAATGGGTGAAAGACATGAATAGATATTTCTCAAAAGAAGATATACAAATGGCAACAGGTATATGAAAAAGTAGTCAACAGCACTGATCATCAGAGAAATGCAAATCAAAACTACAATGAGGTATCATTTCACCCAAGTTAAAATGGCTTTTTGTCCAAAAGAAGGCAATAACAAATGCTGGCAAGAATATGGAGGAAAGGGAACCCTTGTACACTGTTGGTGGGAATGTAAATTAATACAGCCACTGTGGAAAACAGTTTGGAGGTTCCTCAAGAAACTAAAAATAGAGCTACTATATGATCTAGCAATTGCACTGCTGGGTATATACCCGAAAGAAAGGAAATCAGTATACTGAAGAGATATCTGCACTCCCATGTTTATTGCAGCACTATTCACAATAGCCAAGATTTGGAAACAACCTAAGTGTCCATCAACAGACGAATGAATAAAGAAAATGTGGCACATATACACAATGGAGTACTATTCAGCCATAGAAAAGAATAAGATACTGGCATTTGCCACAACGTGGATGGAACTGGAGGTCATTATGTTAAGTGAAATAAGCCAGACACAAAAAGAAAAACTTTGCATTTATTTGTGGGAGTTAAAGTTAAAACAATTGAACTCACAAAGATAGAGAGTAGAATGATGGTTACCAGAGGCTGGGAAATGTAGTTGTGAGGAGGGAGTGGGGATGGTTAATAAAAATTTAAAAAGTAAAAAGTAAAATTACAAAATGAACTTATAGTGTGATGCCAAGTTGGAGATACACACACACATACACACACAATTTGGAGATGTGTATCTATATATACATATAAATAATTACTATTTTGTGAGCCAATATCTCATCACTTTGTGCTTTTTCTTTACATTTTCTACATTTATTAAATGTTCTGTAAAAGCATGACTTCTTTTATAATTAGAAAAAGTTTTATTTTGAATTGTTAAATTTTAAGTCATTGAGATTGATATTTGGTTTGAGAAACATGACATCCTCTGTAAATCCCTTTTTAGCAATATATTAGAAATGATTTTTTTTTTCCAGAAAATAGGTAACATGAGAAAACTGTCTTACCCCTGTTAGCGGTATTCCAAGCAAGGTTGCAACCAGCCTTGTTCCTTATAATCCATATCATCCAATAGCATCTAAAGTGGGATTTAAATCTTTTTTTTCTTTCTGCCCTCTTTCTAAAGCTTCCATGTCACCTTACAACACAGCAGCTGCTGAAACATCCTCCTGACACATTTCCCCTATGTGTGTCCAGCTCTAGATAATTCATTCTAGAGGTATATGAATTTTTGATTACTGAGAATCTTATTAAAAGGATGTTGTGCTTTTACACTGACTTTAATACCTGTGATAATACTTTATTCCTGTGAAAAGAAAGATATAATGATAGAGACTTGTCTCAGAGGAATTTAACCAAAAAGATGATAGTTCCAGGTGTCCAGGTTCTACAAATAATTTTTACCACTTTTAGTCAATTATACCATCTTTATTGATCCCATTTTTGAAATCCAAAGGTTAATTAATGTTCACTGAATTTAGTAGGAATACTTTCTACATGATGGTGACTAGTGTATTTTTACTTAGGTTTGTTTGTTAGAGAATTATCTTTGAGTGCACTTTAATGAACCCAATACATAAAAATGAATATGTTGAAATTCCTTCTATCCTATTTGGTTACAGTGAAGTATACTTTAGCTGTTAAACCATGCAGACATTATGTAACCTAGGCCAGGGCCCCTTCTCACTGAAATGCATGAGTGGCTGCATTTAAAGTGAAGACTGGGTCGGTGTGGCTGAAGCAGAGCAGAACATTGAACTTATTATCAATGCATTGAACTGCTGAATTCAGCCCTAAACTTCCTTTTGTGAGAATTATCCCCATTAGTGAATTTCTAATAATTGAGTATGTCATCATCATAACTGAAAAGACATTGATTAGCC
The DNA here is from genome assembly GCF_009764315.1 of Trachypithecus francoisi. Taxonomy (NCBI): domain Eukaryota; kingdom Metazoa; phylum Chordata; class Mammalia; order Primates; family Cercopithecidae; genus Trachypithecus; species Trachypithecus francoisi. The sequence goes on from NW_022681471.1 coordinate 99,699,868, forward strand.
ATTGGCATCAGGATTTAAACCCAAACAGTCTGATACAGGAACCTGCACTCTTGACAGTAGGGAGAATTATCCCCATCAGTGAATTTCTAATAATTGGGTACATCATCATCATAACTGAAAACATTTATTGATCAACCATTGGAATCAGAATTTGAACCCAAACAGTATAATATAGAAGCCTGCACTCTTGACAATAGGTTTTGGAGTCAGAATGCCTGGATTCCCTCCTGGCCTCTGGCATTTACAAGTTTTCACATCTGTAAAATGAGGATGGTAATAGTACCTACCTTATTGTCTTTACGTAAGACAGTCTATGTGAAGTGCTTAGAACAATTCTGGATAGTGAATGCTTATTAAATGTTAGTTATCATTATAACAACTGTGTCACCTCCTAATTACAGCAGTTTAGATCTATAAGGGGCCTTAAAGATGATTACGTTCACTGTTTTCAACTGAATGTCACATCTGTTAGGTATTATGAAATCAATTTGAGGGATCTCTTTCAGCATTTAATAAAACAAGAATAAAACCATTAGAGTATATCACATATAATAATGCTGTTTCATGAAATGTTTGCTTTGGGGGGGAATAGCAAATATGATGGATGCTCTGCTTATGTCACTCAGGTCTCTTCTACTGGTTCTGCCCATTCCCCAGCGTCTTTGTGCAACTCTCCTACACGATATCCCCTCAAGCTCTTCAGAGAACTACCCTTCAGCTATTGGAGCCACATTAACCCAGTGTATGATATTGTTTATCTATTGCTGCACAACAATTTTTTCAAAAACCTAGTGACTTAAAACACCAAACATTTATTATCTCACATGGTTTCTGAGGGTCAGAAAACTGAGAGTAACATAGCTGGGTGGTTCTGGCTCAGGGTCTGTCATGAGATTTCACTCAAGCTGTCAGCTGGGGCTATAATCATCTCAAGGCTTGATTTAGGTTGGAAAATCTGCCTTCAAACTCAAGTCATTGTTGCAGGCCTTGGTTCCTTGCTGGCTGTTGGCTAGAAGCCTCAGTTCCTTGTCATGAGAGTCCATGTCATGGGCCTGTTCATTGGACTCCTCAGAAAATGAAGAGTCATATAATCCCTTCTTCAGGATATAAATTGACTTGATCATGATACCTTTAAAAAATTAAGCTCTTGAATGAAGCTATGTCAGAGATAAAGGTGAAAGACTCTGAATAGGAATGACTAAGTGGAGAAATACTGGTGGTTGGGGGGCAGGGGTGGAGAACCCCAGTATAAACCACCAAACAGATAAAGATTCATAGTTGTGAATGTTGACAAAAGAAAAATATTCATTTTGATGATCATAAAAGGTTTCCAAGTCTCCTCAAGTACTTACAGACACTGCATTATCTGTAATGTATAGATTATATATATATAAATCTGTATAATTTATTTAGTTATGAGAGGAATACTTGACATAATAAGCCATCCACTATCCTTTATGACTATCTAGAGGTGGGTGATGCCAAGAGAAATAAAAAGCATGTCCATCAGATTGAGTAAACCTTGCTCTAGCATCAAGGATGATCTAGGTAAAAAATGAGGATGAACATGATTGCCAGGTGTTTGGGCCACATTCTGCTCTAATTATGAATCTCCTAGGATTATTTTTCCTGCAAGTCCTGAAAATGGTAAAAGGGGCTAACACAGTCATGAATCATTAGGCCCATGAGCACTGGAGAAATCACGTATCCATTCATTGTCTACATGGAGGGGAAAACTTGAAACAATGCAGGCCCTTTGCTCAGCCTGTGGGAGTAACTGTGGAAAGGCTCTGGAATAGAAGAGCAGAACAGGATTTAATCCTCGTGGGCAGAATTCCAATTCCACCCTTCCATTGGGGCCAATGGGAAAATTCAAGCACCCTTGCCCCACTGTTGCATGAAAGGGAAAGTGCATCTCACTTCCAACGCAGTACTCTCTCAATGTGTTATCAGGCAGGGTCAGCATCAGCCATATTCACTTCCTTTCGGATTTGTCTCTGAGAGTGTCAGACATTAGTCTCCCAAGCTTCAGAGGCATGTGAAGCTGACTAGCCATCTTGAAGCCAATGATGTAACTTCAACATAGACGATATCCTAAGGATTGAAAAGTATAGCTTTTGCTCCATCCTTTTTGCAAGTTCAGTGCCTCACTCTGGCATGTGAATGTATTTGGAATTTACTGGTTTTCCTCCACCTTTGGGAACTCAGCCAAAACTGAAAACAAAAAGTTTTACTATTTTATCCTTTTATGCAAGTTCTCTTCCCTAGCAGAATGTGAATTGAGCTTATCAGTAGCAACTCTTATAAAATTTTCCTGGACATCTCACTACTGAAGTTATTGGCTCTCTTTTTAGTAAATCACAAATGAGCAGTTATTCTTGTCGCTATATTCTTTGCCACACCTAGCACAAGGCCTCATTCAACAGATGCTCAGTACGTGTTTGCCTGAATTGGGCCACCTGCTTTATTTTACATTGATAAAGTCAGTCAGATGTAGATAAAATGTTAAAATGAATTACATTTGAGGTGTAGAATTAAAATTTGGAACTACTACCTTCCTTTTGAAATAAGAAATGCTTATCTTAAATAACCTCCTGGTTGGGTGCAGTGGCTCACGCCTGCAATACCAGCAATTTGGGAGGCCGAAGTGGGTGGATCACCTGAGGATGGGAGTTCGACACCAGCCTGGCCAACATAGAGAAACCCCGTCTCTACTAAAAATACGAAATTAGCAGGGCGTGGTGGCACATGCATGTCATCCCAGCTACTTGGGAGGCTGAGGCAGGAGAATCACTTGAACCCGGGAGGCGGAGGTTGCAGTGAGCCGAGATCATGCCATTGCACTCCAGCCTGGGCAACAAAAGTGAAACTCCATCTCAAACAAACAAACAAAACCTCAGTTTATCAGTTTCAAAAATATGCTCTTATGTTTTGATTATTAATTCCTAGATAATCAAGGCAAAATAATTTTCAACAAGTAATTAAATTATCTTTAGTTATTGGACAACTGCAATTGCCCTTTTAACTTTAAACCTTAGAAACAAAGCTTCTCATTGATTTCATTTTTTTCAAATTTGGTGTGTTCTATGAACAAAATCAAATAATTTGTGATAATTATACTTTTTGTTTAAACTTTAAGTTCTAGGGTACATGTGCACAACGTACAGGTTTGTTACATATGTATACATGTGCCGTGTTGGTTTGCTGCACCTATTAACTCGTCATTTACATTAGGTATTTCTCCTAATGCTATCCCTCCCCCATCCCCCCACCCCACAACAAGCCCCAGTGTGTGATATTCCCCATCCTGTGTCCAAGTGTTCTCATTGTTCAATTCCTACCTATGAGTGAGAACATGCAGTGTTTGGTTTTCTGTCCTTGTGATAGTTTGCTCAGAATGATGGTTTCCAGCTTCATCCATGTCACTACAAGGGACATGAACTCATCCTTTTTTATGGCTGCATGGTATTCCAGGTGTATATGTGCCACATTTTTTAAATCCAGTCTATCATTGTGGACATTTGGATTGGTTCCAAGTCTTTGCTATTGTGAATAGTGCCACAATAAACATACGTATGCATGTGTCTTTATGGTCGCATCATTTATAATCCTTTGGGTATATATCCAGTAATGGGATGGCTGGGTCAAATGGTATTTCTAGTTCTAGATCCTTGAGGAATTGCCACACTGTCTTCCACAATGGTTGAACTAGTTTGCACTCCCACCAACAGTATAAAAGCGTTCCAATTTCTCCACATCCTCTCCAGCATCTATTGTTTCCTGACTTTTTAATGATTGCCATTCTAACTGATGTGAGATGGTATCTCATTGTAGTTTGATTTCCATTTCTCTGACGACCAGTGATGATGAGCATTTTTTCATATTGTCTGTTGGCTACATAAATGTCTTCTTTTGAAAAGTGTCTGTTCATATCCCTTGCCCACTTTTGATGGAGTTGTTTGATTTTTTTCTTGTAAATTGTTTTAAGTTCTTATAGATTCTGGATATTAGCCCTTTGTCAGATGGGTAGATTGTAAAACTTTTCTCCCATTCTGTAGGTTGCCTGTTCACTCTGATGGTAGTTTCTTTTGATGGGCAGAAGCTCTTTAGTTTAATTAGATCCCATTTGTCTATTTTAGCTTTTGTTGCCATTGTTTTCAGTGTTTTAGTCATGAAGTCCTTGCCCATGTCTATGTCCTGAATGGTATTGCCCAGGTTTTCTTCTAGGGTTTGTATGGTTTTAGGTCTAACATTTAAGTCTTTAATCCATCTTGAATTAATTTTTGTATAAGGTGTAAGGAAGGGATCCGGTTTCAGCTTTCTACATATGGCTGGCCAGTTTTCCCAGCACCATTTATTAAATAGGGAATCCTTTCCCCATTTCTTGTTTTTGTCAGGTTTGCCAAAGATCAGATGATTGTAGATGTGTAGTGTTATTTCTGAGGCCTCTGTTCTGTTCCATTTGTCCATATATCTGTTTTGGTACCAGTACCGTGCTGTTTTGGTTACTGTAGCCTTGTAGTATAGTCTGAAGTCAGGTAGCGTGATGCCTCCAGGTTTGTTATTTTTGCTTAGGATTGTCTTGGCTATACGGGCTCTTTTTTGGTTCCATATGAAATTTAAAGTAGTTTTTCCAATGCTGTGAGGAAAGTCATTGGTAGCTTGATGGGGATGGCATTGAATCTATAAATAACCTTGAGCACTATGGCCATTTTCACGATATTGATTCTTCCTATCCATGAGCATGGAATGTTCTTCCATTTGTCTGTGTCCTCTTTTATTTCGTTGAGCAGTGGTTTGTAGTTCTCCTTGAAGAGGTCCTTCACATCCCTTGTAAGTTGGATTCCTAGGTATTTATTCTCTTTGTAGCAATTGCAAATGAGAGTTCACTCATGATTTGGCTGTCTGTTTATCTGTTATTGGTGTATAAGAATGCTTGTGATTTTTGCACATTAATTTTGTATCCTGAGACTTTGCTGAAGTTGCTTATCAGCTTAAGGAGATTTGGGGCTAAGACGATGGGGTTTTCTAAATATACAATCATGTGATCTGCAAACAGGACAATTTAACTTCCTCTTTTCCTGATTGAATACCCTTTATTTCTTTCTCTTGCCTGATTGCCCTGGCCAGAACTTTCAACACTATGTTGAATAGGAGTGGTGAAAGAGGGCATCCCTGTCTTGTGCCAGTTTTCAAAGGGAATGCTTCCAGTTTTTACCCATCCAGTATTATGATACTTGCTGTGGGTTTGTCATAAATAGCTCTTATTATTTTGAGATACGTTCCATCAATACCTAGTTTGTTGAGAGTTTTTAGCATGAAGGGCTGTTGAATTTTGTCGAAGGCCTTTTCTGCATCTATTGAGATAACCATGTGGTTTTTGTCTTTGGTTCTGTTTATGTGATGGATTACATTTATTGATTTGCGTCTGTTGAACCAGCCTTGCATCCCAGGGATGAAGCCTACTTGATCTTAGTGGATGAGCTTTTTGACGTGCTGCTGGATTCGGTTTGCCAGTATTTTATTGAGGATTTTCGCATTAATGTTCATCAGGGATATTGGTCTAAAATTCTCTTTTTTTGTTGTGTCTCTGCCAGGCTTTGGTATCAGGATGATATTGGCCTTATAAAATGAGTTAGGGAGGATTCTTTCTTTTTCTATTGATTGGAATAGTTTCAGAAGGAATGGTACCAGCTCCTCTCTGTACCTCTGGTAGAATTCGGCTGTGAATCCATCTGGTGCTGGACTTTTTTTTGGTTGGTAGGCTATTAATTATTGCCTCAATTTCAGAGCCTGTTATTGGTCTGTGCAGAGATTCAACTTCTTCCTGGTTTAGTCTTGGGAGGGTGTATGTGTCCAGGAATTTATCCATTTCTTCTAGACTTTCTAGTTTATTTGCACAGAGGTGTTTATAGTATTCTCTGATGGTAGTTCGTATTTCTGTGGGATCGGTGGTGATATCCCCTTTATCATTTTTTATTGCATCTATTTGATTCCTCTCTCTTTTCTTCTTTATTAGTCTTGCTAGCGGTCTGTCAATTTTGTTGATCTTTTCAAAAACCAGCTCCTAGATTCATTGATTTTTTGGAGGGTTTTTTGTGTCTCTATCTCCTTCAGTTCTGCTCTGATCTTAGTTATTTCTTGCCTTCTGCTAGCTTTTGAATGTGTTTGCACTTGCTTCTCTAGTTCTTTTAATTGTGATGTTAGGGTATTGATTTTAGATCTTTCCTGCTTTCTCTTGCGGGCATTTAGTGCTATAAATTTCCCTCTACACACTGTTTTAAATGTGTCCCAGAGATTCTGGTATGTTGTGTCTTTGTTCTCATTGGTTTCAAAGAACATCTTTATTTCTGCCTTCATTTCGTTATGTACCCAGTAGTCATTCAGGAGCAGGTTGTTCAGTTTCCACATAGTTGTGCGGTTTTGAGTGAGTTTCTTAGTCCTGAGTTCTAATTTGATTGCACTGTGGTCTGAGAGACAGTTTGTTGTGATTTCTGTTCTTTTGCATTTGCTGAGGAGTGCTTTACTTCCAACTATGCGGTCAATTTTGGAATAAGTGACTAGCGCCCACAGGCCTCATCCTCCTCCATGATGCCCTTGCTGCTGACAGAGGGCACGCGGTGTTGGCGCCCAAGTGGATACCTAAGTCACAAGTGTGCGTCTGCTGCCACTCAGTCACCTTGATAGGCTGCTCCATCAGGTTCATCACCTCCATCGTGGCTACTGGGGGCACAAAGGAGGAAGTCAGGAAGATAATTATACTATTGAAAGCATAAAATTTAAATTATAGATGGGGGAACATTTACAGACTGCAAGAAAATATTTGCAAATTATGTATTTGATAAAAGTCTTGGCCAGGCATGGTGGCTCATGCCTGTAATCCCAGCATTTTGGGAGGCTCAGGCAGGTGAGTCACCTGAAGTCAGGAGTGCGAGACCAACCTGGCCAATATGGTGAAACCCTGTCTCTACTAAAAATGAAAAAATTAGCTGGGCATGTTAGCAGGTGCCTGTGATCCCAGCTACTTGGGAAGCAGATGCAGGAGAATTGCTTGAACCTGGGAGGTAGAGGTTGCAGTGAGCTGAGATCACGCCATTATACTCCAGCCTGGACAACAGAGCGAGACTCTGTCTCAAAAAAAAAGTCTTGTATGTGGAATATATAGAGAGCTCTTACAACTCAATAATAAGACAAATAACCCAATTAAAAATGACAAAATATAGTTGAATAGATATTTCACCAAAAAAGACACACAAATGACTGACAAGTACATGAAAAGATGCTCAACATCTTTAGTCATTAGAGAAATGCAAATAAAATAACACAATGAGATGTGTATTCACATATACAAGAATGGCTACAATAAAAAAGACAGACTTTAATAAGTGTTAAGGAGGATGTGGGTAAATAGGAACCCTAATACACTGGTGGTGGGAATGTAAAATGATACAGCAACTTCGGAGAAAGCATCTATTGAAGAAAAATGAGAACAATGTTTACATGAGACTTTTATATAAACGTTCATAGCAGTATTATTTATCATAGCCAAACCCCAAAACAATCCAAATGCCCATCAACTGAAGAATGAATAAACAAATTGTGGCATACCCATACAATAGAATTTCAGTTGGCAATTAAAAGGAACAAAATACTGATGCATGCTATGTGGATGAACGTCAAAAAAGAATTGCTAAGTGAAAGAAGCCAGACACAGAAGACTGCATATTGTATGATTCCATCTATATGAAATGCCCAGAATAGGCAAATCTATAGATTCAGAAATTAAGTAGTGGTTGCCTAGGCTGGGAATAAGAATGGAGATCGAAAATTGGCATGAGAGGTCTTATTGGGGTTATGAAAATGTCCTAAAATTGGATTTGTGTGATGGTTGCAAACTGTAAATTTACTAAAAAGAATTTAATTGTACACTTTAAATGAGGCAATTTTATGGTATATAAATTAGATTTCAATAAAGCTGTTAAAAAAAACATTTAATAATTTAGGTTACAGGCATTCCTTTCTACATTTTGTACTGAATTTTTTCTTATTTCATTATCGAACTTAAATTCGAGGATATGTTTGTGTATCTTTTGTTAAATTAAGGAATACTTCTTAATTGAAGGAAATTCAGAAAATATATACAAAAAAATTATTTCCATAATTCCACTCCCTAAACTAAACACTGTTAGTATTTTGGTGTATACCTTTTGTAGGGGGCATCCGCTATAGTCCTCATATTCATGGCTGCCCATTAGCTTTTGGATAATCTTTCTATATGGCAGGTATACCATATAGAATTACATCTTTTTTTTCAGAATCATTTTGTTATAACATTGATGAGAAAAAAAAAATTATTCCTGGCTGGGGCCACGGTCTGTGTGGAGTCTGCACGTTCTCCCCATGTCTGCGTGGGTTTCCTCCCTCATCCCAAAGATGTGCATGTTAGGTTAATCTGTGTGTCTACATGGCCCCAGTATGAGTGAATGTGAGTGTGTATGTGAGTGCACTCTGTGATGGGATGGCATCCTGGCCAGCGTGGGTTCCCATTGGGTACCCTGAGCTGCCGGGATGGCCTCCAGCGACCCACAACTCTGAACTGCAATAACTGGATCTTGCTTGTTTTTATTAATCTGTCTTAAATGTATGTATAGCTCACATCTATTTTAATGTTTAATATTAGATGTGTTTTGGTCTTTATTTAGAATTTTGGTGATGTTTCTGTGACCAGAAATATGCCATAGGAACCTTGTTTATATCACTCTTGTTTACATCAATCTCATCACTCTTGTTTATATCAATTAGCCTATGGGAAAGTTGGCTTCCTTAGGCACTGTACCTAAAGTTGCAGTTTCCAAGAACCTATAGACAATGTTAATTGAGTTTAGGGGATGTGATGGTTTAGAGAACTGTCTGAAAATTCTTGATTCCTCCCATCAAATGGTGTAGTCTAATCCCCTTTTCCTTGAACCTGGGTGAACATCTGTGGTTACCTCCATGACTGGAATGTGGTGGAAATGATGCTGTGTGATTTCTGATCTTATCTTAAAAAAGACTATATCACTTCTGCATAGCTTTCTTTTGGAATACTCACTCTTGAAATTTAGCCACCATGTTGTAAAGAAGCCCAGGCCACATGTTGTCAAATGCTGACTTCCCAAATATCACCAGAACAACACACTGAAGAGACTAAGTTGAATATATTGCTTAAACTGATACTTCATGGAATCTGAGAAAGTCTCAGAGCAGGAGGACAAGGTCTGATGCTATATTGAGAGCTGGGAGTTTGGTTTATGAGAGTCTTTCAACACAGGAGCTTGATTAGAATAGGATAAGGATCTTAGGATTGGTGGATACTACAAGGTAAGTGTTTTGAGGCTAGAGGCTCAAATAATCTTACAATGTAAACTCTTCTACTGAAGAATGATACAACTTTCAGGAACTCCTGTAAAGAGCAATAATTTTACTTGCAACTTTTGTCTTTCTGGGCAATAGTCTACTGGAATACTAAAGTTATACTAACAAAGACAATGGAATAGTAAAGTCAGATTAATGTACACAGTAAGCTGTGTAGGGGTAGACAGTTTGTCTCTTTGTGGACAGGCCACATGTAGGTGTCTGGCCAAAGGCCTCAGTTAAAGTCTCAACCTGAAAGCCATCATCAGTCACCAGACATGTGAGTGACTTAGATTTCATGTGATTCTATCCCCAAGCTTACACTGAATGAAACAGATTGTCTCTTGTTCAAATTTCACATTTGTGAGCAAAATACATGTTGCTTTAAGACATTAAATTTTGGGATGGTGTGTGTGTTATGGTTAATTTTAGGTGTCAACTTGATGAGATTAAAGAATACTTGAAAACCTGGTAAAGCATTATTTCGGAGTGTGTCTGTGAGGATGTTTTCAGAAGAGTTTAGCTGTGAGTCAAAATAGACTTCGTGGAGAAGATCTATCCTCTATGTGGGCAGGTACCATCAAATCTACTGGAGGTCCAGAAAGAACAAAGCAGAGAAAGGATGAATGTGTGGATCTGCTAAAGTTGGGGCACACTATTCCTTTCCTGTACTTAGAAAACAACTTCAGGCTCCCTGGCCTTTGGACTCCAACATAGGAGTATAAACTCAAATTCACAGCCCCACTTGCAACTACTGTACAGGGATGTGACCTAGACCCCAGCAATCCAATGCATCCATGTGAGATTGTGGTTTAGAAGGCAGCAATCTTTGGTGCTTCCATTTCTCCTGGAGATGTGCCTAGCATCTACTGCTACAATGACAGCAGCTTTCTGGTGATTGCAAAGTTGAGTTCCTGCCACAGATGTGGTATAAGGATAGTGGCAATGCAGGCTTCCTCTAGCGATCAGTGGCAGTAGTTTATCAAGTCTGTTTTGAGGCATGGTTTCAGGTCTATTCCTGGAAGTTAGGCTTCAAGCTCAATTTACCAGGGCTCTGAGAAATTGTGAGAACTATTAATGAATGACTTTTCTACTTAATAACCAACCTGATTGAGAAATTGGTGCCAAAAGAGGTTGCAAGCAACAGATTCTCAGGAAAATAAGGGGAAATCTCAGATTTATTACCTCTTCTAATTGTTGTTGATATCTCTAAAAACTCAACCAGTAGTCTAAGACATGCTCAAATCAAAGAAATAGCCAATTATTATCTATGCTTATTAGGAATAATGTGCTCATTTTGGGCAAGACTCTGAAGGATCTAGTAGTAGTTGGAATAGAATAATATGAAAGGCTTAAATAATTAAAAATTTGCAGTATAGCCTAGCTGCTTCTAGCTGAACTTGGCAGCTTAAAGAAAAGAAAAGCAACCTCAAAGACTTAATGTCTTATATCAAGACAAAACCAAAAAATTGTGGAACTTCTATGATTTTATTCAAAGAATCTCTTATCACTTGCAGCCACTGGAGTGAGATAGTTGAAAACAAAACTCAAATTTTGAGTCTTGGGCTGCTGCATAAAAACATTGGTTTACCAGATATTTTACATAAAAGTTATATTTGGATTAGGAGAGAGTGGGATCCCACGAATTGAAATGGGGACATATGGCCAGACTCATATAACTCAGTACCCCAAACCCTATATAATCTTCCTTTCTCTCCTGGTTGATGAGGCTGTTCCTTCATTCTTTGAAGACCCTGTAACAACCTTGCTAAGAGTGTTACCTTGAAAAGGTGAGAAAATTCTATTTAGCCCACTACCTCTGATTATTGCAAAAACCGAAACTAAAATCAGGTCATGGCAGGCTCCAGTTGCCAAATTGCAAATTTACTAATGTATATTGGCTAGAATCATAATAGGTTCAGTGGGTGCTATACCAAGTGAAGGAAGGACAAAATACTAGATAAGGCTGAGTTCATTGTTTAAGAAGCACCAGGAGATTCAGATTCCATTGTGTTAGGTTAAGATGCTGGGAGTGGTTCCAATTGTTTGTTCAGTTGAACTCAATAAGGGGGCCAGAGTAAAGGAAGTTGAGATGCTAAGTTTCTCTGTATGATATATGTGAAGGAATCCAAAGACTTAGAAATTTTGTGGTAGATGATTATGTATTACTTATTTACTCATTCAACTCACATCGTTTGATAGGTTTAGTAGACCTCTACTTTATACTTGAAGCTTCTGTTATAATCTTCTGTAGCAGTGTGTAAGATACATAGGTAGTGAACCAAATTCTCACCCCAACACATAATTAAGCCTAAAAAATGATGAACCATAACCCATTACTCATTTCCTGACCTTTTTCAAACACAAAGAAACTCATACATTCTTTCTAAAGACAGAATGCAGGGCACTCGATTTGTGACTAGAGACAGCTAATGCTTCATGGCCTTGGAAGGTAGTGGGAAAAGTATTCCACATTGCTTTGCTTCCACTGGCCACTTGAAGTAGCAACCAGTTGTGCTATGTATTAAGTTACAGCCTCAAGTTGCATGACACTGCCATGTCCCAATTTGTGAGATCAGTACAAAATTACAAGTTCGGTCAGTGATTTTCAACTGTGAGTAATTTTGCCCACTAGAGAATATTTGGCAATGTCTATAGACATTTCTGATTGTCAAAAGTGGGAGGATGCTAACTGACACCTAGTGACTGGAGATCACAAATGCTGCTAAACATCCCACGATGCACAGGACATTTCCCCCCACAACAAAGAATTATCTAACCCAAAATACCAATAGTGCCAAGGTTGGGAAACCCTGGGTTAGGTGTATATAAAATATGTACTGGAAATAGAGGCTGAACAGCCCTGCCATCTTACATATGGAGTATGAGTCAGCAAACATTTTTTTAAAGTGCCAGATGGTAAATATTTTAGGCTTTGTGGGTCATAAGGTCTCTGTTGCAACCATAGACAATACTCATAAATGAGAGTGCCTGTGTTCCAATAAAACTTTATTTATAGAAACAGGTTATAGGTTAGATCTGGCCTGCAGGCAATAGTTTGCCAACCCTTGATATAGAGATTAACCTGAATGCTCTTACTACAGTATTTTTTTCTTTATTGTATGGTGGTAATCTACAACAATTGTATTGTTTGATGATGCATTTATTTTCAATAAACCCTTTTAGTTGCAATTAGTTTTTTATTTTATTTTATTTTATTTTATTTTTTTTTAATCTGCTGCTTTGTCTTGGCCAACAATTTATTCTTTCATGAAAGCCAGCCCATAATCCCCAATTGAATTCTGCACACACATTTTTTTAATTTGCTGGAATTTGCAAAAACACATCAGTGGCTCTGCAGCCTTTGGATTTTCATGTTTAGCAAAATAATCCCACGGCATCGCCTTCAAAGTCCTCTCTGCATCACGCTTTTTCCCGGCTCGATCCTGCCTTCTAACAAGGGAGCTGAACTGTGAGGGACACTGAGGTCGGGGTTGCTGTCGGCTGTGCTGTCCTCTGTCACCCAGGACCATACAGGACCAGGGTCACTAACTCAGTTGCCTTCAAGTCAGGTAAATACAGTAAGTGGGCGGAGTGAGCTGGGTAAACAATAAGAAGTGGTGGAGACTGGGGCAAACTGAAAATTGCATACCCTATTAAAATGGGGCAACTGGCCTCAGCAACGGATAACTGTCGCGGGTGGGAACGTGGGCTCAGTGCTTTCAGAGCTTCCCATCTTCCAAAAGCAGCAAGACATTTGGCATTTAAAAAATATGAAATCGCTTCATTTTAAAATGTTGATCCAATTCTCTTAAAACACTCTGCAGGCCAAACCAAAGATGTCTGTTGGCCCAATCTGGCTGGCAGAGCTGCCGGTTTATAATCTCTGATCAAGGGGCAGAGACATGATTGGGAAGGCAGACTCACCTCCTACCTTTCTTCCTTTTTCTTCCTTCCTTTTTCTTCCTTTCTTCCTTTCTTCCTTTCTCTCTCTCTTTCTTTGTTCATTCTTTCTTTACTTTTTGACAAGGTGTTGCTCTTTTTGCCCAGGCTGGAGCACAATGGCGCAATCATAGTTTACTGCAGCCTCAAACTCTTGAGCTGAAGCGATCCTCCTTCTTGGCCTCCCAAGTGCTGGGATTACAGTGAGTCACCTTTTTTCTTAATCTGAGAGGTCATGCATCCAGCTCAATGGCCTCATTTTACAGATGGGGAAACTGAGGCCAGTCACTCAGAGATCTCACGGATATTTCTCCTACTGCCTCTTTTTTTATTGATTGATTGATTGATTGATTGATTTTTTATTATACTTTAAGTTCTAGGGTACATGTGCATAACGTGCAAGTTTGTTACATATGTATACTTGTGCCATGTTGGTGTGCTGCACCCATCAACTCGTCAGCACCCATCAATTCATCATTTATATCATGTATAACTCCCAATGCAATCCCTCCCCCCTCCCCCCCCCATGATAGGCCCCAGTGTGTGATGTTCCCCTTCCCGAGTCCAAGTGATCTCATTGTCAGTTCCCACCTATGAGTAAGAACATGCAGTGTTTGGTTTTCTGTTCTTGTGATAGTCTGCTAAGAATGATGGTTTCCAGCTGCATCCATGTCCCTACAAAGGACGCAAACTCATCCTTTTTTATGGCTGCATAGTATTCCATGGTGTATAGTGCCACATTTTCTTAATCCAGTCTGTCACAGATGGACATTTGGGTTGATTCCAAGTCTTTGCTATTGTGAATAGTGCCACAATAAACATACCTGTGCATGTGTCTTTATAGCAGCATGATTTATAATCCTTTGGGTATATACCCAGTAGTGGATGGCTGGGTCATATGGTACATCTAGTTCTAGATCCTTGAGGAATCGCCATACTGTTTTCCATCATGGTTGAACTAGTTTACAATCCCACCAACAGTGTAAAAGTGTTCCTATTTTCCACATCCTCTCCAACACCTGTTGTTTCCTGACTTTTTAATGATTGCCATTCTAACTGGTGTGAGATGGTATCTCATTGGTTTTGATTTGCATTTCTCTGATGGCGAGTGATGATGAGCATTTTTTCATGTGTCTGTTGGCTGTGTGAATGTCTTCTTTTGAGAAATGTCTGTTCATATCCTTTGCCCACTTTTTGATGGGGTTGTTTGTTTTTTTCTTGTATATTTGTTTGAGTTCTTTGTAGATTCTGGATATTAGCCCTTTGTCAGATCGCTAGATTGCAAAAATGTTCTCCCATTCTGTAGGATGCCTGTTCACTCTGATGGTAGTTTCTTTTGCTGTGCAGAAGCTCTTTAGTTTAATTAGATCCCATTTGTCAATTTTGGCTTTTGCTGCCGTTGCTTTTGGTGTTTTAGACATGAAGTCCTTGCCCATGCCTATGTCCTGAATGGTACTAGCTAGGTTTTCTTCTAGGGTTTTTATGGTATTAGGTCTAACATTTAAGTCTCTAATCCATCTTGAATTAATCTTCGTATAAGGAGTAAGGAAAGGATCCAGTTTCAGCTTTCTACTTATGGCTAGCCAATTTCCCAGCACCATTTATTAAATAGGGAATCCTTTCCCCAATTCTTGTTCTCTCAGGTTTGTCAAAGATCAGATGGCTGTAGATGTGTGGTATTATTTCTGAGGTACTCTGTTCTGTTCCATTGGTCTATATCTGTTTTGGTACCAGTACCATGCTGTTTTGGTTACTGTAGCCTTGTAGTATAGTTTGAAGTCAGGTAGCGTGACGCCTCCAGCTTTGTCCTTTTGACTTAGGATTGTCTTGGCAATGCGGGCTCTTTTTTGGTTCCATATGAACTTTAAAGCCGTTTTTTCCAATTCTGTGAAGAACTCATTGGTAGTTTGATGGGGATGGCATTGAATCTATAAATCACCTTGGGCAGTATGGCCATTTTCATGATATTGATTCTTCCTATCCATGAGCATGGTATGTTCTTCCATTTGTTTGTGTTCTCTTTTATTTCACTGAGCGTGGTTTGTAGTTCTCCTGAAGAGGTCCTTTACATTCCTTGTAAGTTGGATTCCTAGGTATTTTATTCTCTTTGAAGCAATTGTGAATGGGAGTTCATTCATGATTTGGCTCTCTGTTTGTCTGTTACTGGTATATAAGAATGCTTGTGAGTTTTGCACATTAATTTTGTATCCTGAGACTTTGCTGAAGTTGCTTATCAGCTTAAGGAGATTTTGGGCTGAGACAATGGGGTTTTCTAAATATACAATCATGTCATCTGCAAACAGGGACAATTTGACTTTTTCTTTTCCTAACTGAATACCCTTTATTTCTTTCTCTTGCCTGATTGCCCTAGCCAAACTCCACAGTATGTTGAATAGGAGTGGTGAGAGAGGGCATCCCTGTCTTGTGCCAGTTTTCAAAGGGATTTTTCCAGTTTTTGCCCATTCAGTATGATATTAGCTGTGGGTTCGTCATAAATAGCTCTTATTATTTGAGGTACGTTCCATCAATACCGAATTTATTGAGCATTTTTAGCATGAAGGGCTGTTGAATTTCGTCAAAAGCCTTTTCTGCATCTATTGAGATAATCATGTGGTTCTTGTCTTTGTTCTGTTTATATGCTGGATTACGTTTATTGATTTGCGAATGTTGAACCAGCCTTGCATCCCAGGGATGAAGCCCACTTGATCATGGTGGATAAGCTTTTTGATGTACTGCTGAATCCGGTTTGCCAGTATTTTATTGAGGATTTTTGCATCGATGTTCATCAGGGATATTGGTCTAAAATTCTCTTTTTTTGTTGTGTCTCTGCGAGGCTTTGGTATCAGGATGAGTTGGCCTCATAAAATGAGTTAGGGAGGATTCCCTCTTTTTCTATTGATTGGAATAGTTTCAGAAGGAATGGTACCAGCTCCTCCTTGTACTTCTGGTAGAATTCAGCTGTGAATCCATCTGGTCCTGGACTTTTTTTGGCTGGTAGGCTATTAATTATTGCCTCAATTTCAGAGCCTGCTATTGGTCTATTCAGGGATTCAACTTCTTCCTGGTTTAGTCTTGGAAGAGTGTAAGTGTCCAGGAAATTATCCATTTCTTCTAGATTTTCTAGTTGATTTGTGTAGAGGTGTTTATAGTATTCTCTGATGGTAGTTTGTATTTCTGTGGGGTCATTGGTGATATCCCCTTTATCATTTTTTATTGCATCTATTTGATTCCTCTCTCTTTTCTTCTTTATTAGTCTTGCTAGCAGTCTGTCAATTTTGTTGATCGAATAAGTGCGATGTGGTGCTGAGAAGAATGTATATTCTGTTGATTTGGGGTGGAGAGTTCTGTGGATGTCTATTAGGTCTGCTTGGTGCAGAGATGAGTTCAATTCCTGGATATCCTTGTTAACTTTCTCTCTCGTTGATCTGTCTAATGTTGACAGTGGAGTGTTGAAGTCTCCTATTATTATTGTATGGGAGTCTAAGTCTCCTTGTAAGTCTCTAAGGACTGGCTTTATGAATCTGGGTGCTCCTCTATTGGGTGCATATATATTTAGGATAGTTAGCTCTTCCTGTTGAATTGATCCCTTTACCATTATGTAATGGCCTTCTTTGTCTCTTTTGATCTTTGATGGTTTAAAGTCTGTTTTATCAGAGACTAGGATTGCAACCCCTGCTTTTTTTTGTTCTCCATTTGCTTGGTAGATCTTCCTCCATCCCTTTATTTTGAGCCTATGTATGTCTCTGCAGTGAGATGGGTCTCCTGAATACAGCAGACTGATGGGTCTTGACTCTTTATCCAGTTTGCCAGTCTGTGTCTTTTATTGGAGCATTTAGTCCATTTACATTTAAGGTTAATATTGTTATGTGTGAACTTGATCCTGTCATTATGATATTAACTGGTTATTTTGCTCGTTAGTTGATGCAGTTTCTTCCTAGCCTCGATGGTCTTTACATTTTGGCATGTTTTTGCAATGGCTGGTACCGGTTGTTCCTTTCCATGTTAGGGCTTCCTTCGGGGTCTCTTGTAAGGCAGGCCTGGTGGTGAGAAAATCTCTAAGCATTTGCTTATCTGTAAAGGATTTTATTTCTCCTTCACTTATGAAACTTAGTTTGGCTGGATATGAAATTCTGGGTTGAAAATTCTTTTCTTTAAGAACGTTGAATATTGGCCCCCACTCTTCTGGCTTGTAGAGTTTCTGTCGAGAGATCTGCTGTTAGTCTGATGGGCTTCCCTTTGTGGGTAACCCGACCTTTCTCTCTGGCTGCCCTTAAGATTTTTTCCTTCATTTCAACTTTGGTGAATCTGGCAATTATATGTCTTGGAGTTGCTCTTCTGGAGGAGTATCTTTGTGGCATTCTTGTATTTCCTGAATTTGAATGTTGCCCTGCCCTACTAGGTTGGGAAGTTCTCCTGGATGATATCCTGAAGAGTGTTTTCCAACTTGCTTCCATTTTCCCCCTCACTTTCAGGCACCCCAATCAGACGTAGATTTGGTCTTTTTACATAATCCCATACTTCTTGCAGGCTTTGTTCATTTCTTTTTCTTCTTTTTTCTTTTGGTTTCTCTTCTCGCTTCATTTCATTCATTTGATCCTCAATCGCTGATACTCTTTCTTCCAGTCGATCGAGTCGGTTACTGAAGCTTGTGCATTTGTCCCGTATTTCTCGTGTCATGGTTTTCATCTCTGTCATTTCGTTTATGACCTTCTCTGCATTAATTAGTCTAGCTGTCAATTCTCCACTCTTTTTCAAGATTTTTAGTTTCTTTGCGCTGGGTACGTAATTCCTCCTTTAGCTCTGAGAAGTTTGATGGACTGAAGCCTTCTTCTCTCATCTCGTCAAAGTCATTCTCTGACCAGCTTTGATCCGTTTCTGGCGATGGGCTGCGCTCCTTTGCAGGGGGAGATGCGCTCTTATTTTTTGAATTTCCAGCTTTTCTGCCCTGCTTTTTCCCCATCTTTGTGGTTTTATCTGTCTCTGGTCTTTGATGATGGTGACGTACTGATGGGGTTTTGGTATAGGTGTCCTTCCTGTTTGACAGCTTTCCTTCTGACAGTCAGGACCCTCAGTTGTAGGTCTGTTGGAGATTGCTTGAGGTCCACTCCAGACCCTGTTTGCCTGTGTATCAGCAGCAGAGGTTGCAGAAGATAGAATATTGCTGAACAGCGAGTGTACCTGTCTGATTCTTCCTTTGGAAGCTTCCTCTCAGGGGTGTACTCCACCCTGTGAGGTGTGGGGTGTCAGACTGCCCCTAGTGGGGGATGTCTCCCAGTTAGGCTACTCAGGGGTCAGGGACCCACTTGAGCAGGCAGTCTGTCCGTTCTCAGATCTCAACCTCCGTGTTGGGAGATCCACTGCTCTCTTCAAAGCTGTCAGACAGAGTCGTTTGCATCTGCAGAGGTTCTGCTGCTTTTTTGTTGTTGTTGTTTAGCTGTGCCCTGTCCCCAGAGATGGAGTCTACAGAGACAGGCAGGTTTCCTTGAGCTGCTGTGAGCTCCACCCAGTTCGAGCTTCCCAGCGGCTTTGTTTACCTACTTAAGCCTCAGCAATGGTGGGCGCCCCTCCCCCAGCCTCGCTGCTGCCTTGCGGTTAGATCACAGACTGCTGTGTTAGCAATGTGGGAGGCTCCGTGGGCGTGGGACCCTCCCGGCCAGGTGTGGGATATATTCTCCTGGTGTGCCCGTTTGCTTTAAGCACAGTATTGGGGTGGGAGTTAAGCGATTTTCCAGGTGTTGTTTGTCTCAGTTCCCCTGGCTAGGAAAAGGGATTCCCTTCCCCCTTGCACTTCCCAGGTGAGGCGATGCCTCGCCCTGCTTCAGCTCTCGCTGGTCGGGCTGCAGCAGCTGACCAGCACTGATTGTCTGGCACTCCCTAGTGAGATGACCCCAGTACCTCAGTTGAAAATGCAGAAATCACCGGTCTTCTGTGTCGCTCGCGCTGGGAGTTGGAGACTGGAGCTGTTCCTATTCGGCCATCTTGCTCCGCTCCCCCGCAATGAGTTTTTTAAAGTGAAGCTCAGGCCCTGTAGCCTGGAGCCTCCCTTGGGTGGGTGCTCCAAGGAGGAGTTTTTATTGGCCAGGATTGGGGAAGGAAGGTGGAGAGTGGGTACTCACTGCACATGGAAGCAGGAAGCAGTTTCCAGCAGGCAGGGGAGTGTGCACACCACGGAGCAAGGCTGTAGGGGATAGGGTAGAGGTTAGGAAGAAGAGGAGGAGCATGCTCCCACATCTACCAACCCATTAAGTCTATTAGGGTCTTGGTTGGTCATCTCTGCGAGTGTGGGACCTGTGCCCACCTCTTCTTTGGGAGGGGAGAGGGATAGAAAGTCCCTCACCTCTCAGCCTTCCTGAGTGGGAATTGGTATGTCTTCTTTTTTTTTTCTTTTTTTTTTTTTTTTGAGACGGAGTCTCGCTCTGTCGCCCGGGCTGGAGTGCAGTGGCCGGATCTCAGCTCACTGCATGCTCTGCCTCCCGGGTTTACGCTATTCTCCTGCCTCAGCCTCCCAAGTAGCTGGGACTACAGGCGCCAGCCACCTCGCCCGGCTAGCTTTTTTGTATTTTTTAGTAGAGATAGGGTTTCACCGTGTTAGCCAGGATGGTCTCGAACTCCTGACCTCGTGATCCGCCCGTCTCGGCCTCCCAAAGGGCTGGGATTACAGGCTTGAGCCACCGCGCCCGGCCTTGGTATGTCTTCTAAAAGGTGAGGTGGCTTTGATCCTGGGTTGCCAGCCAGCACCACGGAAGAGGTAGCTGGATACCTGGAGGATAAAGAGAAAAACTGACTGCCCCACAGACCTGAAAATGACCACCCCCAAAGGCCAAGACTGCTGGTACCAGGAAGACATGCTGACTTTGCCGCAATGCTTGAAAAATTACTTTACAGCCAATGACAGCTCCAAGTTCAAAACTATCAAGTCACATATGGAGTGGGAAAATGTAGCATTTAAGGACTTTTCTGTAGGTTTGAATGGGTAGAGATTTCTAACAAGGCCAGGAAGTTCCATACATTGACAGAATTGATCCTCAATGCTCAGAAACATGTTACAAATCCTTACAAAGGCAAAAAAAACAAAAACAAAACCAAAAAAACCTGAAGATTTCCCAAGGAATTCCTTGATTCCTTATTTCCCTTCTTCATGAAGAAGCAGGAGAAGTATGTGAAACTCCCCTTGAGATGAGCAATCTGGACCTGACCAAGATTATATCCAAGAAATCCAAGCAGTTTCCAGAGAAGAAGATGAAATATACTCAGGGCTTCCATAAGGAGAAACAAAAGTTCTGTAGAAACCTGACCCGATTCAAAGAGGATCACTCTGACCCAATCCAGAATGACAAGAAGTCAGATATCCCCAAGAAGCCCCAAATTCCCCAGCAACTGTGGTACACTCATGAGAAGAAGGTGTATCTCAAAGTGAGCCCAGTTGCCACTACGAAGGAGGTAAAGAGGTGAAGGACTTCCTAGGAAGCAGTGGTCTCAGCTCTTGGACAACAAGAGGCTGAAATGAATTAATAAGGCCCTGCAGCAGCAGAAGGAATATGAGGAGACGATGTGGGACTATATCCAGAAGCACCTTGAGCCGAATATCAGTGGGGTGGGCATCACCAAGTTCACCCTCACCAAGGCTGAGAATGGCAGCTCAAGGACAAGTTTGATGGATGACCCACCAAGCCACTTCCAAACAGCTACTTGCTGTACTGAGAAGAGCTCATGGCTGACATGAAAGACACACCCAGCAGAGAGTGCATGGTGCTGTGCAGCCAATAGTGGAAGCTCCTCTCCCAGAAGGAGGAGGATGCCTATCACAAGTACATTCAGAAAAAGAAACATTATGAGGTGGAGTTCCTCCATTTACTTGGAGCCTTCCCCAAGGAGGAGCGGTAGTGGGTCCTGGGGAAGGAGAAGATGTTGAATAGCAACAAGAAGCAAGCCACCAGCCTGGCCTCCAAGAAGCCATCCCAAGATGGGGCTAAGGGCAACTCAGAGAAGCCTAAGTGGCCTATATTGGACATGTTCATTTCTTTTTCTTTTTTTTTTTTTAAGGAGAAGTGGTAGCAGCTGTGGGAGGAGCAGCCTGAGCTCTCTGGGAGTGAGTGGACCTACCTGATGGCCAAAATGTGGAATGATCTGAGAAGAAGAAGGTCAAGAACAAGGCCCAGGAGGGAGCACTAGGCCCAGGGCAAGCTACCAGAGTCGCCCAGGGCAAGCTACCGGAGTCACCCAAGACAGCAGAGATCTGACAACAGAGCATCATTAGTGACTACATGGCCCAATTGAAGAACAACTGGGTGAAGCCCTCAAAAGCCATGGAGATGACCTGGAATGACATAAAGAATAAGGAGAAACTGCTATGGATTAAGAAGGCAGCTAAACATCAAAAGTGATATGGGAGAGAGCCGAGCGAGATGTAGGCATCTCTGGCTGCTAGAAACTCGTCCAAGAAGATAAAGTTCCTGGGAGAAACCAAGAAGCCTCCCATGAACAGTTCCCAGGAGCTGCTGTCCAATGGGGAGCTGAACCACCTGCCGCTGAAGGAATGCATTGTGGTGATTGGCAGCCGCTGGCAGCACATCTCCCAGAGTCAGAAGGAGCACTACAAAAAGCCGGCCAAGGAGCAGCAGAAGTGTACAAGGTACACCTGGGCCTCTGCATCAAGAGTCTCCCCAGGACCATGTAATTTATAAAGAGTACATCTCCAATAAATGTAAGAGCATGACTAAGCTTTGAGACCTGCACTCCAAGTCCAGCTGGACTACTCTGAAGTCCAATTAGGAGTCTGAGGAGAAGGACAACAAGGATGAAGAAGAAGAAGAGGAAGGTGATGAGACTAGTGACTCCTCTGAGGATGGTGGGGACTCCTCCAAGTCCAGCATTGAGGATGAGATCAAGGATAGGGACAAGAATAAGGAGTATGACAAGGATAAGGATGATAAGGAGAATGGCAGTGAGGATGAAGACAATGAATCCACCCACTCCTCCTCTTCAAGGGACTCCTCAGATGCTGACTCCAACTGAGATCAGCCAGGGAGAGCCCAGGAGCTCACCTCACAAAATATGGTGGGGATAGGGGGCTGGAGGAGTCCAAATCAGGATTCTACAGCCTCAGAGACATCAGATCAGCCCTGGGGGGTCCTCCAGGGAGAGTAACCACCTGACTGAGCCAACACCAGACCAGTCCCCCACACCCCCACCTACTTGTGACGTGTGCTTCTGGCTTGGATGATGTAACAGGGAGCAGAAATGAGGGATCCCAGAGAGTTCAGCGAGGTCCTCACAACTGCAGCTCAAACCAAGGTGGGGTGGAAGTTTGGGGGGAACCCTTTCTTTTTCAGAGGGGCTTCCTGCCTGGCCTCCTGCATTGGAACTGGAGGCAGGGAACATTTCGGGAGAGGAGGGTAAGTGCCTTTGAGAAAATAGGCACTGCCCTGATGGCCCTCTCCCCTGTCCCCTGTAGGAAGGAGGTGTCTGAACCCGCTTATTGGGGAGGGGACAGAAGTGTGTTTTATATGCATATATATTAAGCTGTAAACAAGATGCTTCATTTTGAAAAAAATGAAGCACATGATTATTAATAACAACCGAATTACTGACTTTCTGTTTCTCAACACAGTTGATCATGGACATGTAATTTGCGCAAAAGTTTAAGAGCCATTTACCAGCCACCCTGGGAGCCAAAATAATATCAATGACTGGCTATATAAAATCCGAGGAGGTAGATCTGTGAAAGATACATACACATTTATTTCAAAACTTCATACTTTCTTTTTTAAATTTATTTTACTTTAAGTTCCGGGATACATGTGCAGAACGTGCAGGTTTGTTACATAGGTATACACGTGCCATGGTGGTTTACTGCACTTAGAAAATTTCATAGTTTCAAAACTTCATAGTTAATTTAAGAAGCCTGGGCCTGGCCGGGCGCGGTGGCTCAAGCCTGTAATCCTAGCACTTTGGGAGGCCGAGACGGGCGGATCACGAGGTCAGGAGATCGAGACCATCCTGACTAACACGGTGAAACCCCGTCTCTACTAAAAACTACAAAAAACTAGCCGGGCGAGGTGGCGGCGCCTGTAGTCCCAGCTACTCGGGAGGCTGAGGCAGGAGAATGGCGTGAACCCGGGAGGCGGAGCTTGCAGTGAGCTGAGATCCGGCCACAGCACTCCAGCCTGGGTGACAGCGCGAGACTCCGTCTCAAAAAAAAAAAAAAAAGAAGCCTGGGCCTGAAGATGGCAATTTAACATGTATTAATATGCCTTCAGAAGGTGTATTTACATATCACTCAGTAAAGCATGACTTTTAATTTAGATCAAATCATCATTTTCCTAAATTAATGCCATTCATTTTTATTCCAAGTGTTCATGTGCATATATTAAAAATGAACTGATAGATGTTATTGTGTTCACTTCATTAGCAGAGCTTTGCAAAGAATTAAGCAAGGTCAGTTTTAAATCAGTGATATTGAATGCTTCAAATAAAACAATCTGTTAATTCCAATGATGGCTACATTTTTCTCACCCAATTCATTGAATCAAAGTAAAATTTTTAGAAGTTCATTCTATCAAAGTGAAATATGATATTGTTTTGAATTCTATTGAAAATTCATTTTAAAAGTTCAATATTGAGGATTCAGTTATTTGTTTTGTGATATAATATGAAAGTTATTATTTTTTGTGTGTGAAGTACAGTGTTATGGTAAAAACAAGGTTTTTTTTTTTTTTTAACTAAATGAAGTTGCCTATGGAGCAGAAGTATACTTGAATTGGTTGACATGCACACATAATTCAAAATGATTGCAAAAGAGCTATGATATTATACCACTCAGAAAAGGCAGTTGTCACAATTTACCAAGGCTTTATAAGCGTGCGCACGCGCGCACACACACACACACACACACACACACACACAGATTAATTGAAGTAAAAATATTTTCTGATAAAGTCCATACCGAATTTAAAAATGTAGTATGGCAGCACATGATTTCTCTCAAGCTGAGGAAAAATGTATATAAGAAAGTCTGATAGAAATTTAAAATTTAAAATAAATTTTAAGTACAATTTTCAAATTGATATTTTGGCCTCCTTCTTCCCAAAAAGGTTGTAGTAGGCAACACCAAAGTAACATTTCCATGAAAACAAAATATTTTTTCTGGAAACACTTAAATGAGCTAAAATTTGTATTTCCCTATATTTCAATATTTTAATGACTACTGTGTATAACTTGCTAGCTAGTACAGTTGTTTTACTAAGATTTGTGCAAGAAGTCACCCTAATCTTTTAACTTTTATATGTGTAAAAATATAATATATAATATATATAATATAACAAATGATGCTCTTAAATATTTGCTCTAGGCTTCCTGCTAACCTCCACAGAAAGCACTTGGACTCTTAAGAAATAAATACAATGAGATAGAACAGGTCACTAATAATGAAATAAATTGATAGTCCCTCTCTGCTGCTCAGAGCTGTTGTTGAGATGAATTTAATAATAGGATCACCAAAAAGTTGTTGAGGTCCAAATAAGAGACCTCTTAAGAACCCGCTAAGGAGGAAATGATATTTTCTGGCCCTCCACTACTGTGCCCTGTGTTCCTGTAGATATCTGTTACTTTTCAGCTGCCCAGTATCACTGCCACTTCCCAGGGCACCCCAATTTTCTTTTGGTGAATATCTCTCCCTGATTAGAGTAGTCTTGGTGTAAGGTAATTCCAGGTTCCTCCCTCACCCTTTGGAAGCCAAAGGCAACTAGCTTTGCCTACTTTGAGAGCCAGGAAAGAGAAGTTGGTCTGAGCTTGACAAAACTGATACTCTTTCCCCAAACTTTGGATCTTGAGGAATTGATGCAATGAAACAAATGTTGGTCATGCGTTTATTGGTTACTTCCTACTTTAAATTAGTTGCTATGAATTCTGTGGCCTAGGCCTACAGAGTGACCTTGGTTTCTGTAAGCCCAGGCCTGATTTTCCAGCCTCTGCCTTCGGTTAAACCAAAGATCATTTCAATTACTTGCAAACAGGAATCCCAAATGACACCTCTTCCTTTAGCAGTGCTTTCCCCTACATCTATGTCAAGTAAATTACCCTATAACCTACCCACCTTGCTTGTCTCTGAGAGAAGTCATATTTTTCTAAAAGTAATTTGTACTAAGGCCTTAAGAACTCAGTATGTTACTCTTTCTAGGAGTCTTAGAATAGTGGAAAGTTCTTTAAGGAGAAGATGTTAGATAAACTTTGAAAGGTAGATGTTCAGACATTTGGTCTCTATATGAATATAGAATGAAATGCTACAATTTATTGAATACTTTACCATATGGGTGTTACTGTGCTAAGTGAACACTTTGCAGACAATCTTCATGATGACACTTTGAGGAAGGTATTATCATACCCATTTTTATAGCTGAGCAATGAGAGGCTTGGAACAGTAAGAATTTCCTCAAAGTCATCAAGCTAATATTTGAGAAAGCCAAAATTTGAATCTATGTTATTTGGCTCCAAAGTCGTTTTCCTAGCCATTACCATGTACTGCCTTTCTGTATGGTAGGAAACTTCTGGGAAAAGAAGGATTTTCTCTCTCGGGCACTCTATAAGCATGTTTTGCCATTTCTATGTGGGAACTAGCCCAGCACATGCACCCAAGTACAGCATACCAACATGGAGGCTGACATTTCTTCCCTGTGTGAATCTGAATAGTTTGGTTGGACCAGGCCAGCAGTGTCCTTGTCCAGTTGTTTTTTTTCCAGGACCCAATTATTATTTTAGTAAATTAATGAGGTACAATTTACATATAGTAAAATGTGCAGATTTTATGAGTACAGTTTGGAAAATTTTAGCAAAAATATACAACATGTAACCACCCAGCTCAAGATATAGAACATTTCCATCACCCAGATTTAAAGTCAGTTCCCCCACCCACAGAGGCAACCAGTTTTAAAATTACCACAAGTTGTGCTGTTTTTGAACTTTAAATCCTTGTTTTGTAAAATAGGGTCCCATTCTGTCACCCAGGTAGGAGTGCAGTGGCACAAACATGACTCACTGCAGCCTGGACCTCCTGGGCTCAAGTGATCCTCCTGCCTCAGCTTCCCGAGTAGCTAGGACTATAGGTGCAAGCCCCCATGACTGGCTTATTTATTTGTTTGTTTGTTTATTTTGTAGAGACAGGGTCTCACTATGTTACCCATGCTGGTCTTGAACTCCTTAGTTCAAGTGATCCTCCAGCCTTGGCCTTCCAAAGTGCTGGAATTATAGTTATAAGCCACCATGCCCAGCCTGTTTTTGAACCTTATATAAATGGAATCATATAGTATATACTCTTTTGTGTAGGGCTTCTTTCACCCAACCTAATGTTTTTGAGATTAATCTATGCTGTTGGATGCATCATAATTATTTCTTTCTATTGCTCATTCACTGTATGAATATACCCCAAAGATTTTCGTTTACTCATTTTCCTGTTGATGGACATTTGGGATGTTTTCAGTTAATGGTAGTCCGAATAAAACTGCTCTGAACATTCTTGTCCAAGTCTTTCTATGGATATATACATGCATTTCTTTTGGTTAGCAAATACTTAGAAGTGAAATTGCTAGGTCATTTGAGAATTTGTATTCATGTCCTTAGACCAGTTTTTGATAGGATTGTTTGTTTTTTGCTTGCTGACACTATGGACACATGGAGGAGAATAACAGACACTGGGGCCTACGCAAGGGTGACAGATGGGAGGAGGCAGAGGAGAAAAACAAATAAACAAACAAAAAACAAAAAACCTAACTGTTGGATACTAGGCTTAGTACCTGGGTGACAAAATCTGAACAACAACACCCCCATGACATGAGTTTACCTATATAACAAACCTGCACATGTACCCCTGAACCTAAAATAAAAGTTTAAAAAACAAACAAAATCATAAGAGGAAAATATGGAATATTTCATGATTGTAGTTAACCCAATTAGATTAATTAGAATATAAGTTGAATCCTAAACATTAATTATTATCACCATCAAAACTCATTGAGTCTCATGTTTTATATTTGTTTCCTATAGAAATATCCTGTATCCACAGATCAATTTTCAAATGCTTTGCTTTTGTTTCTGTAAGCTCAACTTAATGTGTTATAGAGGTTATGAGTTAAATAAACATTTGGATATGACCTAAAAAAAAGAAATTTCTAGGCAATGAGGAAGGAATGTATTACATTTCATTAGAAATGACAAAGATGTACAAGTTTACATTCCTATCAGCAACGTATGAGCATTCCAATTACTCTACATCTTCACCCACACTTGAGGGGGTGTTTTTTATATTTACCATTTTAGTGAGTATGTAGTTTTATCTCACTGTGGTTTTAATTTGTATTTTCCTCATGACTAATAACATTGAGCACTTTTCATATATTTATTGGCAATTTGGATATCTTCTTTCATGAAGTGCCTGATCAAGTCTTTTGTTCATGTTTTTATTATTGTTGGCTGACTATGAAAGTGTATGACACCATACTTGACCAGCCATGCAATCTTTATTCTAAATGCATGTCAGAAAGCTTAATCACCGACTCAGTGACATTCAATAGTTATCCAAAGCTAAGCTGAAAGAGGTCATATTTGTGAGGATTGTCTTGCATTAGATGTTTCTGCCTACTCTTCAAGGCCAGAGGTTTTAAACTGGCAGCAACCGACCAGCTCTGGACTACAGAAGCATTTTGTTCAGTTATTATTTTCACTGATACAGTTGCTAATATATTAAAAGTCAAAATAAATCTGGCAACACAGGGCTTATGCTTCCCTCTGGGAATATTGGCTGAGGCTGAGTAGTAGTAGATGCCCTTAGACTGTGCACGTGCTTTCCAGTTTGACACAGCCCCAGCCCCTACTCCCTATTCTCTTATTCCCAATCTGCTTCACTCACTTACATTACCTAGTGGCCTCTGTAGACATGGGGGAATTTCCATTCTGGTCACAGAACCAGGCTGGGTTTCTGTGAGAAACTGGTTTATTATTTCCCCATGAATGTTGTGAAATAGATAGTTCACCACATTTCCCTCTTAACTCTACAAATGCACAGGCAAATTTGTGACTCAATTGCAAGAGACCTCATATATTTTATATGTTAAACCTTATATTAATCTTGTCCCTAACCTTATCATTCTTTATCTTGATTTTTTTTACCTAAAATATCTTGCAGAAAATGTATTTAAACTTTTTTTGGAACAAAGCCTCTGCATATCTCTTAGGAGTAGTTTCTTTAAAAAAGGATAGCCAGCCATTAGCTATGGAGCCCACATAACTCATTTTCTTCTCCATCTCATGGAGGATGGTCAAGGGGAATGAGGTAGTATTAAAAAAACAGAAGATCCCCTCACTATTTGACATGGGTGTGAAATTTCTCAGCAGGCCCTAGGCCTAGAAGCTCTGAAGAAAATAAGATCCCTGGTGAAAACAAGAAGGAACAGAGTTTACACACATCTGGTCAGATCATATTCCAAAAAGTGTTGCTATATCACTACACGTGTATTGAAATGATAATGCAGAGAAACTGGATCACTCATACATTGCTAAAGATAATGGAAAATGATATGGCTACTCTGAAAAAGAACATGACAGTTTCTTACAAAACTAAACACATGCTTATCATACAACACAGCAATTTCACTCTTGAGCGTTTATCCCAGAGAAATGAAAATACATGTTCACACACACACAAATGTATGTGGATGTTATAATATTCAAAAACTGGAAATGACCCAGATGCTCTTTAAGGAGTGAATACTTAACTCTGGTATATCCATACCATGAAATACTACTCAGCTGTAAAAAGGAACATGCTATCAATACGCATAACAACCTAGATGGATCTCTAGGGAATTATGCTGAGTAAAAAAATGTAATCTCAAAAGTTTACATACCATATGATTTCATTGAGTCCATAATGAATGAATTTTATATAACATTCTTGAAATGACAAAATCATAGTTATGGAAACCAGAGTAATGGTTGCTAGGGGTTGGCAGGTGGTGGTGGCAGAAAGGAGGTGGTTGTGGCTATAAAGGGTGCATAAGGAGTTCCTTGTAATGGGACTGTTCTGTATTTTTAAAATTTTATTATTATTATTATTATTGTAGAGACAGGATCTCACTATGTTGCCCAGGCTGGACTTAAACTTTTGGGCTGAAGCAATCCTCCTGCCTCAGCCTCCTATGTGGGACTATAGGCATGGGCCACCACACCCAGCTATTCTCTATCCTGACTATAGTGGTGATCACATAACACTACAAATGTGATAAAATTGCATAGAGCTAAATACACACACATGACTGCATGTACAACTGGTGAGATCTGAATAAGTTTAGTAAACTGTATCAACATCAATTTCCTGGTTGTGATATTGTACTATAGTTAGGAAAGATGTTACTATTGAGGGAAACTAGGTAAACAGTAAATGGGATCTCTCTCTGTGTATTACTTCTTAAAGCTGCATGCAAATCTACATTTATCTCAAGATAAAAAGTTAAAAAAAAAACCCACTACACAAAAGTATTGATGAAAAACTTCAAGCCAATTTAAGCAATATTAAAGCAAAAGGATTTAGGTAATTATGTACAATTTAATAACATAATATATATTGTCCATTATATACCTTATTGGACTGGCAAAGAGCCTGTTTCAGTTACTATGGCTGTGTAACAAATTACCCCAAAACTTGGTAGCTTGAAATAATGACAACATTAATTTTGCTCATAAATTTGTAATTTGAGCAAGACTCAGTGGAATGGCTCATCTCTCTGTTCCATATGGCATTGTTTCTTTTTGTTTGTTTTGTTTTTGTTTTGTTTTTTTGTTTGTTTGTTTTTTTTGGAGGGGAAGGGATGCCTAAAGACTGGGGGCAGAAATCATCTGAAAACTCACTCACTTACATGTTTAGTGATCGATGCTGGCTGATTTATGCTGAGATCATGGCTGGAAATGTCAACTGGGACATCTCCATGTGACCTCTCCATATAGGTTAGGCTTCCTCATAACATGGAGTCAATGATGAGAGTCTCCAGAAAGATAGAGAGCCCAGTGAAAATTAATCGTATTTATGAGCTAGCCTCGGAAGTCATGCAATGTCACTTCTGCCACAGTCTCAGTCCTGTCCAGATTTAAGGGGAGTAAATGTAGACTCTTGATATAGGAGTGTTAACATCACAATGTAAGGTGATCGTGCTGGAAGGGATATATTGTGGCCATCTTTGGCAAATACAATTTAGTACAGGGCTGACACAGAATAAATAATATGCAATTTTAATAAATGAAAGGAGAGAGAGGGAGAGTGACTAACTAAGTATATGCTGTGTTACCTCTTTTTGCACCACCCTTACCCTCATCTTTGCCCTGCTGGGTAAATACCTTCAGTTCCACATTTTGAAAACCTGGTTCTCAGAAATATGTTAACACTTCTCTCCCTAGAATATATTGACTATTATGGTGGCTTTGGAATGTGTCAACTTGGCAAGGCTCAACTACGTTTTTAAGATATCCCCTTCCTATATGTTGCTGGTTAAAGTGAGCCACAAGAGAAATTCTTATGTAAGATTAGGATAGCAGAAGAGAACAACAGCCATTTTGTAACTCCCACATCGTCGCTGATCTGCTAACTGTCCTCATTGGAGAGAGTCAGCAGCTGGGCTTTAACTGCTCCACTCTCCCCTGACTCCTCTTTCCGATGCTTCTACTCCTGCATAAGGTGTGTGGGTTTAGCCCTGTGATGAAGGCTCCCCAGCTTCTACAAAACAATCATACTATTAGGTCCGTGCAAAGGTAATTGCAGGGTTTTTTTTTTGCCATTTCTTTCAATGCTAAGGTCAGAGTCAACAAGAACTGTCACAGGTTTCAGCCCGTCTTTGTCTTCAGCTTGTGCTTGTGGGTTCCAGCTTACTGTTGCTTTCCCTCATTTCATAGCCATCTTCTCTTCCCCAACTGCCTGCCCTGTGGACTTTAAGCTCCAGCATCACAAGCGGCAAAGACAACCTTACTGAGACTACTTAACCAACTTCCACAATTGTGTAAGGTTAAATCTGTTTCTGTGTGTGTACCTGTGTGTGTAGTAGTTTTCTTTCTCTGATTGAACCCTAGATGATACAGATGGCATCAGAAGTCCCCAGATCAAGTATTAAACTACATGTGAATTAATTTTAAGCAGCTTTATTGAAGTCTAACTGGTATACATACATGTTGATTTTTTTCATTCATCCCACATTCAATTATATTTAAACCTCTACTATATCTCTATTCATACAGTCTTCATTTTCAATAAGACAGTTTCTTTAAAAGTGGGACAAAGTGTGATTTAACTTTTGATATTTTTGAAAGATCTGTTAAATAAATAGATGAGAAAATATTTTTTGTGGGAAACTCAACCCCATTTTTCTGTGGTGGAAAAGAGATATAAGTATTCAAGACTTTTCAGGAATAATTTTGTTTTATTTGGGGACTTTTAAAGGCCAGATGAAATGCTGGGATTTCAAGCTGTGAAATAGATGTTTTGGTTTTAGGCAGGGGAGGAGGAGGAATATTTATGTACATGCTGTTGTTTAGCTTTCATGTATGCTGTGTCTTTGTAGCACCTCCTAAGGAGCTGGAGAGAGGAAAACAATGAGAGAACAAAGACCCTCTTCACACACACACACACACACACACACATAGCCATTCCTGGGTATTCTTTACTCTTTGGCTCTGAGGAAGGGGAATTGAGTTGATTTGGTAATTTATCCAAAATAGTCTCCATCAAACCATCTCATGATAGTCTTACTGACAAAGGCTACTTAACTGCTTTTAAACCGCATAAATCACAATTTAAAATCTGTTTCACAGAGGGAAACATTACTGTGACTCATTTTTCCTTGAAGATGGATAGGCAGCAGTTCATGCATTTTTAGAGAGTTCATATTTCTGTGGAGCTGCATCTATTTTGCAATTTAAAGATTTCATTTTCGGCTGGGCACAGTGGCTCACGCCTGTAATCCCAGCACTTTGGGAGGCCAAGGCAGGAGGATTACTTGAGGTCAGGAGTTCGAGACCAGCCTGGCTAACATGGTGAAACCCCGTCTCTACTAAAAATTCAAAAGTTAGCTGGGCATGGTGGTGCACGCCTGTGGTCCCAGCTACTTGGGAGGCTGAGACAGGAGAATTGTTGGAATCGGGAAGGTGGAAATTATGGTAAGCCGATATCATGCCACTGCACTCCAGCCCAGGTGACAGAGCGAGACTCCATCTCAAAAAAAAAAAAAGATTTCATTTTCATGACTGATATTAAAAGCCTGTATGACCCCTTAGACTTTGTTTAATTATGTGTAATGTCCTGAGTACCTAGCATTTTTATGATGTCTAAATGTTGAAAGATTTAAAGCACATCACTTGACCAGAGCTTCTGAGTCTTCACACATCAAAGTATACAAATGAAGAAAAAATGTATACCTAAGTTTTATCTAAATTAGACCAATGCAACTGCTACACACCTGGGACACACTGGGATGACTGTCCCAGTTGTTAATATATTTAAATACTTCCATACTGGTTGGTCAAGAGACATTGCACCGAGCTCCACAACACTCCCCGTCCACCTGGCACTGAAGCCACCTCTGCTCCTCCCCCAGGACCCCACAGGACATTCTTTGACACAGCAAATAAAGAGCTATTGCCCACTACATTGGGCTGCCTTCAGGACTCTGTGCCAACACTCAGGCGGGTCTTCAGTCCAGTACCTGTGCTATATACAGGTATTAAATATTTTGGCTATCTCTTGTATACAAATGTGGTGGAGAAGGGCCTGGCATGGAAGTTGGGAGATTTAAGTTAGAGTCCTTGATTAACCTCTGATATGGTTTGACTCCGTCTCCATTCAAATCTCAACTTGAATTGTATTTCCCAGAATTCCTACATGTTGTGGGTGGGACCCAGAGGGAGGTAATTGAATCATAGGGGCTGGTCTTTCTTGTGCCAATCTCGTGATAGTTAATAAGTCTCACAAGACCTGATGGGCTTATCAGGGGTTTCTACTTTTGCCTCCTCCTCATTTTCTCTTACTGCCACCATGTAAGAAGTGCCTTTTACCTCCCTCCATGATTCTCAGGCCTCCCCAGCCATATGGAACTGTAAGCCCAATTAAACCTCTTTTTCTTTTTTTTTTTTTTTTTTTTTTTTTTTTTTTTTTTTTTTTTTTTTTTTTTTTTTTTTTTGAGACGGAGTCTCGCGCTGTCACCCAGGCTGGAGTGCTGTGGCCGGATCTCAGCTCACTGCAAGCTCCGCCTCCCGGGTTCACGCCATTCTCCTGCCTCAGCCTCCCGAGTAGCTGGGACTACAGGCGCCCGCCACCTCGCCCGGCTAGTTTTTTGTAGTTTTTAGTAGAGACGGGGTTTCACCGTGTTAGTCAGGATGGTCTCGATCTCCTGACCTCGTGATCCGCCCGTCTCGGCCTCCCAAAGTGCTAGGATTACAGGCTTGAGCCACCGCGCCCGGCCAAACCTCTTTTTCTTCCCAGTCTCAGGTATGTCTTTATCAGCAGCATGAAAATGGACTAATATGACCTCTCTGAACCTCAGTTTCTCCCATTTACTTATTTATTTAAAAAATTATTTGGCCGGGCATGGTGGCTCACATCTGTAATCCCAGCACTTTGGGAGACTGAAGCAGGCAGATCATTTGAGGCCAGGAATTTGAGACCAGCCTGGACAACATGGTGAAACCCTGTCTCTACTAAAAATACAAAAATAAGCTGGGCATGGTGGTGCATGCCTGTAATCCCAGCTACTTGGGAGGCTGAGGTTCAAGAATCACTTGAATCCAGGAGGCAGAGGTGGCAATGAGCCAAGATTGCGCCACTGCACTCCAGCCCAGGCCACAGAGCAAGACACTGCCTCAAAAAAAAAAAAAGAAAGAAAAGAAAAGAAAAGAAAAAAAAATAAAGAAAGAGAGAAAAGAAAAAGAATTTTTTTTTAGAGACAGGGTCTTGCTGTGTCACCCAGGCTGATGGCAATGATCATAGCTCACTGCAGCCTCAATCTCCTGGGCTCAAGCAATCCTCCCACCTCATCCTCCTAAGTAGCTGGGACTACAGGGGGCACAACACCATGCCCAGCTAATTAAAAAAATATATTTTTTAGTAAAGACGAAATTTTGCTATGTTGCCCAGGCCAGTCTTGAACTCTTGGCCTCAAGTGACCCTCCCGCCTTGGCTGGCGTGAGCACCCAGTCAGTTTCTCCCATTTATAAAATAAGAAGTTTGGACTAGATTATATCTAATGACCCTTTGAGTTCTATTCTGGGATTCAATGATTTAGACACATCTGAACATTTTTCATTTTTATCTGGAGGTTTTGGTGTCTTGCAGAGGGAAAAGAATGGCTAAAAGGAGTTGGATAACTTGTTCCAAAAAGCTGGCCAAGCAGTTGGACTTGTCAAGAAAAAAGGCAGTGGAAATAAAATAGAGAACACTGTATAAAATCCCTGCCCAACTATGCTGGGAAAACCATTTGCAATTCTGATTCTAAAATGTCTAAAAAAATCATATTGGAGGTGGAAAGTTCCCAGAGAAGGGCAACTAATAGATTGGACAAACGGGCGATCTCTCTATTTGAAGGCAGACGAAGATTTGTAATACTTCTGCATAGAAAAGCAAAGTTGAGTAAGAGAGTCAAAGACTATAAATTTTCGAAAGACATAGAGGGATGATCACTGACTTACTCATCAAGCCTTTATAATCCTGCACCTGGAAAACAGCTCTTAAAGATTGAAGGGACTAAATTTAGAGTCATGGTATTCTCTGCACACTGATAGGTGTGAAGTCGGGGTGATAAACTTTTGAAACTTGTTACCCCAAGAGGTACTATGAGCTGTTTACATTGATCCAAATAAGATAGATATTAGTTTATGGTGATGAATCCATAAAATATGCAGGGACAGGGACAGTGATGTTCAGGGCACATCAGGGAAGACAGTGCTGATCTCTTCTAACCCAGTATTGCCACTCTCCAAGAGAGAATGTAGACCAAAATGACACCTAGGTATACTTCCAGAAGGGCAATTTGCTTTTCTCCTTTTCCCATTTTTTTGTTTTCCTTTATTTTCTTATTATTATCTCATAGAAGTAGTGAATGATCACTTGCAACAAGAAAATTTAAATGGTTCAGAAGACCATGAAATTAAAAGTAATTTTTTTCCCCTGCCAACATCCCTCTTCTTACAGGTAACCACAGGAAAATGTGCATGTCCATTTTGACTTGTCAAAAAACTATGTATGATCATATACATACAGTTAATAAAATATCTTAGGTATTTTATCCACTTATTTAATTATTTTAGTGGTTTTAGATTCCATCATGTAAATAAATCATAATTTATTTAACCAACTAATGAATACTTAGGATGTTTCCAGCATTTGCCACATTTGCAATGTTATAATGAACATTTTTGTGTCTTGTATATATCTTGTACCTCAGTCCACTTGTTTGTTAAGGTGGTTTTATACAATGAAGTTTCTGGGAAAAGTACTGCTACATTAAATTATATCACATAATACATTTTGATAAAATGGCCAAATTTTTCCACCACTTATGCTCTGTTTATGAGTGTTCCTCTTTCCCTATGCTATCATGATATGACAATTTCTGTATTTCCACATCTTATGCATCTCCTCCTGGCTAAGCAGAAATGTATTCAGTTAAGTATATTACTACACTCCTAAAAGCACAGATGTTATGAGGATAGCAAAGAGATATAAATAAGCTTGGGAACTTGGAGAAATGCCATATAACAATATCTCTGTTGACCAAACGGATACAGTCACATAGAGTTTTCTGATGAATTTTATTTTCAGGTCCCCAAACAGGGTATTTGATCTGAATTTCATTTTAAAATTTTATTCTATTATACAAATCATTCATAGAAAAGAGTAAGTCTTGGAAAGTATAACGAATGAACATCTGTGTAGAATCTTGTTTATGGCAATTAGAGGTTGAGTTGACTAAAATAATGATAGTTTTTATTTCTGTCAACCTGATCATTAGGTAGATCACACAGCCTCCTCTTCCTGCATCATTCTTTGCCTCA
The DNA here is from genome assembly GCF_009764315.1 of Trachypithecus francoisi. NCBI lineage: Eukaryota > Metazoa > Chordata > Mammalia > Primates > Cercopithecidae > Trachypithecus > Trachypithecus francoisi. The sequence goes on from NW_022681471.1 coordinate 99,736,279, forward strand.
CCCTCCCTCTACCTGTATACAGTAAAGTAGATGTGATTAATAGAGCTTATCCCTTTAATTTTGTGACTATTTTGAATGAGTTATTTACAACAAACATTGTGGGTTTGTTTGAATTAAAAAGCGAAGGGGTTAAGATGTCATATATCCCAGGATTATATGCACATTACTAAAAACCAGAGCCTTACATCCAAGGCATGAAACACTAGCTGTGAATTTTCCAGCATTAATAAGCTGATGGGAACATAGTTGATGGGGTGGACCTGGAGGGAGATCTAGGTGAGGGGTATGTGTGTGTGTGTGTTTTGTGTGTGTGTGTGTGTGTGTGTGTGTGTGTGTTTGTTGGGGAGGTGGGGTGATGGTCCATGTGCTTCTGAAACACACCTGCTGTCTCCAGTTATGTAATTTGGTGAAAGAATGCCAGGACTTGGCAGCTAAATGATGGTAAGAAATAGCTCTTCTCTCTCCTCTGCCTCAGCTTGCAGCATATGGTCCCAGAGACTATTACAGGCAGGAAGATAACCTGGATGTCCCATGCCTGAGCCAGTTCTCACCCTACTCTATCCCAGCTGCATGCTATAACACCACAGAAACACAGACCTTTGTGTGTCTGATCAAGAGGAAGGTATTTTTCAAGAAGGAATGTGGAACCTAGACTAGAAATTTCAGCGGGCTTATAGCTCTGGGCATTGGTTTGCCACTCCCTGGCACTTTGGTTTTTATTACTATGGCTTCACTTCCCACGCCCTGTGACCATGGCCATTCACTGGCTTCATGTTGCTTTTTCACTTGAACACCATACAGCATTTTTTAAGCCTCAATAGTCAGAGGGATTTGTTTGCACAACCTAATTCCCATACAAAATAAATAAATAAATAAGAATCACTTCCTCTTTCGCAAGGCTGCCAACTTGTTTACTTTAAGGGGCAATTATGTCACTGCCAGAACCACACTGATAAATAATCTCCTTGTATTTGAATTTTAAAATGAAGCTCTCTAGAGGGTTAGACTCAAAAAGAACCAGTGATAGCTTACTTTGCTGGCCTCAAATTCAAGTTAAAATTTGCATCTTAAGAAGAATTTCTTTCTTTCTATTTTGGACTGAAAGAGAGAATAATGATGAAAGGGAGTTAAGACTTACCTTAGTAATTAGGGAGTCCCAATGGATTAGACTTGCTAATAGAAACCCAATTAAAACACATTTTGGAGGGATTTTGTTAGAACTTATAAATACCCCAGAGCTGGTTCTGGATTGTCAGTTTTTTTTTTCTTTTAAGTTTACAATTATGTTTTTGTTGTACGTTGGATAATAAGTAGGACTAGAGGAAATCGTTTTTTATTAAACCATGCACAAGTCTCTAGTACTTTAGAGCTTGAAATAGCTTCATAATTTCTTGTAGTCCACATGTCATGGCCTATCCTTTCCTCAGAGAAGCCTGACATTAGTAGAAGAATCAACATCGCTTCATTTGTGTCTGGAGATTGGAAAATGCTGCACTTAGTAAGTTCACAGCCTCACTGCCAACAGGCAGGCACCTGCCAGGTTGAGAGGGTACAGCCATCTGGAACAGCAGAGAACGGGGTGAGGAAAGCTTTTTCAATTTGCAGAGAAAGCAATTACTACATAAAATGAGTGAGATGGAACCAAAAAATGAATGTCCTGTCTAACCACCTGCTGTTCTTGATCTAGAAATAATTCAATCCTTTGGTTATTTGCAGGGAGCTTTGGGAAGAAAACACATTTCATAAATTCCCATGGCTACAGAGATTGCTGCAATAGTTATCATCATGCCTAATGCCCCTGGATTCCTGCAGACTGTTACACGACTCTGTTGACCAGAGTCACCAGCACCTGCTGCTGTAAGGAACCTTTAGGTCCTCACTGCTGATAAACCCAGCATGAGAGTCTGGGAGTGATGGATCCAAGAAGATGAAATGGCTGCCTTGGGCTCATTGCAGGTATTAACACTCTCAGTTTTACCTCAGGTGCAAGTCAGAAGATTGCAATGATAAAGGTTATTCCTTTAACCCACTACACGATGAGTCTGAGAATATGCAGTCATGGACCACATAACTTCAATGGTCAATTATGTCACTGCCTCTTGAAATTATCTTTCAGTCAGCCACGGACCACATATATGACAGTAGTCCCATAAGATTATAAAGGAGCTGAAAAATTCCTATGATGTGTGCCTAGTAACATTGTAGCCATCATAATGTCATAGTACAATGCATTACATCTTTGTGGTGATGCTGGTTTAAACAACCCACTGTACTGCCAGTCATATAAAAGTATAGCACATACAATTATGTAGAGTACATAATACTTAAATATGATAATAAATTATTGTTACTGGTTTATATATTTACTGTACTATACTTTTATCATTATTTTAGAATGTACTCCTTCTACTGATTAAAAAAAGTTAACTGTAAGACAGCCTCAGGCAGGTCCTTCAGGAGGTATTCCAGAAGGCATTGTTGTCATAGGAGATGACAGCTCTGTGGATGTTTTTGCCTCTGAAGACCTTCCAGTGGGACAAGATGTGGAGGTGGAAGATAGGAACAGTGATGATCCTGACCCTATGTAAGCCTTGGCTAACGTGTGTGATTATATTTTTGTTTTTAACAAAAAGTTTAAAAAGTCAAAAAAAATAATAATTTTAAAAATAGAAAAACACTTATAGAATAAGAATATAGAGAAAGTTATCTTTGTACAGCTATATAAAGTGTATCTTATACTGTTATTACAAAATTGTAAAAAAGTTAAAATTTTTAAAGTTTATAAAGTAAAAAGGTTATGGTAAGCTAAGGTTAATTTATTATTGAAGAAAGAAATATTTTTATAAATTTGTTGCAGTCTAAGTGTACAGTGTTTATAATATCTACAGTAATGTCCTAGGCCTTCACATTCACTCACTACTCACTCACTGACTCACCCAGAGCAATGTCCAGTCCTGCGAGCTCCATTTATGGTTAAGTATCTTATACAGGTGTACCATTTTTTATCTTTTATATCATATTTTTGCTGTATCTTTCCTATGTGTAGATACATAAATACTTACCTTTGTGTTATAATTGCCTACAGTATTCAGTACAGTCACATGCTGTACAGGTTGGCAGCCTAGAAGCCATAGGCTATATCACATGCCCTGGGTGTGTAGTAGACTATGTCATCTAGGTTTGTGTAAGTACACTCTATGATGTTCACACAAGGACAAAATCTACTGACACCACATTTCTGAGAACATATCCCCATCATTAAGCCACACATGACTGTACTGGAGAGAGCCTTTAATTGCATCTGCTGTTAGAATTCTAGGACTCTTTCCTGTGGTCTTCATGATGCCGAGCAACAAATATTCAGTTCAGTGATTAATCAGCCCAGTTCTTAGTTTTGTTTCCCCGAGAAGGAAACCTCAAGACAAGTATTCAAATGCATGTAGCTTGTTTGGGAGGTGATTCCAGGGAATACTGTTAGGTGAATGGGGAAGTAAGACAGGTAAGAAGAGGAAAATGGGCCGAGTTTGGTGGTTCATGCCTGTAATCTCAGTACTTAGGGAGACCAAGGCAGGTGGATCACTTGAGTCCAGGGAGTTGTAGACCAGCCTGGGACACATGACGAAACCCTGTCTCTACAAAAAATACAAAAATTAGCCAGGTGTGGTGGCACATGCCTACCATCCCAGCTACTTGGGAGGCTAGAGTGGGAGAATCACCTGAGCCTGAGAAGTCAAGGCTATAGTGAGCCATGATCATGCCATTGCAGTCCAGCCTGGGCGACAGAGCAAGACCTTGTCTCAAAAAAAAAAAAAAAAAAGAAAACAATACCAAGTTCTCCAGCGAGATACCACTGAAGATACCACTGTGTAATCTCCAGAGAAACTTCAAGAGATAGTATAGAGCAGGGGTTGGCAAACTACAATCCATTGGCCAATTCTAGCCTGGTTTTGTACAGCTTGTAAGCTAAGAACGGTTTTTATGGTTTTAATGGTTAAAGAATATCAAAAGAAGAAATTTGTGACACATAAATTACCCCCCAAAAATCAAATGTTAGTATTCATAAATAAAGTTTTGTTGAAATGCAGCCATGCTCATTTATTTACAAATTGTTTATGGCTACTTTTGTTGTACAAAATTACAACTCTCTACATTGATGTAATCTCTGTACAGCAGAGTTGAGTAATTGTAATAGAGATAATGTCACCAGCAAGGCCTAAAATATTTACTATGTGGCCCCTAACAGAAATAGTTCGCTGTCCTGTAATGTAGGACACGCACCTCACAGTTATCCCATCTGAGGAGCTTGAGAGCTGGGGTACTTATCTAACCAATTTTCATCCCTCATTGGATGAGGGCTGCTCCTGGACAGCTTTCATTTCCCAGCACTTAATAGTCTGCCTTGCCATAAATGGAGAATACCCAGGAATTATGAGTTCTATGAAAATTCATTCTCAACTCAAAAAGACATAGTTACATATTTCCCCTAATTAAACATGAAAACATGCATTTTATAAATTCCTAGTTTTTCAAATTCCTGAGAAAACTCGGTTGTATTCTGGGCCCAAAACCACAGAGTGAATTAAATATTTCTGCCTATTTCTCAATTATGGATTGAATTAAGCAATATAACAAGTTATATAGAAGAGTGTTAGATTCCAAATATGTTGCCTCTGTGGAGGATGGCTGGTAGTATAGAGTACCTTTTCTTAATCAACAACAATCCATGATAATAAGTAAGTTGGAGCTGAGAATGTCTTTATCTTTTGCATAACTTCACCAAGTGGATAGTGAGCTATTTCAATTAGAACGATATCAAAACCCAAATGGAGATTGTTATAGATTTATTTTCATATTTAACAATATTATGCTTGTGAATAACTGAAAATGATAAAACATAAAAGGCAGAAGCATTGTCTAAATAAATGCAAAGCAAAATCAGTATTCACCGAGGCAAAACTTGTTCTGGTAGCAGATTCTAGACACCAGTCATTCCCAAGACTGTATAGCCACTTTCTTTTATTAATTCATTTATATTTTTTGCACAGCCACTTTCTTTTATTAATTCATTTATATTTTTTAAACTTTTAGGTTCGGGGTGCATATGCAGGTTTGTTATATAGGTAAATTGCTTATTGCTGGGGTTTAGTGTACAGATTATTTCATCATCCAGGTAATAAGCATAGTACCCAATAGGTAGATTTTTGATCCTCATCCTCCTCCTACGCTCCACCCTCTAGTAGGCTCTGGTGTCTAATTTCCCTTCTTTGTGACCATATGTGCTCATTGTTTAGATCCCATTTATAAATGAGACCACGTGGTATTTGGTTTTCTGTTCCTGTATTAGTTCGCTTAGGATAATGGCCTTCAGCTTGACCCTTGTTGCTGCAAAGGACATGACCTGATTCTTTTTTATGACTGCATAGTATTCCATAGTGTGTATGTACATTTTCTTTATCCAGACTGCCATTGGTGAGCATTTAGGTCGATTTCATGTATTTGCTATTGTAGATAGTGCTGCAATGAATATATGCATGCATGTGACTTTATGGTAGAACATTTATATTCCTTTGGGTATATACCCAATAATGGGATTACTGGGTGAAACGGTAGTTCTGTGTCCTTTGAGAAACTGCCAAACTGCTTTCCACAACAGTTGAACTAACTTACATTCTGACTAGCAGTGTATAAGCATTCTCTTTCCTCCACAACCTCAGCAGTCTGTTATTTTTTGACTTTTTAATAACAGCCATTCTGACTGGTGTGAGATGGTACCCTATTGTGGTTTTGATTTGCATTTCTCTAATGGTTAGTGACATTGAGCATTTTTAAAATATGGTTGTTGGCCACGTGTATGTCTTCTTTTGAGAAGGGCCTATTCATGTCCTTTGCCCACTTTTGAATGGGATTGTTTTTTGCTTTTAAATTTAAGTTCCTTATAGGTTGAGGATATTAGACCTTTGTTAGATGCATAGTTTGCAAATATTTTCTCCTATTCTGTATGTTGTCTGTTTACTCTGTTTATAGTTTATTTTGCTGTACAGAAGCTGTTTAGTTTAATTAAGTCCCATTTGTCAATTTTTGTTTTTGCACAGCCACTTTTAAAATGAAGCCTAAACATAGCCAATTTCATACAGCCTTATACCCTAATTTACTTAGATGTTCAAACACCATCAAGCACTTTCTCTCTTTAAAAGTAAGAACAGCAGCACAGCTTAAAATCCAAAATGAGAAATTCAGAAAATAGCCAATTAAAAACAAAATCAATTTCTTATTCCGAAATGATTTCAAGTTTTTCTTTGGTCACTAAAACAAACCACAATTGTTTCCTCCAATAAAATTGTTAAAGGTTCATGAGTTTTAGATGTTTTTTATCTCCCAACATACCAGTATATTATTAAAAAGGAAAAAGTCTATTTGTCCAAGCCCAGATTCACAGTTAGAACAAACTGTACACTTAAATGGTCTTCTGTATGACCCTCTTATTCCATGCTGTACATGCTAGAGAATGCCCAAATTAAGTGCTGCCAAATGTCATCATGCTTGCATAAACTGCCCTCTACTAATTTGGAGGGTTAGCCTTTCTGTCTTGGCATTATCCCACACACATACATGCCTCCTAAGCAAAACTGTCCCAGTTTTCTGGTCTTAGGAGGATGGTTGCTGATAGTAGAGTAGGAAAGTACTAATCTTATCTACACTAGCCTGCTTCTGTTTTTCTGGCTTGTTATATCTGTTGTTCTACAGCCAGCAGGCACTTTTCTTTCCACTATTTAAGGTGGTCTCAATACTTCCACTCATTCATTCAACTATTTATTCTTTTGATAAATTTTTGAGTTCCAACAACATGTCAGGCAACATCCCCTCAACTCTCCTCACTTCATCCCCAACTACCACACACACTTGACTTGTCTCAGATAAAGCAGATAGGGGGCTGGAGGAATGTGTGCACTCTACTAGGGTCTTCCACATTACCACAACCACTAGAACCACAAAATAGATCTTCACAACTTCAAATGGTAGAGCAAATATATGGTTGCTGACTCCAGGCTTGAGACATTCTGGGTGGAATCCCCCGAAAAAGCTTTTGGGAAACCAATGTGATTTTATCAGCAAGATTTACCTCGTGAACCTTGAAGGCCTTTAGATATCTGTGTAGACCAGGCTATCAAAAGAAATAAAAGTTATTAAGCATTGGGAGGTCAGAGTCCCAGCTAAGGTTTAGGCAGTATAGCTTTGTGGTTAATGGCATGGCTTTTCAAATGGATGATGATTGAAGTTCAGCTCTATCTGTGCCTTTAAAATAAATTTTGTTATCAATATTAGAAGAATACCATGTGTCCTCTGTTAGGCCATGCAGTGTAGTATATGGCAATAGCAATATGAGTTCTGTTTCCTCTCTCCTTTAAATTATACCTAAACGTTTTCCTTAGGACTCCAAACTTAGAATAGCAGACTTGCAAAAAAAGGTTTATCTACTCCTAGTGTACCAGTGTTATGTCTTTTCCTCTTCTATTGAATCTCTTTGTTTTAAATAATGACTAGCTTCTTATTTCCATATTCTCAGAAGGAGTCCATTATACCATGCATCAAATTTCACTGATGCCCATGAGATCATATGTGCCTCAGAATATTAAAATATTAGATTGCCTGTTTATTGTTTTTAATTACCAATACTCCTTGGGTTGTTTGTTACACAGGCAGAGTAGCAAACACCTGGTAAGCATGCACTAATCTCCCTTCCTGCACAGGGCAGGCATTGCTAACCAGCCATAGCTCTCTAAAGGCAGCTTCAGAATATTCCCAACACAAAGTTCAGGAATCCTTTATCAAGATGAAGTCTATTGGACATTCTTGGTATATTATGATATGAATCCTATTGTTAGGGGTTAATATCAAGAAAATTACTTTTGAGATAGGTTTGAGCCAGTTTTTAATTTGGAAGGGATGAAAAAAGAGAAAGAGAAGAGCAAATAGAGCATTGCTCATACAAAGCAATGTTTTTCTAAGGAGAATGCTTATCGGATTTAATTTCCATTCTAGCTGACGGATTTTAACGTTTAAACAGAATCGCTTGGATTTGAAGAGACCTCTCATGGGTTAGTTAGCTCATATCTCAGACTACCACAAGATAGATCTCATTATTTTTCTTAAATCCTGTCTTAAAAATGAATAAGTGTCTAATGAGTCTTTAAATAGTGATTTTACTACCTCCTCTGGTAGCATGTGTTATAACTTCTGTATTCTACTAGCTTCATAACTTCGGTGTTCTAATAGCTACCAATTCTGCTCTAGTGTTTATTTAAAATTTCCCTATAGCATTAGAAGTCTGTTGCTGCATTTTCTACACTTGCTCTGTTTTTAACCTTTGAAGCTAGTTACAACTGGCAGTCACTGAGGAAACATTAGCTGCAGATGTCATTAATGGGCTGGTCGCCATAACCACCTTGGACTTAACAGTTGCTCCTGACCATTTCTTAGTTTGAACTTCATCTTCTCCTAAGTTCAAACATGAAGGATGGTTGGTAATCATGTGTGGGGAAAAGAAAGAGAGATCAGACTGTTACCATTTCTATATAGAAAGAAGTAGACATAAGAGACTCCATTTTGTTCTGTATTTGAGATGCTGTTAATCTGTGACCCTACCCCCAACCTTGTGCTTGCAAGAGACATGTGCTGTGGTGACTCAAGGTTTAAAGGATTTTGGGCTGTGCAGGGTGTGCTTTGTTAAACAAGTGCCTGAAGGCAGTATGCTTGTGAAAAGTCATCACCATTCTCTTAATCTCAAGTACCCAGGGACAATGCCAAAGGTCGCAGGGACCTCTGCCTAGGAAAGCTAGGTATTGTCCAAGGTTTCTCCCCATGTGATAGTCTGAAATATGGCCTCGTGGGAAGGGAAAGACCTGATCGTCCCCCAGCCTGACACCCGTGAAGGATCTGTGCTGAGGAGGACTAGTATAAGAGGAAAGAAGGCCTCTTGGCAGTTGAGATAGAGAAAAGCATCTGTCTCCTGCCCGTCCCTGGGCAATGGAACATCTCGGTGTAAAACCCGATTGTATGTTCTATTTACTAAGATGGGAGAAAATTGCCTTAGGGCTGAAGGTGGGACATGCTAGCGGCAATGCTGCTCTTTATGCACTAAAAAGGTTTATGGAGATGTTTGCATATGCATATCAAGGCACAGCACTTTTCCTTAAACTTATTCATGTCACAGAGATCTTTATTCATATGTCTTACTGCTGACCTTCTCCCTACGATGATCCTATTATCCTGGCACTTCCCTTTTTCTAAGATTGTAAAGATAATGATCAATAAATACTGAGGGAACTCAGAGACCGGTGCCAGTGTGGGTCCTCTGTATGCTGAGCGCCGGTCCCCTGGGCCCACTTTTTCTTTCTCTATACTTTGTCTCTGTGTCTCATTTCTTTTCTCAAGTCTCTCCTTCCACCTAACGAGAAACGCCCACAGGTGTGGAGGGGCAGGCCACCCCTTCAATCATGCCTCTGGCCCTTTGAATTTAATACAGTACTGTTATCTTGGGTGTTGACTTTTCTCATTTGCCTGCTTCTCCATTTCTTTGTATCAGCCAGGAATCAGTGCTTCTCCCTATTGTTCAGCACTAACACCTGTATAGGAAGAATTGAGGCAAATTCTTCTAAAGCCTCATTTAAAATGTTGACACTAAAGCATGATTGTATCTTGACTGTGCATGTCTAGATCTATAAATTTGGGTTCTTCTCACCCATAAATGAGTGGGAAGTTATCTTTCTGTTATGATTTGAGTGGGTAGCCTTTCTAATAAAAAAAAAAAATCTTCCTTACTTAGAAGTGCTGGAAGTGGAATCACTGAAGAGTCTTTTCTCTTGACTAATCACAAGGCAAACCAAGGTTCTCTTTTAAACTGATGATGATTTAGAAGGGTTAATCCATTAGGTCAAAAACTCCCTGGTATAAATTAGATATTTTTCATCCCACTTTCCTCCCAAATAAGTGAGCATAAATCGTACACTAGAGTCCTTGAAAGAGATGCTGAAAGGAAAGAAATGACAGCAAAAACAGGTAATGGAAAAGCACCAAAGAAAAATATTGCTTATTTCTCCATGTGGTCATGGGCTAGCCTGAAGTCAACTCAAATCCACAAATATAAGACTTTTTTCATTGTGTTTCCTTAAGGCTACATTCCAAATCAATATCCCTACTACTTGTCAAGTGCTCTTTACTCATTAATCCTACCTTTGGCTGCCTGGGACTTCAAAGATTACCTTCGTACTATCTTATTACCAGGGCTTGCCTGGGAGGCCTTTCTTCTTTTTTGCTTTCCATCCAATCCTTGGCTTCTCTTCAAGGCCAAGATCATTACATACCCATTATAAAACCTTATCTGAGACTTCAGACCTTACTCTCAATTTACTTAGCAAACATTACTCTAAGGCATGCAAATGAAGAGGAATGAAACAATGTTCATTGTGTACCCACGATGTGGCAAGCACTGTGCTAAACATATATCATAAGGTATCTCATCTTAGTATATACAGCCATATCAGGTAGGTATAATTATCATTGTAAAATGAAAATGAAAAGATAATGTTAATTTTTTTACAGGAAACAGAAATCTTCCTGGAAAACTGTCGCTCACCTAACAGAGTTGAGAAGCATGTTATGTCTTATGTTCTTAAGGTAAGCCATTAGATAGAACAGTCGGGAAGATTCTAATTCAAAACCTGTGAACATTTCACAAAAAAACTGTCTAGTAGTGCTGGGAAGTTTTTAGTATCTGGATGTCTGGAAGGTCTATGAGTGAGATGAGGTAAAACTTTTCTGGGAAAGAATGTAAATAAAAGAGTTATTAAGTAATTATTGGGGACATGTAGCTTAGATTCAGCAGCATGCCACTTTGCCAGGATCTATTCTTTAAATATAGTCACTCCAGCTTTGTTTTTATAAGTATTAGCATGGTATTAATATATCTTTTTTCATCCCTTTAACATACCTATATCATTGTATTTGAAGTCGGTCTCTTACAGAGAGTGTATAATTGGGTCTTTTCAAAAAAAATCCATTCTGACAATTTTTTTTTTTTTTTTTTTTAATTGAGACGGAGTCTTGCTCTGTCGCCCAGGCTGGAGTGCAGTGGCCGGATCTCAGCTCACTGCAAGCTCCGCCTCCCGGGTTTAGGCCATTCTCCTGCCTCAGCCTCCCGAGCAGCTGGGACTACAGGCGCCTGCCACCTCGCCCGGCTAGTTTTTTGTATTTTTAGTAGAGACGGGGGTTTCACCATATTAGCCAGGATGGTTTCGATCTCCTGACCTCGTGATCCGCCCGTCTCGGCCTCCCAAAGTGCTGGGATTACAGGCTTGAGCCACCACGCCCGGCTCTGACAATTTTTGACTTTAACATTTCCATTTAATGTGATTATTGATACGTTTGGATTTATACTTACTATTTTATTATTTATTTTGTGATTGTTCTATTTTTCATTTCTTTGTTTTTAGTTTTCTCCCCTTTTTGGATTATTTGGACATATTTTAATATTCCATTTTAATTTGTCTATTGTTTTACTGCCTTTTTATTTATTTTTACTTTTATTGTGTTTGTTTTTTACTGATCAGAGAAAAGACACGACAAACACTATTTTATGTGTTTTTTCTAGAGATTATAATATACGCACTGAACTTTTCTGAGTCTACTCAGAATCCATATTTTACTATTTCAAGTTTAAAAAATTACCACCATGTAGGTCCCTTTCCCTTACCCCCTTTATACTGTAAATGCCTTTTATGTAGTACCTCTACATATATTGAAAACCCTATCACAAAATGTTATGTTTGGCTTTCAGTCATCAAGCATATTTTAAAGAACTCAAAAGGAAAGAATATTCTGTTTACCCACATGTCTACCATTTCTATTGCTTTTCTTTCATTCCTGATGTTTCAACTTTCTCTCTGGTGACATTTCCCATCTGTCTGAAGAATTTTCTTTAACAATTCTTTCAGAAAACATCTCCTGGCAATAAATTTTCTTGATTTTACTTCATCTGATAATGTCTTTATTTTACCCTCATTACTGAAGGACTGGATTGACAATTCTTTTCTTTCAGCACTTTAAAAAAATGGCATTTCACTTCCATCTGGTTTCCATGGTTTCTGATGAGAAATTTGCTGATATTCAAATTGTTATTATCATGTAAGTCATGTGTCATTTTCTCTGGTGGCTCTCAAGATTTTGTCTATAGTTTTCAGATGTTTGATTATGGTGTGTCTAGGCACAGATTTTTTTCAGGGTTCTCCTATTTGAAATTTGCTGAGCTTCTCAAGTCCATAGGTTTATGTCTTTTGCCAAATTTGGGAAGTTTTCAGCCATTACTTTCTTACATATTTTTTCTGCAGCATATTCCTTCTCATTTTCTTTTGCAACTCCAATGACACAAATGTTAGCTCTTTTAGTATTGTCCTACAGGCCCCTGAGGCTCTGTTGGTTATTTATAAAAATATTTTTTCCTATTATTTGGATAGGATCATTTCTATTGATATCCCAACAAGTTCACTATTTCCTCTGTTATCTCTGTTTTTGTGTTGAGCCCATCTTGTGAATTTTTATTTTGATTATTATATTTTTCATTTCTAAAATTTTCATTTTATTCCTCTTTATAGCCTTTATTTCTTTGCTGAGACTTTCTGTCTTCTCATTTATTTTGAGAGTATTTTTTCTTCTTTTTAATTTTTAAAAAATGTTTCTAGGTATATAGTAGGTTTATATATTTATGGGGTACATGCGATATTTTGATACAGGTATACAATGTGTAACACTTGTATCTGGGTAAATGGGGAATCCATCACCTCAAGCATTTATCCTTCCTTTTTGTTACAAACAATCCAATTATACTCTCTAATTATTAGTGCTTTAAAGTCTCTGATAATTCCAGTGTCTGTGTCATCTTGGCATTTGTTTCTGTTGGTTATTTTTCCCATGAGAGTTGAGCTTTTTTGTGATTCTCTCTATGCTGAGTAATTCTGGATTTTATCCTGGACATTTTGGAAGACTCTAGGTTATGAGAGACTCTGTGTCTTTCATCCTGTAGGGAATGTAGTTCATTTTGCTGTGACAGACAATCAACTTGATTGGGTTCAGGCTGTACATTCCAACGAGCCTTCTTTGAATTGTGGTTCCAATGTCAGTTCAGTTTCCAAAGCTTTTGCAGTGCTATTCAGGTCTGTCTCATATGTGTGAAACCCAGCAGCCAATTTAGGACCTAAGCAGTGTTCTGTCCCATAATTTCATTCTCAAAATCTTTGGTATATTGTTTTTTGTCAGATCCATACATGCACAACTAGGGAGGGAGCCTAGGACTTCACAATTTTATGGGATTGTTTTCCTCATACTTTCCAAAATGTCCCCATAACTTTTTTTCCCCGGGGCTCAACTTACAGTCTGTGACCCTCTTACAGTCTAAGAAAGATGGGGCTTTATATAACTATGCTGTGCTGCGCACTTCCAACAACTGAACCTATGTCAGTTCTGAACTGAAATAGCAGGAGGGAAGATAGAAAAAAGGCAATGGGGATTCACCCCACCCTTTTGGGACATAACTATCCTGATCAGAAATAGTGGTTCTCCTCCCTCAGAATTTTAGGCATCCGTAGGCCCCCAGTGCTGCTGCTGTCTCTACTGCTACTGTAGTTACTGCAGGATGGCCTGGAGTGCAGAAGGACAGAGAAAAGGGAAAAGTCTCAGAAGATTTCTCCCAACCACCCTCTCTCTGAGCCTCAGGAGATCTCTTTCTTGCTCTTCAAGACAGAATTAGAGAGCTTTTCTGTCCATGCCTGAGTACCCACTTCTAGGTTTCAGGATGCCTTGATTCTAGGCCGGGGATAACAGAAGAAAAATAAATGATAAACTCAGTGTCAGTTTGGTAGTACTTCAGATTCTGGCCTGTCTTCTCTCCTAGTCTGCCCACCACTGTTTAATTTTTGGAGTCCTCAAATAGCTGCCCCATGCATTCTGTCCAGGTTTTGTAGCTGCATTGAGTGGGAGAAACAGGGTGGAGTTACCCCCATTTTACTTGGAACCAGAACCTCCTATTTCTTTTACATCCTGCTACGAATATATCTCTGTATTTATCACAATTACTTTTGTTATTTTTATAACATCTTCCCCCTAGAAAAAGCCTCTAAAACACAATGTTTTGCTATAAATATACATAATGAAATGGTTAACTTATCTATCAAGTCAACATTATCCATTATCTCACAGTTACCATTTTTTTATGGTAAGAGCACCTAAAATCTACTTTTTAACAATTTCCATTATACAATATTAAGTATAGTCTTCATGCTATACATTAGATCTTGAGACTTATTAATCCTACATTTAACTACACCTTTGTATCCTTGACCCACATCTCCCTGTTCCCCACCCTCCTAATGCCCTGGTAACCACTATTCTACTCTTTGTTTCTAGGAACAGGATTTGACTTTTTAAAATTCTATCTATAAGTTAGATCACACAGTATTTTCCTTTCTATGCCTGGCTTATTTCACTTAGCATGATGTTCTCCAGATTCCTCTATGTCCACGTTGTCACAAAAAGCAAGATCTTTTTCAAGTCTGAATAGTATTCCATTGTGTGTGTTTGTGTGTTTGTGTGTGTGTATATTTATCCATTCATCCACTGATGGACACTTAGATTGGTTCCATACCTTGGATATTGTGAATAATGCTGCAGTGAACACGTGCATGCAGCTATCTCTTTAATGTGCTGATTTCATTTCCTTTGGATGTCTACCCAGAAGTGGGATTGCTGGTTCATATGGTAGTTCTATATTTGTAGTTTTCAGAGAAACCTCCATACTGTTTTCCATAATAGCGATACAAATTTACTTTTCTACCAACAGTGTGTAAGTGAACGTCTTTCTTCACATCCTCTCCAACACTTATTTTTTGAAATGTTCTCAGGCGAAACCTGTAAGGAAGGAAGTGAGGGAAGCAGGAAAGGCAGGGGAAGAAGCTAAGCAAAGATATGGTTTCAGCAGAAGTCTAGCATCAGCCTGATCCCACAGGAAGTTCTAGAGCAAAGACGGCACCACACAGTTGTCTCCCTGGAGGCAAAGGGACTGGATTTTTGCTCCTACATACCAGTCTGTCATTGACTGTGCTGGTGGGTACATAACCTCTTAGGCATCTCTGGGTGAGGTTTCCATCAGCTGAGAGTAATTCTCAAGAGAACAGTGCAGCTGTGAGCTGTTAGCAGCCAACACTCATAGCTACTAAATATAAAATAAATAGAGCTAGTCACAGTTCTGGGTAAGATGGTGTAAGCAGCTGGGGATGGATGCTCTGGGTGAGGCATCAACACCATCATTATAATGATTAATCACACATTTCAGTGGTGATCGTCACTGAATGCTGCTATTTCCTTCCAAAACACAGAGAGAATCACTAACTAGTTGTGGCATTGCAGGAACCATGCCTGCGCTGAAATAATCAGCCTCTAGGGTAATGATTCTGAACATTAAGTGTGCATGAGAATTACTTAGGGAGCTTGTTAAAGATGCAGATTCCATCACCAATCCAGAGATTCTTATTCAGTAGATCTGCTATGAGAGCTGCATTTTAACAAGGACCCCTGTGATTCACTTTGAGATTATGGAGGTGGTCATACAACCTATTTCAATGATGGCAAACGTCATTCTGCTTTAATTGTGTTTCCTCAACTAAGTCTGAAGCTCCTATGGGCAGATGCTAAACTGCAGTAATTTCCACTATAGTGACGTTCACGACCATAAAATGTTTTATACAGAATGTTTTAATTAAGCCCTTATCGATTCATTGTTCTTGTGATCCAAGTAATCACTTTATAGGGGGCCTGAAATGAGGTGACTGTAGGTATCTGAGGCACAGAGGAAAACTCTCAAAGCAGGAGCCATAGGAGTTGTGGAATCCTAGGAGGCAGCTAGCCCTATCAGCAGTGAATCATAACTTTTTAAAAATAATCTTCAGACAACCCAGGGGTATCAGAGGCTTACTGACACAAAATGCCCATCTCTGCCAAGTGCCCTGAACCATGAATAGAAATGTATGGCTGGGATGGGCCTGGGAGACTAGCATCTGTTTTTATAGCTGTGATTGTCCGTTCAGATTGGGGTCAGCATCAATCATATCATCTTGCACTATAAAGAACAGAATATTGATCAGGACTCAGTCCTGCCTAACAATACCAGCTCCACTTTGGGTAGCCAGACAATCTAAGATCAGAAATGAAACAGTATTTCTAAAAGTACATAAAAAAAACTAAAATGAATATGAGAAACCAATAGACTATCAAGTGTTCCTTTCATTCCTTTGTAAGAACTAGGCTACATGCTGTGACAGCAAAGGATTTGCTTAGGAAGATCTACTTAATTAGATAAAGTATCTTCCCTTAGTAAATCTGAAAACTAAGCAGTTATGCTCTCCTGCATTTTTATCTTCTATGATTTTATTAGCTTATCCAGCACACACTACTGCACACTTAAATAGGGCAAGTGTTTTATCTATTCTTTATTTGATTTATTTATTTACTTTTGAGATGGAGTCCTGCTCTGTCGCCCAGGCTGGAGTGCGGTGGCGCCATCTCTGCTCACTGCAACCTCCGCCTCCTGGGTTCAAGCAATTCTCTTGCCTCAGCCTCCCTAGTAGCTGGGATTACAGGCACCCGCCACCACGCCCAGCTAATTTTTTTTTTTTTTTGTATTTTTAGTAGAGATAGGGTTTCACCATGTTGGCCAGGCTGGTCTCAAACTCCTGACCTCAGGTGATCCGCCCACTTCCACCTCCCAAAGTGCTGGGATTACACGTGTGAGCTGCCGCGCCCGACTGTTTTATCTATTCTTGATGATCAAGTGGAAGTTATAAGGTTGATGCAGTTGTAGTTTAGGAAATCTGACGTGTAAGGGAGCATGTTAAGATTTTATAGGCCATTAAAAGTACAGAATTTTAAATGATTACTGAGATCAAAATGTCATTTTATTTTCATAACAAATAAGTGGTTTGGGATTTGTTATTCCCAAAGTGAGTATCACTGAGGCTGACCCTTGCCCAAGGGCACATTTATAAATATATGGGCCTTTACCAAACATGTGAAGTACCTAGTTGTTTATACTTACTTAATGATTGACTCTTTGTCTGCTTCTGATGTGTAGTTAAATGAGCGTGTTGTTGGCTGATAAATCCTCCCAGGACTAAGGAGGTCAAAGTAAAGAACCAGCATTTTGTGGCAACCCATGATCATCTGTCTTACTTCCTTGAGGAAAGAGAAACCCTGAGCTGAGGTGATCAGCAGGAGGCAAGAACTGATTAATAGGCATCATTTTTCTGGCTGCTTTGTGTAAGCAGCTAGGCTAGACTAGTCATGCCTCTGAGAAGAGGTGAAAAATGACAGGATGAATTGGGGAAGCAACCAGGAAGTCATAATCCTGGGAAGCCATTTTGTCACCTGGGTTTAGTAGTTTCTGGAGGAATCCTGCGACCTCACAACAAGTGTGAGTGAATTGGGCTGGACCACGTGTTGCAGGCTAGGCTTTTATTCTGGGAAGTCCACTCTAAGAGCACAGGAGACAGGATGTTTATTAGAGTGCACCCTCGGGACCGATATCTGGGGAAAGGAGGGGAAAAAAACAGAAGCAGGTAGAGGGAGAAGATAAACTGTGATGCAGGCCCAACAACAGCCTAGGCAGACCCCCATGGGAGCTCTTAAGTTAGAATGGCCTTTCAGAATTGCCCCCAGTTGGGCCAAGGTGGCTGGGAATTTTTTTTTTTTTTAATTTTTTATTTCTACAGCTTTTTGGGGAACAAGCGGTATCTGGTAACATGAGTAAGTTCTTTAGTGGTGATCTGTGATATTTCGTTGCACCCATCACCTGAGCAGTATACACTGAATACACTGAACCTGCTTTGTAGGGGTTTTTTTTGTTTTTTTTTTTTCTTTTTTTGTGAGACTGAGTCTCACTCTGTCGCCCAGGCTGGAGTGCAGTGGCATGATCTCAGCTCACTGCAACCTCCGCCTCCTGGGTTCAAGCAATTCTCCTGCCTCAGCCTCCCAAGTAGCTCACCACCAGCCACAGCCGGCTAATTTTTGTATTTTTAGTAGAGATGGGGTTTCGCCATGTTGCCCAAGCTGGTCTCGAACTCCCGGCCTCAAGTGATCTGCCCGCCTTGGTCTCCCAAAGTGTTGGGATTACAGGTGTGAGCCCCTGCGCCCAGTCCTCCAATTTCTGGTCTTTTATCCCTCACTCCCTTCCCACTCTTTTCCCCTAAGTCCCCAAAGTCCTTTGTGTCATTCTTATGCCTTTGCACCCTTGCAGCTTAGCTCCCACTTATGAGTGAAAACATACAATGTTTGGTTTTCCATTCCTCAGTTACTTCACTTAGAATAATAGTCTCCAATCCCATCCAGGTTGCTGAAAATGCCATTAATTCATTCCATTTCATGACTGGCTAGTATTCCATCATATATATATATAATTTTCTTTATCCACTCATTGATTGATGGGCATTTGGGCTGGTTCCACATTTTTGCTATTGCAAATTGTGCTGCTATAAACATGCATGTGCAAGTGTCTTTTTCCTATAATGACTTAATTTCCCCCGGGTAGATATCCAGCAGCGGGATCACTGGATCGAATGGTAGTTCTACTTTTAGTTAAGGGATCTGTACACTGTTTTCCACAGTGGTTGTACTAGTTTATGTTCCCACCAGCAGTGTAGAAGTCTTCCCTTTTCATCACATCCACACCAACATCTAATATTTTTTGATTTTTTGATTAGGGCCATTCTTGCAGGAGTAAGGTGGTATTACATTGTGATTTTGATTTGCATTTCCCTGATTATTAGTGATGTTGAGCATTTTTTCATATGTTTGTTGGCCATGTGTATGTCTTCTGTTGAGAATTATCTATTCATGCACTTAGCCCACTTTTTGATGGGATTGTTTGTTTTATTCTTGCTAATTTGTTTGAGTTCGTTGTAGATTCTGGATATTAGTCCTTTGTCAGATGTATAGATTGTGAAGATTTTCTCCCACTATGGGCATTGTCTGTTTACTTTGCTGACTTTTTCTTTTGCCATGAAAAAGCTCTTTAGTTTAATTAACTCCCAGCTATTAATCTTTGTTTACATTGCATTTACTTTTGGGTTCTTGGTCATGATATCCTTGCCTAAACCAATGCCTAGAAGGGTATTTATAATGTCATCTTCTAGAATTTTTATAGTTTCAGGTCTCAGATCTAAATCCTTGATCTATCTTGAGTTGATTTTTGTATAAGGTAAGAAACGAGGATCCAGTTTCATTCTCCTACATGCGACTTGCCAATTATCCCAGAAGCAAGGTGGCTGGGAATTTCTATTCCTACATTGGTACATCATTGGATATGGACAACCCCAGAAGGTTATCAAGGAAACTACCTCTTGGTCACGGTGGTTCACTTCAGCTGAGGCAATCCCTGAAGAGCCTGAGAGCTAAGGGCTGTCCACCATCAGTGCTCCTAGCACCGGAGACAACAAGAACCTCATTGAAGAGGGATCTGGACAGTGCACCAGAGTGGCCAGAACACCTGGTAAAATTTGGGCCATGGCTTATCTGAATGATTATGCCAGGTAATGGGAAGTAGGAACTGTAGCGCTAGTTATCAAAGGCAAGTCATGCCACCTGAATTTTGTTGCTATGCCTCTAAGAATCGTTTTATTTCAAGACCTGACAGGGAAGGGCAGACTTGAAGAGTTCTGGACCTGGCCCCAGCTCTGTCTACAGCGGTAGGGCAAAGCTAGAGTGGAGTCAAGGGTGGAGGTGACACAAAGCTGGGTTGTGCATGGAACATCAGAATGGTGGGTGGGTTTGCCATTCAAGGCCTTCAACAAGTGTCAAGCAGTCAAGATAGGGCATCTAATATGAAACATGGGGTAATAGTTGGAAGTCCATGCAGTCTGTTGGGATATAGGGGAAGGCAAAGCACTGGGATACAAATGATAGCAACTACCCCTTAATAAGTGCTTGTGTAGATAAGGAACCCTGCTAAGTATTTTACACATACCATCTCATTTAAAACTGCTTACAATTTTGTGTAGTATGTATTATTATTTTCATGTGTATGGGCAAAGAAACCAGTTCAGAGAGGAGATTATTCAAAATTATACAGCTGGTAAGTGGCAGAGATTCTGGAGACTGACTGCCTGCATTTGAATTCTGTCACTTACTAGGTGTATGACCTGGGGCAAATTACTTAACGCCTCTGTTCCTCAATTTCTTCACCTTTAAAATGGGAATAACGCCTATCTCTTATGGCTGTTATGAACATTAAATGTATTAATAGCATAAGAGCCAAGAGCAATGCCTAGCACAACTTAAGAACCATGTAATTGTTTATGAACTAAGTGAATAAGCCAGTGGAACTCCATAGCCTATGTTCTTGACTATTATGCTACCTTGGCAGGACTCTGATTCCCAGGATGCACAGTGAGAGAGCTAGGCAGCCTAAGCACTAGGAAGTACCTAAGATAGTAGACAACTAATCACTCCTTCATGCACTTATTCACAAATATTTATCGAGAATCTCTATATATGTGCTAAGCATTTTTCTGGGCAGTAGAGAGAAAGCAATGAACAAAACAGCCAAATTCTCAACCATCATAGAGCTTATATGCTAGTGGGGAGACAGGCACTAAACAAAACAATTGATAAATGTGTAAATAATGGCAGGTAGTGGTAAGAGAAATGAAGGAAATGAAGGCAGGGTAAGAGCACAGGGAGCCCTGGAGCTGGGGCTATGGGAAAGAGCTGAGTGTGTGTTATTTTAGAAAAAGAGATGAGGAAAGGCCTTTCTGATGAGGCAACATTTGAGCAGAGACCTGAATCAAGTGGGGAGGGATTCAGGCAGCAATCTGGGAGACAAGCCCGGGTAGAGAAAATAACCAGAAAGGCAGGGATGGCCCTTCAGAGTTGCCCCAAGTTGAGTGATGTGGGCTGCCTTTAGAAGGAGAAGAAATCTTGGGTGAGGCAGTTTTCTTCAGTGGAGGCAATCTCCAAAGGGAGCTGACAGCTGATGGCCATACCCCTGCAGCTCTCCCAGCAACTGGGGAAGGAAGTGTTTCATTCCTGAAGGACAATCTGGGTGGTACAACTTCCAGCACCCTGTGCCTGTCTTCAGTAGCTTGTTGTACTATTTGGCTTGCTCCTGAAGAAACCAATCTTTCTCACCAAAGAAGTTATGCTGAACATTTTGAAAATTTCTTCAAAGTTCTTGTGTAAAAGTGCAAAGGTTGAAACGTGATTTGGGGTTTAAGTACTAAAATGTAAATATTGGACACTGATTCCTGAACAACACAGGGGAAAGGAGCAAAAGTCTAAATCTGCAAGTTTTTAGGAAGGGAGTACTTGGCAGATGGGTGATTTTAAAATGTGATGCCATGAATTCTTTTGCAACTTGATAACACATCAGCACTGCCCACACATTCTAGAAACCATGTGAATGAAGAAGGCTGTCATTAGAGCTGAAAATTGCATTGTGATTTTGGCAATGGTTCACTCTTAGGCCAGGTTCAGATTTCCCAGTTTCTGAACTCTAACCAGTAATTGCTATTACTGTGTTTGGGAGATGACTACTGGAGATTGTGGCAAAAAGATAAAATTCTCTGCCTTTTAAGGCATCTTAATAACAATTTTGGCAGCATGGAAGCCTTCAACTTAGTAAACTGAGCAGCCATTTCCATAGCAGAGAAATAAGCTACTGTTTGACTCAGAGATGGAGCTTTCAGCTGTTGTTTGTTGACCTGAGCCGAGGGAAACAAGATGACAGATTGGACAAGCAGCATACTATGCAATTTATGCCCTTCATGGACTGTCAAGCATTAATTTAATTTAATTTTAATCATTACCATCTGGTACTTATATAGCAAGTCAGGCCTAGATAGATATTTCCTTATCTTGAATTGGTGAACAGAGCTGTGTTTTGGCCTGCAGCCATGTCCATACACCCCAAGGAAGGGGCAAGAACACTGTGGGAGGGTAGATTTGTATGAATGCCAGGCATGCAGCTATCACTAGCCCTGAATGCTGTAAAAGGGACCTGTTGGTGCTAGTCCCACCATGGTTCATGGCCCCTTCTCCTGTCTCACTCATGGAGGCATAAATTATCAGTCATGTCTTTGTCTTTGTATTCCTTGACATTGAGAATGGGAACTGGCTGGGGATGCTCTCTGGATGAATTGAGGCATCTGACTCTGTGGCTTAAACCTCTTAAGCAGGTAAAGTGACCAGTAGCCACATTTAATATGTTCATTAGGAAATTATTAAGCACTGATGACCTTTGAGTTTCCATTACTCTGAGCATCTGTTATTTTTTGTGTCAGTCATGGTGCCAGACCCAGTAGGGAATATAGAAGAAGTATAAAGCAACATTCCTGTCCTAGAAGCCAACTCAGTCCCAGGAGGGATTCTCTTTTCTTCTCAGTCCTCAGACTGAACCTCAAGTTGTTGGTGGCTGGTAGGGAGTAGAAAGGTTGCCAGTGAAGTCCCAGAGGAGTAAGGGAGGAAGAATGGATGAGAAAGCCCTCCATGTTCCTGAATTTTAATTTTTTCATGCAAAATAGCTTGGTGCCCAAGAGGCTAAAGGATGCCTTTCAGCAAGCTAGCTCTGGCTTCAGGAGACAAACACTGAGCCCTGTTCATTGCTTTGTGGGCAAAGATCATATGACCTACTTGAGAAAGGACAGCAAGTTTCCGCTTTTTCTTTGAAAATAGAAACAGGTCTTTTTTCCCCTGATTTCCTGCAGCAATGTTAAATACATGCTTATTACCCCCAAAATCAGATAATACAGAAAAGTAGAAAGTAAACACTTGGTCACACACAGAGATGACTGTTAATATTTTAGTATACACATCTTTATACACACACACACCATATATATATATGTATATATACACACAAATAGTGTATATATATATATGTGTGTGTGTATATATATATACATATATATATATGTATACATATATATACACACACACACACACATATTTTTTTAAATTGGATCATGCTATAGGTAAGGGAAAGCAAAATCTCTTGCCATGTGATTTCCTTCTCCAACCAGATGTCAGTATGACCAGAAAGAACATTCAGGGGCTTCAAGCAGGGAAAGAGAGAGAGTGGCATTGCAAAATTTGCCACTTCAAATTTCAAGGCTGGATGTTGTTTCCAGCTCAAGCTGTGTCTCTCCAACCCACCTCTTGGCAACTGCCAAGGACAGACTTGCCAGCCCTTCTGAGATATGAGGCCACCTCTATTCAGGATATGAATCTTGTTTCTTTCTATGAAACATTACATTTTTCCTTTGAAAAAAGTAACAGAAAGCACTGTTCATCATGGAGGGAGAGGGGCAAATACAGCATGGAAGAAATATTTTCAAGAGTTAAAATAGAGCATGGTAAAGAAAGAGAATCACTTCCTGCCCTCTTTTCTGACTATAAGAAGTTTAAACCATATTTTAGATTTTTCTTTATGTTAAAAGAGAAGATTATTCATACAAAACTCATTTTGATCTTTGTGCATCAAAATTAAATGGATGTGATCTACAAGTGTATTTTGCGCCAGGTCAGGATGAGATTGCAGCTATCTCCTTGAGAAGATTCCAAAACCTTCTGGAGAGAGACCAGAGAATAGAGGCCCACAGAGCCAGGCCACGTAAGGAATGGTGGAGTAAGCCAGGTGTGTTTCCATGGAGAAGGGGGTAGTCTTAGTTTAATGGGAAGATGAGCTGGACATACTTTTTATTCTTCTGGAAGCTAGAACTGGAATGAAAAGATCAAAAGTGTTATGAGGTACAGAACTGACACATGAGATTTGGGAAGGTGGAGAAGAAAAAGGAGTGAAGACAGCTAATATTTATTGAGCACCTACTATGTGTCAGAAGTTGAGCTAATTCCTTGTATTATCTTATTCAATCTTCACAGTAATCTTAAGAGGTAGATAATATTGCTGGTATTTTATAGCTAAGGAGAGTAAGATTCAAAAAAGTTAAGTAACTTGCACAAAGTTGCATAGCTGTTAAGTGGCAGAACCAGGTTTAAATTCACATTTGTTTGGCTCCCCTACATCACACTCTCTAAAAATGGCATGGGCGAGCTTCCTGAGCTAATGTGTTCCTGGGTACCTGGGTGCATTCAGGAAAAGACTAGATGGTTATTTGTTGGGGATGTTCTTCAAGGGATTTGTGCATTGGTATAGAGCTTCAACACATGGTTTCTAAGGGCCTTTCTAACTGCATGTTCTAACAAGGTCCCTCTAAAACATATCACTCTTGCTTGTCTTCAGGACACCTATTGGGGGCATGATTAGAATTTTATTTTTGGCTGAGGCATTATCCTCAGAAAAAGAAACTGAAGATAAATCCCCATAAATGTTCTCTTGGAGGACCAACTCCAGCAGACATTGTTGGTATGGTACTCATATCCCCTCAGTGCTCACTATGCCCATACATGCCCATGGAGGTTCTTCTGCAAACACCTACAACCCTCTGTCTCAGGGCTTGCTTTTGGTTCTTGAAGGGCAGGCCGGAAGTGCCCGAAAGTTAACATCTTTGGAAGTAGTCCTCAGCTAATGACAGAGGGGAATTAGAAAATAACTATTCCAGCTTCCATGGCCTTGTTTGTGATAACTCTAAGGCATGTTCCACACAATCTCCCAGAGTTCCTCAGCAGGAATGAGTCCTAGGTCCCCATAGGGGTAACTTGCTGTTACCCCTTCACTCTCTCATTTTATTATTATTTTGTTTATCCCTTCACTCTCTCATTTCCCCTCTTTCCTACTAGTGCTTCCAGGGATCACTTTCCAAATGTACTAGTTGCACTCAAATCCTTGTCTCAGGGTCTGTTTTTGATGAAACCCACACTAAGACACCAACATATACAGGGTTTCTCAACCTCAGCACTATTGACATTCATTTGGGACTGGAGATGTACAAAAGGACAAATACACAGGAACCATTTTACTGTTTGTGTAACATCAGTTTGGGTTGCTAGGGACATTTTGACTTTTAAGTATTTGTGTGAAGCGATTTACATTTGTACACATACAGATGTATTTGCTTGTCTGGTGCGGGTGGGACACACAGTGCACAGGACAGTGTCTCCCCTTAAATACTGATTTTTTAAAAACTGATGTAGAGGCCAAAAATGCTGCTCTACACAGTAGATGCCAGTTGTGCCCTCTCCCCAGCTGTGACAACCAAAAATATCTTCAGCTATTGCCAAATGTCTTCCAGGGGACAAAATCAGTCCCAGTTGAGAAGTGCTGCTTGCTTGAGGTACCTGTGGGCAGCACAGGGAAGGTAGGATTTGGGAAAGCAAACCTGTTAGGGTGGGCCATGGGCAAGCTTCTCAGTGATTTTAGTGGAGGGATGAGGAGGAGACTGTTTGTGTGTGTTTTGGGAGAGGAAAATGAAACAACTCTTTTTCTTCTTCTTTTTTTTTTTTTTTTGAGACGGAGTCTTGCTCTGTCGCCCAGGCTGGAGTGCGGTGGCACGATCTCCACTCACTGCAAGCTCCACCTCCCGGGTTCCCGCCATTCTCCCGCCTCAGCCTCCCGAGTAGCTGGGACTACAGGCGCCCGCCACCACGCCCGGCTAATGTTTTGTATTTTTAGTAGAGACGGGTTTCACCGTGTTAGCCAGGATGGTCTCGATCTCCTGACCTCATGATCCACCCGCCTCGGCCTCCCAAAGTGCTGGGATTACAGGCGTCAGCCACCACGCCCGGCCGAAACAACTCTTCTTACTTCATAACTGCCTGGTGCAAGGTGGTCCCTTGTCTAAAGCATAACAGCTCAGAACTAAACTCAGTACCCCTTACAGTTTCTTTTAGAAAAATGACAAATACACAGAAACCATTTTACTGTTTGTGTAACATCAGTTTTCAGGTGAGTTCAGTTTGGATGACAGGTTCTTAAGCAGCAATTTCACAGCCTGTCAATTTTTTGGTTGCTAGGGATATTTTGACTTTTAAGTACTTGTGTGAAGCTATTTAAAAAATCGGTATGTGGTTCCAATATGGGGAATGCTGTCAAACGGAGTAGAGGGTCAGATAAAAGATGCAAATGCTTTCTTATCTAGAGCTTTGGACTTGATTTGGCTGGTATGTGTACAAATGAGACCCCTGATGAGAGTGACAGAGTTTCAGGGATGGGAAAGGAGACTATAGATGTAGGTTCCAAAACCCCTGTATTCCCTGTAAATAGAAGTAGCAAGAAGAATAAATATAGGTTAATACCTATAAGTTAGTCTTCATCTTATCTATTAGATTCCTGGTTAAAAAAAAAAAAAAGGTTCTGACTGGGATTCCTCATTACCACTGAATTCTGATACCTTCCAAGGTCAAGCAGGATAGCAAGCTGGTGCTGGACACTGTGCACACCCTACCCAAATTCCCTTCTCCCTGTTTGATATGCTCAGCACCCAATTTCAGTGTGCTTTTCTGCTAGTTACTAGCACCTGTGACCTTCTTTGGTGGCTTTCTCTTGGGCTAATGGAGTTGCTTCACTTGTACATACCTCCCATGTACCCTGGGGGTTTTTTATTATCCTGGGGAGGCCCACGACCATCGGGCGAGAATATAAAAGCCCAGTTCCCTTGTCTCATGTTGAAATAAACTCTAGGTGTGATTTGCACTCCAGAGCTCCACCTTGGGATCATGACTAAGCTGTGACATTTCCTGACATTGAAGCTTCGTTTATTGGCTTCTTGCTCTGTCCTCCTTTCCCCACTTTGTTGTGGTCTCCCTGTGGGAGCACTTTCCTAATAAATCACTTGCACAGGAATCTTCATATCAGGGACTGCTTCTGGGGAATCTGATCAAAGATTTTCAGGGCATCCCAAGGTCTATATTTGAGTGAAAGGGAAGGTGAATTTTACCACTCACATGTAATGTTTCAGAATCTTACCCTATCCTACAAAATAGGCACTCATTTTTTTTTCTATAATGGATGATTATCTTGGTCTGGAGAACTAAGAAAACATACTTCTGCCACCTTTGCACTGCTCCTCCTGCGTCCACAACCATCAGTGCCTCAGGAGGCATTGTTGATGCTTGCTTAGCCAAGGGAAGTAAGAGGAGCTGCCTTTGCTTGTGTTCTAAATGCCTTGATCTTGAACACTCAAAGCTGTGCTTTTGTGCTTGAAAGGGTGTAGCCACCCACAGAGGGTGATTCAGCAAAACAGGTCTGCAGTGAGAAAACTTGGATCAAAAACATATTGGCATCTGCTTCTGATACTTACTGGGGTTTGAGAGGATCTCTACAATTTTATTCCAAAACTGATCGATCATATAGCACCATTTTTTGAGTTCTTTCTACTTGTTTGGCAGCATTTTCTTGTGCATTTTATCATTCAACCTTTGTAGCATACTTGTGAGATATTAACATCTCCATTTTATAATCAAGAAAGCTGAGGCTAATGGAAGTTATATTACCTGCCTAAGTTCACACTCGTAGTGACGAAGCTGGGTTTTGAGCCTGCCTTGGTCTGGTTCTAACGGCGGTGTGCTTAACTACCTCCAGAGTATGGCTCTGATACTGGCTCTTTTTTTTTCTAAAGTAATGAGGGAAAGATTTGTCAACATTTGCACAAGGCAGAAACCTGTCTCATCTGGAAAGGTTTATATAGACATTTTTCTCTTCCAAGAGGAGTAAGTAAATGTATAGGAAATTGAAATATATTAAATGACCCTGACATGCTGCAATACAGATAATATTTTATATGGTGAAGTTTTCTCTAAGCTTAGCATTTCCTTATTATAAGGTCAATATGATGACTAATGGTTTATGTACAAGGTAGAAAACAATCATTTTCTTTGCAGTCATTTGGAGCGTATTGCATCTGGTTTAATTTATCTCTTATTTAGTTACCTGCTAGGGTTGTTCTTGGGTTTGAATTTTTGTTTTTCCTCCTCCTCTATACTGCCAGCCTTTTTTATGCCCAGAACCAAGGCCAGGAAGACTGTAGAACTATGTATTCATGTTTTATCCAGTTAATTCCCCCCCAGGATTGAAAAATGTGACTATTCCTGAATATTAACAGTTTTTGCAAACTTAAAATGCAATATGAGAATACTTTTGGACTACAACCATCCATGAAATTAAAAGTGACAATATATCGTGTATTTAGATAAAGGATATTCATATTTTACCTTAAGCAATAAAGGAAGACTCCAGGCTTCTTTTTATAATTTTAAGATGTCAGTTTTCAGCAACAGAGAAAATACAAATTGAAAGTTGCTGGGAAAAAAATGAATTTTCATTTTTATTTAGTCCGAAGTCCAAAGTTCAAAGCAAAACTCTCTTCTCTAGGGTTCAAATCTTGTTTACCCTGAATAGAATATGCCTTCTTGTTTGTTAGAAAATACACAAAAGTGTTCTAATTGTGAAACAGCACCAGACAAGTGGTATTTAGGAAAATAAAATACTAAGCATGGACTCACAAAGCCAGAAGAGACCCTGTGAGAACATCCTCCAACAGGAAATGGCCAACTCATTCAACTTATATGGATTATTTTCTATTTTGGTAGGATTTATCAATCTATATTTTTCATCTTTTGCACTCATTCACATGATGTTTCAGTTAATGGAGCAAGGTCCTAAATCCTAAGAAGCCACCAGTACTTAACAAAACACCTGGTACATATGCCATTCAATAGAACTTTCTAGAAGAAATAATTGGGTCAATGAATAAAAAATATAAAGTGATGAATAGAAAATTTATGATAGGGTTCTTACTGGTATGATTAAGTAATAAAATGGAAACAAATCATGGTCAAGTTCAATGTTTTACAAACTCTATTCATAGTATAGGTTTTCTTTTCCTTCTCAATGGGTAAGGTGACCATGTAATATATACTCCAAACAAGGACCCTTTTGAAAGGTAAAGGGGTGCTATTAATCATTATACCAAGACAACAGGACCACTCTGGACAAACTGTAACTAATGGTCACTCCCAATGAGGGATTAGGAGCAGGAAAAAAATATGTGTATGAACCTCTAAATTTAAAAACAAGGGAGTTTTAACTCACAAATGAAGATTTAGAGGGATTTCACTATGAGTACTTTTGATGTTCTTACCTCATCTTAGAATTATGGTAAAAATGAGCCAAATGATGAATAAAGACTTCTTTCTAACAATTAGGAAAGAAAGAGGAATTAAGTTGTTATCAAAAGCTACAGGGAGAACTACCAAACACTGGTAAAATAAATCATAGAAGTCAAACACAAAATATAGAAAAACATCTGCTCATGGATTGGAAGAATCAATACTATTAAAATGACCATACTGCCCAAAGCAATATACAGATTTAATGTACCCCCTATCAAATTACCAGTGTCATTTTTCAGAGAATTAGAAAAAAGCAATCCTAAAATTTACATAGAACCAAAAAAAGAGCCCAAACAGCCAAAGCAATCAAGCAAAAAGAACAAAGCTATGGGGTATCACATTACCTGACTTCTAATTATACTACAAGGCTATAGTAACCAAAACAGCATGGTACTGGTACAAAAATAGACACATAGATCAGTGAAACAGAATTGAGAACCCAGAAATAAAGCCACATACCTATAATCAACTGATCTTTGCCAAGTAGACAAAAATATACACTAGGGAAAGGACACTATATTCAATAAATGGTGCTGGAAAAATTGGATAGCCATATGTAGAAGAATGAAACTGGACCCATATCTCTCAATATATACAAAAATTAGCTCAAAAGATCGATTAAAGACTTAGATGTAAGACCTGAAACTATAAAAATCCTACAAGAAAATCTAGGAAAAACGCTTCTGGATGTTGCCCAAGTCAAAGAATTTATGACTAAGACCTCAAAAGCAAATGCAACTAAAACAAAAATAGAAAAATGGATTTTGATTAAACTAAAATGCTTCTGCACAGCAAAAATAATCAATGGAGTAAACAGGCAACCTGCAGAATGAGAGAAATATATTTGCGAACCATACTTCCAACAAAGAACTAATACCCAGAATGTATGTGGAACTCCAAAAATCCAACAAGAAAAAAACCAAATAACCCCATTAAAAGTGGGCAAAGAATATGAACAGACATTTCTCAATAAAAAACATACAAGCAGCCAACAAATATATGAAAATGCTCAACATCACTTATCATCAGAGCAATGCAAATTTAAACCACGTTGAGATCCCCTCTCACACCAATCAGAATGGCTATTACTAAAAAGTCAAAAAAAACAAGAGATGTTAGAGAGGATGCAGAGAAAAGGGAACTCTCATACACTGTTGGTGGAAATGTAAATTAGTACATCTATGGAAAGCAGAATGGAGATTCCTGAAAAGCTAAAAATAGAACTACCAAGATCCAGCAATCCTATTACTAGGTGTCTACCCAAAGAAAAATAAATTGTGATATCAAAAAATCACCTGCACTCCTATGTTTATCACAGCATTATTTACAATAGCAAAGTCATGGAATCAACCTAAGTGTCCATCAATGGATGGTTAGAAAAAGAAAATGTGGTGTATCTACACCATGGAATACCACGTAGACATAAAAAGAAATCATGTCTTTCCAAGCAACATGGATAGTCCTAGAGGCAATTATCTTAAGTAACTCAGAAACAGAAAATCAAATACCACATGTTCTCACTTAGAAGTGGAAGCTAAATAATGGATACACATGGACATATAGAGGGAAACGATAGACACTTGGAACTCCAAAGTGGGGAAGGAGGGTGGTGAGGGCTGAAAAATTACCTGTTGGGAACAAAGTTCACTATCCAGGTAGGTGATGGGTATGCCAAAAGCCCAGACTTAACCACTATGCAATATATCCATGTAACAAAAGTACATTTGTAGACCATTAATCTGTTTTAAAAATTATATTTCTTTAAAAATTTGAATATGTACAATGTTACTAATAAACCAGGGTCCTGGCTGAATGATATCATCAAAATAAATCTTACATGCAAGAAAAAAAAAAAGGTAGGCTGAGAGATTCTGCGCCCTGTGATCCCGCCCCAACCCCACCAAGCCCCACTCTCCCCACCCCGCCTCTCCGCATGCTGCCTCTCCCCACCCTCTAACCCTGCATCTCCACTCACAACTTCCGTGACTATCAGTTCAACTATCTCTCGCTTCTGGGACCAGCTAACAAGCTTTTGTGGTTAGCTCCTGGTTGCCCGCCAACCATGAGCACCCAGAGCCGCCAAAAGTATACCGCTGGGGTGGAGGCCGCTATTGACCGCCTGATCAATATGCATCTGCAGGCCTCCTACACTTACCTCTCTCTGAGCTTCTATTTTGAAGGCGACGACGTGGCTCTCAAGGGCCACTTCTTTCGCAAGTTGGCGGAAGAGAGATGCGAGAGCGCCAAGCATCTTTTGATGGAGAACCAGTGCAGCAGCTGCGGCCTCTTCCAAGGTGAGCAGAAGCTGCTCCGAGATGAGTGGAGTGGCTGCCTGGCCGCCATGGAAGCCGCCCTGGCCCTGGAGAACCTGAACCAGCCCTTTTTGGATCTACATGCCCTGGGTTCTGCCAAAACAGACCCCAATCTCTGTGATTTTCTGGAAAAGCACTTCCTAGACTGAGAGGTGAAACTCATCAAGAAGATGGGCGACTACTTGACCAACCGCCGCAGGCTGGCCAGTCCTCAGGCCAGGCTGGCAGAGTATCTCTTCAGAAGGCTCAAGGATGACTGGGAACTTCCAGAGCCCAGCAACTTTTGAGGTGCCCCTCTGCATTCTTCTGGCTTCCGGATTTCGGCCTGAGCTTCTCAACATCCAGAAGTACTCACCAAGCCATGGACCAAATGGAAACAATAAAAGGTTCTTTTTGCAAAATTAAAAAAAAAAAAATGCTAGACTGAGAGGGAAAAAAATGTTTGCAGAATAGCATGAAGGATCTGCAGTCTGTTTAATGCTCTAGAGTTTTTAAGAAATTGTTCTTTTGTGAGTCACGTGTGTATTTTAAGGATTGATAACACTGCATTTTGTCTGTCAAGAAAAATACAGTTTCTTATTCACAGAATGTTGCATACAGTTTTAGTGGTTTAATAATTTCTCTGAGGCCATTCTGGGTACTGGATTGTTCTAACTGTTATTCTTGGTTTTGCCCAGCAGAGCAGAGAGGCGAGTATCTAGAATATATCATATTGTATCCACCCCAAACCCCTAAACTCATGATAAAATTTCTTTTCCTGATTTTTCAAGTTAATGCGATGCCATCTGCCTTTTCAGAGAAATGCAGTAAGAGCCCTGTGAAATTCATCTTTGCATCTCCCATTTGGTTGCTACAGAGAACACTGGCTGTTACATCACATGCTGACCTCTTTATGAAGCCTCTCAAGAGAAATTTCGTTCTGGTCTTAGTATTAGGAATACCAGTGCTTCACTTGGATAATTGGTTTGTTTTTGTTTTACAGACACTGTAAGTGATGTAACTAATTAAGTTCCTTTTCTAGACTGCCTGCTAGAAAGCTTAGAGACAAATTTGTAGTCTACCCAGAGTAAATGAGTAGAATTGTATAAGCATTTTAGTATGAGCTTTATTCTTGTCCCATTTGTTATTCATTTCTTGGTGTATGTTATGGATCCTTTGAAGCCACCTTAAACCCTCTCTGGAACAAGGCTGTGTTTAAGTAGATAAATAAATTTTTAAAATGCAGATTTTAAAAAATGGCTCTGTAGTTCATTTTAGAGAAAAGGGAAGACAATTTTAAGGAACACTAAGAGAACCAAAGCGATTAGAATGGAGGTGGGTCAGATGGAGGTTAAATTATAGAAGCCAAGAGAGGAGAAGCACCAAAGAGTAGCATTTTATTTAAAATGTGTTTCATTTTTCTGGCCAGTCATTTCCTCCTAAATCCATACATTTGTGTCCCACAGATAGTAATAGGTGTGTATTGTTTTCTTTGCACTTTGAAAAGCTGGAGTTACAACTTTTTCTCAAACCTCAAAAGTGAGAAGAAAAATTAGTTCTTTTCCTACAGTTCCTTTGCTTCCTGAAGCAGGAAGACCAAAGGCATGTTATCCTTTCTTTTATCATGGAAGGGTTAGAGTCATAGGAAGAATATTTTGCAGAGATTGGGACAACTATTTTGCTTAGTTAAGGAGAAAGCTGTATCTTCCTGTTTTCATGCAAGGTATTTTGATAATAAAAAAGAATATACTGGCAACTGTTTCCCTAGAGAAAGTATTTTTTCATTTGCTGGTTGTTGGCAGTAAGAGATGTACAGAAGCAGTTAACAATTGTCTTCAGGGCCGGGCGCGGTGGCTCAAGCCTGTAATCCCAGCACTTTGGGAGGCCGAGACGGGCGGATCACAAGGTCAGGAGATCGGGACCATCCTGGCTAATACGTGAAACCCTGTCTCTACTAAAAAGTACAAAAAACTAGCTGGGCGAGGTGCGGGTGCCTGTAGTCCCAGCTACTCGGGAGGCTGAGGCAGGAGAATGGCGTAAACCCAGGCGGCGGAGCTTGCAGTGAGCTGAGATCCGGCCACTGCACTCCAGCCTGGGCGACAGAGCGAGACTCTGTCTCAAAAAAAAAAAATTGTCTTCAGATTTGGATTAAAAACTCATATCTCTGTACTTAAAATATGTACTTAAAGTTATTTTCAAATTAGCACACAAATAAAAACACATAAATCTGACTGAGAAAAAAAAAATCACCTAGTCCTGTGAGACCAATTGAAAGGCTGTAATTTGAGGTAAAATGTGTGTGAAGAAGGATGAGAAAATTTATTTCCAAATAATACACAGTATTTGTCAAACCATTAGTTATTATGTTTTTTAATGTCAAGAATGGGGCTGTAGAAGAAACCTTTATTAAAGTCTCCCAAGTAGGCTAAACTGTTCTTTGGTCATCAAATAATTCTTGGAAAACACTTACTTCCTAATGACTTAAGGTTCTCGGCAAATTTATTTGTGGAAGATGGGAATTTGGTGACATTAAATTTCAAGAGATTAATTTGGAAACAAGTCCCACAGTGATTTCCTCTGTGGATAAACTGTGTGTGTGTGTGTGTGTGTGTGTGTGTGTGTGTCTGTGTGTGTGTGTGTGTGTGTACTTGCACAGAGAATTATAATAATTCTTATATGACCAAGTTCCTTATACCAGCCTTCAAGATTCTTCTTAGTCTACCCTGTATAATTTATTAATACCTTTTAAACTGAATTTTCTATTACTTTCCCATTGTTGAAGTTTTGGGGGTGCCAATTGCTCATCCTTCTTTTCATCCAAGAAGCCAGATTGGAATCAAGATAGCTTTGCTGATGGTAAAGCCAAATTGGAGAATGTGTGAGGGCTTCCTACTGCCACCCCCTGAATTAAACAAACCTCACGGAGACTCAGGGGAATGCTGGCAACCCAAGGGAAGTGGGGAGGGCTTGCCAGGCCCATTGCCTTGTCATCACAGTGCCCTCATGCCCTGGCTAATAAGCACCAATAGTCACTGGGCTCTGAGAGTTCTTCATATTCACCCTACTACTTCTCATGGATTAGAAGTGTGATAAAGGTCTCCCGCAAATGACTGCAAGATCTCTCTGCCGTAGACAAACTGCTCAGTTTGCTGGTCCCAGGACGTGTAAAGTTCCTTTGGTTCCCCTCACCTGGAATGCTTTTCATAGCCTACTTCATTAAATCAAACCTAGCCTGCTTTTCAGCCTAGTTCCAATCTGCCTTCTGTGAAATTTTCCCTGACCACCTCAACCCAGTCATCTGGCATGGATTCACCTTGTTTGTTTGTTTGTTTGTTTGTTTTGTTCTCCAAATATTTATTGAGGTCCTACTATATACAAGACAATGTACTCGAAATAATGCTGTTAACAAGACAAAGAAGCCCCTTAACCTAAGGAACATACAATCTAGTGTTAAAGGCAAATACCACATAATTCCACAAATAAGCTATCATGGACTATGGTGAATGCTGTGAAAGAAAAGTTATGGGTAGCCATGAAGGAACCCCATCTGGGGGCCTGATATGGTCTCAAGACAATAGGCGAGGTCTCCGTGGAAGAGACTTTGAGTTACATTCTAAAGGATGAATAAGAGTTATGTACACAAGGGGTAGGGGTGGAGGAAAGATGGTGAGGAGCTGTCCAAGCAGAAGTAGCAGCATGTGCAAAGACCCCCAGGTAGGAGAGCGCACAGTGCATCTGAGGACCTGACAGAAGACCAGAGTGGCTGACAGCAGAGAGCAAACAGGAGAGGGGCCCGAGATGAGGTGGGAGAAGGTGTAGGTAAGGACTTTGGCCTTTATCCTAAGAGAAGTAGTGAGCTATTGGAGGTTTCTGAGCAGCGGACTGATATGATAAGATT
Organism: Trachypithecus francoisi; assembly: GCF_009764315.1. Taxonomy (NCBI): domain Eukaryota; kingdom Metazoa; phylum Chordata; class Mammalia; order Primates; family Cercopithecidae; genus Trachypithecus; species Trachypithecus francoisi. The sequence goes on from NW_022681471.1 coordinate 99,771,625, forward strand.
TGTACTTTATATCACTCAGAGTGCTCTGTGGAGAATGAACTAGAGAGGGCTGGAGAGGAAGTGGAAAGACTAACATGGAAGATAAAGGTATAGGGAGAGGAATAGAGAGAAAATAAGAGAATGGGAGCATGTAACCCTATGTTGTTGAGAGGTAGTACAGTAGAGCATAAAAACAGTGGCTCTGAAACCAAACTGCCCAGCTTTGTGCCCTGGCTTTGCCACGTACTGTCTGACCTTAAGCAGATTACCTAAGTGTTCTCAGTTTCCTGATCTCCAAAACGGGGATAATACCTGTCTACTTCTTAAGTTATGTGAGGGTTAAATGATGAATATATATTTAAAAACTTAAAACAGTGCCCAGCACACAGTAACTTCTTATTAAATGTTGTGGCTACTCTGTTAAACACAAATTATGCCTAGAACCACAGAATGGTTTTACTCACTAATCAAAACAAAAACAAAACATTCTTCTGTTTGATGATGGGCATTCAAACTGTTTTAGTTATTTATTTGTTAACTTATTAATTTCTTAGAGATGAAGTCTCACTATGTTTCCCAGGCTACATGCAAACTCCTGGGCTCAAGCGATCCTCCTGTCTCAGTCTCCCAAGCAGCTGGGACTACAGGAATGTGCACCATACCTATGCTCAAACTTTTTTAATAACAGTGATATTGCAGGACAGTCCACAAAATGGACAAGAATGGCCTTGAAGGAAATACAGATCTCAGAAGGGTATTTTTAACAGAAATGCCCTTGAAGGAAGCACATGTCATTCCTGGGAAATTTATGGTTGGCTTCACCACCAGCCTGCTTTATTCATTGTGGCTCCCCCTCTTTGCCCTTCTTAAGCCATTGCTCTGCCTGGTTTTAAGCACGGACTTAGTCAACACTGGGTTCTGAAGATTTTCTTGGGGACAAGGAAGTCCATGCATCAACCATAGGCTTCATTCCAGGACTGGCCCCCTGATATTTCATGTCTTGTAGTTTGTCAGGTCACTAAGAGGTAAGAATAATGCCTATAAGCCAATAACCCAGCCTGATGTTCTGGAATTAGGTCACAATGAGGGATACTTGGACTACTATGTGCCAAACACCTGTTCTAAGCCATTCTCAACATTCCTGACTATAGATGCAACCTCCTAGTGATTCTGATTTTACATCTATGGGACTGTGTGATCACGAGCGAAAAAGCTCTTCTGTATCTGAAGACCAGGGTAGCCTATAAACCTAGAACTAGCTCAGGACAAAGGAGAGATCTCACCAGCCCAAAGAAAGCAACAGAAGGTCAAATAGCTGGGAAAACCTGGGCAGGGGAGGACCTCTCCAGAAAAAGTAGGCTGCTGGACCACACGGCCACAGAGACACAATAAGAAAACAGACAAGCGCCCTACTCAAGATCACAAGGACAACAGTTTTTCACTGAGAACTGGGGTAGGAGTAGGAAAATTGGCAATAGGCCAGTTGTCCCTAGAATAAATCAGGTAAATTATGCTCCAGAGAGGGCAGAGCTGGTGGTGCTGTTCTTCAGGGCAGTACAGCCTCTTTCTGTCACACCTTACTCGGCCAGGGCCAAGTTTGTAGACTACAGCTGCTGGGTCTCCTGGCAGATGTTCTGCTCCACTGTGCCACACTCAGCTACGAACACCTGAACTTTTTTTTTTTTTTCTTTTTAACCAGACCTTTCCTTTTTGATCTATTGTCTTTCAAATTTTCTGGCAGGATTAGTGTGTCGATCTCTTCCAAGATCTTCATAAACTGTTTGGTTGTGGCTTTTCCTCTCCTATCAAGTTTGCAGAGAGCTTCAGTTTGCAAATCCTTGGCCAGAAAACCTTGCTGGAGTCCAGTAAGTTGTTTATTCAACTCTTACAGTTCATCAACTTTCTTCTCCAACTCTTTCAATTTCTTCAGTTCAACCTCTTCCTCTGGACTGCTCTTTTTCCCAATTAACATGACTTGGCAACCATTTTGTATTCCACATGCTGACAAAGGTATCTCCATTTCCTTCAGAGATGTTCCCTTAATTATGAGTTTCTGAAAAGAGAGTGGAACCCCTGTGACCTCTCCAACAACCTAGGTCAGGTCTTGGGCAATTGGTTCACCGCTGGACCTGCTGCAGGTAACGTGAAGGTCATGCTTCTCATTGCTGTGAGTGATGGTCATGCTGAGCTCGGCTGCCACTATTTCCTCCTTGGTCACCTTCTCGCTCCAGGCTGAGCAGGGGTGGATTTTTTTCTTCACCTGCAGTGAGCTTGGCCAGGGGGTCCAGGGTCTCCAACTGGTGAGGCTCCTGGCCTAGCCAGGAGCCCAGCCACTTCCAGTCTGGATTCATCTTCCTCTCTTAGTTCTTTTATGACTCCCACTAGACTGTAGGCAAATGGAAGCTGGAAGGCAGGTAGTACAGTGATTGAGCAATGGGCTCTGGGCCAGACTACCTGTGGTTAAATCCTGCCTCCATTCTAACTCACCTTGGCTCAGTCCCTTCACCTTTCTCAGCCCCAGCTTATTCATCTGAAAAACCAGACATATATGCTCATAATCATAACGCTACCCAACTCATAGATCGTAGTGATGATTAAATGAGATAAACCATGAAAAGCCCTTAAGCTATGGCCCAGCACATGCTAAATGCACAATAGATGTTAGCTACTTTTATCAATTGTGTCCAAGCTATGCTAGTAACATCTCAAGCTTGCTTCTCAGTTTCAGTAAAACAGATAACTTTAGATTCTAGAATCTCCTTTAATGAGCATTCCTCCCTCTAAGTCGCTCCTATAGGAATAGGAAGTAAAGTGTAGGAATTTGCTCATTTTTCGATGTGATGTTCAGTGAGTAGGAGTGGAGAAAAAAAATGAAGGAGGACCACTCTCTCCTCAACCAAATAAGTAGAGCCATCTTATTTAGGCCCTGAGATTGTTTTAATCACCATACTGCTAAAAAGCAGCCATGGCAGCATTTTAACCTCTTTCTCAGGAAGGACAAGCTGCACAAAGGGGTCATTTTAGAAGTAAAACTAATTAACTACCGGCTGCTAGTCTGCATAGTTTCCAGTTCTTGGAAGTCTTCTCCACCCACTCTTCGCCCACACATCCTCCTCCTTCCACTTTGTGGTAGCCTTGGATATACCAGTGAGGAAGCAGGGACAGAAATGGCACAATCAGAACTCTTGGTATCACTGAGACCTTGACCTCTTTTGCACTAGGGCCTGTTTAAAGCTCTTGCTCTTCAGGTACCATTTACAGGACTCTTCCTCTCTGGAAAGAAGAACAGTCTTACAGGTTGAGTTATAAGTGCTACTTATTTAGAAAAGGGAAATATCTTTATTACACTCATGTTGTGTTATTTATCTCTGTAAGCCGTTTAGCCACCCTGATGAATAATTTACTCATTGCAATAATAATAAAACAGGTACTAATCCTGAGGGATTGGGGTGGGGAAGGACACACATTGGAATGAGTTTTGAATTAATAAGCTTTCTGCTTAGTGTAAACTCCCCAAGAAGCAAACATTCTCCTCAGGATTTTAGCAATTCTGATGGCTAAATTAGAGATCATAGGAGAAAGCAGAGAAAAGTCTGGATTTCACCAGAAAACCCCAAAAGCTTCCCAATTGTGCACAGTGTCAGGTCAAAGTGAGGGAGACGTGGGTAGAGGCAGCTATTCTGAGATTTTAAATCAACCACTTATTACTGCTAAAAATGTGTACCCTGAATATCATAATGAGAAATATCACATACATCCAAATTGAGGGGCATTCTACAAAATAACTGGCCTGGAATTCTCAAAGTGTTAGGGTCGAGAAAGACAGAAAGACTGTGGAATTACCCTAGGTTAACAAAGACTTAAAAAAAAAAAAAAAAAAAGAATGACATCTAAATGCATGAACCTGAATTGGAACAGGATATGGAAACAAAATACTATAAAGGACATTGAGACAATTGATAAAATTTGAAAATGGACTATGGAGTGGATAGTATTGTATCAGTGATAAACTTCCTGGCTTGAGTACTGCATGGTGGTTAGATAGGGGAATTTTCTTGCTTTTTGAAAACACACACTATGAAAAAGACACTTGCACATGCATGTTTATAGCAGCACAATTTGCAATTGCAAAAATATGGAACCAGTCCAAATGCCCATCAATCAACGAATGGATAAAGAAATTATGTGTGTGTATGTGTGTGTGTGTGTATATATACACACATATATGTATATACATACATACTACTCAGCCCTAGAAAGGAGCAAATTAATGGCATTTGCAGCAACGTGGATGGAGCTGGAGACTATTATTCTAAGTGAAGTAACTCAGGAATGGAAAACCAAGCATTGTATGTTCTCACTCATAAATGGGAGTTAAGCTATGAGGATGCAAAGGCATAAGAATGATAGAATGGACTTTGGGGACTCAGGGGAAAGGGTGGGAGGGGGTGAGAGATAAAAGACTGCAAATCGGGTTCAGTGTATACTACTTGGGTGATGGGTGCACCAAAATCTCCCAAATTACTACTAAAGAACTTCCTTATGTAACCAAATACCATCTGTTCCCTAAAAACTATGGAAATAAAAAAAAATTTTTAAAAGAAAACATGAACTAAAGTATTTAGTATGGCTAGGCACAATATCTCTAACTTGCTTGCAAATGGTTAGGAAAGCAATTGGTAAATCTGGATGAAAGGTAAACCGGAGTTCTTATACTATTATTGCAACTTTTCTGTAAGTTTGAAATTATATTCAAATAAAAACCTGTCCCCCCAAAAATCAATCTCAGATAATTTAAATCAGACTATTTCTTGGGACCCAGTTGCTCGTGGCTATACTTTCTCTGTGTCTGGCAACATTTCTGTCACTTCCTTTTGCCAGGGGTGGAAACTCTGACAGAGAGTTAGGTTTGTTTTATGTCAGTGATTATTTGTCTCCTCTGATGGACTGTAAGCTCTTCTAGTAACAAGAATTTGTTTTATTCATCTTCATAACACCTGCATCTACCATGGTACCTAACTTATACTAAGTGCTCTAAAACAATTTGTTGAATAAATAGTGGAATGGCTTTTAAGTGACCATTTGGACTTAGATTTCCAGTCACAGGGCTTCATAAACGATTTAACCAACAGAACATTCCATATTCTGTTTTTATTCCAAAATATAAATTATATACTTTCAGATTTGTTATCTCTTTTTTTTTTTTTTGACTATTACAAAAGTTTATTTAACAAAAAGTCTAATATGAAAATGTATATGACCTAATTTTTACATCATAGTAAAACAGACCCTATGGAGAGAGGACATGGGTTTCTCTGCTGAACAGCCATTATTTATACTCGTTCCAAGGCTTCTAACATGATGATACTATTTCCTCGTATTACCACCATTCCAATATTGTTCTGTTGCCCACTAGTCGCCATCTCCACACATTCATCTATCACAAGGTTCATAAAGGGATCAAATCCCCGCAATATTCCTTGAACATGTCTGCCACCATTTAATTTCAATGATAACTTCTTGTCCATAAATTTTTTCAACTTGGGAGGGTGAGCTTTGCTCATGGCGTATACTCCGCTGGCTCACAGACGCCTTCAGATTTGTTATCTCTTATCCCCCAAAAGTATGTCGACATTTTTTTAGAAGAGAGAATATCCAAAACAAGGAGGCAGAGAAAAGGAAATCCTATTATTTTATTGCTACACAAGTGATATTGCTGCTGGATTAAGTATTTTAATTTTTCAGGGCTTATAGTTTATCTTCAAAGGAGGATCTGTGTTTCTTGCTTTTCAGTTGAAAAAATCTATTTCTTTTAGCCATTATATACATTTGGGACTATGTAGAGCTTCAGGATTTAAGATTCTTCTCAACCTGAAAGGTCACAGAGCATGATGGAAGATCGAGTTTGCTTTTCGGTTTTAGTCTCTTCTTCTGTTCAGCTCCCATTGCACACTTGTGAATGCTATCAGTACCTGTACATATAATCTTCTTCTTTTGGGCCCTTCTCTCATCACCTCACAAAAGCATCTAATGATGTTCAGAACTTCTCTGATGTTCACAGTTACACCTCAGTATTATTACAAGCTGACCAAATGCTCACAGCCAGGCCATTTTTTTTTTTTCCTGTGGGACATAAACAATCTCACAGAATACCAAACACAGATAAAGATACCCTGAGACCATCAGAAAATGAAACAGAACAAGGTCACTTCATAATTTTGTCTAAGCCCAAACAAAATCCAAGCCACTATGCCTTTCACAACAGACCCAATCATAGGATTGCCCCCACTTCTGACAGCATCTGATCGAGAGCAAATCCCTGCTTCTTTGTTCCCCTCCCCATCATTCATCCAAAGCCCCAGTTGTATCATAGTTTCTTTCTAACACACTCTTACTGAGACTCTGTAAGGTCCACGATGATGTGTGTTTCTTCACTGCAATGAGTAAAACCCCATGTTGTTGAATTATAGCCATGTTCCTGGTCATACTTGGCTGAAGAGCATTGACACACTATTCTGGGGAATATTCTTCCTGACCACACATTCAATCTATAAATATTTGAGGGGTATTTTAGAGTATCCAAAGAGAGTATGTCCAACTCCTTGTTTCATTTAATCAGAAAGTATCTATTGGTAACATTCATTAATTCATTCCAAAAGTATTTATTGAGCATTGACTCCATAGCAGGCACTGAACTGGGTGCTTTGGATAAAGACACATTACTTTCTCAATGAGCTCACACTCTGATAGGCAGGACTTCAGTACAGTATGATAAATTGTATAGTAGAAGTAAGAACCAGGTAGTGGTTTGCAAAAGAGGGCATGATTACTTGGGGAAAACTTGGAATACTTTAGGAAAAAAGAGCTGCTTAGCTGATCCTGACAGATTATCAGTGCTGACCCATTGGACAAGGGAGGAAGGGGTCTTTTATGCAGAGAGAAGGCACTTGAGGAATGGTTGGGATGCCTGGGATGAGAAAGTGGACTGTAAAGAAAAGTCTGGAGAGGAAGGCAGGGCCCCCCGATCATGAAGGGCTTAATGGATTTAATCTTGTTGTGGCAAGGAGCTCACCAGAATTTATGGGGGGAATCAACACAAATATAAGTTGTAGCCCCTGCACTCAAAGAGTTTTCATTGTTGTTGGTGAGATAAAACTCACACATAAAAAACAGCTAGAAAGCAACATAAGCAATATAAAATTGTAGCTCTCCTATCCTCTTGCTCTACCTAGAAATTTCCTGTAAAGAACTCCCATATCCATACAGTTATTTGCCAGAGGGCACTCTCTGACCATGGGAGCATGCTTGGTTTGCCAGTAGGGTAGGCCAGAAGTGTCAAGTGTTAACTTCCACCCCATCCCTAATAGCGACCCTAAACCAATTAGGGATGGAAATGAGTGGATACATATCTGAGCATCCTCAGCAATCAGCAGGACATTTCTGAGGCATATTTTACCCAATATCTCAGAAGGTGGCCAGTGACATTGAGCCCCAGTTGTCCACAGTAGTAACCCTTTCATTTACATCCAGAATATTGATTTTCCTTCTTTTCTTTTGCCATGCTTCCTAAGATTATACCCCCTCCTCCAATAAACTAATTGCAGTCAAATCCTTGCTCAAGGCCCACTTTTTCCAAACCTCATACAAAGACAAGGGTCAAGTATTAAATTATGTGTTACAGTCTCTATCAGCTCTAAGAACTTCTGGAATAACCCACTTTTTTCTTCCAACCAGCATGCCTCACCCTTCTGCCCCCACCACCTTTGCTCTATATGTTTCTCATTACCTTGCCCCTAGGTAGGTACCAGACTATCCTCAGGGTGTTGATGACCCCAGAGGATACTCAGCCTGTAAAGCCCCTACTCCCATGAAAAGCTACTGCTTTTCTTCTGGTCTCATCTAGGTAAGTGAGTTGGCTGCCTCGCAACTTTCAAAAAACTCGTCACATTTTAGGGGCACTGAGACCAATGCCAGTCATTTCAGCTTCCTAAACATTCATAAAGACAACAGCTGGGGCTTGGTAAACACATTTTTCCAGCTAGGGGTCACATGGAGTTCTGTGAGTAATGATAGCCTTAGTGCTGGGCTTGGCCATAAATTTATTCATCTAAGTATCCAGGGCATGTACCTACTCAGACTTGAGAAGAACATTTGAGCCTATTTCTCTGAAGCAAATATTAATGAGCCGGATATGTATTCTTGAGTCAGCTCATATTCCAATTATTATTAGCTGCTTACATCACTAAACTTGTATTTAGCATGACACCTGTTGCAAACAGGATCATGTTTCTTTATGTCAGTAATAACAATTTAAATCTCTAGGATCAGTCACAATTTGACATTTAATTGATTTCTATTACAACGTGGACTGGAAAAAATCTTTTTGGCATTGTGGGATAGAGTAAGAAGCAAAACCAAAAACAGAAATTGGAATGTGATACCTTTTTAATAATTGGCCAAAGCTAGTAAGAACTTTGAGAGTATATATTAAAACATGAAATTTAATAAGTTAGCAGGTTATGAAACCAACATTTAAAAATCAGTGAGGATGGTGGTTAAATGGGTATATATTTTTACTAAAACTCATTGAACTGTGTACTTAAAATCTGTGCATGTTGTTGCATGTAGATTAGACCTTAATAAAGCTGAATAAAACTCACGTATACAAACAAGGAAGTTAGAAAATATAATGGAAGAGAAGACGTCATTTTAATGGCAAAGGATAAACCAAATAAGTAAAATACGATACCTAGGTGAAAACTTACTTTAAAAAGTTTCAGAACCTACATGAGGAAAACTAAAACACATTTCTGAAATACATGAAAAAGCCCATGAACAAATCAAAAGACATACCATGTTCTAGGTCAGAAGATTCATTATCATGAAGGTGTCAATTCTTATAAATTTGCATACTGACTGAATATTTAACAATATTAAAGAATTATTAATTTTTATGTGATAAAAGTATTACAATTATATTTTAAAATGTTTACTCTTTTAGAGCTAGATCTTCAAGTATTTATGAATAAAATAATATAGTTATCTGGGGTTTGCTTCAAAAGAATCCAGTGGTGGGGAGAGGGGGGAAGTAGATGGGAATGTAGGTGAATCAAGATGGTCATGCATTTATAACTGTTGAAACTAAGTGATAGTACAAAAGAGTTTATTATTCTACTCTCCTTAGTTCTTCATATGATTTAATTTTTTATATTAAAAATTTAAATAAAGTATAATCTGTTTTTAAATAAAGTATATTTAGAGACATAATTAAGAATTTTCTATTTCTCTCCTTGTTGACCAAACAAACAAACCCTCAAATATAAATCAGTATCTTCCAAAGCCAAAACAAAAAGAAAGAAAGTGGGTGGAAGAAAGAGAGGAAGGAAGGAAGGAAGAAACAAAGGAAGGAAGAAAAAAATGTGTTGTCAAATAAGGTTACAAAATATTGCAGACTTTTTTTTTTTTTACTGTCATAGATTCACAGTACATATTAGCCAGTAGTTCTTTCTAAAATTTATTACTTTTAATTTTTGTGTGTGTGACAGTCTCGCTCTATTACTCAACTCGAGTGCAGTTGGCACAATGTCGGCTCACTGCAATGTCTGCCTCCCAGGCTCAAGCCATCCTTCCACCTCAGCCTCCCAAGTAGCTGGGACTACAGGCATGTGCCACCACACCCAGCTAATTTTTGTATTTTTTGTAGAGACAAAGTTTCACCATGTTGCCCAGGCTGATCTTGAACTCCTGGGCTCAAGCCATCCACTCACGTTGGCCTCTCAAAGTGCTAGGATTATAGACATGAGCCACCATGCCTGGCCAATTTTTGACAAAAAATGTATATATTTTTTCACGTACAAATGTTGTTTTGAAATATGTATGCACTGTAGAATAGTTAAATTGAGCTGATTAACATATTCATTACCTCACATGGTTTTTTAATGGTGAGAACATAAAATCTACCCTCAGCAATCTTCAAGAATACAATACATTAATAACTACAGTCACCATGTTTTACAATAAATGTCATGAACTTATGCCTCCTGTCTAACTGAAATGCTGTCTCCTTTGACCAACTTCTCCCCAGTCTTTCCCCTACCCTCTCCCCAGCCCCTGGTAACCACTGTTCTATTCTCTACTTCTATGAGTTCACTTTTTTAGCTTTCAAGTAGGAATGAGAACATGTGATATTTGCCTTTCTGTGCCTGGCTTATTTCACTTAACATAATGTCCTCCAGGTTCATCCCAGTTGTTGCAAATGGCAGGATTTAATTCTTTTCCATTATGTATATATACCACATTGTCTTTATTCATCTATCTGTTGACACTTAGGTTGACTCCATACCTTGGCTATTGTGAATAATGTTGCAATGAACATGGGAGTGCAGCTATCTTATTGACATACTGATTTCATATCCTTGGGATATATATCAAGTAGTGGGATTTCTGGATCATATGGTAGTTCTATTTTTGGTTTTTTGTTTTTGTTGTTGTTGTTTTTGAGACAGAGTCTCGCTCTACCACCAGGCTGGAGCGCAGTGGCGCGATCTCGGCTTACTGCAACCTCTGCCTCCTGGGTTCAAGCAATTATCCTGCTTCAGCCTCCTGAGTAGCTGGGCCTACAGGCGCACGCCACCATGCCCAGCTAATTTTTGTACTTTTTTAGTAGAGAAGTGGTTTCACCATGTTGGCCAGGATGGTCTCGATCTCTTGACCTCGTGATCTGCCTGCCTCGGCCTCCCAAAGTGCTGGAATTACAGACATGAGCCACTGCGCTTGGCCTTATTTTTGTTTTTTGAGGCGCCTCCATACTGTTTTCCACAATGGCTGTACTAATTTATATTCCCACCTACAGTGTGTAAGTGTACCCCTTATCCCACATCTTCTCCAACACTTATATTTAATCTTTTGGATAATAGCCATTCTAACAGATGTGAGGTGATAGTTCATTGTGGTTTTAATTTGCATTTCCCTAATGATTAGTGACATTAAGCATTTTTTTCATATACCAGTTGGCCATTTGTATGTCTTTTTTGGGGGGAAATGTCTATTCAAGCCCTTTGTTTATTTTTTTAATCAGTTTATTTGTTTTCTTGCTATTGAGTTGTTTGAGTGTGTTATATATTTTTGATATTAACTTCTTATTAGATGTATGGTTTACAAATATATTCTCCCATTCTGTAGATTGTTTCTTCACTCAGTTGATTGTTTCCTTTGCTGTGTAGTTTTTTTGTGTGATATTATTTCATTTGTCTATTTTTGCTTTTGGGGTGATATAAAAAAAGTCATTGCCTAGACCAATGTTATGGAGGTTTTCCTCTGTTTTTCTTCTAGTAGTTTACAATTTCAGATATGTTTAAGTCTTTAATCCATTTTGAGTTTATTTTTGTGTATGGAGTGAGATAAGGGTCTGATTTCATTCTTCTGCATGTGGAGATCCAGTGGTTCCAACATCACTTATTGAAGAGACTGTTCTTTTCCCATTGTGTGTCTTGGCACCATTGTCTAAAATCAGTTTAACCAAGAAAGTGACATATGTGTGCACTGAAAACTATAAAACATTGCTGAATGAAATTGAAGAAGACACAAATAAATTGAAAGATATCCTGTGTTCATGGATTGGAAGAACTAACATTGTTAAAATGTCCATACTATCCAAAGCAATCTACAGATTCAATGCAATCTCTATCAAAATTTCAATGACTTTTTTTTTCACAGAAATAGAAGAAAACAACCCCTAATTCATGTTGAACCACAAGGACCCCAAATATTCAAAGCAACTCTAAGCAAAAAGAACAAACTGGAGCATCACATTACCTAACTTCAAAATATGTTATAAAGCTGTAGTAACTAAAACAGTGTGGTATTGCCATAAAAAACAGACACACACACCAGTGGAACAGAATAGAGAGCTCAGGAATATAGCTAGTGATTCTTAATCAGGGTGAACATCAGAAATATCCAGAGAGTGATTATTTTTTGCTTCCTAAATCTTGGTGGGGCCCAGTCAATTCTAGCTTTTAAAAGTTCCCCAGGTGATTCTAATGTACATCTTTGAATTAGAGTCACTGATTGCAAGCATATCAAATGCCTAGAAAATTTCTGCAGTCAAGAAACTTGTTTGACATTGCTTACCTCGATATTTCCTAAACTTATGTGACCAAGGAAACTTTTTATCATCTAACAACTATTAAGAGCTCCCCAAAGCTGTGTTCTGTAACAGGCAGCAAAATGCAAATTTGAGCTTCCTTGAATGCTGTCTAAAAAGTAGGAGTTTAGGTTAGATTACCTCCAAGGTGTCTTCTAGCTGTAAAATTTGCAAATTGTAGGGTCCAGATCTTTAGAGTTTAAAGAGTGACTACTGACATATTTAATTTGTGCCTTTGAATTCAGCCAAATGATTTCTTCAATTAATAATGTACCAGCAAATTTAAATATGCCCTTAGTCCATACTTTTGACAGCTTTCTGTCCTCCAAACTCACTCTCCTGTCTCCTTCCCCCACCTTTCAGCTCGAATATAACATCTGAATAAAATCAGTAAAACCTTCTAATGTATTTTTTCACTTTTTAGTGGGAGGAATAGAATTTATGGTACTACCTTAAAAAATAAATTCTGCCAATAGGATAATTACAGCTTTCAAAGATAAAAGTTTAAGAAGATATCTTTTTATTGACTCTTCCAATTAAAAAGCAAATGTCAATGGGAGCTGAGCCCTTTGGGAGTTAATGGTTGTTGCTAGGGTGACCAACCATTCTGGTTTATCTTGGATCGAGCTATTTCCAGGAACACAGGACTTTCAGTGCTAAAATGAGGACAGTTTCCAACAAATTAGGACAGTTGGTTGCCCAAGATGTTGCCAACCACTGTTTGAAAAAGATGGGGAAGGTGTGCAGGTTTCTCTGTGGGTCAAGGGACATTATGCATTTGCCTTTGTCTTCTAGCTTTTTTCTACTCCTACCATCACAGTGGCAGACTGTCGCTCAATGTCATCCATCTCATTATTACCTTTTCTTGCCTACTCAAAGGATGCTTTCAGGCAGCTGGGGTAGTTGGAGGGCTGCATCTTTTTCTATTTTACATCTGTCTTCTCTGACTTCTGATCTGTAATCCCATGGCAACGAAAGGAATAAAGAGTTGGAAAAACATCTTTGGTTGATTTCCATTTACATGACAATGTGCTGTATGTGGGTGAGTATGCAGGGGCAGAGAGAGGCACACGTTGGGAAACATGCAGTTGACTGAGAGGTGCTGAACACAGTTTTGCTGACGGTTGAGCAACAAGCCAGCTGGTGCCCAATTTGTACTGTCCTTTATCGATTGATTAATTGATTGAAACAAGCACAAAACCAAAGGCTTATTTTGGATGTGTTAAAATAATATCTTTGCTCAACCTCGCTGATAATTTATTTGTTGTTTACTTGGTTCTAAGGTTATCAAGTACCTATCACACTGGAAAGTTAATGCTTTTCAAGCAGTTTATTCATCACCATCCTAGCTAAGTTTATTGGACCATAAAACCACCAGAGGTGATAGATTATTAGTTAGCATCTATTGGTAAGTCACTGAGCTGGAGGTTTCAAGTGTTACACTGAATAACAAGGTTGACTCTCTGTTTTCCAAGCAGCAGGCTTTAAAAAAATGCCACACTCTGGCTGGGCGTGGTGGCTCATGCCTGTAATCCCAGCACTTTGGGAGGCAGAGACAGGTGGATAGCTTGAGGCCAGGAGTTTGAGACCAGCCTGGGCAACATGGTGAAACCCATCTCTACTAAAAATACAAAAATTAGCTGGTGTGACATGCTTGTAGTCCCAGCTACACGGGAAGCTGAGGCATGAGAATAGCTTAAACCCCAGAGGGGTGGTTGCAACCTAGGTGACAGAGTGAGACCCTGTCTCATTCATATATATATATATGTGTGTGTGTGTGTGTGTGTGTGTGTGTATGTATATATATGTGTATATGTGTGTGTGATATTTTATATATATGAAATATATATATATATAATTTATTATCTCTTAGTTTTTGTGGATCAGAAATACAGGCACAGCTTATCTGAGCCCCCTGGCACAGAGTCTCTCATGTGCTACAATCAGGATGTTGACTATGGCTGTAGCCTCATCTCAAGGCTCCAGCAGGGAAGGACTCACTTCCAAGCTCACTCATGTGGTTGCTGGCAGGTTTCAGGGCCTCAGTTCCTCATTAGCTCTTGAGTGGAAGTCACTCTCAATTCCCTATCACATGAGCCTCTCCAACAGAGCAACTTGATTAACCAAAGGCAGCAAAATGTTCTGCTAGCAAGATAGAAGCCAGTCTTGTATAACTAATCTTGGAAGTGAAATCACTTTAGCCACATTCTATTTGTCAGGGACAAATTACTAGGTCCAGCTCACACCCAAGGGGAGAGAATTGTACATGGATGTGAATACCAGGAGACAGGGCTCATGTGGGGCCATATTAGAAGTCTCCTTTCCATGAAGTAGTTTCAGAAGGAGTATAGAAAATTGCTTGACTGAGCTGCCTCTGAAGCCTTGTTTGGACTCTTGGCATTGCCACATACTAGCTACATAGCTTTGAAAAAAGTTACTTAATCTCTTCAAACGCCAGTTCACTCATCTATTAATCAGAATAATAATTAGCTCTCCAGATGGTTGAGAGGATTAAATTAAGGGAAATTGCATATGTGGACATTTAGCATGGTGCCTGACACATGGCAGGTACTCAAAAACATGACTTGTCCTAGCCACGGTTCCCCAGCAGCAGACCCTGAGAGATAGAAAGATGGATTCCTATCTCATCTTCCTATGAAGATGAGATGAGCAGAGGAGAGGAAGAAAGGGAGAAAATTTGGCAGCCATTCTGCAAGAGGTAACTTCAGCCTGATCCTGCCAGGAAATTCTGCAGTGTGAGCCCTCCAAGTTGTATCATCCTGAGGTCAGACAGTTGTGCTTTCAAAGTCCCACATTCTATAGCCATTGGTTAACAGTCACCCCCAGGTAGAGGTGAGGGATGAAAACTCTCAGAACTAATCCTCTGACCTGTGGACAAAATAGCTCCAATAACCTGAGGACAGCTTTCAAGGAAGAGCCCACTGAAACGTGGCAATTCAAAGAACACTGAAATCAGTGGAGGAAGGACACATATAGTAAAATGGCAAAGAAATCTGAAGGAACCTATCTGGAGCACTGACACTGTCCAGTGTATTACTCAATAAAACATACGGTAGTGGTAGTGAGAATGGAGTAAGGGGGCAGATGTAAATGTTGCAAAGACAGAGAGCTTACAAATTTGGCAATTGATTAGATACTGGGAAGAGCAAAGGATAGGCTTTGAACTTTTGGGAAAAGGAAGTAATTTGTGAGAGGACATAATGAATTTACCTTTGGACCTGTTGAGTTTGATATGCTGTTGGATTATTCAGGGAGTAATGTCCATCAGGAAGTTGTGAACATATGAATAGAGCTTGAAGAAATAACTAAATTAAGAGAAATAGGTTTTGTAGATAAAACAATGGACTGTGATGAATTCATCAAGGTTCAAGGGAAAGAAAAAATAAGAACCAAGGACAGAGTCTTGGAGCGCCTTTAGAAGCAAGAGGAGAAAGGAAATCAGTGCAAGAGTCAGAGAAGGAGTATCCAGAATTAGGAGAACAAAGAGGCTTCGGTGTCATAAAAGTCAGGAGAAGAGAGGCTTGAGAACATCAGAAGAGGGAGAGAGGTGGAGAGGAATAGAAAGAAGGATATAGCAATTGGATTTACAATTAGTAGGTTATCTGTGACACTGGTGAGTGGTTTCAGAAAGGTGGCAGAAATGAAATCCACATTTCAAGGGGAAAAATGGTGAGAAGATTATGAGAATTCTTTCAAGAAGTTTGAGCGCAGTGAGTTTGGCAGCTCGTGGGAGGCAGGATATAATTATTTTTAATATAGGATAGACGTAAAAATATAAGTGAGGGGAAGGGCCAGTAAAGCAGGTGTAATTGAAAATATAAATTGATGGAACCAGATCTAAAGTGTCGCCAGAAGACAGTGAGGTCAAGAGAATATTCCTATTCTTCCTTTCATTTTGGGCTCCAGTAGAGTAAGTAAACCCATTCATGACAGCTTCCTGTAGGTGATGTTATTATCAGCGCCCCCCCCACCCCGATTCCCTTTAAGCTTAGAATCTGTCAAATCGTGAGTCAAATAGTGTCTCTAGTAAAAAGTGCTTAATTTCTGATGAAGCTTGCCATTTGAAAAGTACAATGCAAAAGATGACTATATCAGGATGATGAATAGCAGATGCTTAACTAGCAGTGAGAGCTCACAAATCCACCCACAACACTCATCAGTATGGAGGGAAGCAATAACCTAAAACCAAATGCAATTTACAGACCTAATTTTTGGTTTCTGTGAACTAAAGTTTGCATCAGCATACAGATAAAACAACCTTCAACTGGACTTCATGTGCCCAGTCCCTCTTGATATCTATAAAGGTAAAGACTGGGGGACAAGTTTGTTAGTCAAGGGCTTTAAATAGAACCAGAAATAAAAGGATCTTAAAACTAGTCACTGTATTATTTTTCATCTTCAATATGTTTTGTTTTTATTTGGATTTCTTTTCTCAGACACTAGGAGAAGGGATTTGGGGTTCTAAATTAGGCCTGGAATGAGGAAAATACAACTATCTTTATGACATTATTAGTATTTTCCCAGAGTATTACCCTGGATTACAAACATGAAATTGAGCTTCTTAGATCCACCAGGACCCCAACTTGTACAGAAAAGGGCAATGGCAGCCCCTGTTAAGAGTTTAGTGGTGGAGGTAAGGACCTCTGAAACCAATTCAGAGCCAAGCAACACTTTGTAGCCACCTTCCTACTGTTAGGCTTATATATGCCATGTTAAACAAACTGGAAATTAATTTCGCCATATGATGTGTCCATGGAGTGGTTTCTTTTCACCAATCTGGAGCCCACATAAAAAAAAACTAAGGACCAAACAATGGAATTAAAAAAAATTCATAGATGTAATTCAAGAAAACATTGCTGAAATCAAAGGAGCCTTGAATATACAGATTAAAATGCTGTACTCAGGAAAAACTGGTACTGAATGCACATTCCAGTTATTCATATCTCAGCTCCAAACCTACCCTTCTATATTCCACTTGGTGATGCTGGGACTGGGACCTGCAAATTACATTTCTCATCAGCCAACTGGCTCCTTCTTAGGACCTGCCAAAGAGGAGATAGGATGATTAATATTAGGTGTCAATTTGACTCCATTGAGGGATGCCCGGATGGCTGGTAAAGCATTGTTCTTGAGTATGTCTGTAAGGCTGTTTCCAGAGGAGATTGACATGTGAGTCAGTGGACTGAGAGAGGAAAATGGCCCACTCAGTGTGAGCAGGCACCATCCAATGGGCTGCCAGTGATGATAGAACAAAGCAGGAAGAAGAAGGGGGTATTCAGCTTGCTTGCTCTTCTTTCTTTTGCTCACTCTCTCTCTCTCCTGGTGCAGTATACCCTTTCCTCCCTGTGCTCTTAGACATCAGACTCCAGGTTCTTTGGCCTTGGACTCTGGAACTTGAACCAGCAGCCTCCCCAGGGCTCTCAGGCCTTTGGCCTTAGAATGGGGATGCACTATCAGGTTTCCAGGTTTTGGGCCTTACAGACTTGGACTGAGCCATGCTACCAACTTCCCTAGGGGCCATGCTACCAGCTTCTATCTTTCTTCCCCGGCAGACAGCCTGTTATGGGACATCACTTTGTAGTTGTGTGAGCTAATTCTCCCTAATAAATTCCTTTTCATGTATGTATATATGTGTATATATATCCATATATATATATGGATATATATGGTATACATTTTAACATTTTATATATATCCTATTAGTTCTGGTCCTCTTGGAGGACCCTGACTAATACAGAAAATTGGTACCAAGTAGCAGGGCATTGCTATAAAGATACCTGAAAATGTAAAAGCAGCTTTGAAACTGCATAATGGACAGAGGCTGAAGAGTTTGGAGGGCTCAGAAGAAGACAGGAAGACAAGGGGAAATTTAGAACTTCTTAAAGACTGGTTAAATGGATGTGATCAAAATGTTGACAGAAATATAGATAGTAAAGGCCAGGCTGACAAGGTCTCAGATGGAAATGAGGAGCTGATTGGGAACTGGAGCAAAAGTAGCCCTTGTTACCCCATAGCAAAGAACTTGGCTGAATTGTGCCCATGTCCTAGAGCTTTGTGGAAAGCCATACTTAAGAGTACCTAGGGTATCTGGCAGAAGAAATTTATAAGCAATAAAGCATTCAAGAAGTGGCATGGCTACTCTTAGCAGCTTACAAACAGATATGGCAGTAAAGTAATCTAAAGTTGAAATTTATAATTAAAATGGAAGCAGAACATATAAATTTGGAAAATTAGCAGCCTGGCCATGTGGTAGAGAAGGAAAGAGCATTTTCAGGAGAGGAATTTAAGGGTGCTACGGTGCATCAACTTGCTAAAGAGGTCAGCATGACTGAAAGGAGCCAAGTGATAATAGTCAGAACAATGGAAAAAGGCCCCAAAGGCATTTCAGAATTCTTTGACA
Source organism: Trachypithecus francoisi (assembly GCF_009764315.1). Classification (NCBI taxonomy): domain Eukaryota; kingdom Metazoa; phylum Chordata; class Mammalia; order Primates; family Cercopithecidae; genus Trachypithecus; species Trachypithecus francoisi. Next base: position 99,790,170 of record NW_022681471.1, read on the forward strand.
CAGCCCCTCCCATCACAGGCCCAGAGACCTAAGAGGACAGAATGGTATTTTAGGGGACAAGCCTGGGACACTGCTGCCTTGTACCACCTTGAGATACTGCTCCTCGCATCCCAGCTGCTTTGGCTCCACCCACAGCTTAAAGGGCCCCAGATACTGCTCAGGCCACTGGGCCTTCTGGAGGGTACAATCCATAAGCCTTGGCAGCTTTCACCTAGTATTAAACCTGAAGGCTCCCAGAATGCAAGAGTAAAGGAGGCTTGGTGCCTTCCACTTAGATTTCAGAGAATGTATTGGAAAGCTTGGGATCCCAGGCAGAAGCCTGCCACAGGTGTGAAGGCCCCACAGAGAGACTCTACTAAAGTGATGCCAAGGGGAAATGTGGAGGCCGGGCGCGGTGGCTCAAGCCTGTAATCCCAGCACTTTGGGAGGCCGAGGCGGGCGGATCACGAGGTCAGGAGATCGAGACCATCCTGGCTAACACAGTGAAACCCCGTCTCTACTAAAAAAATACAAAAAACTAGCCGGGCGAGGTGGCGGGCGCCTGTAGCCCCAGCTACTCCGGAGGCTGAGGCAGGAGAATGGCTAAACCCGGGAGGCGGAGCTTGCAGTGAGCTGAGATCCGGCCACTGCACTCCAGCCTGGGTGGCAGAGCGAGACTCTGTCTCAAAAAAAAAAAAAAAAAAAAACACAAGGGGAAATGTGGGCTTGGAGCTCCCACAGAGAGTCCCTGCTGGAGCATTGCCTAGTAGAGCCACTGGAGCAGGACCACTACCCTCCAGAACCCAGATTAATAGAGCCACCATCAGCATGCAACCTCAGACTAGCAAAGCCACAAACATTCAACTCTAACTAGTGAGAGCAGCTATGTGGACTGAGCCTGGCAAAGCCATGGAGTCGGACTGCCTAAGACCTTGGGAGCTCACCTCTCACACCAGTGTGCCCTAGATGTAAGACATGGAGCTTTAAGAGGTAATGTCTGCACTGTTGGGTTTCAGATTGTATGGGGTCTGTTACCTTTTCCTTTTGGCTGATTTGTCCATTTTGGAATGGGAATGTTTACCCAATGCCTGTATCACCATTGTATCTTGGAAGTAAACACTTGTTTTTGATTTTACAGACTCATAGGTGCAAGGAACTTGCCTTGAGTCTCAGATGAGATTTTGGACTTTTGAGTTGATGCTGGAGTGGGTTAAGATTTGGGGGCACTATTGGAAAAGGATGATTATATTTTGCAATTTGAGAAGGACATGAATATGGGGGATTGGGGTTGAATGATATGGTTTGGATGTGTGTCCCCTCCAAATTTCATGTTGAAAGGCAATCCCCAATGTTGGAGGTAGGGCCTAGTAAGAGGTGTCTGGGTCATGGGAGCAGATTGCTCATGAATGTCTTGGTGCCGTCCTCATGGTAATGAGTGAGTTCTCCTTATACTAGTTCCCAAGAGAGCTGGTTGTTAAATAGAGCCTGGCACCTCCCGCCCCTCTCTCTTGCTTCCTCTCTTGCCATGTGATCTCTGCACACCATCGCTCCGCTTTCCCTTCTGCCATGAGTGGAAGCAGCCTGAAAGTCTCACCAGAAGCAGATGCTGGCACCATGCTCCTTATATATCCTACTTAACTGTGAGCCAAAAACACCTCTTTTCTTTATAAATTACTCCCCTTCAGGCATTCCTTCATAGCAACACTACACAGACTAAGTCAGGGGCCCTATAGGGATATTGTAAGGCAGGAGAAGAGACCATTCTTTCTCATTTTTGCATAATGCTCCTGGCAACATTGCCCCAGCAACATCACTTTGTCGGTTCCTATCTCCAGTTTCTTTGGCATTCTCACAACTGACTGATCTTGCCCCTTCAGAGACAACAGCAGCAGCCGAGAGTACACATTCTTCAGAGGTCTGAGGATCAGCTCTGCAGGGCCTCTTCAAGCTCCTGAAATGCTAGCAATGAAAGGAATCAGGCACATTCCTCAGTCCTGGGCCCAGTACAAACACGTCCCACCATATATCTCAACTTTTAGAAAAACACCACCTGGAAAAATCCCTGATAACAACACAGCTGTTTGTAGTTTTACTGAAAGCATGGGAACCAATAGATCACCACTAAATGTATAACTTAATATATTAACCAATTGTAATGCTGTAACCTAAAGAATTCCCTTGTTCCTCTGTAACCTTACAAGTCCTATTTACATCGGGCTATAAAAAGCGAGCGCACGCATTGTTCGGGGCCCTCTTGTATGTTGTGGAACGGAGGGACCAAGTTCGAACTTGCAGTAAAGATCCTGCCGCTTGGCTTTGACTCTGGACTCTGGTGGTCTTCTTCGGGGAATAAACGGTCTGGGCATAACAGCACCAGCCAGGCAGCACCCCTTCCTAGAAGGTTGGGGTCCCTGCCTCCAAGGTTCTAGGTCCTGTTAGTTACTTCCATTTGTTGCCACCCCTCCCACCCTGTCTTAGGAATGGTAGCTGTTTCCTGCAGGTACTATCTCTGATGATCACCCTGTGTACTTACATAGTTGTCCCGTATTTTAGTTGTATCTTATTTTTAAGTTTAAAGATTAGATGTTATTATCTTTATATTCACTTGTTTTTTTTAATATTCTCCATTTGGATTTTATTCACTATTATTCCTTTTTGCATTTCAGACCTTATGTCTGCCATTATTTTCTCCTGCTTGATTGACAATCCTTTAGAATTTAATGATGATCTACTGATAAAAGCCTTTTATTTTTCTTTGTCTAAAAAAGTTTTTTTCATTTCTGTTCTTGAAATATAGTTTCTGTGGGTATGAAATTCCAACTTGACAGTTACTTAATCTCAGAATATTAAAGATATTCCACTGCCTTCTGGCTTCAATGGTGGCTATTGATCTAATAGCTATCCTTTTATAAGTGTTTGTTAGCCTTTTCCTCTCTGGTTGCTTTGGATATTTTCTGTCTTTGTTAATTCACAGTTTCACTAAGATATATGAAGGTGTGGATTTTTCTTATTTTTCCTGTTTGGGATTTATAAGAATTTTATAATGAGGCTTGGGTCTGTCAACAATTCGGGAAAATTCTTATCCATTATCTCTTTGAATAGTTGTGTTGCACCATGTCTTTTAACCTTTTCTTTAATAGATTTTATCTCCTATCTCTGGGCTACATTCTAGATCATCTCTTTAGGTCTCCCAGCTGGTGCTATCACAACACATTCCTCTGTGGCTCAGGCTCTTGCCTCCCATACTGTAGCAGTGCTGCAGAACTGAGGCTCCCAGTTGCACCTTCTTTTTGTTAATGTGGGCCCTATCTTATGGCCCTCTCAGGAGACATGAATTTAAGTGGAGTTTGTTCCTGGCACCCTCTCTGCTTCATAGTCATCTACCTTGCCATGTCCTCCCAATTCTTATTTCCCTCCTCCAGGGACAGTCTAGCAAGTTGTCTGGCCTAAGGAGACATCCAATGAGGGAGTGAAATTCCAGTCTCCTTTTCTAACAGGCTATAACTTTATGAATGATTCTCTTGAAACTCCCATCTTGGCTTTGAAAAAGGGAAGTACCCTTGCCCCGAGGTAAATCAGAGAAAGGTTGATGGCGATGGTGAAGGGTCACAACGGCTTACTTTACAGATACAGAGTCATGGGCTCTCCCTGAGTTCTCCTATAGTATATACTAAGAGAAGGGAAGGCGAGGATCTGCTTTCTTTTTTTAATTTCCAGTTCATATTCTTTGCAGTGGAGCAGTTGGCCTCAACTCTAGATGGTTATCTAAACTTAGATTTAGGGTACTATTTAGTCTTTTATTAACAGCTTTAGACCTTAACTTTAGTTCCAGGGAAACAGAAAAATCTCCCTCAACATCTAATCACACATTATTTTTTAGAGAAGTTGCTCAACCATTGGGATACTCAACTGTTACTGTCAGTTGTATTCCTAACTTTACTCCTTAATATACTGTGCTTAACTCAAATAATTCAATGAACATGTGTTTAGAAGAATTATTACATCTTTCTGAGCTCTTAGTTCTGATATAGCAATTTCTTTTATGATTTCTAAAATTCTATCTAAGGGATAGTTTGTTAAACACTTTAAAATATATGAAATCTATGCAACTCAATAGACTCTATCCTCATCTTGGCTATCCCTAAAACAGCAGCAAATAAACAAAAACATCTACTTCTGGTTAGCTTCTCAAATTAGAGCAAGTATAAGCACAATCTATTGATTGTCTGGGATGCACACACACTAGCGTCATCCATTAACAATGTTAATTAGAGGAATCATCAATTAAAGTATAGCAGGCCTTGGGCTGAGAATAGACATTACAGAAAACAGTCATGATCTGCTAATTATCTAATCACTAATGGACATGAGTGAGTTAAACAGCATTATGACACTCATAAAAACAGTAAAAATTTTAAATAAGATAGCATATGCTTTTTGTAAAACAAGTTAAATAAAACAGAAAAGTATTAAAAAGAACATAAAAATCCCCACAAATCATCTGACCTGGAGGTGAACACTGGGAATATTTTGGTAAACATCTTTATAGACAAATTTTAAAAGAATCACAGTTTGTCATGGTTTTATGTATCACAAGCATTACCATTGCAGATACTTCTCAATATTCTCTGTAACTTCCTCATATTCTTTCATTTTATAGAAGATTAATGATTCACTAGTGTCTATTTGCAAACATTTGCATAAAGGAGTGGGATTAACCTCCGGAAAACTAGAATGTAAAGAGGTCATGGAGCCTATTTAGAAGCATCAGACTTTAAGAGTTGCCTATAATTTTAAGGAAATTCCTGAGCTTTAATGAGGAAGATTATATCTAAAGGCATAACATAGCAAGTTAGTTTTGCCCTGTTGATCCTATGTTGGTGTTAAATCAGTGGCGAGTTCTTTTTGGTTTTCTTCTGTGTGAATCTTTATAGTTGTCTTTATGGTGTCTCCTTTCATTGCTAAGCAGGACTGCCACCTAGCTTCAATTGCCTAAGCTTTCAGAATGTCAGAGCTTCCATTAAATAATGAGTGGCCAACTTGAAAGTCCCTTCAAATGCCTCTATCACTATCACTTAAAGTGCCCTTATCCCAGGCCAAAGGAGATCTTCATTTGGCTTTGTTATATTATCGTTGCAGGCAATGAAGATTTCAGAGGAAAAAATGCAATTGTTACTCTTTGTGTAATCACAAGATAAAAGGAATGAGCAGTCCCTTTGGCTACTCAGAGGATGAAGCCAAAGATATGCCATGGTCAAGTATGGTGGGCGGTGGGCAGGGACATCCTTTTTCCCCAGGCAGATCTTAAACGTCATACATCATTCACAATACCAGGTATTTTGTAATAGAAATAATTATTTCATGATTGTCAGAATCAATTATTCTCAACCCTGGCTGCACATTAGAATTATCTGGGAATCTTTTAATCAGTATCAATGATTACGTCCCACCTCCAGAGACGCTGATTTAATTGTTCCAAGGTTCTTCTCAGACATTGGTATTTTTAAGTTTCTCAGTGATTCTAATTAATGCCCACATTTTCAAACCACTGATTGAAATTAATAGAAAGGAGAGGAAACCTCATGATAGCTATAGTTTAGATAATGAAAGAAGCCAGTTTAGGGCTGGGAGCAGTGGCTCACAACTGTAATCCCAGCACTTTGGGAGGCCGAGGCAGGCAGATCATCTGAGGTCAGGAGTTCGAGACCAGCCTGGCCAACATGGTGAAACCCTGTCTCTCCTAAAATAAAAAATAAAAAAATTAGCTGGGCGTGGTGGCGTGCGCCTGTGATCCCAGCTACTTGGGAGGCTGAGGCAGGAGAATCGCTTGAACCGGGAGGCAGAGTTTGCAGTGAGCCAAGATCGCGCCACTGTACTCCAGCCTGGGCAACAAGAGTGAAACTCCGTCTCAGAAAAAAAAAAAAAAAAAAAGCCAGTTTGAGCAGATGCTCAAATTTTGAGGAAGGAAAAAATGGGAAAAAGTAATATGTTTTTCATCTTAGTCATGTTTCAGTGCTGTTTCCTCATAGCCAGGATGACCATATAATTTATCATCCAAATCAGGACACTTCTGAGAGTGAAAGAGGGAGCTATTAACAAATATGCCAGAACAAAAATTAACTATTACTGTCCAGGCAACTTGGGACCAGTTGCTGCCGTGCTTAGATATATGGCTTGCCTGTCCTCTTGATCTCAATAGTTGCCCAAAGGTAAGCAATACTGTTGTTGATGTTTTAGTATTTGCCTATTGGAAGACTTTTAAGTCACTTTTAAAACTATGTGTCACCATCATATCAAATTCTAGCAGTCATTTTTTGGAAAGTTATTTTTTGCTTGTTTAAAAGATGCATGTTCTCAATATTCTTATTTTACTGCACCACCTTTCTCTTGCAGAAGAGATAGAAAATGCAACCCACATATATTGCCTTAAAAAAAATTTTAACCACTGTGGATACTTTTTAGTACCTCCAGCCAAAATTAAATGAGACAGAAGTTAGAAACCAGTTGCTGTAATTAAGTTTTTAGTTTGTATGTGGATCTTGCACACACAAACTCGGTTCATTTCCCATTAACAAGGATAATTAAATGTTAATTGGACTTAAGACATTTGTGAATGTATAGTCTTAATTAATTACATTTATTGATTAGCTTTATTCTTCTGGCTAAATGAAATGTCTGTGAGAGCTCTTTAAAGAAGTAGAAAGTGCCATATAAGTGAAAAACATTATTATATCACTGAAGTTTGTGTTTAAAACAAATAATCCTAATTTTCCTATGAGATTTGGTTCAATGGATTTTCAATAGTTTTCTTAACCTGAGAAATATTTTAGCAAATGAAATTTTATTTAGAAACTCAATATATAAAATAGGTTAAAGACCTGCTGCTTGGATTGAAGTGAGAAGAGGAAATTGGGGTGGGGACAAGGGGAAGGAGGCAGTACTTTGGCTATTCTGTTCACTCCCCCTCTTTCGATTAAAGGTATATGAAGAGAGTGGGAGAGAAACTGGGGCTTTGAAAATCTATGTTGTGTTCCTAGTTTCAGTACCAGCTTTCTGCTACAGCCCAAAATATTAACTTATTTCCAGGGGTTTCCTTTTCAACTGATAGAGGATAACACAGCCTGCCATCTGCCTGCCACTCAGGGATGATATTTGAGCCAAAGATGATAAATATGACATGCTTTGATTTGCCAATGAGAATTTAATTAAATCTGAAGTACTTTAGGTTTATATAATAAAATTATTACTAATGAACAAAAGAAGCAACAGGCCCAGAGAGAGAAAAGAAGACAGAGATTTAGTTGCTGAGTTGAAGAATATTTTAGCAAGAATCTCGCTCTCTTTACATCTTCTGTTATTCATAAAGCCAAGCTAATAGATCTACATGATCTTTTACCCAGACTTCCTTCTCTTATGACCATTTTCCCATCAATTGGTGAATGAACAAATTGTGGTATATCCACACAATGGAATATCACTCAGTAGTAAAAAGCTAAATGAACTTTTGATACACATAACATGTCTGAATCTCAAAAACATTATGCTGAAGCAAAGAATCCAGGCACAAATGACCATACACCCTATGATTCTATTTGTATGACATTTGAGAAGACACAAATCGAATCCATAGTATCAAAAGGAAGATTAGTGGTTGCCTGGGCTAGAGGTGGGGAGTATTGAATAGAATGGGGTTGCAAGGGAGCACTTAGGGGTTCGGGAAATGTTTTGCATCTTAATTGTGTTGATGCTTACACAAGTTTATACATTTATCAAAACTAATCAAAATATACACTTAAAATACATGCACTTTAGTGTATATAAACTAATGTCAATTTCATTGATGAAAAAGTTTCATTTTCTTTTCAAAGAAAGAAAGATATGGGAAGAGAGTGGGAAAGAAACTTTGGGCTTTGCAAAGTTTTCTTTCAGTTCTTTCCAAATTGAACAAATACTGGTTTGTTCTTGGCACTGATGCCAGTGGAACAAGATGAAATATTACATTGAAATACTCCTATGCAATATATTGATCAGTTGGTCTGCTATTATCTCCTAGACACTATCGTATCTACTTCTAAAGCTTACACTCTAGATGTGAATGTTGTTATTGTTTCTACTTCTATGTTTACTCTTAGCTTCACATTATCCTCTGATTTATTTAATTTCCTTTCATGTAACGCTTGCTATTTTTTATGATGACATGCAACCATACAAGCTATATGTACTAGAAGTACAAGGTAGAGTATAAATTTTTAAAATAAAATAAAATAAACTTATTTGGGTTTTTTTTTTTTTTTTTTTTTTTTTTTTTGAGACGGAGTCTTGCTCTGCTGCCCAGGCTGGAGTGCAGTGGCCGGCTCTCAGCTCACTGCAAGCTCCGCCTCCCGGGTTCACGCCATTCTCCTGTCTCAGCCTCCCGAGTAGCTGGGACTACAGGCGCCCGCCTCGTCGCCCGGCTAGTTTTTTGTATTTTTTAGTAGAGACGGGGTTTCGCCGTATTAGCCAGGATGGTCTCGATCTCCTGACCTCGTGATCCGCCCGTCTCGGCCTCCCAAAGTGCTGGGATTACAGGCTTGAGCCACCGCGCCCGGCCAACTTATTTGGGTTTTTAAAAATTATAGCCAAAAGCAATGTGTATTTTTAACTCACTGTATGTATATGTATGTATGTGTGTGTGTATATATATATACACACATATATAAAATAGAGCATGCATCTCACACACACATTTACTAACCATTAATAGATTTAGAAATCCAATGAAGTTGGTGGATTTGGGAAGATAGTTCATAACTGTAACAGGTTCAATAAGTGAAATATTTGCTGTGTTCTATGAGTCTTCTCCTAAAACAGAAACTGATCAAATAGGATTAATAGTGGACACCCTGTAATTGAGAAACCTGGCAAAAAATAACTCTAAAAAACCTCATCAGAAGAGCATTGTACGGATTTAGATGTTGCTTTTCATGTTACTGGTGGCAATGAAGATGAGTAACAGTAAGCCCTACTCTTGTATTTAGGAATACTGAAAACCAGCTTTTCTTTTCTGGAATCAAAGCTATCTCATGACACCAGTGAAATGTGTTGTTTAAAGGAGATTTGCTATTGGGAAGAGTGCCCAAAGAAAAGTAAATAAATTAAGTTTCAGATATGGAATTGAGGGAACAAATTTAGGAAGAACCCTTATTAAGTACTTTCATATCTTATGTATGAAATATATAGAAATATGTCCTTGTAATAAGGATAAAAAACATAGAATTCTATTTGAAGGTACAGATGGTGCCTCTATGTGACTGAGGTAGGAATTGGCAGTGCAGACATGCTAATAAAATTAAAATTATCTAAGAAAATACCATGTTCAAAATTTGTTCAAAATCCAAAAAAGAAAACTAAATAAATGATACAATATAAAACATATAGCAACAACTGCAATCTATGATTTTTGTATCAATTAAAATGCTAATTTTTTGTATCTTGAATACCTTTCCTTTAACTTTTTCATAAACATAAATGCTCTATTGGCAAGTACATTAATTTCTCTTTCCTTCACAATGAATAGTCATGAAGAGATATGATTATCACATAAACACTTTTCTTTCCTTAAGTTCAAAGTTCAATAAACTAGGGCTGGGTATGGTGGCTCACGCCTGTAATCCCAGCACTTCAGGAGGCCGAGGCTTTTCTTTCCTTAAGTTCAAAGTTCAATAAACTAGGGCTGGGCTAATTTTAGCTGGGCTAATTTTAGCTGGGCTCACGCCTGTAATCCCAGCACTTTGGGAGGCCGAGGCAGGTGGATCACATGAGCTCAGGAGTTTGAGACCAGACTGGTCAACATGACAAAACCCTGGCTCTACTAAAAATACAAAAATTAGCTGGGCATCATGGTGGGCGCCTGTAATCCCGGCTACTCGGGAGGCTGAGGCAGGAGAATCACTTGAACCTGAGAGGTGGAGGTTGCAGTGAGTCGAGATCATGCCACTGCACCCCAACCTGGTCGACAGAGAGAGACTCTGTGTCAAAAAAAAAAAAAAAGTAGATATAAACTGAAATTAAATTTCAAATGTTGAAATGTGCAACAAAACTTAGCATGAATATCCCTACCCTTGACCCTTGCTACTTCAAGTGTGGTCCACAGGTGGATCAGAAGCATCAATATCACCTGAAAACTAGAAATGTAGACTCTCAGGCCCCACCCCAGCCCTGTTGAATCAGAATCTGCATGCATGTTAACAGGAAATTTGGGGAATTTGAATGCAGTTTACCATGAGAAGCCCCGTCCTAAACCAGTAATATAACCAGAATTATTCACAAAATGGCTACAGTAAATAACCATTCCAGTTTGCCCTATGTCTGAGACTTTCAATGCTAAAATTGGGAAAATCCCAGACAAATCCAGATAAGATGGTCACCCCAGAATTGATCAAAATTCAACTTTAGAATTGAGGAGGAACAAAACATGGATGTGGAGAAATTACATCCTGGATCAATTTCCATTCATGTTAGCTCTTCTCCCATAGCCTGTTTCCACTCACTAATTTTAAGTAATAATAAAATTAATGAAATGAGGAACAGCTTTCTGCTCTCTGTGATGCTGAAATCTGAGAGCTCTTTAGGTCCTTCTATAAATAAAAACATGAAAACCAGGCTGAAAGGCCTAAGAGATAAAACCTGCTTTGTCAGTAAATTTCTTGCCACTGGGCTAAAATACTTGATAGTTTCAAGCAAGGTATTCTGTTCCATTCCTTTCCTGGTTTCTCATTCAGGATTGTTGAGCTGTACCTCTGGCCTGTGTGTGATTATCTTATAGTTGCAAAAACCTCCAACGAAGGCCGCCTGGGATAGAACTGTTTGCTCTCATTAGCTGAGAAAACAAAGCTCTGTTTATTCCTCTTGCTAGTATCAGGGGAACCCTGGTTTAATTCCAACACAGGTCTGGGTATTGATTTCACAAAAAGGGATTACCCTATGCATCAGTGAAAATTCTAAGGTACCCTCAAAGGAGACATTTGGCTCAACACTGTGTGACTAGGAAATACTGAGTGTACATAATACATCATAATTTTCTTTTAACACATGTGATTAGCAAATTGTTATAAAGTCAAATCAAGTAAATAAGATGCCAATAATATTGACTCATCTATCATGGATATGGGTATTTATTTTGAAATCATCCCTGATACATGTCTCTTTTGTACGGTGCTGACCTCCTGTGAGTGTGGAGTGGGTAGTCACTCATTAAAGTAGTTGCTGCCAGTGCTCTACCCATAACCTCTTCAGTCTATTCACCATGTTCATGCTTTCTGGCTCCCTGAAGGCTTTCATTTCCAGTAGCTACATTTCTTAGTTGGATGACTGCTCTTAAGCAGCTGAAGCCTGATTTGCCCAGAGATATAGAGAGCTGGAAGTGCCTGGGGACCTGTGTCCCCTGAGAGCAGCCCTTAACCAATCAGTGACAGACAGTGAAAAGAAAAAACTATTCTACCTCCCTTGCCACCTGTAGGGGACAATTCTGAGGTGTGTTTCACACGGTCTCCATAACTCTCCTATGAGTTTGACCCAGAGCAATATTCTCTGGAACTTTGCTTGCTGTCATACCCTGGCTTAGCCTCCTTTTTCTTATCCCATTTTTCCTTTAGCATACTGTCTTTACATGGAAATACCTGCTAATAATTCACAATCACATGAATTCTTGTTTTACGGTCAGCCTCTGGGGCACTGAAACTAAGACATTCATGTTACATAATTTGAAGAGCATTTAAATCTCTTCTGTCTTAAAGAGACAGACTGTCTATACAAATAGATACACAAATGAACCTCAAGCACATGCAAGGATGCTCTGCTTAATCATGGTAAGATAAACAAATACAAATTAAAACTACACAGAGATACCATTTCTCACCCATTCAGGTGCAAAAGGAATCTCAAGGTTTGACATCATACTCCATTGGTGATGTTGTGAGGAAACAGGCATCCTCATTGGAAGTGCAATGTTTTTGGAGAAGAATTTGTGACATTTAAAAAATTACATATGTATTTATCCTTTGACCAGCAATTTCACTTCTAGAAGTCTAGGAAAAATTCAAGATGACATATACCAAAAACTTCATTTCACCACTATTTGTAGTAGCACAAGCTTGGAAATAACCCAAACGACCCTCAAGGAGACTGGTTGAATAAACTATGCTACATCTAATCAATGAAGGACTAGTTTATGTTAAAAAAGAATGAGGACGATCTCTTTATACTGTTGTAGGTAATCTCTAAGATATATTGTTAAAACCAAAAAAAGCAAGGTGAAGTAACATATGTATAGCTTGCCACCTTTGGCACAAAAAAGGTCTTGGGACACACACGCTCGCACACACACACACACACGCTTGCTTCAATAAGAAACAATGGAAGGAAAAAATTAATAAAGAAATATTACTTACAGGAGGGGGAAGGAAATATATGGGGATATGTGAACAAGAACAATGAAGAAAGTTAGGACTCTGAATGTACCTTATTCTATAATTTTGACTTCAGAATCATAGAATAATTTTTACACAAAACCAAAATTAATTTAGATTGTAGTGATGGAATCTAATTATAGTTCAGTTTGGTGGCATAACCACAGAAGTACTATTTCAAGTGATTTTTAAATGAAACCCTTTTAACTCCCTTAAATTATTTGAGGAATATATCCTAAAGACCAAATAACCTCAAAGAAATCTTACACTGCACTCAATAGTCTTGTTTTTAATAATAATATTGTTATTTCTGAGACTATGACATATAAAGCAGGAAAATAAAATGATCGATTATTAATATGTTAATGTTATTACGATGTTTTCCATTTAAGAGAAAAGGGATACACATCTAAAATAAGTTAAAAACCCAGTAGTCTTAAATTTTTCCTTGGAATTAACAGTATAAACTCATGATTTCCTTTTCACTTTATAAAAATGTATACATTTTGTAATTCTGTTCATTGAAAAAAATGTAGAAGCAATGAAAATCCAGTAGAAACTAGAATCCCTAATGTCCCAATTATGGTCTCTAAATAGCATTTGCCACAAAAAGGAATCAGGGCTCCTTAGAGTAATGTTTGGTTCCATGTCTGCAGCAGAAATGTATAAAAAGAATCTGAGACATCACATTGTTCCACAGAGCAAGGAAGCTATAGAAGCCTATTGAGGTCATGACAAAAAGGCAACAGCATGAGGGGGCTACTGCTGGTGAAAGATGGGACAATTTGAGCATCAAAAGAAATAACGAAGCACACCGGATATATACATATTTATGAATTCACAATATTATTTGAAAAAAGGGAGGCTTCTTTGGAGGTTACTAGAACATCAACTCTTCTGAAAAATCAATAAAGAGACATAATCAAACATTGATTCTATTTATTGTACAAGCTGTACTTTAGGTAATGACATAATTGGTGCATGACATTTCTAGCAACAATCATCAAAACCTATCAAAATCATTAGATGGATGTCAGTGGGGACCTTTATAATGGAAGATACAGGCTTGCAACACCTGAACCCAATGTCATCAGTCAGGTCACAGAAGGAAACAATATGGCACAGCCAAATAAGACAGTTGAGGACAGTTTAATAAAAAGACTGCTTATCATGGTATGGGTGTGTTTAAGGAAAACCAACAAGGAATAATGAGGTACCCTAGGAGTCCCATAAGAAGGATGCCATTATTGCTTCTCAGCCTTTTGGCTAAGATGAAGTGTAGTGGAGAAGGATGCCATTAACCCAGAGCCTGAAGAGGTAAAGGGAGCAATTACTGGAACATAGAGAGAGAACTGTAGCTATAAGAGAAGGCCATGCAATGGGAGTTGTGGCCTTTGGTGGAGAACTACAGCCACTGCCAACCTGTGGCAACTCAGAAGAGAAGAAACCAAGGGAATAAGTACTCTGACTTCACTCCATTCCCATGCAATGATCTACATGTGTCTGCCATTAGACAGCCAGAAATTAGAAGACAAAGAATTCTGTTGATGCAATCTATAAAAGGCAGCTCCTGGGGCAACGAGCATGGTACAGAGGAGTGGAGAGTATAAATGAGAAAAACATATCTGACATGCAAGTGATAAATCCTTTCAGTACCAGTCTGAATCTTCAGTAGACCCAAACAAAAGACCAGACTTCATAAGGATGCTCCCACCATTTAGGATTTTTTAATTCTTCCCTCACTTTGAAAACCAATAAAAAGCAGGCTGATGTTGCAATCAATTCCAACGGAGTCCTCAGGATAGAGGCCATAGGGACCCTATTTGTTCATCCCAATTTCCAGCTGGCGCACTAAAACACCCACAGTGAGATGCAAGATTTGGTTAAAATTCTGAGCTTCGGGAACTCCAGAAAAGGATAAAACTTGTAACAAATTCAATCTGGCCCCTTGCAGCTCCTTAAGTTGATTTTTAACATAAAATTATCTTCAACAAAATCTTGGCAAAATTTTAAATCTTTCTTCCTCTCTAACTATTTCAGAGTTCCTATCCTTTCTACCCATGAAAAAAGCCTAATGACTTTTGTCACTTGATAACTGGGGTGAACTCTCAACAAACTAGGTATAGAAGGAATATACCTAAAATCACTAAAGGCCATATATGACAAATCCACAGTCAACATCATATTGAATAAGGAAAAATTGAAGGTCTCACCTCTTAGATCTGGAACAAAGCAAGGGTGGTGCTTTTACCACTATTACTTAACATGGTACTGGAAGTCCTAGCCAGAGCAATTAAGCAAGAGAAAGATATAAAGGGCATCCAAATTGGAAAGGAAAAAGTAAAATTAGCCTTGTTCACAGATGACATAATCCTATATTAGGAAAACTAAATACTCTACCAAAAAAAAAAAAAAAAACCCTGTTAAAACTGATAATTGACCTCAGTGACATAGCAGGATACAGAATCGCCATAGAAATATCAGTAGCATTTCTATATACCAACAGCAAAAAAATCTGAAAAAGAAATCAAGAAAGCATTCCCATTTATAATAGCTACAAAAAATAAAATACCTAGAAATAAATGTAACCAAAGAAGTGAAAGATATCTATAATGAAAACTATAAAACACTGATGAAAGAAGTCAAAGAGGAAACAAAGAAAAAAAAAGATATCCCATTCTCATGGATTGAAAGAATTAATATTATTAAAATGTCCATACTATCCAAAGTGATCTATAGATCCAATCCAATTCCTATCAAAATACCAATGACATTCTTATATAAATGGAAAAAACAATCCTGAAATTTGTATGAAACCACAAGAGACTGTGAATAGCTGAAGCAATTCTTCACAGAAAGAACAAAGCTGGGGCATAACACCACTTGACTTAAAAATGTACTACTAAGTGATGGTAATCAAAACAGCATGGTGCTGACATAACAACAGGCACACAGACCAACAGAACAGAGTAGAGAACCCAAAAATAAATCCATGTATTTACAGCTAACTCATTTTCTGCAAAGGCACCAAAAACTTATATTTGGGGAAAAAAACAGTCCCTTCAAAAAATGATGCAGGGAAAACTGGATATCCATATGCAAAAGAATGAAACTAGACCTCTGTTTCTCATCATATACAAAAATCAACTTAGGTGCAGTGGCTCATGCCTATAATGACAGAACTTTAGGAGGCCGAGGTGGAAGCATCACTTGAGTCCAGGAGATTGAGACCAGCCTGAGTAATATAGGGAGATCCTGTCTCTATACACACACACACACACACACACACACACACACACACACACACAAAGTGTTATCCGGGCATGTTGGCACATGCTTATAGTCCCAGCTACTTGGGAGGCTGAGGTAGGATGCAGTGAGCCATGATCATGCCACTGCACTCCAGCCTGGGTGACAGATCAAGACCCTGTCTCAAAAAAAAAAAAAAAAAAAAAAAAAAAAACTTAAAATCGATTGACTAAATGTAAGACCTGAAACTATGAAACTACTAGAAGAAAACATTAGAGAAACACTTCTGGACATTGATCTGGGCAAAGATTTTTGGGGCAAGACCATAAAAGCACAGATAATAGGCCGGGCATGGTGGCTCATGCCTGTAATCCCAGCACTTTGGGAGGTCCAGGTGGGCGGATCATGGGGTCAGGAGATTGAGACCAGCCAGACCAACATGGTGAAACCCCGTCTCTATTAAAGATACAAAAAATTAGCCGGGCATGGAGGTAGGCTCCTGTAGTCCCAGGTACTCGAGAGGCTGAGGTGGGAGAATGGTGTGAACCTGGGAGGCGGAGCTTGCAGTGAGCCAAGATAGCACAACTGCACTCCAGCCTGGGCGACAGAGCAAGACTCCATCTCAAAAAAAAAACAAAACAAAAAAAGCACAGATAACAAAGGCAAAAATAGACTAATGGAATTACATCAAACTAAAAAGCTTCTGCACAGCATAGAAAACGATCAACAGACTGAAGAGAAAACTTACAGAATGGAAGAAGATATTTTCAAGCTATCCATCTCACAAGGGATTAATAACCAGAATATGTAAGAAAAGAGGATGTGGAGAAATAGGAACACTTTTACACTGTTGGTGGGATTGTAAACTAGTTCAACCATTATGGAAAACAGTATGGCGATTCCTCAAGGATCTAGAACTAAATGTACCATATGACCCAGCCATCCCACTACTGGGTATATACCCAAAGGATTATAAATTATTCTACTACAAAGACACATGCACACGTATGTTTATTGCGGCACTATTCACAATAGCAAAGACTTGGAATCAACCCAATGTCCATCTGTGACAGACTGGATTAAGAAAATGTGGCACATATACACCATGGAATATTATGCAGCCATAAAAAAGGATGAGTTTGCATCCTTTGTAGGGACATGGATGCAGCTGGAAACCATCATTCTTAGCAAACTATCACAAGAACAGAAAACCAAACACTGCATGTTCTCACTCATAGGTGGGAACTGAACAATGAGATCACTTGGACTTGGAAGGGGAACATCACACACCGGGGCCTATCATGGGGAGGGGGGAGGGGGAGGGATTGCATTGGGAGTTATACCTGATATAAATGACGAATTGATGGGTGCTGACAAGTTGATGGGTGCAGCACACCAACATGGCACAAGTATACATATGTAACAAACCTGCACGTTATGCACATGTACCCTAGAACTTAAAGTATAATAAAAAAAAAATTAAATAAAAAAAATAAAACAGCAAAAAAAAAAAAAAACTCAACTCAATAGCAAAAACAGAAAGCAAAAATAATCCAATTAAAAATGGGCAAATGATCTGAATAGATATTTCTCAAAAGAAGACATACAAATGGCCAAGAAGTATATGGAAAAAATATTTGACATCACTCATTATCAGAAAAATGCAAATCAAAGCCACCGTGAGATCTTATCTCACTTCAGTTAAATGGCTATTATCAAAAAGACAATAACAGATGCTGGTGAGGATGTGGAGAAAAGGTAATGGTTTTACACTGTTGGTGGGAAGGTTAATTAGTACAGTCACTATGGAAAACAGTATGGAGTTTCCTCAAAAAACTTAAAATAGAACTACCATATGATTCAGATATCTGACTGCTGGGTATATATCCAAAAGAAAGGAAATCAATTTAGCAAAGAGATATCTGCACTCCCATGTTTGTTGCAGCACTACTCATAATAGCCAAGACGTGGAATCAACTTAAGTGTCCATCAAAGGATGAATAAATAAAGTATGGTATTCAATAACGTTCAAACTGAGAGCCATATCTGTAAAGAAATCATAGATAACACAAACAAATGCAAAAACATTCCATGATCATGAATTGCAAGGATCAATGTAGTTAAAATGGCCATATTGGCTAAAGCAGTAAACAGATTCAATGCTATTCCTTTCAAGCTACCCATGTCATTTCTCACAGAACAACAACAACAACAACAACAGCAAACTATTCTAAAATTCATATGGAACCAAAAAGGAGCTCGAATAGCCAAAGCAGTACTAAGGAAAAAGAAGAAAGCCAGAGTTGTCTCATTACTCAACTTCAAACTATACTACAAGCCTTCAGTAACCAAAACAGCATGGTACTGGTACAAAAACAGACACACAGACCAATGGAATGTCATAGAGGACCCAGAAATAAAGCCATGCAACTATAGCCATCTAATCTTTGACAAAGTCAACAACAATAAGCAATGGGGAAAGGATTCCATATTCAATAAATGGTACTAGGATAGCTGGCCAGTCATATGCAGAAGAATGAAACTGGCTCCCTACCTTTTATCATATACAAAAATTAACTCAAGATGGATTAAAGATTTAAGCATAAGGCCTCAAACTTTAGTAATCCTAGAACAAAACCCAGCAAATACCTTTCTGGACATCAGCCTTGGGAAAGAATTTATGACCACATCCTTAAAAGCAATTGCAGGCTGGGTGTGGTGGCTCACACCTGTAATCCCAGCACTTTGGGAGGCCGAGGAGGGTGGATCACTTGAGGTCAGGTGTTTGAGACCAGCCTGACCAACATGGTGAAACCCCGTCTCTACTAAAAAAAATACAAAATTAGCCAGGTGTGGTAGCACACTCCTGTAATCCCAGCTACTTGGGAGGTTGACGCAGGAGAATCACTTGAACCTGGCAGGCAGAGGCTGCAGTGAGACGAGATCCTGCCATTGTATTCTGGCCTGGGCAGCAAGAATGAAACTCTGTCTCAAAAAAAAAAAAAAAAAAAACAATTGTGACAAAAACAAAAATTGAAAAGTGGGACCTAATTAAACTAAAGAGCTTCTGCACAGCAAAAGAAACTGTCAGCAGAGTAAACAACCTAGAGAGTGGGAGAAAATATTTACAAACTGTGCATCTGACAAAGGTCTAATATCCAGAATCTATAAAGAAACTACAATTGAACAAGCAAAAAACAACCCCATTGAAAATGGACAAAAGACATGAACAGACACTTCTCAAAATAAGCCATACAAATGGCCAGCAAACATATGAAAAAATGTTCAACATCACTAATAATCAGAGAAATGCAAATCAAAACCACAGTGAGATACCATCTCATACCAATCAGAATGGCTATTATTAAAAAGTCAAAAAATAGGCCGGGCGTGGTGGCTCAAGCCTGTAATCCCAGCACTTTGGGAGGCCGAGGCAGGTGGATCACGAGGTCAGGAGATCGAGAGCATCCTGGATAACATGGTGAAACCCCATCTCTACTAAAAATACAAAGAAGATTAGCCAGGTGTGGTGGCGGGCACCTGTAGTCCCAGCTACCTGGGAGGCTGAGGCAGGAGAATGGTGTGAACCTGGGAGGCAGAGCTTGCAGTGAGCCGAGATCGCACCGCTGCACTCCAGCCTGGGCAACAGAGCAAGACTCTGTCTCAAAACAAAAAAAAAAAAAAAAAAAAGTCAAAAAATAGCAGATGCTGGCAAGGTTGCAGAGAAAAGGGAATGCTTATATGCTGTTCAAGGGAATGTTAGTTCAGCCACTGTGGAAAGCAGTTTGGAGATGTTTCAAAGAACTTAAAAATAAAAGAGAATTGCCATTTGACCCAGCAATCACATTGGCTGGGTATATATGCAAAAGAAATACATCGTTTTACCAAAAGACTAATGCACTCATATGCTCATCACACCGCTATTCACAGTAGCAAAGACATGGAATCAACCTAGGTGCCCATCAATGTGGATTGGATAAAGAAAATGTGGTACATATACACCGTGAAATATGATGAAGCTGTCAGATACAACAGACTGTTTCCTTTGCAGCAACATGGATGCAGCTGGAGGCCATTATCCTAAGTGAACTGACACAGGAACAGAACACCAAACACATGTTCTTGCTTATAAGCGGGAGATAAACAATGGGTATTTGTGGACAATAGACACTGAAGACTACTGGGGAGGAGGCAGGAGGGGAGCAGGGGTTGAAAAACTACCTATTGGGTACTATGCTCAGTACCTGGGTGATGGGATCAATAGTATCCCAAACCTCAGCATCATGCAATATATTCAGTTCACAAACCTGCACATGTACCTCCTGAATCCAATATAAAAGTTGAACTTATTTTTAAAATGTGGTACATATACACAATGGAATATTATTTGGTCAAAAAGGAATGAAATTCTGTCATTTTCAGCAACATGGATGGAACTGGAAAACGTTATGTTAAGTGGAATAAGCCAGGCACAAAAAGACGAATATTGTCTGTTCTCACTCATGTGTGAGCTAAAAACGTTGATCTTAAAGAGGTAGAAAGTAGAATGATGGTTGCCAGATGCTGAGAAGGGTAATGGGGATGGGAGGGTGAAGAGTGGTTGACTAACGGATATAAAAATACAATGAGATAGGAAGGAGTAAGTTCTAGTGTTCAATAGCACAGTAGGGTGACTATAGTTAACAGTAATTTACTATATATTTCAAAATAGGAGATTCGAAATGTTCCCAATACAAAGAAATGATAAATGTTTGAAGTGATGGATATCTTAATTACCCTGATTTGATCACTACACATTGTATGTATGTATCAAAATATCACATGTATCCCATAAATATTTACAGTTATTATGTATCAATAAAAATCTTTTAAAAATAACTAGGGTAATCATAATATACAGTCAGTTTTCTTTATTCATGGATACTGTATTTACAGATTTGCTTGCTTTCTAAAGTGTATTCATAACACTAAAATCTATACTTCTGGTGCTTTTGCCATTGTTCATAGACATGCTCAGAGTGACAAAAAATTTTAGCCACTCAACATGCATTCTCCTTGCTTAGGTTGAACAAGGTGGCACCCTGCCTACTTGTTTCAGCTCTTACACTGTAAACAAGTGTTCTTTTCATGGTCTATTTACTGCCACATTTTCCCCATTTTTGTGCTTTTACTTAATGATTTTGCTGTTTAAAGTGGCCTCCATGTGTAGTGGGGAAGTGCTGCCTATTATTCATAAGCACACGAAGGCTATAATATTTCTTTTTCTTTTTTTTTTTTGAGACGGAGTCTCGCTCTGTCGCCCAGGCTGGAGTGCGGTGGCGCGATCTCGGCTCACTGCAAGCTCCGCCTCCCGGGTTCACGCCATTCTCCTGCCTCAACCTCCGGAGTAGCTGGGACTACAGGCGCCCGCCACCACGCCCGGCTAATGTTTTGTATTTTCAGTAGATAACGGGGTTTCACCGTGTTAGCCAGGAGGGTCTTGATTTCCTGACCTCGTGATCTGCCCCCCTCGGCCTCCTAAAGTGCTAGGATTACAGGTGTGAGCCACCGCGGCCTATAATATTTCTTAAAAAGAAAATATATATGTCAGATAAGTCTCCTTCAGGTGTGAGATAGTGCTGTTGGCCGTGAGCTCAAATGTATAATCTATAACTATATGTTAATGTATAATGAACCAACAGTACACATTCAATAAGGTGTCTTTAAACAAGAACACACAGAAAACAAGGTAATATATTTATTTGTTGATAAAAATGTGACCAGAGCCTTGCCGGAACCTGACCTTATGTTTTCCCTAGGAGTGATAGTTCAGTATTCACCAATTGGTGTTTGCAGAGAATTTATAGAACATAACTACTGTGCATAACAAGAATAGACTCTATTAAATAAAATACTTTGGGAAGTGAAAGATGGCAGGTATGGACAACAGATACAGGCTGGGGCTGCCCTGGACACCCCACTAATAAGATTATATCTAATGTGTTGTAGCCAGCTCCCATTAACCTGCAGAGCTGATTGTGGCGTCCCTTTCCAACTTCACATTCATTGATTGCACATTGCTAGCTTGTTATTGGCCATTGTGGGAGTATTTACACCATGGAAATAGTCAAACCTTGTAAATCATGGATTTTTTTCCCCCCAGGAGAGCCAGTTGTTAAACATTTACCAGCACACCACTGACTATAACTCTTCCTTTCTGTAATTCTCCCCTCAAATTTTTCACCAGTTGGAGGGATCTTTCCTCAGGTCATTGATTATCCCATATGCTGCCTAGGAAATGGAATTAATTTCTGTCTCTAGTTAATTCCTTTTTTGAACACTTCTTCTCAAGTGGAATCGGCTAGGAAGCCCCAAATATCCCAAACACAACCATGACAAAATGTGATGAATGATCTAGATCTCACCAACTATGTTGAATTGCAGGGAAGCTACCAGCAATGATATCAGCTGCCTGCAGCGCTGGAGAGAGGAATGCTAAGGCAGATGCCTGGAAGTGTGTGGCAAAACCCCATGCTTTTTGTCTTTGTCTGCTGATGCCCATTGCCTTCTATTGTGGAATAATAGCTCCTCCTTCATTCCACTTTCAATGTCTCTCATATCAAACTCTAACTGGAACTGTGATGGCAAAAGAATCTGGGAAATATAATTTCCAGGCTTTCAGTCCTTGTGGTACAAGAAGGTGTGGATAATAATGAATATCAGTAAACTCTATGTGACATGGAAGGTAAATAACTCTGATATTAATATATATATTAATAAATTATTCAATAAATAGATGTGCAAAGCACCATGCTAGGGCAGTAATTTTCAAATTATGGGTTAAAAATCTATAGTTGGTTGTAATATAAATTTATTATGTTGTGTTCGATATTATTTTTAATACAATTAAAGCAGAATAGAATAGAAATATCAAAGTGCATCACACATAGTTTGAGTAAATTGTTTTTCTAAAACTTTTAGATAGATAGATGTATGTATCTACTTGTTTGCTAAGTAAAATGCATTTCTTACTGTCAATTACAGTCAAAGTTTTTTTTTAAATGTTGCTTTAGAACAGGGATCAGCAAGCCTTTTCTGTAAAGGGCCAAGTAGTAAATATTTGAGGCTTTGAGAACCATACAGTCTCTGTTGGAGCTACTCAACTCTGCCTCTGTAGTGTGAAAACAGCATATATAATAAATGAATGAGCATGCCTGTGTTTCCATAAAACTTTATATACAACAACAGGTAGGTGACCAGTAAGATGTGACTAACAAGCCATAGTTTGCCAACTCCTTATTTAGAGCAGTGCTTTTCAAACGATCTGCATTAAAGCACCAGTTCTGTTGTTCTTTTTGTTCCTAATTAGTTGCAAGCCAGACCAATACATGGTTCTGCTGCCCAGGGCAAGTATACAGCTCACACCACATGCAAGTCATTCTAGCCAGTTCAACAACACTCAATCTGGCCTATGCCTTGTTCTCCTAGACGAGTGTACTCATCATGCACTTAGACGGTATGGTAATAGTAAATTTCTACAAAAGATCTTAAATATGTACTCTCAATTCGTGTACTTATCTTGTTGCAAACTGGCAACCAACTGTTCCCAGACCAGCTCTTCTCCATGAACCACATCTCACTGCTTTAGAAAATACAAAGAAATAAAAGATACTGCCATTGTATTCAAAAGGTTTGTAAGCTAATGGAGATGAACTTGTTAACAAAGAGCAATAATACAAGGTAGAATACAATAGGTGCTCTAATACAAAAGCTAGCTCATAGCACATATTTTTCCCAAACCTAATTCACCTGTCTGGAATGGCATATGCCATTTACAAAATTTCAAATAAATTATTTCATGCATATCAGTCATTATTAAAACTTTGTATTTGATAATAAGATGTATGTGTGTATCACAATTTTACACACACACACACATATATATATATAAAAGAATATTTTACCATCTTTTTTGTTTTGAAAGGTGCTCTGTGAAATTTAAGAGGAAAAAGCCCTCTCATAGACATCATTATGAACAACTCTGTGAATGAAGACTTGGAAAACATCCAACTCAATTACTGCTGGAGCTGCGGTTGACCAACTAGAGACAGAAGCTATTGTTATTTCCATGTCAAATGGCTTGCTTCTGTCTCCAGTGAGAACCATTACTCTCCATATGCTAGTAGCAAAAATAATTTAGGAAATATTTTTAGATTTATAAATATATAATATGGTAGATGAGAGCCAGATCATAGTGCGACGGAGTCACACTTTTTGACGTGAAACTTTCTAGCAATTCCCCCTCCCCATTCCCTCGAAAATGGACTGTTTTCTTGCTATTTCTTTTTCTGCCCAGCAAGGAGGGACTTCTGATGACAGCCTGGTTTGAGAGCTTCTATGCTGGAGAATCGGAAGAAAATGGTGAAGTGGGGTGTGTGATCAAGAGTTGCATGGAATCCTGATTTGCTAGATGTGGCTAGATCCTTGCAAGCATGGGTTACTGATGTCAACTTCAATTTTAGTTATGTGAAATGTACTTCTTTGAAAGACAACACTATGTGAGGGATGGTTTTATAACAATAATATTGTTGCCTTTAAACGAGTAGCATTAACTAGCAACGTTTTACCTTGTCATTTTCCTCCCTCAAAGTACTCAATGTTTGAAGCTAGATCTTCAAAATCGGTCAGAGCTACTTTTTTTTTTATGAAAGCAAAACCAAACATGGATAATGCTGAAAGAATCCATGAGTCATAGATTTTAACACTGTTTTTGGCTCTTATAATATTGACTCAATTAAAATTTGGGCATTTCCCCCTTTATAAGAACCTGTGAAATAGAAATAATCAATATAATCTCAGTTTTACAAACAGATAAATTAGATGCAAGAGATTAGATGCTTGATTTAGAGTCACTTGGTGAATTGGGTCTCCTGATAAATTAAATTACAAAACTGGCATGAACTCACAGAACTTTTTTGTCCCAAAGAGAATGACTGGATGATTTTGGCAATTGGAACAGCTACAGACATAAGAATGAAGAGAAGCTTCAATCAGCTACTGATGTTCCAGCAAGCTCCTCATCCTAATATCCTGCCGTGAACACCAGCATGTTCCACAGAGACATTACTGTTAAAGAAGGATTTTTGGGACTTTTTGTGCTTTGAAAAAGGCTTCACTCCACCTATATCCCAGACCCCCACCTCCAGCTTCTCCTCTGCTCACATATTACCCGAGAAATGTCATACTCTTCACTACTTTAAGTTGGACTGACATCTAGGGGATTTGGGACAATGCATTTTTATAAAATAAAATTTTATTTTATACAGTATGTTTTGAGGGGAAAAGACCCAGGAAATATCACCAGGACAAAAATGGGACAGAAAGAGGACAGAGTATGAATTTTGTTTGAGTTTGTTTTTTATCATGCCATGAAATAGAAAGCTTGGACTATTCTTGATAGTACACCCATGAATAAATGGGTCAAGGAGGAGCACTCTGAATCAGTCCTGTCACTAATAAGAGAAGGGGACGTTGCCAGGCTCTGAAATACTTCCCCGTGGGCAACAGATCTATTAGGTAGATATTGTCCCTCTCCCTGCTGGCAGAACACGATTAATATCATGGGAAAAGCTCAAGGATGATTAGGAAGCACATATTTATTTTTAAAAAGCCTAACTGTCTAAAACCTGAAATGTATGTATTTAATTTTCTCCAGAAATGGTTTGCAATCATCTTCCCTTGTCACTGCATTTTTCAGGATAGAGAAAGCTCATGCCTTTGTGTTTGTGGTACACTTCAAGTTCTTTTTTTTTTTTTTTTTTAATATATTTTTTATTATACTTTAAGTTTTAGGGTACAAGTGCATAACGTGCAGGTTTGTTACATATGTATACTTATGCCATGTTGGTGTGCTGCACCCATCAACTCGTTAGCACCCATCAATTCATCATTATATCATGTATAACTCCCCAAGCAATCCCTCCCTCCTCCCCCCTCCCCATGATAGGCCCCAGTGTGTGATGTTCCCCTTCCGAGTCCAAGTGATCTCATTGTTCAGTTCCCACCTATGAGTGAGAACATACGGTGTTTGGTTTCTCTTCTTGTGATAGTTTGCTAAGAATGATGGTTTCCAGCTGCATCCATGTCCCTACAAAGGACGCAAACTCATCCTTTTTGATGGCTGCATAGTATTCCATGGTGTATATGTGCCACATTTTCTTAATCCAGTCTGTCACAGATGACATTTGGGTTGATTCCAAGTCTTTGCTATTGTGAATAGTGCCGCAATAAACATACGTGTGCATGTGTCTTTGTAGTAGAATAATTTATAATCCTTTGGGTATATACCCAGTAGTGGGATGGCTGGGTCATATGGTACATTTAGTTCTAGATCCTTGAGGAATTGCCATACTGTTTTCCATAATGGTTGAACTAGTTTACAATCCCACCAACAGTGTAAAAGTGTTCCTATTTCTCCACATCCTCTCCAACACCTGTTGTTTCCTGACTTTTGAATGATTGCCATTCTAACTGGTGTGAGATGGTATCTCATTGTGGTTTTGATTTGCATCTCTCTGATGGCGAGTGATGATGAGCATTTTTTCATGTGTCTGTTGGCGGTATGAATGTCTTCTTTTGAGAAATGTCTGTTCATATCCTTTGCCCACTTTTTGATGGGGTTGTTTGTTTTTTTCTTGTATATTTGTTTGAGTTCTTTGTAGATTCTGGATATTAGCCCTTTGTCAGATGAGTAGGTTGCAAAAATTTTCTCCCATTCTATAGGTTGCCTGTTCACTCTGATGGTAGTTCTTTTGCTGTGCAAAAGCTCTTTAGTTTAATTAGATCCCATTTGTCGATTTTGGCTTTTGCTGCCGTTGCTTTTGGTGACACTTCAAGTTCTTACAGTGACTAATAGCACTGCATTTTTGGATGATTCATGAGGATATTTAGTAGTATTAATGTATTATTTTAATAAGTAAATTTAAGGCAGACTATTTCTCCAGTTGAATTGCCTTTGTGAAGTTCCACTGAGTCTTCCTAGTTTATATAATAAGGCTGACTCTGTTGGAAGGGTGACCTGCCTGCCTGGCCAGAGGGAAGAGAAATCGCTTTTTGACCTAAACTTACTCCCATCATTGATTTATTTTTCCAGATGCTTCAGCACAATCTTTCTTACCTGGATCAGGGATACTGCAAGAAAGAAAGCATTGATCTGGATCAAGAACGGCTCCATATTGTGTTTCTGGTTTTTCTAAGGCAGGAATGCAAGCTCAGCATCTGGCAAATGGGTTGTATACAACCTTTTTTAGGTCATAAACTTTTTGAGTATCTGATGAAAGCTGTGTTGATCCAGGTCCTCTGAGATGGGGTTAACTGTGCAAGAGAGTCATTGAGGGAAAATGGTGAGACAGAGGTGGCTAGGAGTGCCATCTGACTCTTAGGGTAGGCCAGGAGTGCCATCAGACTGAGAAGGAGATTCTGACCCCCTGTGGAGGAGAAACGAAACGAAGGTAGGCTAGGTGGAAGTGCCTTAGACTTTAATGCATGTCTAAGAAACTTTTGGCAAAGCTGATAAGGAGTCCTCGGGCCACAGGGGCAGGTCAGAGGAGTCCTGCATCTCCCATTGAGGTGCCTGCCCTAGTGTCCCTGCCGCACTTACTCATGGCTGAAAGCAGCAGGTGCGAGGCATGGCTTCAGTGAGTTGATGGATTTCAGAGCAGCAGCACGTCAATTATAGTCCTGACAGTCAGTTCTGAGAGGGACATTCTCATGGCTGCCATAGTCTCCTTGCACTGCACAGATCTACTTCACCACACAAGGTCAGGGAGCAGATCCTACATGGTTTCCATGAACCTCTTTTTCTGAGGGAAAAACTTAGTAAAGGAAGGTTAATAAGACGAATTACAGCCCCTGTTCTGCAGCAGGTCTTGAGGCTGCCTCTTCCTCAACTGTCACCTGTGCAGGTTTTACTGACTTTACCTGATGGTTTAATCCAAATCTTCATTCCTGAGAGGTCTGAGCCTTTGGGAATCATACACTTCTGAGGTTGCAGTCACCACACTTGCCCATTCAAAGTCATAAATGGGCAAGAGAGTACCTGGAGGCACCAAAGTGTATTATCTGGGCAACACGCACACATTCTTCCATGCTCCAATTGTGTAAAAACAGCCCTACTTCCTCCTGGTGATCAGCATCAATTATTGCCATAATTGTGATCCCTCTTCTTGCCTGCTGGCCCCTGGACACAAGTGGTCCAAAGTGTCCTGGTGGCAGCCATAGCTTAGAGTTCCATGGGACCCTTCCTACACCCCTTGGCAAGAGTGGGCCCTCTTTGAGGAACATAACCACCAACTCTGCAGAACCCAGAGTTGATGAGACAAGAAGCACAACGTCCTCCAGTGGTAAGTGAGGCTACTCATGCTTCCACCCTTTGTCCTCTGGATCTATGTATTTTTTCCTACTGGGGACACAGCACCAGATAAAAGCCTCATATTTAATACATACACTGTATCCTGAAGGATGATGCCTCCTTCTTTCAGAGTGTTGCCTTCAAAGCAACAATTTAGTTACTTTCAAAGACCATTCCAGCATTCGTTGAAGCCGGCTGCCTCTGGACACTGTAGTACCTGATATGACCAGTGAATCTCATTATCATGGGGTCATTCTCACCCCTCCTTTGTAGTAACATGGGTCCTCTGGTCAGATGTTATGTTGCATGGGATTCCATGCTTATGAATCAGGACTTTCATAATCCCTCGATAGTGATGCTGGCTGAGATGCTGCAGGAAGTAACAGCAAACCTATGCCTAGAGTGGTTATCTATCCCTGTGAGGACAAACTGCTGGCCGTTGCAGAACGGAAGGCGCCCAGTGTTTTTGACTTGACAACTGACTAAGGGATAATATCATATCTGGGAGCTCAGTATGGGTCTCTTTTGTTGACAGGTTGGATGTTCAAAGGCAGCATTAACTAGATCAGTCTTGGTAAATGGGATTCCGTGCTGTTGGCCTATGTCTCTGCCAACATGACCCCTCCATGTAGATGCCCATGGTGCCCCGCTTGTGTGGCAGATATTTTCTGGTGGATAGTTATGTGTGATACAAAGATATTCATACTTTGTACCCACTCCCATATGTCCATCTACATACCCCTACCCCAGCACCCCTGGTCTCTGATCTAGTCTTCACTTCCAGGATTCTGACTAGATGGACAGACCATTGGCCACTGCCTGTGAATCTGTAAATATTATTATTTCAGGCCACTTCTTCCACAGAAAGTAGATGACTAGATGTACCACTTCAGCTTCCCATTCAGAAGATTTTCCCTCTCACTGTCTTTCAGGGCCACTTCTGAATGTGATTGCAATGAAGCCATCATTCATTGTTTAGCTTTCACTCACGTAAAAAAGCAGACTCATCTGTAAACCAAGAAAGAGGCTTTTTCTCCTTCAGCTATTTATATGTGAACTCTCCTTCATATGGCTACAGGTGCAAACCAGGGAAGGAGAACTGGTGCATCATTTATGGATGATATGGGGGTCTGAGCTACCTGCTTATGCAATTTACTTGTGTTCTCGAGTCTTGCTTGAACTCCTTCCTAGATGTACCATTTCCATGGTATGATGGATTGATGGTAGGTCTATCTGACTTTATGACTTGGGTGGGTCAGAAAGAACCCAACTCATAATGAGTAGTTCTGGCTGCATGGTCACTTGACACCCATGGTCAAGTGTTTTGTCTTTATTGGGGCCCAGTAACATGCCGGGACTTGTTTCTCAAAAGGCATAACATTTTTTGCTGCGGGTGGCAGGTCCTTGCTCCAGACTCCTAGGACCTACATTGTTTTGCTCCCACTGGAGCTTGCCATAAACTCCAGACTGTATCTTTTTCCACCATTAACAACTGTAATACCATATGGTCTGCTGGATTATATGGCCCAAGTGGCAAGACTGCTTGTACCATAACCTGGATCTGCTGCAGATTATATTCCTGCTCAGGATCCTACTCAAAGCCAGCAGCCTTGCATGCCACCTTGTATACAGGCTAGAGGAATATTCATAGGGGTGGAATGTGCTGCCTCCAGAACCCAAAGAGACCTACCAGGTGCTGGACTTCTTTATCTACAGTAGGGCATGTAACATACAGCACTGTGGTTTACTTTAAAAGTTGTATCCAAGCACGATCCTGACCACTGAACTCCTTTATTGGGACACTTTTCCAGATCACTATCAGTGAAATCTTTAGCAATAGAGCTACCACTTTGTGCTAGGGACTTTCCAAACCCCACCTGTTAACCAGGACAACTCCTGGTACCACGTGTATAGTCCAACTCCTCCAAGAAGTCGATACTACATGGGATTAGTAATGCAAGAGATTTATTAAGGACAGTGCCTATGAGGGAAAATTGGGAGGGAGCCAGGGAAGGCTCAAAGCAGATCTGACCCTGGGTGAAGGACAGAGAGAAGGGAGGAAGGAAGGAAGAGAGGAAGGTTGAGTGGATGCATCTTAGACTGAAGTACAGTTCTGAGGGAGTTCAGCAAGGCTGTCAGGGAGCCATTGAGCCACAGTTGCCATCAGAGGAGTCCTGCAATTGTCTTGGAGCAAGCTGTGGGCAGTGTAGCCTTGGGATCAACTCAGTAATGGATTTCAGAGTGCTGGGGCCATCAGTCAATATGCTCTTGGCAGTAGATCTGAGAGGTGCATATTCATGGCTTCCCAAAAAGCTCTGATTCCCATCACAGAAAAAAGTACTAATATACACATAAAATGCTGTGCCTAATTTTACACAGTTAATTGATCCACTCAGGTGTATTCATTGCCTCTCATGGGTGGTTAAGAAAACCTGTTTTCAGAGTTCATTGTTGATCTCACTTAGTAAGAATAGATTCTGTGAACTTTTATCTGGAGGATATGCAACACATCAAAAATCACTATAAATTAATTGCTGCTATGATCTGAATGTGTGTGTCCCTCCAAAATTCATGCATTGGAACTTAAACCCCAAGGTGATGGTTTTGGAAGGTAGGGACTTTAGGAGGTCATTAGTTCATGAGGGCTTCTTCATCGTGAATGGGATTAATGCTCTTTTAAAGAGGCTTTACACAGCATTCATGCCCTTTTGCCCTTCTGCCAAGTGAGTATATAGCAACAAAGCACCATCTTGAAAGCAGAGACAAAACCCCCACCAGACACTGAATCTGCTGGCACTTTGTTACTGGACTTCCTGCTTCCAGAACTGTGAGAAATAAATTTCTGTTATTTATAAATTACCCAGTCTGTGATATTTTGTTACAGCAGCAAGAATAAACAAAAACAACTTCTTAAGGAGATATATAGCCTCTTCATTTATAAAAAAGGACCATATACTCTTAATATAATGTAAAGTACTGTATGCATTGTAGAGAATCTGAATTTGTCAAATGGGTATCAAATAAAGATACTAGTCAAAATTGTCCCATGTTAGAAATAGCTTTAGCAGTAGGAGTGAGAAGCAGCAATGGCTTTTCAATCTCTTGTTTTCCTCCTTTCCCCATCCTTCCCCTGGTCTTTCAATCTTGAACCCGTCTCTTTACTCGTAGTTTGGCAGAGCAGAAATTTGGCGAATCTACCAATTGCAGAAGGTTCAGACCCTTATTCTAATAAGGAAGGTGCCCAATTTCTTTAATCAAATAAGATGATTTAAAAGTGTAATTCCTCTTTGATAGGCAGTTCAGTTGAAGTGATGCAGTAGAATACATTTCCAAATCCAGACTAAAGACGATCTTGGGCAACTCATTTATTTCCTTTGCTTTGGATTTCCTTACCTTTCTTAATGTTTACAAATATATAGTTATTTATTTACTTATAATTTTAATTGAGATAAAATTTAAATACTCCCCAGTGCATAAATAGTAAGGCAACAGCTCAATACATCCTTACAAACAGTTAGGTAACCACCAACCAGATCAAGTTAAATTACTGGGTCATAGGACATATGTATGTTAGCTTTGCTAGATACTGCTAAATAGTTCTGCAATGTGGTTGTACCAGTTTACAGTCCCATCAGCAAGGTATAAGAATTTTAGGGTCAGGCATGGTGGCTCAAGCCTGTAATCCCAGCACTTTGAGAGGCCGAGGTGGGCAGATCACGAGGTCAGGAGATCGAGACCATCCTGGCTAACACGGTGAAACCCCGTCTCTACTAAAAATACCAAAAAAAAAAAAAAAAATTAGCTGGCACCTGTGGTCCCAGCTACTTGGGAGGCTGAGGCGGGAGAATGGTGTGAACCCGGGAGGCGGAGCTTGCAGTGAGCAGAAACTGCACTCCAGCCTGGGCTACAGAGAGAGACTCCATTTCAAAAAAAAAAAAAGAATTTTAGCTGTTCCGTATCTTATCCTTACATACACTAGGAACTGCAATTCCTTTACATTTTAGTCATTCTGGTGGGGATTTCCCACTTTTAAGTGAGACTAACTGAGCTACTATTACTCTGTATCACTCTGAGAGTCTCTTAGAAAGCTTGGGATTGTTTTATCCTGCTAGATACACAGAGTAGTGATGGGTTTTGTTTTATTGACTACATGTTAAAGTATTCTTAGTTCTTTGGAAGAGAGCCTCACAGGCTGGAGTGCAGTGGCACAATCATGGCTCACTGCAGCTTCAACTTCCTGGGCTCAAGCAATCCTTCCACCTTAGTCTCCTGAGTAGCTGGGACTACAGGCACATGCCACAACTACTGGCTTTTTGTTGTTGTTGTTGTTGTTGTTGTTGCTATGTTGCTCAGGCTGGTCTTGAACTCCTGGTCTCAAGCAATGCTCCTGCCTTGGCCTCCCAAAATGCCGGGATTACCGGATGAGCCACTGCAGCCGACTATGATAATTTCAAGTTCAAAATGATTATTCTTTTCTTCAACTTTTAGATTCAACTGCCAAGTCCTGCCAGTTTTCTCTTGGCTCAAATCTTCCATTTTCATGACTACTGCCCTAGTTCAGGGAACAAACTAGCCAGGAGACTGGTTTCCCAAATAAATCTATACAACACCACCAGATTAATCTTGAGGAAGCACTGCTTTCATTATATCCCTCTTTAATGTCAAAACGTTCGATGTTCCCCAGTGCCTGCAGGAAAAATTCTAAACTTAGTGCCTTATTAATGAAGGTGCTCCTTAGTTTTGTGCTAACATACTAAAGACTTCCACAAACAAATCCTCCATTTCAAATCATGTGGACTACTCACTGACCATCAAACATTCTCATCTCACACATTTACTCACAGTCATACCAACTGGAATGTCCTTCTTTTTCTTTGCCCACCCAAATGTTGCCAGTCCCTCAATGATCAAGTTGCATCCATCCACTGACCTGAAGGGGTTCCTTATCAGTCTTGCAGGTGGCATTTTCTCACTCCTCTTAGGTCTTGTGGCATTTCATAATTGTATAAAACAGAACAAATATTTACAGAGTGGCAACAGAATGCAAGGTGATATGGTAGATTTGAAAATAAATGATATACTCCTTGAACAGAAAGCGCTCAAAATGTGAGATAACAGTAAAAACGGAAAGTTTGAATAGGAAATATGAGATATGTCACTAACATTTTTGAGCACGTGCTATGTAGCAGGCCATGCTCTAAATATTTCCCTGGACTAGCACATATATTTCTATAAGTAGTTGTTATTACTATCCTCTGTTTACAGATGAGGAGTCTGAGGCTATAGCACTCAGTCAAGGTCATCCAGCTAAGAGGACCAGTAGGATTGGAATAGCTGATATTCTCATCCTTCGGGCTATCAAACTAAAGAAAGAAAAGGAGACAGAATTAACATAGAGAGTTTATTTGGGCAAAGATTGAGGACTGCAGCCCAGGACACACTTCCAAGTTGCCTTGGGGAATGCTCCATTTGGGCCTTTTTGTTACAAGATTTTTAAAGGCAAAAGGGGACAAGGACTTGTCTGATACAAAGTTGTTTGACAGGAATTCTCACTGGTTTACCAGACAAGTTTGGTTAGTGGTTGGTTATGCATTGCTAAACTATGGCTATGAATTATGGTGTCTAGCATATGGCATTTCATAGCTACTTGGCTTCAGTTAGTCTAGAGCCCATATAGCAAGTGCCCTCAAGATGTAATTATTTAGCTCAAGTGGGAGTGAGATTTCACTGCTGTTGATTTTAACACCTCTCTGGGCCTGGTAATTGAAGAGGGCTTGCATTCGTCAGATAGAAAGTCTCTTTTCCTTTTCAAGGCCATCCTGCACTTAAGATGAGATCCCAAGTTCCAATTCTTCCAGGAGAAAGAAAGATTGGGAGGATGGAATACATTGAAAGACAAATAGGGAGGTGAATACAGAGAAGCAGAGGAAGGCAAGAATTAACAACGGAGAAATGAAGAGATAGAGTGAAGCATGAGCCAGTAAAATGGAGCTCAGAATCCTGGAGCTAGTTCTGCCAATATTGATTGTGCTCCCAGGTACCTGTTTTATAAACAGATCTGTTGTACAAACTCAAAGTTGTCTTCACAGAACACTTGTGATGGATAGGTTGTGTCAATGGCTTCCCATTGAACATAAAATAAACCAAATTTCTTATCTTCGCCTCAAAGGCCAATATGGACTGATCCCTGCTGAACTTTTCAGATGTGTCTTGTGCTCCTCTCTCTCTTGCTCACTATACTGTAGCTATACTCTCTTCCTCCAGTCCCATGAAGAAGACAAGCCCTCTTTCATCTCAGAGCCAATCTGTACACTATTCCCTCTAGCTGGAATATTCTTCCCCTCCATTCTTCACTTAATTATGCGGAAATCAGAAATTAAATACCTTGATTTCTTTTACTGACCTTAAAGAAATGTAATTTTTACAATTATATTTAATGAAAAGCCTTGAGGGGAGATAATCTTATTAGCATAAGCACTTTGAGAATTAATTCAAAGTGTCATGCTGGTTGTTAACTTCTTAGCAAGACAACGAAGAGAATTTCAGAGAACTCAGAATTTATCGTTCAGTGACTATGTAAAAAGGCATTGTCAGAAAAAGAGCCAATTGTGGCGAAATGTTTTAAAGGTAAAGATATGTGATCTGTCCCTTGTTAATGGGATAAGTCTTTCAGAGAGATGTTCCGTGACATGGTTAGTAAATACAAAATGTCTAATGTAACCACTCCTGCTCATAAAACATGTTTGTTATAGGAACCCCTCTAGTCGTTCACTTAAGTAATCAAATTATTTGTAATAAGAAATAAAATGAGCTCATTTAAGCCATAAGTGAACTTCTCAGCCCTACAGCTGAAGTACTGGCATCACCTCAGACAAATCTGATCCAAAACCAATGAAAAGCCTGTTTTTCCCAATTATTCTCATCAGTCAGAACTCAGTTTAAGGTCACCTTCTTTGAGAGGCTTGCTCTGGGAACTATATTTAAAGCAGTACTACTCAAAATTTGGAAAATTATTTGGTAAAAATACAGAGGCCCAGGCTTTCCTTACTTTGATTAAGCCAGGACAACTGCATTCTTTATTAGCTCTCCAGTTAATTCTGATACCCATGAAAGTTTGAGAACTACCAATCCAAATGTTTATCTTTCCTTTCATCCCTTTATTTTCTATTATAGCATCCAATTTGTTTCCCACACAGCTCTTATCACAATATCTATTTACATGTGGTTGTCAGTCTCCCCTACTAAACTATAAGCATCATGAGGCAGTGATCATGTCTTTCTTGTCAATTACTGTATCCCCAGAACCTAACACAATGCCTGGCACACACTTGGGGCTCTAAACATAGACAGCTTTGTATGCATAGAATTTTTTTTAAAAAAGTTCAATGTGAATTGCTTCCTAGTACAGCCAAGACTTGTTTTATAATAGTAAATCATAAACTTTTTTATTTTCCGCCAGAATCTTTTTGAGGGAATGCTAATAAATATTACAGATAAAATCAGAATGAGAGTTGGGCCTGGTGGCTCACGCTTGTAATCCCAGCACTTTGGGAGACTGAGGTAGGTGGATTACTTGAGGTCAGGAGTTCAAGACCAGCCTGGCCAGCAGGGCAAAACCCTGTCTCTACTAAAAATGCAAAAATTAGCCAAGCGTGGCGGCAGGCACCTGTAATCTCAGCTACTCAGGAGGCTGAGGCAGGAGAATCGCTTGAACCAGGGAGGCAGACATTGCAGTGAGCCAAGATCACACCACTGTACTCCCGTCTGGGTGACAGAGCAAGACTCCGTCTCAAAAAAAAAAAAAAAAAAAAAAAAAAAAAATCAGAATGCGGTCAGTGGTTCTTGTTTAATCAAAAATGGTTGTTCCAGAGTTCTGCCTTCTTGGCCTCTCTTGGATCCCTGAAGGCAGTATAGGGCCATGCTTTACAAAGTGTGGTCCCTGGAACAGCAGCATCAGCAGATGATGCAAAAGAAATGGTGAGAAAAATTGCCGACACCTTAGCACAAATCAAGCAGTAGAACCAAAAATCATTGTATTCTTCACTATCACACAGAGGCACTTATCAAAAAAGCCAAGTTCACTTAAGAATGTCCTCGATGGCTGGGGCAGTGGCTCAGGCCTGTAATTCCAGCACTTTGGAAGGCCAAATCAGTCTGGTCACTTGAGGCCAGGAGTTCAAGACCAGTCTGGCCAACATGGTGAAACCTCGTCTCTACTAAAAATACAAAAATTAGCTGGGCATGGTGGCGGGTGCCTGTAATTCCAGCTACTCGGGAGGCTGTGGCCTGAGAATTGCTTAAACCTGGGAGACAGAGGTTGCAGTGAGCCAAGATCACGCCACTGCACTCAAGTCTGAGTGACAGAGTGAGACTGTCTCAAAAAAAAAAAAAAAGTCCTTGATGAAACAGTAAAAATTGTTAATATTAAATTTCAGCCCTTGAGGACACATCTTTTTAATATTCTGTGTGATGAAATGGGAGGTGAGCATTAAGTCCTTCTGTGGCATAATGAAGTATGATGGTTGTCTTAAAGAAAAACACTTTTGCAATTCTTTGAATTGTGCATTTAACTAGCCACCTTTTACATGGGACACCAGTTTTACTTGGGAAAAAAGCAACTGACAAAATGGTCGCTGAGACTTGGCTATTTGGCAGACATCTTGAAAATTAACAAAATATACCTGTCACTTTAAGGAAAGCAGTTGGCATTATTTCTTTTTTTTTGTTTGTTTGTTTTTTTTTGAGACGGAGTCACCCAGGCTGGAGTGCAGTGGCGCGATCTCGGCTCACTGCAAGCTCCGCCTCCTGGGTTCATGTCTTTCACCTGCCTCAGCCTCCCGAGTAGCTGGGACTGCAGGCGCCCGCCACCGCACCCAGCTAATTTTTTGTATTTTTAGTAGAGATGGGGTTTCACCGTGTTAGCCAGGATGGTCTTGATCTCCTGACTTCGTGACCCACCTGCCTCAGCCTCTCAAAGTGCTGGGATTACAGCCACCGTGCCCGGACAGCAGTTGGCATTATTTCTTGTCAAAGATACAATTTTAGCTTTCAAGAGAAAACTAGAATTGTGTAAAATGTGTATCTACTTCTCAATGCTTAAAGATTTTTCTAATGAGATCAGCAGTGATATTAACAAATATGATTTTCTGATTTTATGTAATGAAATGTGCCATTATTTGGAAGATCTGTATAACTCAGTGAACTAATATTTTCCAAATGATCAGTGTGGAATCATGTGTGAGTAAAAGTTTCATTCAAAGGGCAAGATAGACATAAAATTGAATGTAACAGTGTAGAAAAGTTAATTTATATGGTTTCACATTCCACATTGCAACTAATCTATAAGGAGCTATAATCAGTTGTGGAGTTTCAGTGTAACAACAAAATATATCCACAATTAGCTGCAAAGACTATTAAAATAGTCCTTTTCTCCAAAAACATATAATGTAAGGTGAGATATAAAACAAGTTTGGCCACTCCATTGATTAACTTTATTTTGTTGTGGAAAATGTAGTTGTTTCTCATAAAATATGTTGCTTATGTTAACTTGTGATATGTTTATTATTGATATAATAAATGAATCAATAAATAAATATTTCTAAAATTTCTGTTTTACTTTCTAGTGTGGCATATACTGATATATTCCACATAAATAAAAGCTTTTTAAGATCGTCAAAATTTATAAGAGCATAAAGAGTTTCTGAGTCCAAAACTTTTGAGAACTGCTGCCTTAAGAACAGTGTGAAAACTTCTTCTTTTGAGCAGTGCTATTCTCAAAGATGGATGATAAACCTTGATCAGTTCTTCCTAATATTTTCCTCTTTTGCCAGCTAGACCTAAAGTCCAGCAATTACTAAATGCCCCTGATTTATTTGACATAAATATATATTCCTGTGATGCCTTTCTAAGTAGAGTTTAGTCACCTTGATTGGATTTTCAGACTTGTTGGCCTCCATGATTCCATTTGGCAATGAGCCAAGTCACTCCCCTCAGTTGCATATTTACGAACCAGCTCCTAGACAGAAATTACTAAATAAAGTGTCAGCTGCTGGACCCTGCCAATTTCAGAAGACAAGCTCATTCCTTGTACTTTTTTTATACCAAATATTCCACTCAATATCTTTCTGATGATGGGATGTAAATTTTTACAAAGGGCTAAAGAAACAATAGACAGTGTTAAAAACAATTGAACAAAGGGGGCTAATATTTGTTTAGCATTTGCTCTAAACCAAATTCTGTTATATATGTTACTGCATTTAATTCTCCCAACAACTCTATGAGATGAATATTATTATTCCCATTTTAGAGATGAGAAGAGCAGGGTTGGATAACTGTTATACAGTAGAGGAGGGATGAAACCCAGGCCTCAGTGACTCCTAAGACAGAGCAATAGTCAGACAATCTGGGTTGTGTCATATACTTTATAGTGGTATTTTACAGATATGGGGGGTGAAAACCCTTCATACAAGCCTTCAGAATTGCCTCAGACCAGTGATCTCAGTGTGGTCCCTGGACCAGCAGCATCAGCATCCCTAAGAATTTGCCAAAGTACAGATTCCTAGGCCTCACTTCAAATCTGCTAAATCAGATACTTTGTAGGTGGGGCCCAGTAATCTGTGTATTATCAAGCCCTCCAGGGGATTCTGATGCACACTTAAGTTGGAGAACCGCTAAAACAAGCTTGTGTTTGTCCAACCTGTGGCCCGTGGGCCACATGCGGCCCAGAACAGCTTTGAATGCGGCCCAACACGAATTTGTAAACTTTCTTAAAACATTATGAGGTTTTTTGCAATTTTTTTATTGTTAGTTCCTCAGTTACCATTAGTATTAGTGTATTTTATGTGTGACCCAAGATAATTCTTCTAATGTGGCCCAGGGAAGCCAAAAGATTGGACATTCTTGCACTAAAGTATGCCAACACAGCCTCGGGAAGCCAGGGCAAGGGGCAGACCAACTAAACAGCTACTGGGGTTGCCAATCTGTAAGGGTGCTAAAATTCCACAGAACTTAATCAGAAATATTGTGGCAGTTAACTTAAATCGCCTCTTCTCTGGGGAAAGTAAATTGGTCTCATTCCTATTCCATGCAGGTAATAAATTTCCTGTTTTGAATTTCAATATGTGACAGAAAAATCGTGTTTGTTATTTTTAATATTCTCCTGTCTTCTACAAAAGGTTGATCCTGGTAACTGGAAGAGTTTTTGTTTGCTAAACGTGAGTTCTTCCACATTTGTCTAATAGCCTCTTAGCTCTCTACTCCTCCTTGATGCCTGAAGGATGAGCAGTACAGACCGACAAAACATCTTATTCATGGGTCATCTTAGATCATATTCCCTAGAACGTAGCCTGAGATGGGGATTCTTGTGCCAGTGATTTATTGAGGACACACTCTCAGCAGAAGGCAATCAAGTTGAGGTGTCAGAGAGGGGTTGGGGGAGCAGTGTGGAGAGAAGCTAAGCAAGGACGTGGTCTCAAGTGGTTACTAGCTTCAGCCTGATCCCACCCACGTGGCGTTATGGGGCTGAAATTTCACCCACACACTTGCTCCTGCCTGGAGAGAAGGGAGCCAAGTTTTTATATCCCTATATCAGTCACTCATTAACTGTGGGCTACTAGTGGCCAGGCCAGGGTGAGAGTCTGACATCCTGGGCTAACAGTACTTCCTGGTGGCTGAAAGCAGCACTTTAAAGAAGGAGGCGGCTGTGAGGCATTAGCACACAACCCTGTCAGCAGCTGCCGGATGGACGAACCCAGGTGAAAGGCATCTGGATGGGGCACCACCAGCATCTACTACATGGATGTAATTTTAGGTTTCTGTTAGTATCTCTGGATATCAGTGTCCACTTCTGCCTAAGGTGTAAATTTTCCTCTCTATCCCTTGGCCTTATAGAGCCATAGCCCTGGACCAGCCAGCTTCCCGTTCCCCATTCAGCCTATGGGTAAATCAAATCAAGCAGCTGTATGTGTAGGATCCCAGATCATTTGCAGAGGGGCATTGAACACATGAATTATCCCTCCCTATTGAATATATTTCTATACTAGGAACATTGTTGTTATTTCCTAGTTTTTTCTTTTGTGAAATGAAGGGATAGACTGGATTTTTTAAAACCCTGTTCCAGTTTTAAAATTCATTTGTCTAAAAATTTTGCTCCAGAACGCAGTTGTGTTTGCATTTTCTCTAGGGATGAGTTTCACAAAAGCGTGTATTAGAGACTAAGTCTACTGTCATGGACATAAGTGAGGCACTAATAAGACTATGAAATGTTTTAGCACATGCCAGGGAATTCAATTCCATTTGATCTGACCATGATTCTTTTATCAATAATTGATATTAATTTTTCTGAATAATTATTAGGGAAGAATTTCTTTAAAATATTAAAGAACTACAGGGTTGATTCTCAAATACTTGTTTCAATGATTCGTGTCATATGTTTGCCACACAAAATGGACAGACACTATCATTTTCACTATGGGGTCTTAAGGAACCTAGCAGAAACAGGCAAGACACCAAAACTATCACTGCATTGTATGTGTCTCATTACCCTCAAGTACAAGGTGATACTGAAAAAATTCCTGATATAAGTTGTTGATGGCAGGGTCTCCCCTACTAGACACTGATCCTTTGTATGATTTAAAACAAAGCACCTATTTGGGTATATGCAATACTAAAAAGTGCCCCCTCTCCATAGACAACATACAAAAAAGGCGTTCTTTCCTCCTGGCCACAAGGCCTGTAAGGAGACACAAGACTTGGTAACTGAAGTGCAGACTGGGTCTCAACCTTTATTCATTTCTTTCATCTGAGACTTTTACCCAAACCACAACTTGCAAGGCAGTATGTGGCATTCTTGGTTATAGGAGTCTGATCATTGTGACTTGAGTGGTTTTCTGTTATTTAATATGACTCTTTATATTTGTCAAAGGATATCAATCCTACAAGATTGCCGAGTGGCACCATGTCTCAGATTTGCCTCAATCATCTCTATATAAGACATCAATGAGAGCTTCCAAGACGAAAAGGCTCAAAAGGAATGTGTTCTGAATACTTTCTTCATATGTAGTCCTCACTCATCTTTATCACATGAGAAGACTTGCTATGGAATTTTGGCACTGGACCGAGGGGGCTCTGACATTTCAACTGAGGTGGGTCACGAAGTCAGGAGATCAAGACCATCCTGGCTAACACGGTGAAACCCCATCTCTACTAAAAATACAAAAAAATTAGCCGGGTGCGGTGGCAGGCGCCTGCAGTCCCAGCTACTCGGGAGGCTGAGGCAGGTGAAAGGCATGAACCCAGGAGGCGGAGCTTGCAGTGAGCCGAGATCGCGCCACTGCACTCCAGCCTGGGTGACAGAGTGAGACTCCGTCTCAAAAAAAAAAAAAAACAACAACAACAAAAGAAATAATGCCAACTGCTTTCCTTAAAGTGACAGGTATATTTTGTTAATTTTCAAGATGTCTGCCAAATAGCCAAGTCTCAGCGACATTCCTACAGAATTGGGCTGAGAATGAGGTTAAATTGTATGTACACAATAAAGAAAGCTATAGGGCTTTTTGAGGAAAAAATGACTATATTTTGGCAAGAAAATTATTACAAGTTCTTTCCAATTGAGGGAAGAAGACTATGCTATCCATTTAATTCAAAGAATAACCAGGAATGAGATGGGACCTCGTTACTATGGGAGATCATTTAGTAAGTGGAAGGACACTTCTCTCTATGTAGGCAATTTGAGGCTGAGCCTTCCACAATCTATATGACACCTTCTGGTTAAATCATTGTTATACTCTCTGCTGAAAGATATTCCACTGAACTACACTCTTTCTAAGTGCTTCCAATAAATAACCACGGACATGAAAGTCACCTTTGACATTTACTGGAAA
Organism: Trachypithecus francoisi; assembly: GCF_009764315.1. NCBI lineage: Eukaryota > Metazoa > Chordata > Mammalia > Primates > Cercopithecidae > Trachypithecus > Trachypithecus francoisi. Next base: position 99,832,112 of record NW_022681471.1, read on the forward strand.
ATTTGATTTGTTTTTTCTGTAGCATTATGAGCCTCTTTCTCCCACACACAAAAAAAATGTTTTATTGCATCTTCATTGCAAATCTAATTTGTAATTCATCCCTTGCTTACTCATTTAAGTCAGAGATGTGTGCTGAAGAATATCAGTCAACCAGCCTGGAAACATTTTTCTAATAGTAAATGTAGAATGTAAAGGAAATTACATTATTTTGTGTTCTGTAAAATGTATAATTAAAAAAAAACTTCACTTATGTTATTTAACATTTTAACCAAAAAATTCAAATTATGTCATGATCATTCAGCAATACAAATGTTGGTCACCCACAAGAGAAATCTAGTTGTATTTACATTATAATAATTCAATAACATAAATTTTTATTATCCCAAAGAAAAATTAGAGGAAAAACATTGGCTAAAATGTTGCAAGTAGTAGATTTATGGAAATATTCAGCATATGGTGTGAGTAGATGCATGATAAACACAGACATGAAAAAAATTAAATTGCTCTTGCTGGAGAATTTGAACCTAAGAAAATGCTACTCTAGGTATCCATGGTTTTACCACTTGCTAACAAAAGCTTCTTATGGCTTGTATCATTACAGAGAAGAGATGCATGCTCTTGAAGGACTCCCCACTACCACATTCTCACAAGTTATTGGAAAAAAACTTCAGAGTTTGGGAACAGTAATAGCTATATTTTAAGAAATTTGTTATTTGCCTCCATAAATGAATGCCTGTCTACCTCATTGGCCTGAAAATTGTACCACATCTGTAAGATGAATCATTTGGCTTTCTAGTTGGTCCTGGGGGACAGGAACACAGCCCACAGATTTACCAGTAGCTCACTGCCTGGTAAATGTTTACTTATAAATTAGCATGGGTGATAATTTATTCAGGTAATAAGCATAGATTACATTTAATGGCTTAGACATTATACATTATGAACACAGTATTTTATGTTGAAGTAAATGTATGTGATAATTAATATGATACCTAAATGTAACTCAGAAATTGTGAATTAGAGAGTTTAAGCAAAGTTAAGTGTGTATTACAGTGCATCAGCACTTAAAGGCTTTAGGAAAGTTTCACAATGGCAAAGCAGTATCATACAGTTCACCCATACCATGTGTTAGGGATTTGTTTAATTTTTAGGTTCTCTTCTCCTTTCCCCACAAACCAACTCATTCTGTTACTGAAGAACATTGCTTCTTTCTTGACAAGCAACACAACATCAAAATTTAGGCTTCTGGAGCTGAGGTGAGTAATCTGTCAGCAGGGACACCATGACAGCCTGATGACACAACAAAGAAAGAAAGAAATGGATAAACATTAGCGACAGTCTGCTTAGGGACCTAGAGAAGGTGAATTAGGTTTCAGCTTTGCAGGGCTACAGTTAAAATGCATTTTCTCAAGAAAACGGTAAGAGAACAGTTCTGAACTAATATTTATTTATTTATTGGAGGAGGGGATAAATGAAGGTCAACAGAGATCAGACTGACCCAAATAGATACACAAACACTGCATAATTAGGACTCACTCCAGGACTAGTGGGTCACAGAGTTGAAATGAGATGCTGCAGTGATAGCTGTGATTGAATTTTCCAGTTATAAGTAAACCTAGTTACTGGCTAGTTTTAGAGAAACATAGGCCAGGCGCGGTGGCTCAAGCCTGTAATCCCAGCACTTTGGGAGGCCGAGACGGGCGGATCACGAGGTCAGGAGATCGAGACCATCCTGGCTAACATGGTGAAACCCCGTCTCTACTAAAAAAAATACAAAAAACTAGCCAGGCGAGGTGACAGGCGCCTGTAGTCCCAGCTACTCGGGAGGCTGAGGCAGGAGAATGGCGTAAGCCCGGGAGGCGGAGCTTGCAGTGAGCTGAGATCTGGCCACTGCACTCCAGTCCGGGCGACAGAGCGAGACTCCGCCTAAAAAAAAAAAAAAAAAAAAAAAGAGAAACATAATCCCTCCTATCCCAGATCCTTGTATTTATACTATGGTTTGATCACTCACAACCTAGAGAAGTTTAGGATGAATCAGATGTAGAGTGATCTGAGCAATGTCTGCTGTCTGAAGCTGGGTATTCCTGAAAGAGTATTATCTCTATAGCCAAGAGTATACAGCTTCCCCTTGGTCTGTCAACCACAAATGGTAATTTTCACTTTTACTCTTCTCAACCTCCACAAGAATGACAATAGTAATATCAGAAACAATGGTGAATGTTAGCTGAGTGCCTACTAGGTATTAGATAGAATACTAAGTACCATTTCATGTATTAGCCAAGAAATATTTTTCAAGCACTGTGCCAGGAGCTTTGGTGAGCTAGAGGGAAATGCTCACTCATTACCTCATTTAATACAACAAAATTCTAAGGTAGCTTTTATTATTATAATTCATAGTTGAGGAAATCAATCCTTGAGATGACAGATAGTGCAGAACTGGGTTGGAACCCAGGTTTTCTCCGACTCTATTCTTTTTAAAAATTATTATTTTTTTGATTGATAAATTATAATTGTATATATTTATGGAGTACAATGTGATGTTTTGATATATGTATACAATGTACAATGATTAAATCAAGCTAATGAACATATCCATCACCTTACTTACCTATCTTTTTTATGGAGAGACATTGACATTTCTTCTCTAAGTTATTTTGAAATATATATTATTATTGACTATAACAATCATTCTGCTGTGTAATAGATCTCAAAACCTATTCTCCCTGTCTACTTGAAACTCTGTACCCTTTGATCAACAACTCCCCATTGCCTTCCTTACCATCCCCTAGCCTCTGGTAATCATCATTCTACTCTCTACTTCTATGAGTTCAACTTTTTTAGAGTCCACATATAAGTGAGATCATGTAGTATTTGTCTTTCTGTGCCTGGGTTATTTTACTTAGCATAATGTCACCAAAAAAACTGTTAGAACTGATAAGGGAATTCAGTAAAATTACAGAAAATGAAATCAACATACAGAAATCAGTAGCATTTGTAATATACTAATAATCAACTATCTGAAAAGAAAATTAAGAAAATAATCACATTTGTAATAGCAACAAAAAATTACTTATGTATAAATTTTATCAAGAAGGTAAAAGACCTGTTTACTGAAAACTATAAAACACTGATGAAGAAAATAAAGAAGACACAAATAAATGGAATGATATCCCATGTTCATGGATTGAAAGAATTAATGTTGTAAAAATGTCCACACTACCCAAAGTGATCTACAGATTCAATGCAACCCCTATCAAAATTTCAGTGTCATTTTTCACATAAATCAAAAATACAATCCTTAAGTTTGTAGGGAACCACAAAGACCCCACATAGACAAAGTGATCTTGAACAAAAGGAAGAAAGCTGGCAGCATCACACTCCTTGATTTTAAAACATATTATAAAGATATTTTAATAAAAACAACGTGGTACTGTCATAAAAACAGACACATTGACCAACAAAACAGTAAGGAAAGCCCAGAAACGAACCCATGCATTTATGGTCAATTGCTTTTTGACAGAGGTGCCAAGAGCACATAACGGGGAAAGGACAGTCTCCTCAGCAAATGGTATTTAGAAAACTAGATATCCACATGCAGAAAAATAAAATTGGACTCTTGTCTCACACCATATTAAAAAATCAACTCAAAATGGATTGAAGACTTAAATATAAGCTCTGAAGCTATAACACTACTAAAAGAAAACATAGGGAAAAAGTTCTGTCTTACTCTGTTTTCACACTACTGATAAAGACATACACGAGACTAGGAAATTTATAAAGAAAAAGAGGTTTAATGGACTCACAGTTCCAGTGGCTGGAGAGGCCTCACAATCATTGCAAAAGGCAAAAGGCATATCTCACATGGTGGCAGGCAAGAGAGAGAATGGGAGCCAAGCAACAGGGCTTTTCCCTTATAAAACCATCAGATCTCATGAGACTTATCCAGTACCGCGAGCACAGTATGGGGGAAACTGCCCCTATGATTCAATTATCTCCCACCAATCCCTTCCACAACACGTGGGAATTATGGGAGCTACAATTCAATATGAGATTTGGGCGGGGACACAGCCAAACCATATCAAGCTCCATGACATCAGTCTGGTAATTGTTCACATATGACCCTGAAAACACAAGCAGCAGAAACAGACATAGACAAATCAAATTGCATCAAACTAAAAAGCTACTGCACAGCAAAAGAAACAATAAATAAAGTGAAGAGACAATCCACAGAATGGGAGAAAATATTTGCAAACCATACATCTGTTAAGGGATTAATATCCAAAATATATAAGGAACTCAAACAACTAAAGAGAAAGAAAACAAAATAACCTGATTAAAAAATGGGCAAAGGACCTGAACAGACATTTTTCCAAAGAAGATATACAAATCATCAAGTTTATGAAAAAATGCTGAGTATCACTAATCGTTAGGGAAATGCAAATTAAACCACAATGAGATACCACCACACACCTATGAGAGTGGCTTTTATTTTTACAAAAATGAAAGATAAGTGTTGACAAGAATGCAGAGAGGGAGGATCTCCTGTGCATTGTTGCTGGGAATCTAAATTAGTACAGCCTTCATAAAAAATGGTATGGAGGTTCCTCAAAAACTAAAACTAGAACTCCCATATGATCCAGCAGTCCCATTTCCTAGTATATATCCAAAGGAACTGAAACCAATCTGGTGCAGGGATATCTGCACTTCCATGTTCACTGCAGCATTATTTACAATAGCTAAGATATGGAATCAACCTAAGTGTCCATCAATGGATGAATGGATAGAGAAAATGTGGTGTATATATCCAATGGAATAGTATTCAGCCTTAAAAAAGGAAATGTTGTCATTTGTGACAACATGGGCGAATCTGGATGACTCTACTCTTAAAAGGTAGTTTTGTGGTCTCTCAGGTACTTTTTCTTACGCTTCAACCATACCGTACACGTGTTCCTAGCCTATATCAAAAGTGCAGGTCTTGCATTTCAAAGGTGTTAACTGAATATACTTATCAAAGTTATCACATGCCAGGCCCTGTGCTGAGTGCTGTATGTGCATCATAACATGTAATATCCTTTCCTACTGTATGAAATGGTAAGAGATGTAAAATACAGATCGAGAAACTGAGATGTAGGAATTTTCCTGAGTGGTGGTGGTGAGAGGTGGATCCGCACCTACCTGTCCCTGGGTCCTGACTACAATGCTCACATGACTCTGATCTCATTGAATCCTCATAACCTTAAGAGGTTGGTTCTATTTTTTTATCCTCATTTTTCATATGAATAAACTAGTCTTAGTGAAGTTAAGGTATTTGCCTAGGTTGATTAGGAGCCCAAGATCACAGAGAGAGCCAGAATTTTAACCTGATTTCCAAAACTTACGTTCTAAAACCAATTCCCTATATTGCCTTTAAGCTGCAAAAATGTATGAGTCCATATTTAAAGTATGTGTCAGGCACACTTCTAGGTATAATAAAGATGTTACAGACAGGATTACTGCTTTCATAAAGAAGTTTTCATTATAGTGGAGGGACAGGCAACAAACAGACAAAAAAGTACAAAAATATCAAGTAGTGCCATTAGAAAATAAAATGTGAAAAGGAGATAAAGGAGCCTTGGGAACCACTTAAGAGTGGGTGGTATGGGAAGATCTTGCTCAACAGTAACATTTAAGGTGATGTCTGAATGACAAGAAGGAACTGGCATAAGAATGTCTACCAGGTGAAAGACACTGTAAACTTTTTAATGGGTTCCTGGGAGCCCCTCTCATTTTTGCTTTGTTTTTAATTGTCTATGGATTGTGTCAACCTTATTTCCAAATAAAAACTTACAAATTCAACTTGGATTAGGATTGTCAGATTCAGTTAAATAAACACAGATAGACAAGCAGTTAAATAAGAATTTAAGATAACAACAAATACATTTTTTACTGTATGTTCTAAATAGTACATGAGACATACTTATGCTAAAAATTATTCATTGTTTATCTAAAATTCAAATTTAGCTGGGTGTCCTGTATTTTATCTGGCAACTCTAACCTGGGGAGAAGTAAATGACTATAAAATACTGTGAGTTACATTTGCAATGGTGTTTTGGACTTAAGAGTCATATGTGGATAACAGTGCTTTGAAGTGTCAGCTTTTTTTCTTTTTTTCAGGATCCCTTTAAGTTATTTTAGCTCCAGTGTAAAATTTGTAGGCAGAGGAAAAACATCTGTCCACTTTTTGTGAGTCCTACTGCCTTATTAATCACTGAAAAATACAAAAGCAAGCTTCATGGGGAGGAAATGGGTGATTTTTGTTTTTAAACAAAGGGATCCAAAGACCTGTGCACCATGAAGAGAATGATGCAATTAGTGAAGCGTTCTGAACAGCACTACTGGAAATCTCTTAGCATGGAGGCCTTAAAAAGCTACTCTGAGCACTGAAAGAGGACACTTCGGCTTTAAAAAATGCTACACCATTAAAGAAAAAGCCCTTCATCCTATTTCAGTTATATACCTTACATCAGTCATTACAGGCATTTCAGAACTAGAGGGCCACATTGTGGCTTTCCTTTCTTATTTAATCCTGATTTTAAATCAAGTTGTATGTGTGAAAATTATTCCCTGGAGTAGTGCTGTCCAATAGAGCTCTCAGCAGTGATGGAAGTGTTCGATGTCTGTGCTGTCCATTCAACAACTTGGTTGGTATAACTGAGGAACTGAGGAACTGAATCTTCTTTTTTTTTTTCTTTGTTTTGAGATGGAGTCTTGCTCTGTTGCCCAGGCTGGAGTGCCGTGGCACAATCTTGATTCACTGCAACCTCTGCCTCCCAGGTTCAAGCAATTCTCCTGCCTCAGCCTCCTGAGTAGCTGGGATTACAGACGTGCGCCACCATGCCTGGCTAATATTTTTGTATTTTTAGTAGAGATAGAGTTTTACCATGTTGGCTAGGCTGGTCTCAAACTCCTGACCTCAAGTAATCCCCCTGTCTCAGCCTCCCAACGTGCTGGGATTACAGGCATGAGCCACCGTGCCCAGCCTGAATCTTCGATTTTGTAAAATTTTAATTAGTTTAGATTTAAATTTAAAAAGCCACATGTGCCTACTGGCTACTGTATTGGATAGGCTAGTCTGGAGGAAGACAAGTATTAGAACATCTTAGAAAAATGTATCACAGCAGTGCTGAACCTAAAAGCCATTCTAAATAAGCTGTATAAGAATAATTAATTTGCGGCCGGCTGCGGTGGCTCACACCTGTAATCCCAGCAATTTGGGAGGCCGAGGCAGGTGGATCACCTGAGGTCAGGAGTTCGAGACCAGCCTGGCCAACATGGCAAAACCCTGTCTCTACTAAAAATACAAAAATTAGCCAGGCGCAGTGGCGGGCACCTGTAATCCCAGCTACTCGGGAGGCTGAGGCAGGAGAATCACTTGAACCTGGGAGGCGGAGGTTGCAGTGAGCCGAGATTGTGCCATTGTACTCCAGCCCCATCTTAGACCTGCAGAATTCAAATCTGCACCTTAACAAGACCCCCTACGTAATTTAAGAGCGAGAGCGAGACTCCGTCTCAAAAAATAAATAAATAAAAATAAAATAATAATAACTTATTTGCCTATGAAATAGGAATTTAACATGGATAATCTCTAAGATCTCATCCCACTTGAAGATGTTTATGCTTCTATGAAGTGTACAGGCTATGTGGTGGCTGCATACTATTCTCTTTTTTTCAATCTCCAATGCCTGGCAGAGGACCTGGCACAGAGTAGATGCTCATTGTATGGCTGCTGAAATAAACTGAATTCAAAGCGACCTCCAAATCATCTAGCTCAGAGACATAAAGAGCACAACACATGCCTCACCACCTCCTTTCTAGTGTCTGTGTAAGGCACGCTAATCAGTTATGCCACTCTTTCTGTCTCACACCACAGGCAGGCTCAAAATCCTTCTCAGCAGAATTTCTGTAGCCTGGTGATGAGATTAGGGATCTAAGAATTAAAACTCATTTGCCATCTCTATGGCTCAATCTGCTTATTTTACAGGAGAGGACACTGGGACCTAGAGAGTTTATACTTGTCTAAGATGGCACAGCTGACTAGTATTAAGGCCAGTTACAGAAGTCAAGTCTCATCACTTCCAGATGAGCATTCTTTCTACTTTAGACTCTCTACTTTCATTTTAACATGATTCTGTCTCTTGGTTTCTTTAAAATATTTCCCTCTAATAATAGTGGGTAACTCAGGGGCATGGGGAATGGGGAGATGGCGGTAAGATCTAGATGGATGGAAAAATGGGTGGATGTAAGATTTCACCGTAAATATTTCAACCATGTGAATACATTCCGTATTTAATTTTTCAAGTAAATTGATTTTAAAGATGTTGTTTAATACGCTCTTTAAAAAAATCAGAAGTTCAGAGTCTCCATAATTGATGTTTTAGAAAGTTTCCTTTTTGTTTTCCCTACTGAATTTCTACAAAGGATCTACTTTGATGGATTTACTTGATTTATCTTTGTAACTTCAATTGTCTTCTGATGCAAAACAGAGCTCAAGGAAAATGTTTCGCTGTGTCTCTTCCTAAGGTATGTGGTTGGAGAGCTCACATTTTCTTCTTTGTCATCTAGATCTTTGTTACTCAAAATGTGGTCTGCAGGACAGTGGCACCTGCATTAACTGGGTCCTTATTAGAAGTGCTGGGCTGGCACGGTGGCTCACACCTGTAATCCCAGCACTTTTCAAGGCTGAGGTGGGTGGATCATTTGAGGTCAAGAGTTCGAGACCAGCCTGGGCAACATGATGAAAACCCCATCTCTACTAAAAATATAAAAATTAGCTGTGCATGGTGTCGCCTGCCTGTAATCCCAGCTACTCGTGAGGCTGAGGTAGGAGAATTGCTTGAACCCGGGAGGGAGAGGTTGCAGTGAGCCGAGATCACGCCATTGCACTCCAGCAACAGAGCGAGACTCCGTCTCAAAAAAAAAATAGATGTGCCAAATCTCAAGCCCCATCTTAGACCTGCAGAATTCAAATCTGCACCTTAAAAGGACCCCCTAGGTAATTTAAATGCACATTAAGGCTTCAGAAGTACTGGCCTGGATAACAAGGCAATTGACATTTTGGCCAAAGTTAGTGTCCTGAGGTGGCAAGCTGGAAAGATGCAGTGAAAAAAATCATCCCTGTTATTAGATATGACAAATTTAGGCCTAATATACAAGCTTCCATTGAAAAGGGAGTCATGGTTGGCTGCCAAGCAGCCATAGTTGAGCTTGAACCCCTGCTTATTTTATAGGGTCTATATCAGATCAATAGTGAAGATGATGATAATGAGGGTAATAATTATGATAACAATATTTACCATGTGTTGTGTGTTATGTACTATGCTAAAAGCTTTACAATATTACTTTAATGTTCACAATAACCCTATTCCAATTTATAGATTAGATAAATAATTAGCAGCTCGTCCTTTCCAACTTGCTTTTCTCTACTCCAGAGGCTGAAAGCTAAAAACTACATTTCCCAAACTCCCTTGCAGCTAGGGTACAGGCATCCCACTCAGCTGCATCTACTCCAGACTTGGATGCAGAAGTGAACAACATGCAGTAGAAGCCATCTTCAGAGAGATTGGATCTTCTGCTATATATGCAGGTAGAGAAATCTATTTCAGCTGTGGTGGCTGTAATGGACTATCTGACATCTAGTTTCAAGGGCCTTAGGCACCAGGCTGTGTCACTGGTGTTCTGGCTACAGAAGAACCACAGTGTCATTGGGCAGTTTTTCTGCCTGTGTTGTCCCTGGCTATGTGGTGTCCAAGAATTATTCACTGCACTTCCTTTCCCAAAAGATTCTGGGAGCAGCTTAATGTCTCTTAATACATTATTTTCCATGTATCTACCTAGAGTGGACTCCCATTTGCAAGTAAGATCCTTGCTGATACAGTAATTGAGACCAGTTAAGTCACTAAAAGCTAAAAAATGGTGGAGCTAAGTTAGACATGTCAGTACTATTTTCCAGAGCAGGTGACATTTGGGATATTGTAAAGCAGACATATGGTTAATATTTCCTAGAATGACAGTGATGAAGATGAAACTAGTGGCTTTATCTGAAAGGAACCATTAATTTTTAAGATAAGTTTTGCCATGAAATTTGGAAATGTTCTATACCTAAAAACACATGTATCCCTATGGCCAAACTCAAAGAACCAAAACAAGTATCTAGCCTCAAAGAACCAAAACAAGTATCTAGCCCAGTCATAAAGTAAGGCATGGAATGACGAAAAAGAGAAGGGAAAAAGTAAGATGTTTTGAATGCCCAGTTTATACAAGAACTGAATTAGGGGCTTCTCTAAACATGAACAAAGAGATTCTAAAATAAGAATTATACAACTTACAATGGTTGGCAAACAATGGTGGCTGGTGCTCAGGCGGATCAAGGGTGGTAAGAATTTTGGTTAAAATGGATTTATTTGAAAGGAGATTAATCTCACTCCATGCAAATACACTATAAATACTAATAAGCACTAATGATGTATTATAAAGTTTCTGGAAAAAAAATAGATGTTACATGAGCATGTAATGTAGTTGGATAATCTCACTTGCTTATTCTTTCCCCAAAGGCATGAATGACCAAGTTGGAACCACACAAAGAACTTATCCTCCATTCCTTATTTCTTGCTTACCATGATTGTCCACTTTCTGTTTTCTGCCTCTGGGAACACTAGTGATCGTGGAGAATAAAAGACTTCATCATCCACTTCTTCTGGCTTTCTGGGCAAGCAGTGTAAAAATGTCCAGTCAGAGGCAGCAACTTTAGCAGTCTAAAGAGATGGGGATAAGACCATATTTTGACTATTATATGTGGCAGTCATATTTGTTTTCTTCAGTATTTAAAAACACACATGGCCTGCAGTCAGAGATCAATGCAAGGGGAGAGACAAAGGAGCAGAGCGGTGGTTTTATCTCAAGACACCAGGAGAAATATACGTGGTACTTTGTTTTTTTTTTTTTTTTTTTTGAGACAGATTCTCGCTCTGTCGCTCAGACTGGAGTGCAGTGGTGCGATCTCGGCTCACTGCAACCTCCGCCTTCAGAGCTCAAGCAATTCTCCTGCCTCAGCTTCCTGAGTAGCTGGGACTACAGGCATGCACCACCATGCCCAGTTAATTTTTGTATTTTTAGTAGAGACAGGGTTTCACCATATTGGCCAGGCTGGTTTCGGACTCCTGACCTCAAACAATCTGCCTGCCTCGGCCTCTCAAAGTGCTGGGATTACAGGCATGAGCCACCTTGCCCGGCAAGTCTTTTTTTTTTTTTTAATTTAAGAGAGCATCACTTCAAGTTACACCAGTAACTCAGTTTTCTGGTATTCTATCTAGTGGAACAGTGAACATTTCAGTAAATAACTCTACTAATGTAATATGTGGCTGATAGCAAAAGTCACCAATTATAGTCCACTATATTTAAAAAGTTGCTTTGGTGTGATAATATTATATTTGGAGCTTATCTCCAAATTATTATTTTTAGCACTTGAAGCATACTTCATCACTAGTTAAAACAATTTGGATAAAAGTACTGAGGTAGGGGTGAATTAAACAGGATTATAAGCACTATGCATTCGATTTTTCATTCTTAATGCAAATGTACTAGCAGTTTTAATTTTCTCCAACAGTTAATTCCTGAAAGTTACATTTCCCTATATATTTCTATTGTTCACATACAGATTCAAAACTACATTCCTTCATACTTTCTTACCTCAAAATTACTGCCTTTGTACTAAAATTTTGTTTTACCTCCCACCCAAGCTCTAGGTTCAGAACACTTAGAGTTTCTAAAATACCAGCAAAATTACATGGAAAAAAATAACATTTATACATGCCATACATCAATAAAATGACTGTTCTTCAAGCCTACAGTTCCAGCACCAGAAACACATATAAGATTGGCCAAGCAAGTGTAAGTATGAGGTGATTTATGTAATTTAAAATATCTCCATGAAAATATATTTCACATGTATGATAAGGGATTAGCCATAATATATAAAGAGCTCCTATAATCAATAATAGAAAAGGCGAAAAAATAGAAAATGGGCAAAAAATGTAATAGCAATTTATAGAAAAAAGGGCAATGCCCAATAAACATAAAAAGATGCTTAACTTCATTACTAATCAAGGAACTGCACATTTTAAAAAAGATGAGATGCCATTTTTCCTCCAGATTTAGAAAAATTAAAAATGTAAATGAAAACTAAACATGGAGAGGGTATGGAAAAATAACTATAATATGCAGCTTCAGGAGCATACATTTTTAATCTTCTTTGGGTGAGCAATTTAGCAGCACTCTGATATTTTAAAAAGTATATACCACTTCACCCCAAAATTCTTCTTCTCAGGATCTTATTCTCCAGTAATATTTGCACAAAGAAATATGTATAAGCAAGTTCACTGCAGCAGTTTTGTAATCAGCATTCTCAGAAATAGCCTAATTATCAATAGGAAACATTTTAAGTTAATTATGGTTCCACTTATCCTTTGGAATTCTATGCAGCAATTAAAAAAAATAAAAAATATCTAAATGAATGAGCAAGAAAATCTAAGATTTGTTAAGTGGAAAAAGTAGTAATAATAATAATAATAAATAATGTCTAAAATTTATGAAAAATCAATAGTTATGTGTGTATTGAGGCATATATATGTGAATGCACAGAAAAGGTCTGCAAAGAGACACATCAAATTGTTAAACAGTGGCTACCTCTAGGAATAGTCTCTGTTAAAGAGATGGGAGAAAGACATTTTTACTTTTTATTTTTCAAACTTCTATTCTATTTTATATGTAACAATAAAGAACTTGTGTTTATGTATTACTTCATTAATATAATATTAATTGTACTTGCTTAATCCCTTTCTCCACCAAAGTAGATTTGTTGCGTTGCTGACAAAACCTCTGTGCACTTGGCTTTTAGGGTATTTCTCCAGAACATTGCTTCTCAAAGTGTGGCCCTGGAGGCAGCAGCATTGCATCACCTGGGAACTTGGTAGAAATGCAGATTCTCAGGTCTCACCCTGACCTACTGAATCAGAAACCCTGGGGGTGGGACCCAGCCAGCTGTGTATTAACAGCTCCTCTGGGGATGCTGATACCTGCTCAAGACTGAGAAGCACTGCTCCAGATCTTACTGGAAGACCGCCAAACAGATGAGTCCCCTGGAATGCCCTGGAGGGAGTTAGCAAAACCAAACTGGATTTAGAGGTCCTTGGAAAATAGAGGCAAGGACTAGCCTGAGGAGCATAGTTAAGGGGCTTTTCTTAGGCGAGAAATCACAAGAAACTACATGCATCAGAAGTAACCCAATTTCTTTAAACACACAAAGAGTAAAACACTGCAATGCCTCGATTCTTGTGAAAGGGAAAAGCCTGCTCCTCTCTTCTGACCAGGTTTCAAATTGCTTCATCCAGCACAAAAATGCTTTTCCAAAGGACACAGCTAATCTTTGGAAGGAGAGAAGTCCCTAGGGGATACAGTCAGTGAATATTTTTACAGGGAATGAAAGGACAGTCTGCTCCCCCTAAAGTGAATGAGTGATTAGATGGTTCTGGCCTTTATGAATGGAATTAATGAACCTTCAGAGAGGCATCAATTTGTACCTTCATTGTAACCTGGTAACCTTGGAAAGCCTGGAGCCGCTTTTTCTTCTCCTCTTCTTGTCCCATGCTTATCCAAGTGTCTGTAATTAATACATTGCCTCCATGCGCTGCTTCCAATGGATCATTCGTCAGCAACAGCTTGGTACCATTCTAGCATACATAAGCACGCTGGTTAGATAACTTCATGGGACAGTAAAACGCAATCACAGCTTTACATGTAAAGAGCATACCTCTTTGGCATACTGCTCTGCCAACTTGGTTACACTAGGATCCGGCTCATAACCCTACAGGAGGAAGAATTTAACTGTTATTTAGGTAATTTTATTATACATGTTTTCTTCCATATGTATTATTTTCTTTTCAATATCTCCTCTCCTTCCCTTTCTCAAGATGTGGTCCCACCACGTTCAGTAAAATATGATTTTTACACCTAGAATTCCAAACTCAATAGTGCCTTTTGAATTTAAAAAGACAACAAATTGCCCCATCTTTCACTATCTCCAACTTCTTTAATCATAAAGGCAAACATAAGACATGGTGCTTTCTAACTCTTGGACACACCTCTTCCGGTTTCCATAATGGCTTAAGAGGATTATATTCAGAAGTGTACAAATGAATGCATGTTTGTCTGTCTTTGCACATGCTATCCTTTTTTGTCTGAAATTCTTTCTTCCACCCACTCCATGTGGGTAACTTTTTCAGGTCTCAGTTGAAATGTCCCCTCCTCAGAAAAACCTTCCCTGACCATCCCAGCTCAATACCCCCTCCCCCATTACACACGTCTCATTCTTTGGCATTCCCCAGCAAGCGTTTTGAGTGCAGGGTGCTTGGTTTGAAAGGCATTAACAGAACAAATACATTGTTTTTGCTAAGATTATATATTTGTTTGGGATTGTTTGGTGAGGGCAGAGTCAGACACCGGAGAGGCAAGCGAGGTGCCTAGGGCAAAACATTTTAGGAGGCGCTATAAAAAATTTTAAAGAAACACTCATTCTCAGGGCCATGCATGCACAAATTTTGCACTCTAGGTGAGTCGCTTGCTCAGCCTAGCTCCTACTCTGGGTGAGGGGACGTCATGGGAAGAGCTAAAGCTCCCCAAGCTATCCCAGGTTCCCACAGGCAGCCTCCCTGCCTCTACCCTCACTCTCCAACCTATTCTGTACACAGCAGCAATAACTGTCTTCTCTGAAGCCTCTGATGTTTACTACTTGTTTCTTAAGTCAAAACTGATTAAGAGCATCCAGGCTCCCCACCTCCACCCCCTGCTACTGTCTCTTTTAATTCTTCTCAACATCTTGCTGCAGGAAAGCCAATCTTATTGTCATCCCTGTACACATCTTGCCCTTTTCTGCCATCACAGCCTTTCACCCTTGAACACCTCCTCTCTTGTCCCCTCCTGGGTGTCTTCATCACAATGTGTCAGCTCCTCAAAACTCTAGCCCAGCCTCACCTCCAAGACCCTCCATATGGAAGTCTCGTCAGTTCAAACACAGTCATTATCCTCACCTTCCTCTATCCTTCTCATTTTCCCAAGTTCTTAGCATTGAATACGAGTTGACTTTTATCACTTTTCACTGAGGCATTATAGTGAATGCTGTGGTATGCTCCCCAGATCCCCCTCCATGAATAATCATGAATAAAGGACTTATTCCCCCAGCTGCTGGGAGTGCTGCCAGAAGATGGCTTTCAGCTGTCAGCCCCCTTTGGGCACTGCCTCAGCTGCAGAGAGCAGCCTCACCCAAGGTCACACACCCTTTCGGGGCAACCCACATTCAATGGCTGATTGACAGGAGGGTAAGAAAACCTGACCCCCTATGCCCAACTGCAGACAGCTGAACGGACATCTCAGATACAGAACTTTCCATAAGATCAGCCAAGGCTGTTGTTGGGCCTGCATCGCAACTCAGCTTCTCCCTCTTCTTACTCCTGCTTCCTTCCCTTCCTTTCCACAGTTGTTGATTTCAAGGGCAAATGCTAATAGCATCCTGCCTGTCCTGCGAGCTAAACTCTGAGTCCGCTTCCAAGAAACCCAACCTGTGACAGGCATGTCTAGGTTTATTTGTGAAATTGTGTTTATTTGCACATGATCGTCTACCATAGTTTCTTCTTCTATTAAAGCATTCTTGAAAGAAGAAACTACTCAGAGGTTGATGAAGATGCCTGCGGACATTTTAGCAGCTTTACTACCCTCATGTAGCGATGAATTCTGGGGCCTTGTTTATAGAGATTTGGGGAAAGTAATTAATAAAGGCTAGCTAATTTAGCAACTAATGTTGTGAACAGCCATACTGGTAAACACAAATGAAGAGACTTGGATATTACCCCAGGTGCCTCCTACCCTGAAAATTTAGCCTTCCCTTTGGAGAGTAGGTTTTATACTCCCTAAGTATAATAATTCTTAGAAAAGGAATCAATAAGTACTTAGAGAACCAACAGAGAGGTTTGGAAATTAGAAAATCACCCAACCTTGCATGCACTGTGGCATGACTTAGAATACAGAGAGGAATTCTTTACTCACATCTCAGCTTTCAATACTAAATCACTCACTAGCCTTTAGATAAATTTTAAAACCAGACAAAGAAGGTGATTAACACACCCAGTTCAGTCTAAGTATTCACTTAGAACAATGTTAAAATCATTAGTATTGATAGTTTATGGAGCAATTTTACAATCATGGACAAAATTATTTTTTCTTGAACATGTAAGTTATTCTTGGTTAAAGAACGGGAAAATAGATTAATCATGGCCTTGGAAACGTTTCAGTGTTTCTAAAATTTACAATAAATCTCCTAGCTTTATCTTTAAAGGAAACAGGTCTGCTAACAACTGAAGACTTACAAATTGATGGAACGACTTTTGCACTATCAGACTTTCCAGGAGACTTTGCAAAACTCTTACTCCCACCAAGGTTTAACCAGGTTTTAGTACTCTCTATCATTTAAATGAGTTTCTGCATAAGAACAATACTGCAATTACTCTGTAATATTAGAATTTTTTCCTTTGATGTTAATAAAACATCTTTGTCATACAATAAAATGTTTAAACCATATATTTCTTCAACAGAATGAAGCCTTCCAAAAGATCTTTATACCAGCGAACAATTATTGTTAATGTATGTTTCATCTGTGGGAACCAAATGCAATAAGAGTTTGCATTAATACAGAGCCTTTCTTCAAACTAGCTTTGTATGGAGAGTGTACTCACCCTTCCCATAAAGTGAATAAAAGCCACCTTAAGCACATATCGGATCTGACCCTTATTTCAGTTCACGCTGAATAAAAGAGGAGAATTATCTGTTGTAAGGATCATCTCTCTGAGTCCCGCAAATTTACTGTAATAGGATGACTTCCACTGCATGCAGTGGAAATTTTTTCTATGGCACGTGTACTTGGTTGAATAGTGTTCTTCAAAATTCACGCCCACCCAGAACCTCAGAATGTGACCTTATGTGGAAATAGTCTTTCCAGATGTAATTAGTTAAGATGAGGTCATACTTGATAAAAGTGGGCCTAAATTTAATATGGTTGGTGTCCCTATAAGAAGAGGGAGATTTGTACAGAGAGACACAGACACAGAGGTAAAGTGATGGAAGCAGAGATTAGAGAGATGCACCCATAAGCCAAGGAACGCCTGGGGCTACTAGAAGCAGGAAGAGGCAAAAAATGATCCTCCCTGAGAGGCTTCCGAGGGAGTGTGGCCTGTTAACACCTTGATTTCAAACTTCTAGTCTCCAAAACTGTGAAAGAGTAAATTTTTACTGTTTTAAGCCGTGCAGTTTGTAGTAATTTGTTACGGCAGCCCTAAAAATCCAAGACAGCAAGATAAAAACACCTGGTGAAAGCATTTGGTGGTGTCTAGTTTTGTTTTGACCGATGCAGCAGATGATGCTGGTGCTCTACTCAGAGGCCCCCGGGAGATCCCTCTTCATGGCTTCTGCTCCCTCCCCAGTTTCAGTGTTTTTAACACCTAGTGCTTGCAGTTCATCTTCAGGGGACAGCTCTCTGGCTACCAGGCTGCTTTTCCATCAAAAGTGCCAGGGGATTTACCACTCCACCTCTTCTGCTGCCCTTGACCAATGCTGGGATAACTTTAGGGCATAACTTAACTCCAGAGCTCACCTGTGAGATCAGACTGAAGCTACTTTCTGTGGGACTGTGCATGACATGGTACTAGGGTGACCAAATCACCTTGGTTTGCCCGGACTCTCAATTTTAGCCCCCCAAACCCCATGTCCCCAGAAATCTCTTGATCTTGGGCAAATCAGGATGGTTGGTCACTATAAATGGCATCCTTGCTTAGATTCTTCCCTTTCCCTGTCCTGCTCCCTCTAATCCCTTAGGGATCTCCCTTGGGAGTACTTCCTTAATGAATCATCTGTACACAAATCCCCACGATGGTGTGCTTGTGGGGAACCTGGCCTAAGGTTGATATTTAGTAATGGTGCTGGAACATTTATTTTACCATGTGAAAGAATATATATAAATAAAAATATATACCATCTACATTTGTGTAAGTACACTGTATGATGTTCCCACAACAACAAACTCACCGAAGGACCCATTTCTCAGAACGTATCCCTGTTATGAAGCCATACATGACTGTATGGTGAAAATAAAGTCTCCCTCCTACCTCTATCCTCAAACCTCCCAGTTCCCCTCCTCGGAGGCAACAATTATTGCCAGTTTCTTGTGTATCAAAAGGGTTACACTGGGCCTATGAAAGAAGTCATGTATTCCACACATGCTGTGAGAGATAGCAGCAAGGTAGGAGGTATGCAGGGGTCATTTTCATAGCCATGTGGGGCCCAAATTTCATAAGCCAAAAGGTCCCCAGAGTTGAGTTTTGAAATACCAAGCTGATGTAGATGCCATCACTGTGATCCTCACATTGGATTTACATTTTTCTACCAAATTGCAGTACTAGAAAAATGACAGTATCATTCCCATGGGTTGAGAATTCTATGCTGCCTGAATTTTATTGCTTTCTTCAGCCTTTGTGGTGGTAATGCATGATGCCAGTCATCATAATGGCCTACAGCAGGGTATTCAAAGGGATAATTCAGACATGCTTTTAACACTGACTCAGCCAAGTGTTAAAAGGCATCAGCCAAGACTATCTCTTATTGTAGAGATGGAAAATTGGACTCTCAAGAGGCCAGATAGCTATTTAATAGTAGGGCTAGTAACGTAACCTAAATTTTGTGGCCTCACCTGTGCTATACTTAAATGGAAGAGAGCTTTTTTGTCACTGGGTAATTGCATCTGAGGATGATTTAAGAGAGGGGTTAGTTTCAAGGCAAAAAGTTTCCCTACCTTTGGAGTAGCTGCCTGAAGGTGCATCCCGAATTTCGCTGCGCTCATCATGATGGAGTGCAGGATATTGTTCCCATCCCCGATCCAGCTGAGGGTAAGACCTTTCAGAGAGCTATAGTGTTCCTAAAAGGCAAGGGATGAAGGAGATGAAATCCAGGAGTAAATTCGCTTATGCGTAGCAATTATTAAGGTTAAAATAAATAGTCTTAATCTCAATATTAGTGCCTTGTTAGAAGGAATGAACTCCCAATTTTTTTGCATTACACAGAGCAATTCAATAAGATGAATGTACAATCACAAAAACATGGTAAAATGTCTTAATATCTTAAACCAAGGCATCACATGAACTTGTACAGAGACTAAGAGTTTCATACATTTCAAATCTGAATCTTAGTTGCGTTCATTCATTGGATACAAATGAGCACCTTTAATGTCCAGACACTGAGACACTGTCCTTGGCCCTGGAGATATAACAATAAACAAAAGAGACAAAAATCACTGCTTTTATGGAGCTGAAATTCTTTGGTATGAGAAAGGGGAAATACAGAATACCTGGAACAGTGTAGCATGGTGGCTCAGAGCATGTTCCCATTATACGAAGTTGATAAAGATGCTCATAACACTGTTAGTTGGCCAGGTGCGGTGGCTCATGCCTGTAATCCCAGCACTTTGGGAGACCGAGGTGGGTGGATCACCAGAGGTCAGAAGTTCAAGACCAGCCTGGTCAACGTGGTGAAACCCCATGTCTACTAAAAATACAAAAATTAGCCAGACGTGGTACACACTTGTAATCCCAGCTACTACGGAGGCTGAGGCACGAGAATCACTTGAACCCGGGAGGCGGAGGTTGCAGTGAGCCAAGATCATGCTGCTGTACTCCAGTCTGGGTGACAGAGTGAGACTCTGTCTCAAATAATAATAATACTGTTGGTTGTTTATGGCTATAGATATGTGTAAAGATACTAATATCAGGATAATAATATATTTGTGGAAGGGAAGAAAATGAGATCAGGCAGAGTCACATGGTGGGCTTCAACTCCATCTGTAATGTTTTATTGAAAAACAGCAAAGAATTATAAAGTAACTACTCCATCACGTTAAAAATTGACAAAACTCTGTGAACACGTGAATGTTTGTTTTATTTTCTTGAAGTGTCTGTAGGTTTTATATATTTTATATATTTAAAAAGATTAAAAAAGAGAAAGGCTAAGCAATTTGGAGATCACAGAACTACTAGTTAGCTAAGCTAGAATTTAATTCCAGATCCATCTGATTTCAATTCCATGCTCTTAACAAGCTGCTATTTATTCATTCAGCTCCTACTTTAAGTATCTCCTATATGAAGGCATTACACGAGGTCCTGCAGGGGACATTATGATGAACAGGACAGCTCATTTTCCCTCAATGAATTTATAATCTAGTAATGAATGATAAAGCCCCAGGGGGAAGCATTAAATTATCTGGTGTATATGTAAAGCCACAGCCCCAGACAGTCACTTTGGTATCTGACATAATTATATCATCTTCTCTGCATGGATCTCATCCTCATGTCCAAAGTGTTTTATTTTGAGCTTAACCTCACATTTAAATGTGTGTAGTTTATTCAAATGTGGAAGAAGATGGGCCTATCCAGTTTATCTTGTCTCCTCAGTCATCCATAGACATAGAAACCATGGCTGTTAGGATTTCCAGAGGCAATACCATGTAGATTGGCTGTGGCAAACCAAACAAGGGAAATCTTTCAAAGTTATTCAAGTTCCTAATTTGGGAGGACTAGAATGGCTAAATTTGAGCTCCAATTCTATAATTCTGCATATTCTTAAACCTACTTTTAAACAACTAGTTTATTAAAATGATAGAAAGTGGTCCCCTCTCCCAGAGTGACTTAGTAACTGACCATTTTGAATATTCAAAGCACACTCCGCCAGTCTTCACTCCCAAGCCACAGACTCTGATGTCTATAGAATCCCATACGGCTTGTCCATTTTGTATGCTCCAGTGTTCTCTATTCATTCGTTGTGTTAAATATGGCACCAAAATCAAAGGGATTGACAGAACAGAAGATGAGATATGGGCTAAAAGAGTTTGGGAATAGAGTTGAGTGCAGAAGGATCTTAGAGTCTATTTTTAACAATGCCCTGTTTTCCCCAGAAAATGCACACATAAGCTATAATTCTTTGTCAAGCTGGTATTTGAAAATAAAACACCAATGCCATGATTTAAGTAAACGGTTTCACTTAGAGCAAGTCAGGAATTATTTGTTGATTTTTCTGTTTTGTAAGACAAATAAATAAACCAACCTGGAGCGTGAGGTAATCAGCCAGGATCTGGATAGGATGGTATAAATCTGACAGCCCATTGATAATTGGGATGGATGCTTCTTTAGCCAGGGTGTCCAAATCTGATTGTTTATACACTCGAGCCAATACTGCATCTGTCATGCTAGACAATACACTGTGGCAAACCAAGAAAAAGATAATCTAAGTTAATTATGCTTAATAATGCCTTATTTAATGTAAGATAAGAAATAATAACAAGAAATACTAACAAATAGAATTTTTACTACGTGAAAAAACCTACCAACATTACAGGTTTAAAAGGTAATATTAAACATGTATTCATTACATAAGCCAGATGTTCTACCTTCCACGACTTATCCAGTGACCAGCGATTTTACATTTTTTATGGTGGTAATTGTGGGCCCAGCAGACATAATGATGAATTATAATTGATAAATGGCCATTGGTTAACAGGGACAAGACCAAAAGCAAGATATACAGAGAAACATTAATGACCTGCCATATGGCTGATTTTCTTTCACATCATCCGACAGAAAAAAGATACACTTTCACTGTGGAATTGCAAGTCCCAGTGTGGCAGCCATGGAAGTGCACACACAGATCGCCCTACAGAAGAGAACTTGCTGTGAAGAGAGCCATTGGCTGACACTCTAGCTGCTACACCTTCGGATGCCCTGCAGCATTCCTGCCAAGGCCACCCTCCCTAGGCTGTTCCAAACTGATGACAGAACACGGTGGGGAGAATAGCGCTGGGCCATTCCTTCCTGACAGGGGACCTCTCTGATGGGCAGTCTGTGCTCTGGGGCTCCCCATCAGCCTGGCTGAGACTTTCTCAGAGCTGCGCTACTGGATGAGGCTTTCCCTACCCACCCGTCCTTCCTTCCCACAGGGGTCAGACCTGCCTCCCTGTCCGAAGGCCCTCTTGGCCCATTCCTGCTTCCTCTCTCTTTTTGTTTCTTGGTGTTTCCCTCAATAAATCTCTTGCAAGTCTAATTCCTTCTTGGAATCTGCTTCTTAGTGGACCTGAACTGACACAGAAAGCAATAAACTCTGGTGCTTACAAAATTCAAGGACTGCTTGGCCCCAGGGATTAGAGGATCAAAGATTAAAAACTATATTTCTATAACAATATTTTTCTAGACTTACAGATCAGATTTTTTTCTAATTTTTAATGGATTTATCATGCCCATGGTTCCCAGATTTTCAAATTTCATGAACCAGCAAAATTTCCAAAAATATGTGGAGATCAACATAAGATTTGCAACTCTTTATTTACCAAATTAAGAGCATGAGAAAAGCAAATAAACAGGTATAATATGTTACTACCTTAATTTAATTTACAAAGGATATTTTTAACATCAAAAAGGTGTGAAAGACAATTTCAAAGAATAATCCTTGAAATGAATTATTTGAGCTTTATGAAATTCACTATATAATTCTTATCCTTATTTTTCTTATTTTACCACTTCTGATGGAAGTTTCTCCACACCAGGGTCGGTGAGGATAGAGATTTGTAAACCACTGCTTTGAACTATCTAAGCACGCTGTATTTTATAGCATGAGGAGTGAATAAAAGATCCATTTTACAAAACAAAACAAAACAAAACAAAAAAACATGTGGTATTGGTTAACTTTTGATGGTGGACTAAGACAAGGGATTTTCAAATTTTGCTGCACATGAAAGTCACTTGGAGAGTGTTTGTTTTTGAGATGGAGTCTCAGTCTGTCTCCCAGGCTGGAGTGCAGTGGCGCGATCTCAACTCACTGCAACCCCCTCCTTCCAGGTTCAATCCATTCTCCTACCTTAGCCTCCCAAGTAGCTAGGATTATAGGCTCGCCACCACACCCAGCTAATTTTTGTATTTTTAGTAGAGACGGGGTTTTGTCATGTTGGCCAAGCTGGTCTCAAACTCCTGACCTCAGATGATCCGCCCGCCTCGGCCTTGCAAAGTGCTGGGATTACAGGCGTGAGCCACTGCACCCGGCCACTTGGAGAGTTTTTTAAAGTCTTGATGCCCAGGCCATATTCTGTATCAATTAAGTCAGAAAAATCAAAATCTCTAGGAGTGGGACCTAGGGATCATTATTTTTTAAAATATGCCTACTATATTCTAACATGCTGCCAAAGCTGAGAACCAAAGCTAGTACCTTGCTCCTCAGAGTAGCAACATCAGCATCATCTGAGAGCATATTAGATCTTCAGAATTTCAGGTCCTACCCAGATTTACTGGAGCAGAATCTGCATTTTAACAAGGTTTCCAGGGGATTCATTTGCATATTAAAGTTTGAGACTCCTAAGAAAGAGGGAAATGAGACCGCCATATTTTTGAAAGCGTCTTCTATTATTTTCTTAAAATCCTAACCAGGCAATATACCAAGAGTAGACAAAGCTTCTGAGATGGCAGCCCACAAAAACGGAAGACTCTGTCTATGATATTCTTAGGAGGGAGGGAATTGAGGGAAAAAGGCAGCTAAACTCCTCTGAGCAAAGAATAATTCACCATCTTCTGTTAAGGCCCTTCTCATTCGAGAAGCAACTACCCTTCCTTATTCGATGCCCTAAGAAAATGGTTCCCAGACTTGGGTGTGTATGGGAACTAAGTGAAGAACTAATACTAATAGATTACACAGAAATAGAGTAGGTCCTAGGCCTTTGTCCTCTTACTAAAACAGACATTCTGTTTTTCATACTATAAGAATGCAGGCTTCCATCATGGAAAAGTAACTTAAGTGGAGGTAGATATGTCAATAAGGTCTATAATTATAATCAACTATCAATTCCCTATATCAGATGAATTCATTAATTTTATGATGCCTAAAACCCCAAGAAAGCGAGAGAGAGAAGCGGAGGGTGGGGACAGAGGAGTGTTTAATCCTAGAGGTCATACTTCAGACTTCTTTAAACATGTAGCACTCCCTAAAGTGTGTACAGACAGGATAAAAAAAGGATAAGAAAAGTGTGGATTAACATTGCAGTTGACCTTCTGGAATCTCATAGCCAGAGAAGCAGATTTGACTTCTGTTATAGCTTCTCAAATCATTTTAGGCAGCTAGGACCCTTGACTGCCAACTTGTTATGGTTTTTTTGAACTTTACAATACGTTGTTGGCCGGGCGCGGTGGCTCAAGCCTGTAATCTCAGCACTTTGGGAGGCCGAGACGGGCGGATCACGAGGTCAGGAGATCAAGACCATCCTGGCTAACACGGTGAAACCCCGTCTCTACTAAAAATACAAAAACTAACCGGGCGAGGTGGCGGGCGCCTGTAGTCCCAGCTACTCGGGAGGCTGAGGCAGGAGAATGGCGTAAACCCGGGAGGCGGAGCTTGCAGTGAGCTGAGATCTGGCCACTGCACTCCAGTCCGGGCGACAGAGCGAGACTCCGCCTCAAAAAAAAAAAAAAAAAAAAAATACGTTGTTGAATTTTACTAGATTTAGTGTGTGTCACATGCAGACATTATCTTAACCTCAAAGACGAAGAAATCAAGGCCTTTTAAAATCTTGAAGTAATTAGAGCAAGGTTAGGAAAGAGTGAGGAAGATGAGGCTGAAAGACAGAAATGCTAGTGGAGCAATTGGAGAAGTCAACGACCTGTACACATGAGTCTTTCAAGAAGACTGAAAAACAGGCAGGTGTGTTTTCCTCTTTAACAAGTCCCCATCCCCAAAACTCCTGAAGCAAAGCAGTCAAAAGATAAGCATTCATTTAATTTCTCTGTTTATAACGTCAAGCTGGTATCCCTGGAACCTCTGTGGTGTAATTTCATGGGAGTGTGCCTGGTTGGTTTTATTCAGGTTGCAACACTTTTCTAGAACAGAGGTTCTTTACTTTGGCTGCACCTTAGTATCACCTATGGAGCTTTTACAAAATTCTGACACCATATTCTGCTTTTTGGAAGGTTAAATCAGAAGCTATGATAGTGGGACCCATATCAACATTTTTAAAGCTCCCCAAGCTGCTCCAATATGAAAACTAGGCTGAGAACCATTGTCCCAGAAAACAGAGAGTGAGAGAGGAGGTGGGAGGAAAGTGGGCTACTATGCTGCTGGGTGACACAGTGCATCAATGTAGAGGAAGAAACTCTTAGTAACTGCTGAAATCTCATACAATAAGAAAAATAAGGGATAACGATATGATAAGCTATACTGGAAAGAACAATATTTTACACACTTATAAAAGTATTTTCTTTAAGCTCAGTCACTACCAAGAGAAGTCCCAAAGCAGCAGCAATAACTGTACTCTTTCCCTACTTAACACTTGTAAACATCCCTAGTGACCAGATTTTTGTCTTTAATATTGTTCTATTTTTAAAAAGAACCAGAAACCATTAGAGGATAGTCAATTTCGTGTTATTGGGCAGAATAAAATCAGAATAGGTCTGTAACATTTTGTTGTTGCCAGGAAACAAGAGTGATTTGTTTTCTAAATGGCAGGGGCACTGCTGAAAGGAAAAACAGTCAACTTAAAGGAGCTCCCATTTTTCAAGTTGTGATCATTTGTAGTAACAAAGATCATGAAATGAAACAAATTATGTTTCTAAAGGGACGTGATGCACATAAGAAAAAAGTTAATGTAAATAAAATGTACAAAATTATGATAGTAATATCAAAGAAGAGTGAATATTATGTACATTTAAATGTATTTACTTAAATAAGTAGGAAAGTGTTTATATATAGCTATAACTATAGATAGATATTTGTGGGGTTTTGTTAAGTATACTTCTGTTCATATAGTATAGATATGTGTTGTTTTTATCTGCATAAGCCACAAATAACTAACATAATTTGTAAGCCAAATTATTGTAAGAAATAGTAGAAACTGTACCATGAATAAACAGGCCTCAGCAGCATTTGTGGTCTTATATATAAGTGAAATAGAAAAGGAGTCCAGCGGTTAGCTAGCACCAGTCACATATGCAATTTCCAATGAGGAAAACAATAATAACCATTTACTCCAAAATACCAACTTAGTTAAATGTCCATAAAAATAAGTCAATTTTTTTTTCCAGACGGAGTCTCGCTCTGTCGCCCAGGCTGGAGTGCAGTGGCGCTCTCTCAGCTCACTGCAACCTCTGCCTCCCAGGTTCAAGCAATTCTCCGGCCTCAGTCTACTGAGTAGCTTGGATTACAGGCATGCGACACCACGCCCGGCTAATTTTTGTATTATTAGTAGGGACGGGGTTTCACCATGTTGGCCTGGCTAGTCTCAAACTCCTGACCTCAGGTGATCGCCCGCCTCAGCCTCTCAGAGTGTTGGGATTACAGGCATGAGTCACCGCACTTGGCTAAGAAGTCTAAATTTTAAGATTCACTTTTCTGTTTCTCTGGAAGTGAAATCTTTTGATGATTTTTTAACTAATTAATTACAACACAATGCCAATAAGAAAGGTCAATGTTTTTAACTATTGAAACCAGGCCAGGTTAATATATTATTAAATATTGCAATGAGTCATGTGATGCCAGAGATTAAAAACAAACAAATAAAACTTAAATCTTCTAAATTTCTTTAAAAATCAGAATCCATGGCAGGGAGCAGTGGCTCACGCCTGTAATCCCAGCACTTTGGGAGGCCAAGGCGGGCGGATCAACTGAGGCCAGGAGTTCGAGACCAGCCTGGCTAACATAGTGAAACCCCATTTCTGCTAAAAATACACACACACACACACACACACACAAATTAGCCAGGCATGGTGGCACATGCCTATAATCCCAGCTACTCGGAAGGTTGAGGCAGGGGAATCACTTGAACCTGGGAGGCAGAGGTTGCATTGCACTCCAGGGGACAATGACAGAGTGTAATTTTGATCATGGCCATTTCAAAAGCATTTGAACTGGAATTAGTTGGCCAGGTTGGGCCACCATATCTTGCATGTCTATGTCAGGGAGACTTGGCTTTCAAGGGGACAGCACTCAGCCCCAGGAGGAGCCTGCAATTCGTCCTTGTCTCACAGTTTGTGCCATCCATGGGGATAAAGGACAGTAAGGAACGAAACAGAACCTGCTGTCTAAATGGGAGAACCTGCACGCTGGGGTGCTTTCGTGTCTGCCCTTCCTCCTATGGATGGAACTGTGACTTTGTTGTGTGCAGAGAGAGCTGTGAGTCTGTGCACCATGACACCTGGCTGCCCAAGAAGTGTTCTATGTGTAAATGCTGGCATGGCCAACCCCACGGCTTTCCTGAGGCATTTCTACCTGGTTGTGATGGCCTTGTGATGGATAAGGACCTCATGGCTCCCAGGACTCTGGAATACTACCATCTACATGTACCATTTTTATGCTAGCTGGCATGTGCCGTTCCATACAAAGTTACTATTAACTGACATTTACCTAATTTCCAGAAATAACAATTTTAGATATCATGCAATTTCATGACCAGTAAAGTCTGCTTCTCCAATGTCCTAACTGAAAGAAGATCATTTGTTAGTTGCCTTAAAATAATGAATACAATTTTGGGAGGCCGAGGCAGGCAGATCACAAGGTCAGGAGTTCGAGACCAGCCTGGCCAACATAGTGAAACCCCGTCTCTACTAAAAATACAAAAATTGGCTGGTTGTAGTGGCATGCGACTGTAGTCTCAGTTACTTAGGAGGCGGAGGCAGGAGAATCGCTTGAGCCAGGGAGGCAGAGGTTGCAGTGAGCCAAGACACTCCATTACACTCTAGCCTGGGTGACAGAGTGAGACTCTGCCTCAAAAAAAAAAAAAAAAAAAAAAATCTCCGTAATGGTCCCTAACACTTCCTCACTTCCTTAACGTACCAATTACTTCTTACCTCTGCCCTGCCCTCCCCTCAGAAACTACTTTCCTTTTTCAAAAGAAAGTCAGCCGTATGTACATTGTGCCCAAGTCCTATGTTTCTTGATACATGTAACTCTACCAAGGTCTTATTAACATGGTCTTTTAAACAATTGAATTATATCTTCAGATTATTAAAGGCTAATCCTAATGTGAAACTGAGGATAAATTTTTGAGCAGAGTTGATCAAAATCAATTAAAATGGTCTCTTTAAAATGAAAGAAAGCCTCTTTAAAGGGAGGCGATGGAGGGAAGGATCAGAAAGCGCTGGGGTAATAGAAATCTGTCTGCATGTGTGCCAGCGAGATGGGGTAAAAAAGAGGAAGCAAATGGGAGAGATGGACAGGAAAAGAGAAAATGAATTACTTGATTGATGATTAGGTGGATGTAGAGAAGCAAGTTAAAAGACTAAATTGAAGGGCAAGTTTCCATCATCTATAGAAAGTTATACAAGACAGACTCTCCTTTTTTCTAACAGCATTGTAAAAAGAATGAACTCTCCTTGGAAAAAAATTATACCTAAATTTCCCCAACAAGATTGCTTAGTAAATTATGTTTTCTCCAAGCTATGCAATTATTTTAACTGTTATAAAGAAAAGAAAATGTTCACAATATATTTAGTTGTAAACCAGGCAATAAAATTATATATTGTAAAGCCTAATTAAAAATACATTGTGTATATGTGTATGCACAGTAAAAATGGGAAATATATTGACAAAAAGTGTCAGGTGGTAGACAAATAATGGTCCCCAAAGATGTCGATGTCCTAAACTACAGAATCAATGAATATATTGCTTTACTTGACAAAAGGAATTTTGCACATTCATATTCATAAGTTAATGATCTTGAGATGGGGAGATTACCCTGGGTGGGCCCAATATAACACTAGAGAATAAGAGAGAGGCAGGAGGTTACAAATGAGAGGAGACGCTATGAAAACACTGGGTTTGAAGATGGAGAAAGGGGGCCTCAAGCCCAAGGATATAGGCAGCCCTTAAAAGCTGGAATGGACAAGGAATGGGATTCTCCTCTGGAGCCTCCAGAAGGAACACAGCCCTGTACACTCATGTTAGACTTCTGCCCTCCAGACCTGTAAGACAATATATTTGTATTGTTTTTTGTTTTTTTTTTTTTTTTTTTGAGACGGAGTCTCGCTCTGTCACCCAAGCTGGAGTGCACTGGCCAGATCTCAGCTCACTGCAAGCTCCGCCTCCCGGGTTCACGCCATTCTCCTGCCTCAGCCTCCGGAGTAGCTGGGACTACAGGCGCCCGCCACCTCGCCCGGCTAGTTTTTTGTATTTTTTTTTTTTTAGTAGAGACGGGGTTTCACCGTGTTAGCCAGGATGGTCTCGATCTCCTGACCTTGTGATCCGCCCGCCTCGGCCTCCCAAAGTGCTGGGATTACAGGCTTGAGCCACCGCGCCCGGCCTATTTGTATTGTTTTAAGCCACTAAGTGTGTGGTAATTTGTTAAAGCAGCAATGGGAAACCAATGTAGATTCCATGACAAAAAGCAAAAACTGTGATAAAAAGATATTGTCTAGTGGCTAGCAGCTTGAGTTTAAGTCACCTTGAATTTAGCAGTCAGTTCCCCTCTAACCAACCAAAATTAAGTGACTTGCCAGTAATCCACTTAACCTGTATCCCTGACTTCCTGAGGCAATATGTTTGTTCTTCCCAGTCTGGAAAAATTACATAAACCCTGAGAAAGTATAAAGAGTCTCTTGTAGAATTCCCAACAACCCAACAATGCACAGAAGTTTAAATTCCAGGACCATACAAAAGTAAAAATAAAAGGAGATTTAAGAATAAAAAACAAAATTAAATCTGTGATATTAATAGCTTTGTGCCCAGTTATGCTGTCAAAAAAATAGTTGGCTCTGTAATCAGTGTGGTATTTTACGTGTATTTTTTCCTTTGTAAGATGTTTAATGTAGGGAAATCTGAAATGTTAGGCTTGTGATTAAGTTAAATGTTTAAAAGCATTTCACTAAGTTTGCAATCAATGTGTAAATGGTTGAGGAGATTTGTTTTGTTCACTTAATATACATTTGATTTATTGGTTGTATAAGTAGTATGTGAATATTTAAAGCAACAAAAACTTGAACACGTATCAGAATTACCAGGAGGACTTAGTAGAACACAGCCAGCTGCTTCTGATTCAGGAGGTCTGGGTCGAGGCCCGAGAATTTGTATTTCTGAAAAGCTCCCAAAGGCTATTTATGCTGTTGACTTGGTGGCCATGCTTTGAGGAACACTTATTATTTTAGGTTTTAAAAATGCTAAATGTTTGACAAATTCATAAGGTTGTGAAACTGGACTGTAAACAAAGGACAAAGAGTGTGGAATATCCCTGTAGGCACAAAAAGCCCCTTGGACATTAAAGAACCTGTGGGCAAAAGGGAGCATGACAAAGCCTGGCAGAAAATGCCACTTTAGTCCTCTTTCAGCCACAGGAGCTTCAAGTAAGGTGGAATCCAATGATGGGGGGGTTGAGACGGAGCAGCTTCTAGGTTGCTTTCACATTGGACTCACTTGGGGGAACAAAGATATTAAAGACACTTAACTAGACAATTAGTTCATATTATTTTGTGAATGACATTGATATCTACTTCATGCTTAAAATTGCTAGAAATCACCATTTTAATTCTTCCAGGCTACTAAAGATCTTTAAAAAATAAAAACAAACCTTTTTCACTGGAAACAATGATAACCCTGTAACTAGAGCTGGACTACAAGCACATTAATAGTAATCTGGGATTTATAGAGCTCTCCATCAATCTAAAACCCCAGCTTTAAATATTGTAAGAGTTTTATTATACGTGCTACAAATGAAAAGTAGATAAGTTTAAAAGATACTCTCTGGTTCTGTAATGACTTTTCATTTTGGCATCTGTTCATTTCTATTAATACATACAGTTCTGCTTGCCTTCCAGTACATTCTTACAGCTCTGCAGACAATCTTTGGCATTAGCCAACAATGGTAGCAAAAAAGCTTTTGCAAAATCCAAATTACTCAAATTTAAAGTTTCCCATATATACCAGTTTGCCCTGGAAGTTTAATGGCCAATATTAGAATTTTTCAAAAATGATTAACAAGTTAAAATATGTATTCAACCGATTTTGTCTAAATATTTAAAATGTCTAGTTTCATTCATCATCTCTTTTCCTCTGTTTAGAAAAAGGAAAGGCACGGCATGAAACTTTAAATGGAAAGATGGTTTGAGAGATAAAATGTTAACATCTATTATTTCTGGATGATGGTGGTATCAGTGGCTCTGTGTTTTTTTAATCTTCCTTAGTATATTCTATCAAAAGGAATATTATTTTAATAATCAGACAAAATACAATTCAAGAAAGGAAATTTCTCCCAAGCATGACTTTGAAAGTAATTGAAAATGCCCCAAGTCTTCTTAGAGCAATGGCTAATTCTTGGTCTTGATAAAGAAATGTACAAGATGAGCCTGCAACATCTGTCACACTGCAAAGCAAGGGAGTTATCAAAGACTGATGGAGTTAGGTCAAAATGACCCAACTTGAACAAAGATGACATTGACCAAATATGGGACAATTTGATAATCAATAAGAATAATAATTATAATACATTGAAACGTTCAAATGTATGAGCATCCAATGAGCTTATAAAGATACTAACAAAATGGAAGAACAATGAGAAGAATCATAACAAGACCAATTCTAACTCAATTTCAAAAAGAATTCTCAGATTGTATAAACTTTTGGTGAGAACAGTCAGACTACATAGGTATCAGACAAAATAGCTGAGTATGTAAAGAGTGCCTTAGTACTGGGTACATTCATGCAGGGCTCAATGACCATTTTGAGAGAGTGATGGTCACTCTCTCCATGAAAACGATGGTCACTATAAATAAATCCTTTCCAACCCTTAGTTTCTGTTGTTGTTTGGTGTTTTTTTCTTTTGGTATAAGATTGAAACTTGTTTAGGAATTAATGAAAACACCCTGAAGGCTGAAACAAAACAAAGCAAAATGAAACAAAAAAAGACAATAAACAAAGCCCCTCATGACCCCAGGAAAAGCTGATGCAGAGTTAGTGTGGTTGGGTGAACAAATACTAAAAAATAAAAAACAAGTAGTGTGCTGGGTCAGATCAAACATGGATGTTGATGAGCAAACATGGATGTTGATGAGATGGACAATCATACAGCAATCCTAGTGCTCTTAGGAGTTGAGTTGTTCCTAAAGTATCGGAACATGGTGAAAGTGTCTCAAAAGCCAAAGGCAAACAGGTTGTATTCTCATAGGGTCCTGTTATTCATTTCCTCTTTTGTCTCCATCCTACCTTGTTCCAATCAGACTGCATGCCCTCTAAACTCCAGTTTCTTTCACTGACAACTCTTACCAGTTGAACAACTGACTGGGAGATAGAGGAAGGACGTTTTGGTTGTGCATATTACATTCTTGAGAACACCGTAATCACTTAAAAATGGATGTTTCTGATTTTATTTTTTGTCAAATTCGGCCAAGTCCCAAAAGGAGACTTAAGCAGACTTAATCTCTATCCCCAATGTAAATTCGTTATGAGATAAACTCTCTGAGTTTCCCTCTAGGAAACAGAATATTCCAGCCCTCTGGCATCTCTACCCAGATAATGATTTTAGTTATATCAACATAAGAATGATGAGGAAATAAGATGGATAATACCCTCAGCAAACCTAGATGGGTTCTTGTCAAATGGGCTGGTATTGGAAGAAGCCAGAGATGTTGAATAAAATTGCCATATTCAATTTATTAATGAAGGATCTATAATGGCCAGCTTGTTTTGATTTAAATGTTAGATCCCAAGTTTGAAGACCTTAGAGAAAAATGAATGGGGTATAATGACATTTAGAATAACTTCTTCAAAATGTGCTAATGGAAGTTCAGTGGGTCAGTGTAAGCTGTTTAGGAGAACCACAGATATAGCCAAAACTGAGCCAGTGCTTGTCTTGAGATTGGGTTACATTGTAACTTGATTCAACCAACATTGCTTGAGTTTCTTCTGTGTGCCTGTCCTTTACAAGCATGATCTCATTTACCCTCATATGATGCATTAAGATAAGTATAAGTATCTCCATGTTGCAACTGAGGAACCTGAGACTCAGAAGCATCTGGCCCAAACCATAAGGGCTGGTGTGCGGTAGAGCTGTGAATTGAACCAAAACATGACTCTGCTTTGAAGGCCCTGTCCTTGATGCTCCGGCACACTGCCCCTAAGAGAATATATCATTGCTCATGCTGTGAGAGACTGGTTTTGTCATCATTCTTCCCAAGAATATAGAATTTTCATACCTGCTGGGTTCTTGGTGCTCTCTGTAAAGGTTCATGGAAGTATCGTATTTCCCATTAAGTACCAATTTATTACTACCTCATGAGGTATATATTTCCCATTAGGTACCAATTTTTTTTTTTTTTTTTTTTTTTTGAGGCGGAGTCTTGCTCTGTCGCCCAGGCTGGAGTGCAGTGGCCGGATCTCAGCTCACTGCAAGCTCCGCCTCCCGGGTTTACGCCATTCTCCTGCCTCAGCCTCCCGAGTAGCTGGGACTACAGGCGCCACCACCTCGCCCGGCTAGTTTTTTTTTTTTAGTATTTTTTAGTAGAGACGGGGTTTCACCGTGTTAGCCAGGATGGTCTCGATCTCCTGACCTCGTGATCCACCCGTCTCGGCCTCTCAAAGTGCTGGGATTACAGGCTTGAGCCACCGCGCCGGCCTAGGTACCAATATTTTGAAACATTTTACCAAATATCGTAAAACATTTAACCTTTTTAGTCTGGATATAATTGGTATAAATACATAAATAACAGTATTCCAGCTTTTCTTTTTTTAGAAACATTCCTTTTACTATGACAATGATTCACTCCTCTTGAGGATTGGGCCTCATCCACAAATCCCTCTATAACTTTCATTGTTTGAGAACAGCAAGGATTGGAAACCCGTTTTATGGTGTCATAGGGACATGTGGATATGTGGTTGTAGTGGGTCGAATGGTGTTTCCCCAAAACCCATGTCTACCTAGAAACTCAGAATGTGAGCTTCATCAGAAGTAGGATATTTTCAGATGTAATAGTTAAGATGAAGTCATATGGAGTAGGGTAGGTCCTAAATTCAATGACAGATATTCTTTTTTTTTTTTTTTTTTTTTTTGAGATGGAGTCTCACTCTGTCGCCCAGGCTGGAGTGCAGTGGCGCGATCTCGGCTCACTGCAAGCTCCGCCTCCCGGGTTCCAGCCATTCTCCCGCCTCAGCCTCCGAGTAGCTGGGACTACAGGCGCCCGCCATCTCGCCCGGCTAGTTTTTTGTATTTTTTAGTAGAGACGGGGTTTCGATGGTCTCGATCTCCTGACCTCGTGATCCGCCCGCCTCGGCCTCCCAAAGTGCTGGGATTACAGGCTTGAGCCACCGCGCCCGGCCTGACAGATATTCTTATAAGAAGAGGAGAGGGAGAGGATACACAGAGAAGCCCAGGCAAAGATGGAGGCAGAGTTTGGGGTGATGCCAAGGAATGCCAAGGATGACTGAGAGCCACCAGAAAGAGAATTGTGGTCCTATTGAAACATTGATTTTAGACTTCTAGCCTCCAGAACTGTGGGAAAATAAATCTCTGTTGTTCTAAGCCACCAGGTTTGTAGTAATTTGTTGTGGCGGCCCTAGGAAACTAACACAGTGGTCTACATTCGTTTTCTTTTCTACTGGTTTTACATTAGCTAAACACACTTTAGCAATCACTACCATAAGTAAATTACATCTATAGGGAAAGAAATTAGAGTAGAACAATGTTACATTATTTGGTTTTATATGGAGCCTTTCATAGACGTGGTTCCTGAAGCTGCATTGCTAAGTAGAATATTAGAAGGCAAACGACTGTGAAGCTATTATGCACTTTTCAGTAGTACACTCAGAGCATTAGGCATGAAAAGCTGTCATTACAGAAGAAACAGAAAGCCTTGAAACTGGAGTGATAATGCCCCACTTCCTATTGCTAAATTCCATATGATTTAAAACTTCTAAAAAATCAGTGATCTGAGTCATGCAAAGGTGTCACTTCTAGTGTCACATCTAAAAGGACAAGCCCAGAGCAAGAAAAAGAAAAAGAATATCCAGTTCATAACCCCAGTAGAGCACCTGGTAACTGACAAAATCTGAAAATACCCTCACCTCTGACGTTAAACTTAACTGAATATTTATGTGTATGTTTTGTGTTTTCTGATACGTTAGGGGGTGAGAAAGAGTTTCTAAGAGAGACTCTTCAATAAAGGGACATGAGCAATAGGACTGATTCTATCCAGGGGAACCTAGGCCTCCAGGGATCCATACTGAAGCAAGAAAACAACTCAAATCTTAAGGCTGTCTTCCCGTGGATATAACATACACTCCCTTGCCAGTTACAGTACATCTAGGTAAAAGAAATTGAGCAAAATTCAGAAGACAGATGAGAGCCTGGTTGTGTAGAAAAAAGCTAACATAGCAGCCTTGAGGTGGCTGTTCTCCAAAGGGCTAATTACAAGGCTGACCCTTGACTAGCATCTGGGAACTTGGGCTTTAGGAGGGTTCCCACCATTCCAGAACTGATTAGGGTGGTTCACTGTGCCCAAACTGTTTGTATATGCACTATGTTTTATGCTGAACACCTGCTTTCCTTCTGGGAGTCTGGAATTTTGGGATCACGCTAGGCAGAGGGCACTTTTGTAATCAGGCCCCAGTAAAAGCCTTGGGAACTGGTTTGCTGGGGAAATTAAGCACATCCTTCATGACACCACTGGGAGGGGACTTGTGGAAGCTTGTGCCTAGTCTCCCCTAGACTTTACCTCATGCACCTTTTTTCTTGGCTGATTTTGCTCTGTGTCTTTTGTTGTGATAAATCTTAGCCATGAGTATCACTGTATGCTGCTCCCTGTGAGTCCTTCTAATGTGGAGAGACTCCAACACATCAGCTCCTCCAAAGTATCAGTGGACAGCTCCACCTCAGTGCTCCCCTTCAGTCACCTTCAGATTATACAAAATGCAACTCAGACCGAGCTAAGGAGATTTCAGCCACAATATTCTGTATAGTGAATAGGTTTTATTATTGTAACAAGCAAGAAAAGAACAAGACATTTTTTTCCCTCCTTAATTTGTCAGATCTTCTTTGGGATACTTGTTTATTATGATCTAATTTTTAAAATCTTACTTAACTCTAAATGTAAGACTTTTTATTGTAATAATACTTCAAATGAGATCTAAAAAGCTTCTGCACAGCAAAAGAAACAATCAACAGAGTGAAAAGGCAACCTATAGAATGGGAGAAAATATTTGCAAACCTGTGTCTCATAAGGGGTTCATGTCCAAAATATTAGGAATGCCTATAATTTAACAGCAAAAAAAAGTCAAAATTAAAAAAATAGGCAAAAGACTTAAATAGATATTTCTGCAAAAAAGTATATGAGTGGCTAAAAGGTATATGAAAATGTGCTCAACATTACTAATAATTAGGGAAATGCAAATTAAAACCACAGTGCAATATCACTTTACACCTGTTAGGATGACTATTATCAAAATGACAAAAGATAACAAGCGTTGACAAGGATGTGGAAAATCGGAACCCTTCCGCACCATTGGTGGTGATGTAAAATGGTGCCACCACTATGAAAAACAGTGTGGAAGTTCCTCAAAAAATTAAACATAGAATTATCATATGATTGAGCCCACTTCTGCGTATTTAGCCAAAGTAATTGAAATCAGAAACTCAAAGAGATATTTGTATTATTGTGTTCCTTGTAGCACTATTCACAATGGCAATATGTGGAAACAACCTAAATATTCATCAACAGATGAATGGATAAAGAAAATGTGGTATATATTTACAATGAAATATCATTCAGCCTTACAAAGAAGGAAATCCCAGCATATGCAATATCATGAATGAATGTGGAGAACATTATGCTAAGTGAGATAAGCCAGTCACAGAAGGACAATATTGCATGAGTCCACCTATGTGAAGTATTAAAATAGTCAAATACATAAAAGGAGAAAGTAGAATGGGGGTTGCCAGGGGTTGGGGGTGGGGGGCAATGATCATAGATGTTCAACAAGTATTTCAGTTATAGAGGATGAATGAATAAGTTACATATATATATATATATATATTTTTTTTTTTTTTTTTTGAGACAGAGTCTCACTCTGTCGCCCAGGCTGGGGTGCAGTGCTATGACCTCAGCTCACTGCAACCTCCAACTCCTGGGTTCAAGCAATTCTCCTGCCTCAGCCTCCTGAGTAGCCAGGATTACAGGTATGCGCCACCATGCCTGGCTAATTTTTGTATTTTTAGTAGAGATGGGATTTCACCATGTTGGTCAGGCTGGTCTCAAACTCCTGACCTTGTGATCCGCCCACCTCGGCCTCCCAAAGTGCTGGGATTACAGGCGTGAGCCACCGCACTGGCTTTTTCTTTTAACAGAGTCTTGCTCTGTTGCCCAGGTTGGAGTACAGTGGCACGATCTTGACTCACTGCAACCTCCACCTCCTGGGCTCAAGCAATTCTCCTGCCTCAGCCTCCTTAGTAACTGGGACTACGGGCGAGCGGAATTTTATTTTATTTTATTTTTAGTAGAGATGGGGTTTCACCATGTTGGCTAGGCTGGTCTCGAACTCTTGACCTCAGGTGATCTGTCTGCCTCGGCCTCTCAAAGTGCTGGGATTACAGGCATGAGCCACCACACCCAGCCATAATAAGTTCTAAAGATCTGTTGTACAATACATTGTATTTGAATGTCTATTTAGGATTTTTATTCCTTGTTCTGATTTTATCTTTCCTTTCTTTGGTGGGTGAGACTGAGGACCAATCTGTAAGGTGCTTTAAAAAAAAAAATCAGGTTTAAAATATGTTTCTTTGAAGATTTTAGAACATTAATGGCTTCCTTTTGTTCCTGAACACATCCAGCTTCTTGCTGCCTTAGGCTGATGCATCAGCAGTTCTTTCTGTGACGCTCTTCCCACAGCATTGTGTACCTGGCTCTGTCATTTTATTGAGCTCTTAACTGTCACCTCCTCAGAGAGGCCTTCCCTGACCACCCAATCTAAGGCAGCCCCACCCCACCAACAAATAACCCTGCTTTAGCTTCATCGTAGCACTTATTTCAACCTGCTCATCTATTCACGCTTTATTTATTTGTTTAGCAAAAGCCTCTTTGCTCCAGAATGTAATTTCCACTCCAATAAGAATCTTGTTTGACTTGATCAGCATTTTATTTTATTTTATTTATTTGAGACAGAGTCCTGCTCTGTCGCCCAGGCTGGAGTGCAGTGGCTCAATCTCGACTCACTGCAACCTCCGCCTCCCGGGCTCAGGTGATTCTCCTGCCTCAGCCTTCTGAGTAGCTGGGATTACAGACATGTGTCACCACACCCGGCTAATTTTTGTATTTTTAGTAGAGATGGGATTTCCCATGTTGGTCAGGCTGGTCTCAAACTCCTGACCTTGTGATCCGCCCACCTCGGCCTCCCAAAGTGCTGGGATTACAGGCGTGAGCCACCGCACTGGCTTTTTCTTTTAACAGAGTCTTGCTCTGTTGCCCAGGTTGGAGTACAGTGGCACGATCTTGACTCACTGCAACCTCCACCTCCTGGGCTCAAGCAATTCTCCTGCCTCAGCCTCTTAGTAACTGGGACTACGGGCGAGCGGAATTTTATTTTATTTTATTTTTAGTAGAGATGGGGTTTCACCATGTTGGCTAGGTGGTCTCGAACTCTTGACCTCAGGTGATCTGTCTGCCTCGGCCTCTCAAAGTGCTGGGATTACAGGCATGAGCCACCACACCCAGCCATAAATAAGTTCTAAAGATCTGTTGTACAATACATTGTATTTGAATGTCTATTTAGGATTTTTATTCCTTGTTCTGATTTTATCTTTCCTGTCTTTGGTGGGTGAGACTGAGGACCAATCTGTAAGGTGCTTTAAAAAAAAAAATCAGGTTTAAAATATGTTTCTTTGAAGATTTTAGAACATTAATGGCTTCCCTTTTGTTCCTGAACACATCCAGCTTCTTGCTGCCTTAGGCTGATGCATCAGCAGTTCTTTCTGTGACGCTCTTCCCACAGCATTGTGTACCTGGCTCTGTCATTTTATTGAGCTCTTAACTGTCACCTCCTCAGAGAGGCCTTCCCTGACCACCCAATCTA
This sequence comes from Trachypithecus francoisi, assembly GCF_009764315.1. Lineage (NCBI taxonomy): Eukaryota > Metazoa > Chordata > Mammalia > Primates > Cercopithecidae > Trachypithecus > Trachypithecus francoisi. The sequence continues at coordinate 99,871,298 of NW_022681471.1, forward strand.
AGGCAGCCCCACCCCACCAACAAATAACCCTGCTTTAGCTTCTCGTAGCACTTATTTCAACTGCTCATCTATTCCGCTTTATTTATTTGTTTAGCAAAGCTCTTTGCTCCAGAATGTAATTCCACTCCAATAAGAATCTTGTTTGACTTGATCAGCATTTTATTTTATTTTATTTATTTGAGACAGAGTCCTGCTCTGTCGCCCAGGCTGGAGTGCAGTGGCTCAATCTCGACTCACTGCAACCTCCGCCTCCCGGGCTCAGGTGATTCTCCTGCCTCAGCCTTCTGAGTAGCTGGGATTACAGACATGTGTCACCACACCCGGCTAATTTTTGTATTTTTAGTAGAGATGGGGTTTATACCGTGTTGGCCAGGCTGGTCTCGAACTCCTGACCTCAGGTGACCCCCCCGCCCCAACCCCTCGGCTTCCCAAAGTGCTGGGATTACAGACGTGAGCCACCGCGCCCAGCCTTGATCAGCATTTTATTCTCAGTGCTAAAACAATGTCATGAAGAAAAACGAGGCATTCAATAACTATTTCTGAATAAATGAATAATTAAATCATTTGAACAAATAAGTGACACTTTGGAAATTGCATTTAACAGCTTTCAAGAGACTGGCCCGGTTTTCTTTCTTTCTTCCTTCCTTCCTTCCTTCCTTCCTTCCTTCCTTTCTTTCTCTTTCTTTCTTTCTTTCTTTCTTTCTTTCTTCTTTCTTTCTCTCTCTCTCTCTTTCTCTTTCTTTCTTTCTTCTTTCTTTTTCTTTCTTTCTTTCTTCTTTTCTTTTTCTTTCTTTCTTTCTGTTCCTACACTCACTATATTCTCCCTCAGGCTCTTCTTTCACCAATGTCCAGGCACTTTTTATTTGATCAGGCCCTCAAAGCACCTGGACCAGCAAATGGAGAAGCAACACCGTCAATCAGTGTCAGGTATGCATGATTCTTTTGATTTGAAAGGGCCAGCAATGTCATTTAATCATCCTCCAATCCCTTTGCACCTTAAAATGTTAAACTTCTACAAAAAGCAAAGGAGGCGATTGCTGAGGGTTACAAGGTGCGTATCAGCAAGGTAGATATCATTAAGATTTGCTTCCTTGCATCTCCTGTTCAATTGCATCTGTAGAAAGTGGTGGATTTCTCGTCTTCTTCAATTTAGCTTTATTGAATTTCTGAGTCCCAGCATATCTTGTTTGTCAGATATTTTGGCAGATTAAGCAGTAATGAGGTACACAGAAGAAAGTCAGATTTCTACAATAGCTACTCTACTCCTTTTTCTGACATCCCCCATCTCCCATCCCAGCCTCTTCCGATATTGTACTATCCTTCTTCTCTTTGTACCTTGAGGATTTCTTCCTCCCCCTCCCTAATTGCACCTGTTCTCATGGCACAGCCTTCTGCAATTCTCCCACATTGAGACCATGGAGCTGATTTTTACCACTGAGCTTATATTTCTTCAGCTCTCAACTTCACTCAAGGTCTTTATCTCCAATGGCTTGTGAACATTTGCACTCAGAAGTTCAGCCTTTATTGCAATATGTTCAGTACCTAATCTGTCACTGTCTCCACAAAGCAGAAACTTCTTTCATTTTCCTGCTTCTGTCTTTTCCCTTTGTTGATTGTGCTTGGTATACTTTCATTGTAATAAATCATAACTATGAATATGATTATATGCTGAGCCCTGTGAGCCCTCCTAGAGAATCATCGAACCTCTGGGTTGTCATGGGGACCTCTTGACATGAAAGTCAGTGTTTTCTTTTCTCTTTTTCTTTTCTTTTGAGATGGAGTTTTGTTCTTCTTGCCCAGGCTGGAGTGCATTGGTGTGATCTAAGCTCACTGCAACCTCCGCCTCCAGGGTTCAAGGGATTCTCCTGCCTCAGCCTCCTGAGTAGCTGGGATTACAGGCATGTGCCACCACACCCAGCTAATTTTTGTATTTTTAGCAGAGACAGGGTTTCTCCATGTTGGTCAGGCTGGTCTCGAACTCCCGAACTTAGATGATCCACCTGCCTCGGCCTCCCAAAGTGCTGGGATTAGAGGCATGAGCCACCGTGCCCGGCCCAATATTTTCTATAACTTTTTTCACTGCCCCTCTCGTGGGCTGAATAGAAGAAGCATTATGGGGTAATCAAAACAACACAGCCTTAAAAAATAAAGACAGCTTGATTTAAACCCTGACTTAGTCAGCTTCTGAGCTCCATTAACTTCTCTGAGCCATGCTTTCCTCATCTATAAAACCAGGCCAAAAATACTTACTTTGCAAAATTTTAAAAAGATTTAGAGATAATAGCACAAGAGGTCCACAGCAGACACTCTTTAAGGAGTAGCTATTATTTTCAGTGTTTTGCATAAGATAAAAGTCAAAATGAATTATATGGACTCCATTTTGTGGACCCATGTATTCATGTAGCAATGGAACTATGATAATATACGGACTCAAAATGTCCCAATCATTTTGGAACTTGTAACAAAAAAAAATCTGTAAGCAGGCTGTTTTGCTAAGGATCTATGTAGAACTCCTCTGAGGATTTGCAGTGAGAATTGTGTGGACAGCAAGCCAGAAAAGAGCACGTTTATACCCATCCTCAATTTTCAGCCCATGCTTGGCTGTTTGTCTCTTGCTCTTGGGATCCTGCCCACTGCACTGATTTCTGGACCCTGACCTCTTTCTGACTGCCAACCTGCACTGCTCACCTCCTTTTTTGGATACTCAGCTGTTCCTCCCACTGAACCCTCTTCCAACCAGTGCTTTACATATGACTCATTCACCATCTTTCACCTGGTCCTATATGGAGGATCCCTGCTGAAACTTTGCTTGGATATGTCTCTGACTTCATCCCTTGATCAGCTTGTAATATTTGCTTTTGAATAAAGTATATTTCACTTTTGTGGAAGCAGAATTATTAGACAAATATAATCCCAGTCAGTGGCAGATGATTTGAAAGAAAAAATTTATGTTCCTTTATTCCTTTTGTCCCTAGAATCCAGAGGCTAATCACACTTCTTAATACTTTCATTGTCCCATCTGAAATAACATAACTAAAAGGTTTAAAGATGAGTTACTTGAAATCTCTTCAGCAAGTCAAATGAGGTGAATTTTTTAGTATATACCAGGGTGGTTGCCATAAAAAGCAGACGGTATCTGCAATAAATAACTTTATGGCATATCATTTTCAGGAAAAGAATCATTAGTCTTCTCTTTTGAGGGCAAAACTTTTAACAAAGATATTTGCTCTGGATTTTTTAGCCAGACATGATGTAGTGGTAAGAGCATTGCATGAGGAGTCAGGAGGCCTATGCTTCAGTCTTTCAATATAATATAGTGGGTAAGAGCCCTTCCCCATCTCTCCCTCACCTAGATGGGAGTGAGCTACTAGTACTTCCTAATGAATATAAGTGGATTGTTTGCACTGCTTCCCTGCTAAGGCGGCTTTGAACAAGTATGCCTTCTCCATGCTCTGTTCTCCTTGGTCCTGGCTGGATGTTAACACCCAAACTGACCTTGGAGGTCACATGTTGAAGATGGTAGAATCACTCTCAGCCAGTGTCCCTGAATAACCCACATAAATTAACAACCTGTTCTTCCCTCTTACCAATCAGGAACATCTGCACTATGTTAGCACATTGACATTTGAGATTTTGTGTTATAGCAGCTAGTCTGTGCCTAATTAAGTTGTTTCACTTCTTTATGACAATCTGTTTGGGTTGTTATAAGGATTAAACAAGTTAGAAAAATACCTGGCACATAATAAATGCTCGATAAATGTTATTAATAGTTATCAATGTTATTACCTAGTCTGATAGTAACTGGTTATGAGTCACTGAACGTCAGTTTCCCTGGACCTTCATTTCCTCCTCAACTGTTTTTGTTTGTTTGTTTGTTTTTTGAGACGGAGTCTCACGCTGTCACCCAGGCTGGAGTGCTGGAGTGCAGTGGCGCGATATCCACTCACTGCAAGCTCCGCCTCCCGGGTTCACGCCATTCTCCTGCCTCAGGCTCCTGAGTAGCTGGGACTACAGGCGCCCGCCACGCGCCCGGCTAGTTTTTTGTATTTTTTAGTAGAGACGGGGTTTCACCATGTTAGCCAGGATGGTCTCGATCTCCTGACCTCGTGATCCACCCGTCTCGGCCTCCAAAGTGCTGGGATTAAAGGCTTGAGCCACGCGCCCGGCCCCTCCTCAACTGTTAAATCTAAGAGTCATACTTGATGAACTCAATATTTCCATAAGTTTCAAGTTTTATGATCAGAAGCTTCTTCAAAAAATTGCCAAGAAAAATTATTTCAACCCATGGAAAGTGACCCCATAGGATGAGGGAGAGGCATTCTGAATATCAGGGAAAGAGGGAAAATGGAGAACAGAACAATTAGAGGGAAAACCATTATAAAGAGAAGCATGTTTTCTTTCTGAAATTTATCCATCAGATTCTGAAATCGGCTTTGGAGAGAAGAAAATATTTACAAACCGTGCCGTGTCCGTGAGACTTTCATTCACACCCAAATGAATATCTTGTGTGGTAAGAAAACAGGGTGTCCTCCCAGAAGTGCAAAGCCTACAATAAAATAAAAGAAAAGAAAAGAATCATTTTGAAAAAAAGAGCTAAAGTGGAAAACAAAATTACAAAGAATTGGCATAATCTCAACTGAAAAGTCAAAATCTTTAAAGCTCTCCAACTTCTCTGATAGAGAATTCCCATGCAAAACAAAATGAGGAACTGAGGGAAGTAGATAAGTTTTGTGCTCAAGTACTTAACTCTCCTTCATATGTGTGCCCTTTCTCCACCCTCTTATTCAAGACGTGGCAATAACGAGGCATCATTCCCTCTTTGGGGCTATGCCTGGTTTTGGTTCTCTAAACATATAAAGCTGGCTGGGTGCAGTGACTCATACCTATAATCCCAACACTTTGGGAGGCGAGGTGGGTGGATCTCCTGAGGTCAGAAGTTCAAGACCAGCCTGGCCAACATGGCAAAATCCTGTCTCTACTAAAAATACAAAAATTAGCCAGACGTGGTGGCAGGCGACTGTAATCCCAGCTACTCAGGAGGCTGAGGCAGGAGAATCGCTTGAACCTGGGAGGCGGAGGTTGCAGTGAGCCGAGATCATGCCACGCACTCCAGCCTGAGCAACAGAACAAGACTCTGTCTCAAAAATAAAAATAAAAAAAAAACTCTATGACGCTGTCTTGGTTGCAAGATAAGGAAAACAGTAAAGTGGCCCTTTGACTTTTTTGGCTTTTAGTGACTGGAAACCACTATCTCAATGCTTACTTTCTTTTATTTTTAAGCCTTTCATTTTTATTTATTTATTTTTTGAGACACAGTCTTCCCCTGTCACCCAGGCTGGAGCCCTTTCATCACATATTCTGGGGAAAATTATGGGAGATGGTGACATCCAATCAGAACTTTAGTATCTCATTTGAGACTGGTTTAATGCTCAGAATTTCTCCAATACATAATTAAAGGCAAATACACGTAATTGCAAGATAGAGGTTTGTCCAAGGAATTTTGCAAACATTACTTTTCTCCTCCTTATTATGATGTCCCTGATTTATCTTTTGGGAAATAAGCAACAGTCACATTTGCTAATCCCATCTGTTTCCCATAAAGAGGGAAGAAATCATTAATTGCACGGTGAATTGGGGAATGAGGAGTTTCAGATCCACAAAGGAGAATTTGACTCAAAATCTCACGAAACATCCCACTGAAGCCTTAACACAGTTTGAATGTGGACTGATATTAAATGATATTAAGGAATCATTATTTTTGTTCAGTGTGATCATGACATCATAGCCATATAGGACAATATCCTTATTTTAAGATACAAAATGATGTATTTTGGGGTAAAATACCATTATAGCTTTAATTTACTTTAAAGTAGTTCAACAACAAAAACAAATAGACAAAGAAGGCAACATATTAACAATTGTTAGACTGATGTAAGAGTATTGGTATGTTCATTATGCTAATCTTTTTACTTTTCTGTTTATTTGAAAGTTTCACTATAAAAAGTAAAAATCAAACCCACACAAAGCAATGGTCCCCATTTCTGTTACTGTATATAAAATGAAATAATTATAGTCTACCTATTTTGTACTCAAAAGTGTTCTCTTAAATATCCCTAGACCAAATGATCTTTTACTAGAGACCGCCATGTTCTGGCCCTAGCAATGGCTCTTCACAGTATGGTCATGTGATGGCACATTATTAACATTCTTTCACTGAATCCCTTAGTCTGACAAAGTGTACAGTAGATATTACAAGAATTTTACAGAAAAGGGTTCTGAGAGTCAGAGTCTAAAAAATTGTGCAAGATTGTTTTTAAGTCCCCACAGCCTTAGGCCTTTGCCACAGGGATGCCAGCTATTGAGTCAGCTCAAAGTGTGATCTACAGAGACAGAATGACATAGTGGGACTGGGCTCAGTCTTCTTCATCTGAAAAATAAGACAGTCTGCCTAGAGTTGTAAGATTCCTTGCAGATCTTATGTGCTAGGTGCCAGGTAGGATGAAAGAATATGAAATGCCCAAACAGTCCTACTTGCTATAGGACCTATAATGAACAATCTGACCCCATTTCTGATGTTTGCCTGCCCACTTCTCCCTGCCTGACCCTTCAGCCCTACATCTGGGCAAGCTGATAAGGAAGTTCAGGTGCTCCCTCCTTTGGCACTAGCAGGAGGTTCAAACTGCACAAGCCCTACCCTGTGCACAGGAATCCTCATCCCAGCCCCATCGCCAAATCACACTAGAACTCCGTATCATTTCTCTGCTCTCTGAGGCTACTTTTGGACCTGCTTGGTAGCCAGACCTACTATCCCCAGAAAGCAACATAATGTGAGTAAAAACTTTTTCATATCTTCCTGGTGCATGTGAGATATTCTCACTCTTAGCAATCAAACCAAATTTTAGGTGGATGGCACATCTCATGTCTATGGAGTAAACTACACACACAAGAGTCCTGGTCTCACTGTACGATTCTGAAATTTATTCATTCATTCTGAACATATGTGCCTGGGGCTATTCTAGGCACTGAAGAAAGCATTGTAAACAATATACAAGTCTTTGACTACACGGAACTTACTATCAAATGGGGAGAGACAGAGTGTAAACTGAATGATTAAATTAAATATGTTGTGTATTAGGTACTGATAAGTGCTATAAGAAACACAGAGCAGGGAAGGAGAATAGGAAATTTACAGGACCCTAGTTGCACTTTTAAGTAGTATGGTCAAGGAAGCCACACTGATTGTGGGACATTTGAGTAAAGACCTGAGGAAGACGCATGGGTGAGCCATCGAAAACATATGAGATAGTGGGAAAAGCACGTGCAAAGTTCCTGTGTAAAGGTCATGATTGGTAGGTTCAAGAGACAACAAAAGACTGTGTGCAGTGGCTCACACCTGTAATCCTAGCACTTTGGGAGGCCGAGGTGGGTGGATCACCTGAGGTCAGGAGTTTGCGACCAGTCTGGCCAACATGGCGAAACCCCATCTCTACTAAAAATACAAAAATTAGCCGGGCATGGTGGTGGGTGCCTGTAATCCCAGCTACTCGGGAGGCTGAGGCAGGAGAATCACTTGAACTCAGGAGGTGGAGGTTGCAGTGAGCCAAGATTGCACCACTGCACTGCAGCCTGGGCAACAGAGTGAGACTCCGTCTGAAAAAAAAAAAAGAAAGAGAGAGAGAGACAACAAGAAGGTAGTGTGGACGGTGCAGAGGTGAGGCTGCTGAAGGAAGCTGGGGAGAAGGCAACAATTTTGACTTTTGTCTGGATAAAATGGGAAGCCTTTGAAGGCTTGGAGCAGTGGAGGGACATGATTTGACTTACATTTTAATTGGACATCTGTAGCAGGGCCAAAGCAGGGAGACAAGTCAGGAGACTGTTGCGAAAATCTGGGTGAGAGTTGATTGGCTGGAACAGGGTGGTAGCAGCTAATGTGGTGAGGAAATGGTTGGCTTCTCATATGTTTTGAAAGTGTATCCTTTCAAAAACCCAACTTTTATTTCATTGATCTTTTGTATTTTTTTAGTCTCTGTTTCATATATTTCTGCTCTGATCTGTATTATTTCTTTTCTTTTACAAGTTTTGGGTTTGGTTTGCCCTCATTTTTCCAGTTCTTTAAGATGCATCATTAGGTTGTTTATTGGAAGTTTCTATTTTTTGATGTAGGCCTTTATTGATGTACACGTCCCTCTTAGTACTGCTTTTGCTGTATTCCACAAGTTTAATATGCTGTGCTTCCATTTTCATTTGTTTCAAGAAATATTTACATTTTCTTATTAATGTTGTCAATGACTCAATGGTCATTCAGGAGCACATTTTTAAATTTTCATGCGTTTATATTTTTTCCAAAATTCTTCTTGTTATTGATTTCTAGTTTTAATCCATTTTGGTCAGAAAAATCATTTAATATAATTAAGTATTTTTTTAATTTGGGGGTACTTGTTTTGTATCCTTGATAAAGTTCCATGTGCTGAGGAAAAGAATGTGTACTCTGCACCTGTTGGGTGAAATGTTCTGTAAATACCTATTATGTCCACTTGGTCTATAGTGCAGATTAAGTCGAATGTTTCTTTGTTGATTTTCAGTCTGGATCATCTGTCCAACTGAAGGAGGGGAGCGTTGAAGTCCTCAGCTATTATTGTATTGGGTTCTATCTCTCTTTTTAGCTCTAATAATACTTGCTTTATATATCTGGGTGCTCTAGCATTGGGTTCATATATATCTTTAGTTGTTATATTCTCTTGCTGAATTGGCCCCTTTATCATTACATAATGGCCTTCTTTGTCTTTTCTTCCAGTTTTTGTCTTGAAATCTATTTTACTTGATACAAGTATAGCTACTCCTACTCTTTTGTAGTTTCCATTTGCATGGAATATCTTTTTCCATCCCTTCATATCAGTGTATGTGTGTCTTTAGAGGTGAAGTGAGCTTCTCAGCTGTTCACCTTGCTTCCTACCTCACTGAAAAAATTACAGCAATAAGAGGAGAACTTCCAGATCCACTCCATTTCCTTACTAGTCAGATCTGTATTCCTATACTCTGCTTTCCTTTCTATTAAGCATAGATGAATTTTCCATTCCCATGTAATGCCTCCACTCATGCACTAGAAGCCACTCCCTTGCCTACTCAAAGACATTGCTCTAGCAATTCCTCCCTTTCTCCCTTATGTCACCAACATCTTGAATGGGTTGTTCTCATTTTTTCACTCATTATTAAAAAACAGATACAGATTTTCTATTGGTCCTAATTTCCCTGACAAGTATTCCTTTAGTTGTTTGCTCCCCTTTGCAGCAAAGCTCTTTGTTCTTCTTTCTCTTTCTAGCCCTCTCTTCTCATTTCCATCAAACCTATAAGGTTAGTCCCCAACCACTGCTGCCCAAAACTCCTCTCACCACAAGTTATCAGGACCTTCACGTTACTACATCTAGTGGTCATTCTGATCCCTCTTCCTTCTTGACTTAGCAGTATTTAAGAAAGTTGATCTTCATTTTCTACTTGATAAACTTTCTTCACACAGTGTCCAGGACATCACACCTCTTTGCCTTTGCATCTACCTTGGTAGTTGCTCCTTCTCAGTCACCATCGTTGGTTCCTTCTATTTTTCTTGACTTCTGAATGTTGGTTGTGCCCCAGGACCAGCCCTTGGTTCTATTCTCTCATCCTTCAATCTATACTTACTCTCTTTATAATTATATCCAGTCCCATGGCCTTAAATATCATCTATATGCTGGAGATCCCAAATATCTCTAGGCCAGTTTTCACTCCCAAATTTCAGACTCATGTCCAACTGCTATTTTAACATCTTTGCTTATATGTCTAATAGACACTTCAAACTCCGTATATCTAAGACCGAATTCCCAACCTTCCCGTTTTCATTTGTTCCATCAGCAGCCTTCACATTTGCTCAAGCAGAAATCTTAAAGTCATCCTTGACATCTCTCTCTTACCCAGTACATCAGTAATCTTGTCTCTCCCTTCAAAACATGTCTAGAATCTGTTCCTCTTACCCTCCCCACTACTGCCACCATGGTCCCAGCTTCTATAATTGATAGCTATCTATTGACAGACTTCACTACTTCTACCTTGTTTTCACCCTGGCCCCCGCCCCCACAGTCTATTCCACAGTTTATTCTCAGTCAGTGGGATCCTTTTAAAATGCAATTAGATCATGTCCCTCCTTTGTTCAAGATCATCCAATGATTCCCCATTTCACTCAAAATAAAAGCCAAAGTCCCAAAAAACGGTGCACTTGTTTTTCCCTCAGTCCCAGGCACATTCTTCCTTGCTGAGAGTACTTTCATCTTCCAACATACTGTACCATCACTTATTTATTATGTCTGTTGTTTATTGTCTGTGTACCCACTAGAATGTAAGCCCCATGAAGGCAGGGATTTCCTCTGTTTTGTCTACTGAGGTATCACTCTTGAGCACCTAAAATAAAACCTGGCAAATAGTAAATGCTTAATGAATACTCATTGAATGATTAAAGGAGGAATTTTGACTCTGAAGAAAGGACCCATTCTTCTCATTTGTGAACAGCCTCTCATTTTGCTAACAGAAAGAACAGAAATTTCTATTGTCTGTGAAGCAACATAATGAAGTTTAGTGGTGAATAATCACTAATCACTCTTGAGTACTTAATTTCTTTATAAACAGGCAACGTCACTTAACACATATAAATACTGCACATTCGTCCACAAAATTATTTATTGTGCACCTACTAAGTGCCTAGTACAGGTATGAGTACCATTGAAGGTTGAGGACTATGGATGAAGATTTCAAACAAACTTTCGGACCTCCTGGTAGGTCTATTCCAAGTCACATTCTTTCTTTGATGATAAGTCATTTTGCTATAGCAACTCAGGATTAGTCTGCTGCCCTTCTACTTCTGTTTGTGCTATACAGAAGATCCATATGGTACCTGGACTTAAGAAATAGGGATAGGAAGAAGAGTAACACAAAAGTGTGTACAAGCAGGAGCCAAGTACTTCAGCAGTTCATGAAAAGATTAAATGGGGAGGAAATACTGCCTCTGAGAAGAAATTGCCTTTGCTATTTTTGTCACAGATCAAAAAGAAGCCTCAGATCCTGCCCAAAAGCACAAGTCACGAATTGCCAGTTTGCCAGGTCTGGATGGTAATACGTGCTTATGAAGGGCATCAGAGATATTGAGAAGCCACTAGAAGCTGCCATTACCAAGGAGAAGAGGACAGAGAGATGGGCTTCCACTCTCTTTCCACCCTTTATCCAGAGAAGCCTGCTTTTACCTGTTCATTTGTTATGCTTAACATCAGCTATTTTTGAAACAAAGAGTTTCTTCTGTTTTCTGTTATTTTCTTTTCTTTCTTTTATTTTTTTTTTTTTTTTTTTTTTTGAGATGGAGTATCGCTCTGTCGCCCAGGTTGGAGTGCAGTGGCGAGATCTCAGCTCACTGCAAGCTCTGCCTCCCACGTTCACGCCATTCTCCATTCTCCTGCCTCAGCCTCCCAAATAGCTGGGACTACAGGTGCCCACCACCACACCTGGCTAATTTTTTGTATTTTTAATAGACATGGAGTTTCACTGTGTTAGCCAGGATGGTCTTGATATCCTGACCTCATGATCCACCCACCTCGGCCTCCCAAAGTGCTGGGATTACAGGTATGAGCCACCATACCTGGCCTCTTCTGTTAATTTCTTAATTTCTGTTTGGGAAAATAAAAGTAAATCTTATTTTGCTCTTTCACTTCCCCATAGATCCCTGCCACTTTGGAAAAAAGAGTATAAATAGAATCATTCATTGGAAATACGAGGGATCCGAGGACCCTTGCTGGTAGAACAAAGGCAGTTATTAACCTCTCTGTGCTTGGCTTTTGTAACTGCAGAATAGTATCACAATTTTTATATTGGCATCTTTGTATAGATGACGATTTTGAAACAGCTATTAAAACACAGCTTCTATTTCACCTTGAAAGTGAAATACCAATGTTAAATAATGAAAAGAACCATCTCTTAGAATGCCTTTTGCATCTTTATCAGCTACTGCATTTACTGAGATTATAAGGTATCTGTATCAGCTCAATCATTTTGCTATAAAAGAATATATCATGGTAGACACATAGGAGAATTGTCTGGTTTGCCAGGCAGGCACACACAAAGAGTGGATGAGGCATGAATGATCTACAACTACACACAGCTACATCGATACATCTCACAATGTTGAGCGAACAAAGTCAGACACAAAAGAGCGCATGCTGAATGATCCCATTTATATAAAGTTCAAAAATAGGCAAAACGAATCTGTGATGTTAGAAGCCAGGATAATAAGTTATCCTTGGGTGGATGAGGAGTAGTGACTGGAAGGAAATAAAGGGTATTGGGGAGCTTCTGGGTGCTACTACCATTCTGTTTCTCTAGCTGGGTATTAGTTAACGATGATTTGGTCACTGTAAGAATTCACTGAACTATACATTTAATGATTTGTGCACTTTTCTGTTTGTGTGTTACACTTTAATAAGCACATTACATAAACAATTACTATGGTAAGAGTTGGGTGGAGAATTTGATTCTGTCTCCTGAGATAAGTAGGAATATGAATGTAGCTCTGAAACTCAGGCTTGGAACAGAATTGCCAAAGACTGTCCGTTGAGGATCATCTCAGGGGCTGGCACAGATTTGGGGCAGTAACAGTTATAATTATACCTATTTTAATTCTAAGCACCAAGTAACAGGTGGTACTTGTTGAAAATTGTACCAAAGGACAACTGTTAAGATGCACATGCACACAATAGGAATGTTCTGTCCTGATTTTGATTGGGTTTACTGTTTCTGTAAACAAGGCAGCTACTCGCTTTGGGTGATTCTACTGTGGAGTTTGGCAGGATGCCATATGCAATTATTGAGGATAATGACAAATGCTCCTGAACTATAAGTTGTAACAGTCATATGTTCTTGCTTCATGTATTTGTTGTTATTATTTACAATTTTGGGAAGGTTTCTAAGGATTTCTTATAGAAAACCATCATTTAACAAAAGGCTTAATGCCACCAGTAGAAACATTTTACTAGAATAAAACATGACTATTACATTCCGTATAATTAAATTAAACCAATAGATGTAGTTTACTAAATTAGATATTTAAAAATATATATTTAGTAATAGCTTCCAATCCTGGGTCTGCCATTTATTAGCTACGTGTCTTTGAGCCATTTGCTGGCCCCGTTTCAACCTGTTTTCCTCAATGGTCTTGCTCTCACAGAGTTGTCATGAGGATTAAGTGAGATAACGTACATAATTAATGTAGAACACCTGGCACGGGGTCTGCATCCAAAAAGTTATTAAATTGTCACTCTTGTTTTTATTAATAGATTAACTACCACATTATTATAAATGGTGAAACCGATCATTTATTCAGAAATATTCTGGTTTCAAACATAACATTTGAACAGGGAAAAGTCATAGAAATGCCATGAAGTCAGCAAAATCCCTTTTAAAAAAACTTAAATTTGAGAAATTTCTATCTATTAATCAATTATTTTGGTGACTTCAAAAAACACCACTTCTCTTAAGTACTAATGGTAAAAACAAACAAACAAAAAGATACAAGATAAAATAAAATAAAATAAAATAAAATTCTACCCAACTCACGGAATACTAGTATTGAAAGGCAGCAGAATTTGAGAATTACTGACTGGTTTATTCATTTTTCCCCTACCATCTGTCAGATATCAACATGATCTCTTATAGCAGCCAGCTTTAACGAGCAAAATTTCTTATCTGTTTTCTTCCTAGGCTTTAAAGATTAACACCTTATAAATTTTCCCTCTTCCTCCTTCCTTTCTTTAGGAGGAAGGAGTGTGCATTAGTAAGAATAGTGGGCTTCAGATCTGAATCTTGGTGCTATTGGTATTAATTGAGTGAATCTGGCAAGTTGTGTAATCCCCCTGAACTTTCTTTTTGATGTCTATTTGGTAAGCTTCATTACTGATCATTGCAAGGTAAAAATCACATGTAATAGTTGTTTGCGTCTAAGCCCTAGGAAGCTCTGATACTCGTAAGGTAGAACAATCTATTTGAAATATCAACTAATATGTTTTTGTTTGTGGTACTTCCTCCTTAACCCTGTCTGACTGCTCACTTGGGCAGTTCATTTGATTCAAGGAGGTTGGTAGAGCAGAAATGCAGAGAGAAAGAAAAGAGGCAAATTGTGTTATGAGTTTCAAAGTGTCCATTTTGAAATTGCAGAGTGATAGCTTGAGGAAAAAAAAATATCCTTAACAGCCTAGAATTCTAGGCACAAAAGCATAGATTTGGAAGAATCCATGGATAGTCAGAGCCAGTTTTTCTCCTGCTTTATTTCCTGGCCTCCAATACTGGGAACTGTAAGGGGAAGGAAGAAGAGAAGCAAGAGGGAGAAGCAACAGAAATAAAAATTGGTGGACCTTTGACACTGTACCCTGCTATGTGTTCCCCAGGTCAACTTCTGAAGGATGGGGAGCATGCTGGAAAGCTCCATGAGTTTGGAGAATCCTAGAACTGAGGACAACCTGCTTTTTTTTTTTTTTTTTTTGAGACGGAGTCTTGCTCTGTGGCCCAGGCTGGACTGCAGTGGCTTGATCTCGGCTCAGTGCAGCTCCGCCTCCGGGTTCATGCCATTCTCCTGCCTCAGCCTCCCGAGTAGCTGAGACTACAGGCACCCGCCACCATGCCCGGCTAATTTTTGTATTTTTAGTAGAGACAGGGTTTCACCATGTTAGCCAGGATGGTCTCGATCTCCTGACCTCGTGATCCACCCGTCTCGGCCTCCCAAAGTGCTGGGATTACAGGCGCGAGCCACCGCGCCCGGCCCTGTCTTGCTTTTAGGACAGACCTCTAGAAAGCAGTAAATGTTATAGAGCTTCCTGGCACCCAGCAAGAGGAGGAAACAATACAGTAGAGGCAGCCTTGTAGTACCTCTGTGCCTAATGTGTCTTGGAAAGCTGCTAAGAGGCTGAGAGAATGAAACCACGAGATACATTGCTGTAATGGAGTCACTGTCACACAACCATGAAATATTAGGCTTGGCCGGGCGCGGTGGCTCAAGCCTGTAATCCCAGCACTTTGGGAGGCCGAGACAGGTGGATCACGAGGTCAGGAGATCGAGACCATCCTGGCTAACACGGTGAAATCCCGTCTCTACTAAAAAATACAAAAAACTAGCCGGGCGAGGTGGCGGGCGCCTGTGGTCCCAGCTACTTGGGAGGCTGAGGCAGGAGAATGGCATAAACCCAGGAGGCGGAGCTTGCAATGAGCTGAGATCCGGCCACTGCACTCTAGCCTGGGCGACTGAGCGAGACTCAGCCTCAAAAAAAAAAAAAAAAAAAAAAAAAAAAAGAAATATTAGGCTCACAGACACTTTGAAGGTGAGAAGAATAGGGTTTATCGGGTGAAAAGAGAACAAAGGGAAAACAGGGACGCTCAAAAGAGCAAGAGTCCTGCTAGTAGTCTTCCCGCTCTCAGATTGAACCCAGTTTCCACCTCGGAACAGGAGAGGCCAGCTCTTCCCCGCTGCAAACGGTGTGAACTTCCTGAGGGTTCACCCCCGTATGCACTCCTCCCAGTGTGCAGGCCAGCTGGAAGTTCTCCAGTGATCTCTTTATACTCGGTTGTCTCAATATCAGGTCTTTTAATGAGAGTGAAGCAAACCTTGCAGTAAGTGGGAGACAGCCAAGATCCAATGGGATATAGAAGTCCCAACAGAACCCAGCATGGACATTTGATGACGATGTTCTAATGACCAAGGACCAGATCCCCATAGCCCTACATGTCTTGACATTCAGATACTCTCCATGA
The DNA here is from genome assembly GCF_009764315.1 of Trachypithecus francoisi. Lineage (NCBI taxonomy): Eukaryota > Metazoa > Chordata > Mammalia > Primates > Cercopithecidae > Trachypithecus > Trachypithecus francoisi. The sequence continues at coordinate 99,887,105 of NW_022681471.1, forward strand.
TTTAACCATGGCTGTGGGGAAATGGAGAGGAGACCCAAAATGGACAAAATAAACCATGAAACAACTGAGGATTGCCTAACATTGCAAAGATTAAATTTCCACCATCTAGCAGAATTGAGACACACAAGGAATGTTCTTTACATGCTAGAAAAATAGACACATTTCTTACCGAGTTCGAGGCCTGAAAATGTGTGCCCACCTACATTTCTTTTCTGAACATGAAGAGTTATATGGAACTTCTACTCAGTTCCTTATGGAATTCTTATAGATGAAGCTAATTTTTCTGCTTGCAGCTTTTATGAGAACTGGAAATCTCATCCACAGGCTTGCACTGCTGCTCCCAGTAAAAAAGGTTTTTTTTCTTTGTGGTTGTTAGAGGCAGACAAATCCCCGCACTGGTTTTCACCCTGCAAAGTTTTCACCCTCGATCCCTCTCTTTGACACAAGTGTGAATTTGGCAGTGGACTTACCTGTTTCTGTAGACAATCTTGTTCGGGTACTTCTTTTCTCAAAAATCATGCCTAAGGACTTCCCTTGCAATAAAGGCAAATACTATAAATCAAGGACAAGAATAGAATTAAAATATATCTTATATATAAATTATGTTTTAAAACATATTCTTTATTAGAAAATAAGTAATAACTACCCCCAAATAAGTGTTTAAAATATTGTTTAAAAAGTGAGTTTAGGCCAGGTGCAGTGGCTAATGCCTGTAATCCCAGCACTTTGTGAGGCTGAGGCAGGTAGATCACCTGAGGTCAGGAGTTCGAGACCAGCCTGGCCAACATGGCAAAACCCTGTCTCTACTCAAATACAAAAAAAAAAAAAAAAAAAAAAATTGGCTGAGCGTGCTGGTGTGCGCCTGTAATCCCAGCTACTAGGGAGGCTGAGGCAGGAGATTGCTTGAACCTGGGAGGTGGAGGTTGCAGTGAGCCCAGGTTGCGCCACTGCACTCCAGCCTGGGCGACAGAGCAATATTCTATCTCAAAAAAAAAGTGAATAGAAAATGTTTTTTAATATACTATACAAATGGGGGAAGAGAACAGTAATTCCCACAGCTTATTGATATGTAATTAGAAAGCAGTATTAATTGTTCTGAGTTCAACATGTGAATTTTTTCCAAAGTATATTAATATTTCATACTGGAGCCACCTTCTTACTTACACCATTGAAATCCCCATTCAGTTTTCAATGACCTCGAAGGTGTTTGGTTTGGAGGTGTTTTCTCAGCTAGGAAAATGCTACTCTGTTACAACATGGGGCACTGTGACTTCCACTTAGATCAATGATGAAGTCCTAGTGTTTTAGCTACACATTCATCATGCATCCTAATGGGAATACAAAGACTTTGCTTCTGGAAGTCATTTGAAAACAATCTGGAGAGTTTGAATGTGGGGCGGGGCACTTCCTCCTTCCTCTTCCGTAGACGGGCTTCCCGATGGAATGAGTTCTGGAACAAATAGATTCCTGCCAGCTAACCTCCCTCATCCACAAAGTGTCAAGAATATAGGCCTGGGCCTGGGGAGACCTTTTCTCCTTATTTCAGGTGTTTTATAGGAACATCAACCCATAGCAGTTGCAGTCACTCCTGTCCAGTTTCTCTTAGGAGCTTGGAAAGCCAGCCAACTAAATAAAATCAAAGCCGTGTCAAACTTTCTCAACCTGAAACCAACTCTTTAAAAAGGTTGAACAAGCTTGGAATATGAAAATGCTTTCACAATTAAGCAGTCTAAATGAAGCTACTGTATTAATTGTGTTTCAAAGATAAATTGCTGAAAATGCAGAATTATGCTTATAGCTAAGAACCATATGCCATCTCTCTCCTACCTGGATACCATTAATTGTTTCTTTGCTAAACTAAATGCTTTTTAAAACACTGTCACATCATTGTGAATTTTTTGACATTATCCTAATGATTCTATATCTGATATGCATCCAAAATTAAAATTTGTCACTAGTAAAAAAGGATCATTTTCCTCTTCTCCTCCTTCTTCTTCTTCCTCTCCTCCTCCTCCTCCTCCTCCTTCTTCCTCTTCTTCTTCTTTTTTTTTTTGAGATGGAGTTTCGCTCTTATTGCCCAGGCTGGAGCACAATGGCATGATTTCAGCTCACTGCAACTTCCGCCTCCCAGGTTCAAGCGATTCTCCTGCCTCAGCCTCCCTAGTAGCTGGGATTACAGGCATGTGCCACCACGCCCAGCTAATTTTGTATTTTTAGTAGAGACGGGATTTCTCCATGTTGGTCAGGCTGGTCTCGAACTCCCGACCTCACGTGATCCACCTGCCTAGGCCTCCCAAAGTGCTGGGATTACAGGCATGAGCCACTGCACCCGGCCTTCATTTTTGACTTGATAGAAAATACACAGAGAAAAGAAAAGGGGTATAAAAATAAAATCTTGGCAGATCACCTGAGGTCAAGGGTTGAGACCAGCCTGGCCAACATGGTGAAACTCCGTCTCTACTAAAAATACAAAAATTAGCTGGGCGTGGTGGTGTGCACCTGTAATCCCAGCTACTTGGGAGGCTGAGGCCGGAGAATTGCTTGAACCCGGGAGGCAGAAGTTGCAGTGAGTCAAGATCGTGCCAATGCACTCCAGCCTGGGCAACAGAGCGAGACTCCATCTCAATAAATAAATAAAATAAAATAAAATAAAATAAAATATTTTCAGACAAATGATTTCTTAGGTTCGATCCAGTTAATAATGAATTTCAGCATTCTACATGAAAAAAGTGCAAGGACTTGTCATTCAATAACTGATTTTTATGCTCTTTTGTATGCCTGTATGCTCCATGATAATCAATTACCTTGACTGTGAGGTTTCATTACTTAGCTACTGTTTAAGAATTTTAATGTATTTTCTTTTTCCTCTTTCTTCGGGAAGGCTGCCTTTAAAAAGGCGGACTGATAGTAATGGAAGGTAAAAAGAAAATGTTACATACTTCTCCTTTCTGTTTTATCCTAAATTTCAGATCTGCTGATAGCCATAGCATATATTTAATTTCTTCTCCAGTAAAGTTTTTTAGAGTGAGAAGGTCACGGCCCTTCAGTTGCACTTTATTTTGTAGTGGTTGTCCACACTATAAAAAGAGATTAAAAAAGAGAGATACATATTCAGAAAAAGCCCATGCACTATGGTGATTCATTGTTTTATTGTTGATAAAGCATTCTTTTTTTTTTTTTTTTTTTTGAGACAGGGTCTCACCCTGTGGCTGGAGTGTGGGACAATCTAAGTTCACTGCAGCCTCTGCCTCCCAGGTTCAAGCGATTCTCCTGCCTCAGCCACCCAAGTAGCTGAAACTACAAGCACTCGCCACCAAGCCCGGCTAATTTTTGTATTTTTACTAGAGATGGGGTTTCTCCATGGTGACCAGGCTGGTCTCGAACTCCTGAGCTCAAGTGATCCGCCCACCTTGGTCTCTTGATAAAGCATAGCAAATGCTTTATCTTTTTATTCTTGATAAAGCACAGCAAATCACATATAACCTCATGTGTCTCTGCAAAGTGTTAATGCATTGAAATTTGATATGGCCATGGTTTATATTTTATATGTCCAGTATTTTGGATGTTTGACAGAAAAAAAAAAGAATTTGCAAAAAGAGATTGAATTCTTATTTGCTTGAAATAGCCACATGAGTGGCTTTGTCACTTACTAGTCACACAACCTAGAGCAATTTACTTACCCACTCTCTGCTTCTAAATTTCTCATCTAGAAGATTACTGTAATATCTTATAGAGTTGTTGTAAAGATAAAATTATTAATACATGTAAAGCAGACATTGTCTGGAATATAATAAGTATTTGATAACTTTTAGCTATTATTATCAAAATCATTAGGCTGTACAAGCAGCATTTGTAATGCACAATAGAAAATAATTTTGTATTTTCCCCCTACTGCCCTTCAAATCTGTTCTTGGGGCTTGTTCTTTTTATCCCTGGATGAAAATACAATGGACACTGTAGCTTTTCTACTAACTCAGAAAAATACAAAAAGCCCTCTGCTTATTTTACTACCTCAAAGAGTCTCAGTAAAATAACATGTAACAAAAATATTATAATAATAATAGTATTAAAAAAAAAAACTTAAGAAATTTACTGCAGGTTAACACCTTTTCCCTTCCAGCTTATGCCTGATTAAAGCTGGCCTCCTCTATGGGGAAAGAGGGGTCAATGTGCTATTTCCTCCGTTTCCTTGCTTTCAGTTCCTCTAAGTGAAGCCAAGGGAAGATGAGGAGTTAAGAGCCAGCAAAAGCCTGGTTCTGCTCTAGCAATCTAGCATTGGTGCAGGTGTTTCAAACACCTGACTCTCTTGTGGAGTGTTTTTGGAGGTCCTTTGGAGAACACCCCCTTATCATTAGGAATTTCTCATAGCAGTCTTTGATGCAGACAATTACATTTCCTCTGGCATCCAAGGGAACACATCCAGCCTCTATTTTGCTGAGATTTCCCCCCCTCCAGGAGGTCTCTTGGTCATGATCTGAAACAATACCATGCTAGGTCTTTTTTTTCTCATTCCCTATTGGTTCATGGGAAGGTCTCCACGTTCTTTGCTCTAACAAGTGTCAGGTCCATCCTGATATAGACTCCATCTTGTTCTGCTATCAGAACAGCTAACTAGCCTGTCCTCCTTACTTTAAATTTCTCAGGTATCATCCTGACATCAGTTTACTGTGGGCCCTAGTGGAGCCATTTCCTTGGGCTTGAAGTGAAGGAAGAGTATCCCCTTCATGGGGGAGGGGGCACATGATACACAATAGAAACACTCTCTCTAAATTATCTTCTAATTTCCAACCCCTCTCTTGGTTTCTGCAACACATTTTATAAGCTGAAGGTGGTACCCAAGGGATTCCAAACTGAATTTTGTCTATTTCCGTTGCGATTCCATTTGTAGTGGTCTAGCATCTCACTTTAGAACGAGGGAAGAATCAGTATCTACTGGGCCTGGGCAGAAACCAAAATTGAAAAATATTTATTTTAACATTTTGTTATATTGTTATGACAATAATTGTTATTCGCGGTAATCAGTCTGTAAAATAAGCATCATTTTTCTCTCATCATTCCCAGTGTCATCTGTGTTTAACAATAATTGGTATTTTCTACCATTCGAAATCATAAATAGCCAAAGGCAAATTGTGGTTCACACGTGTACTAAACATTAATTTTACTAGAAGTAAAATAACTGTCACAAAATGATCATGCTTTAATTCTAACCTAACAAGAGAGCTTGTGCTACTTGGGATGAAGAGTTAATCATCTGATGGGATTTATGGAGGCCTTTTTGCAATGGTAATAAGCTTATAGGTGGGAAAATCACAAATTCACTCAATTTGTTGTTTCCACTGCATGATGTCAGTAACTTAGACACGTGAATATTGCACTACATATGTTTCTTGCAGAGTTGATTGGTTCATTTAATGTTCAGTAGGTGAATAGATATCTTTTGGTAGACGTTTTGTGAGACTGAGCCCTTTAGAGGTCTAGTTAGTAGGGAAGAGAATTTCCATAAGGATTGAGAGTTTCTGGGTTGGTTGGCTAATTGGTTGATTGACTGATTTTTTTTGTTTGTTTGTTTTTCTTTTTGAGACGGAGCCTTGCTCTGTCACCCAGGCTGGAGTACAGTGACGTGATCTCGGCTCATTGCAGCCTCCACCTCCTGGGTTGAAGTGATTCTTGTGCCTCAGCCTCCTGACTAGCTGGGATTACAGGCACCTGCCACCACACCCGGCTAATTTTTGTATTTTTAGTAGAGACGGGGTTTCATCATGTCGGCCATGCTGATCTCAAACTCCTGAGCACAAGTGATCTGCCCACCTCAACCTCCCAAAGTGCTGGGATTACAGGTGTGAGCCACTGCACCCAGCCAACTGACTGATTTAATCTAAGACATTAGTGACATATTCAACTACAAGTAGAAATTACTGTTTTCAGCTTATATGTAGAAACAAAATTTTGGTTAACATTCCTATTTCAAAGATGTATTATTGTCTTTGACTTTTAAAAATATGTGAATCATAGGCTCTCCAAATGGAAATTTCTTTAAAGCAGTGGTACTCAACTTTTTAGTGTGTACCTCTAACAGTAAAAAATTTTAAACATGGATCCATATGTATGTTTTATTTGTTTATATGTGCTGCTATACTAAAAGATTATGTACATAACAAAACATAAACGAAAATAAAAATTTAAAAAGTTTAGACTAAGAAGAACCAAATATTTTATTTTATTTTATTTTATTTTATTTATTTATTTTTGAGACGGAGTTTCACTCTGTCGCCCAGGCTGGAGTGCAGTGGCGTGATCTCGGCTCACTGCAACCTCTGCCTCCCGGGTTCACGCCATTCTCCTGCCTCAGCCTCCCCAGTAGCTGGGACTACAGGCATGTGCCACCATGCCCAGCTAATTTTTGTATTTTTAGTAGAGATGGGGTTTCACCATGTTGGCCAGGCTGGTCTCGAACTCCTGACCTCAGGTGATCCACCCACCTCAGCCTCCCAAGGTGCTGGGAATACAGCACGTGAGCCACCATGCCAGGCCAAGAACCAAATATTTTAAAAATAAGTTTGTAGATATACAAAGACATTTTGCTGGCTAAAGAAGTTTCTAGACAGCCTTTCATTTTCTTCCTTCTACTGAAACCCTAGTAAAATGCTTACACAACTGTGCCCAATATCTCCATGGTAGTCAGCAATTTGATAACTTTGGAAGTAAGGCATTTAGGCAGAAAATTTGTATTTACATACAAATTTTGGTTATGTGTTTTCTTCTGATAATATTAATTATTGATAATATTAAGCAACACTTGGAATATCAAGTACTGATAATGTTAAGGAGTAAACACTGACTAATATTCATGCATTTTTCATGGTCAACTGAAATCTTCTGGGGATTGTAAAACAGATTTGCGTATGTGGCCTGAAATGAAGGCACGGCAGCTTAACCTTTCTCAATTCATAGTTAGGGCAGATTTGAAAATACTTTTATTCTGGAATAAGATCCAAGCAACATAAAATTACAGAAAATAACCTTCTTGACACCATGTCTTACAATAACACATTAATATTGCTTGGCTTAAGACTTCCTCTAATATTATTTTAAAAGGGGAAGAATACTTTGCTGGAAAACTCACATCCATCAACCACAGGAAAAACCACTCATGAACTAACTTTGAGGCCTTCAGTTTTTTGCCTTGAGTTCAAGCTCAGACTCCTGATTATTTTGGAGCCCACAAAAGCTGAGTCTCCAAACTGCTGTACTTAAAGGATTCAATACCGTCCCCTATTCTCAGCCTCTGCGGGATTTTGTTGTATGCTCTCACTTCTGAATGCTCACAAGACTACAGGCTTTATTTAAGAGAATGTCGTAGATCTTAGAATTGTGTCGTTCTTGTTGAATCTCAGAGAAATAGAAGTGGAAATGAAAATTTTGCAAAGAACAAAACTTTTTCTCCCCAGTTTCCATAAAAGGAAACAGGAAAGAGGAGGACCAACAATACTTTACCTTTTACTACTCCAAAAGCTCCAACTTCCAGTTCTTATTATCCCCAATGGAAGACAGACTGGAGGAAGTAACAAGTTTCTGGGGCTTCCTCACCTTTTGTCCTACATACTTAGAAGTTTCTAAGTTGGAGGTGAAATTAAGCTTGCAGTTAGGGTTAGGGTTAATGTTCTGCTGTGGGTTTGCATTGTGAGATGCTGCTGTTTCTATTTCTCCACTGACAGAAGATTTGAATATAAAGGTAGAAAGAACACATAAACATCCTGCTTGAACCTTTCCTTTTTGTCAAGGCCTTTGATTTTCAAATGTATATAGAACAGAAACTTTATTTCAATATTTTTCCCTTGGACTACAAGTGATCGGAAAAATCTCTCTTTCTGACTCTAGACTTTCCATGGCAGCAGCTGATAATGTTGCCCTCACTCTTGCTGCCCTCAAATCACATCTCCAATAAATGTTAGCAGATAACCTTCCCCCACCCCAGAGTTTCCTTGTGCCCCTTTGTGTTTTGTTTGCTGGTTGGTTTTGCAGTAAGGACAGTTAACATGAGATCTAGTCTCCTAATAAATTTCGAACTGCACAACACCATATTGTTAACTATAGGCACTAAGTTGCACAGCAGATCTCTAGAATTTATTCATCTACAATAATAGAAAGTTTGTATCCATAGAAAAACTCCCCATTTCCCCCACTCCCAACTCTGACAACTGGTATTGTCTGATGTTTTAAATTAGAATCTATGAGTTTGGCTATTTTTGATTCTTATATAAGTAAAATCATATCGTATTTGTCCTTCCTGGCTTATTTCACTTAGCATAATGTCCTCCAAAGTTTTGTTTGTTTGTTTGTTTCTTAATAACACAGGCAGTTTTTAATTTGCATGGTAGTGTGTGGGACTGTGAATAGCCATTAAACCTGAAACCATGCAAAGTAACCTTAATATTTAGCGGGAAAACTGTAATTGTTCTGTGACTTTTAAAAAATTGTCAGAACATTAAAAACTTTTATTGTCAGCTATAAATGTGTAGGGAAGTGAAAAATAGTAAAACTGATGCATTTTTTAGTACAATGCAATTTAAAACATTAGAAGCATTGAGAATTATAGTGTTGTATTTCCTTGTAAAACTCTATCAAGAGTAATTTGAACAGTGCTTGCTTTCTCATCATAGAACTTATGGTATAGAGCAGGCATCTTTTCTATGTTTTGATAAACTGTCATAATTCTTTCTAAGTTTGGATAAACTTTTAACATTTTCCTTTGCACTTTGAATGCTGTGTAAGATCTCTGAGAGTTCCTTTAATGTGAAGTGTTTTGCTGGTGTTACTTCCCCTGGGACATCTTCATCCTTTTTGTCACAACCACTTTCTGCAGTTATGTCAATAACTTTATCTTCACTAAGTTCCTCTGGCTGTGTATCTACAGTCTCTCAAACAGCAGCAGGGTAACAATCACATAATCAGCTGTTTCTTCCATAACTCGATTTACATTCAATTCAAATTTAACTTCCACAGCTATCACTTTTTTTTTTTTTTTTTTTTAACAGAGTCTCACTCTGTCGCCCAGGCTGGAGCGCAGTGGTGCAATCTCAGCTCACCACAACCTCTGTCTCCTGGGTTCAAGCGATTCTCCTGCCTAAGCCTCCCAAGCAGCTGGATTACAGACGTCTGCCACCACGCCCAGCTAGTTTTTGTATTTTTTAGTAGAGACGGGGTTTTATCATGTTGACCAGGCTGGTCTTGAATTCCTGACCTCAGGTGATCCGCCCACCTCAGCTTCCCAAAGTCACTTTTTATTTCTCTGCTGCACTTTCATGTACTGCACTGTCATTATCCATTTTTGTAAAATGTCCATGGGTTTGTCACTGGGAGAAAAGGAGGCAGCACAGCTATACTCTTTGCTGTCTGTATGCAAACTGTATGACAGATGCACAGTGACCAATCACCAACAGACTTTAAAAGAAGTGATGTAATTGGTCACTGATCATGATGTGCTGTGTATGTGTTATTTACATGGTGATTTGTGGACTGAAGAGTTAGCAATGAAGTTTTTGCTTTATGAATTACTTATATTAATATGCCATGTTGACTGAAATTTGAACTGTGTTCGTAGTGGCCTAGTGTTATTAACTAAATTGTGGTAATTGAAATTTGTTCACGTTGGAATCTTGCAAAGGAAGGGCTGCCTGTACTCCAAAAGTTTTCCCATCACAGGACTCTGATATACCATTCCCTCTGTCCAGAACACTCTCTCCCCAGTTCTCAAAGCTGGATCCTTCTCATTCTCAGGCTGTAAGCTTAAATATCACCTCCTAAGAGATTCCTTTCCTGACTCTACTGTCTAAGTAGTCTTCACTTTACCTTCATTTTGTTTGTAATACTTATCACAATTTTAACAATACTTTTCACAATTTTAACAATAATAACATATGTGTTTATTTATTGCTTACTTTTACTCTTCTCACTGGATTACATATGATCTACAAATAGCAGAGACCTTTCCTGTTTTATTCACTAACATATACCCAGTGCTTAGTACAGTGCTTGGAATATAGTAAGCATTCAATAAATATTTCTTAAGGAAATGAATAAATGATAGTAGGTCTTCAGGGCAAAAGTAAATCTATTTGTATAAGAAAGAATTCAGGCCAGGCGTGGTGGCTCACACCTGTAATCCCACTTTGGGAGGCCGAGGCGGGCAGATCACTTGAGGTCAGGAGTTCTAGACCAGCCTGGCCAACATGGTGAAACCCCATCTCTACTAAAAATACAAAAATTAGCCAGATGTGGTGGCAGGTACCTGTAATCCCAGCTACTCCTTGGGAGGCTGGGGCAGGAACCTGGGAGGCAGAGGTTGCAGTGAGCTGAGATCGCGCCATTGCACTCTAGCCTGGGCAACAAGAGTGAAACTCCATCTCAAAAAAAAAAAAAAAAAAATAGAAAGAAAGAATTATTCCTAGCAGATTTCTGGGATGAATATTGAAAGATTTGTCATGATGGATTTTTCAACATCCTGACCAAGTTCTGATGATAAGAAAAGACATAGGCCAGGTGCAGAGGAGAGAAAACAGTGCACTTTGATTATTCACAATGTCAAAACTTAAAATGAACGCCTTTTAAAAACATCACTTCAGCCGGGCGTGGTGGCTCCTGCCTGTAATACCAGCACTTTGGGAGGCTGAGGCGGGTGGATCACCTGATGGCAGGAGTTTGAGACCAGCCTGACCAATATGATGAAACCCCGTCTCTACTAAAAGTATAAAAAATTAGCCGGGCGTGGTGGCAGGGGCCTGTAACCCCAGCTACTCGGGAGACTGAGGCAGGAGAATCGCTTGAACCCGGAAGGCGGAGGTTGCAGTGAGCCAAGATGGTGCCATTGCACTCCAGTCTGGGCAACAAGAAGGAAACTCCATCTCAGAAAAAAAAAGACAAAATTTATGTTGTGGGAAGAGCAAATATGGGGTATGGTCCAGGCTGAGCACAAGGTCTGAAAATCATGGAGGAGAATTAACTGTGGCCTAGTGTGTTGCTAAAGCTGAAATCCCCTAGAGCCCCACCACTCTGGTATACTATTTGCACTACTGGGAACAATGGTTGGACATATGTATGTGAAACAAGAGTGGACTAATCTTGGATCCTAAGCACGGCACTGTGAGTCAAGGGCCAAAACCTGGAAAACTGGCAAGAACACCTTACAGGGCCAGTGTTTGCTCATACCACCATGAAGGCTGAACTGGAAGTACAGTAACAGTGGACTGCACTGATACTTTGGTTCTTTCTTGCCACAAACTCCTTTTGGACAGACTAACTTGTCAGGGTTCTTAGGGACAAAAGCAGTAGAGAGGTAGATACTATATATCTGGTCATACCAGCATCTGAGGGCTTGAGTGATTAACTAGAATTTCTTTTAAAATTGCACCACAGCTGGCCAGGTGCGGTGGTGGCTCACACTTGTAATCCCAGCACTTTGGGAGGCTGAGGTGGGTGGATCACCTAAGGTCAGGAGTTTGAGACCAGCCTTATCAACATGGTGAAACCTCATCTCTACTAAAAATGCAAAAATTAGCTGGGCATGGTGGCAGACGCCTGTAATCCCAGCTACTCGGGAGGCTGAGGCAGGAGAATCACTTAAACTCGGGAGGCGAAGGTTGCGGTGAGCTGAGATCGCACCATTGCACTCCAACCTGGGCGACAGAGCAAGACTTCGTCTCAAAAAAAAGAAAAAAAAAAAAATTCCACCACAGCTAGTGAGGGGAGGTTATGCTGTTTATACCACTGAAAAATCATTAGAGTAGTCACCACTTTTCTCAATTCCATCCAGGAGGTGGGGCAGGAAATGTTAGCTTGGGAAAAAGAGCTGTTTTTCATAGATATCAAAAACTAACCAGGAAAATTTATCACTGGAAGGAAAGCAAATACAATGGTCCCAGTTTAAATTCCTATCCTGTTTACTCTCTCCTCATAGACCTTCCCTTGGCTCCAAAATGGAGTTGCCACACCTCTTTCCTAAGCTACATAAAAATTAGAAGAGTTCCACAATTGTACCACATTAAGACAGTTCTGACACAGGCCTCCTTTTTTTTTTTTTCTGGTCTGTATCAAGCATTTTCTTGCTTTGAGTGAAAAAGCCAAGCTTGAATTAGCCAGGTAAGACTGCTGGCATCAGTGGCTATTAAGTTCCCCTAGAGACCTCATTCTTCAATAGGAAGCAGCCTGCTCTGGTTCACAAGCACCAGAACCAGGGCCAAATGCATTATTCGAGTCTCCTGTAAAATGCTTGCTTTTCTTGTACCAAAGTATACAAGAAGTAAATCAGAGTAAACAAGAAATCTCCTTGGTACACCAGACATAAACCACATTATTATTCTTCAGCCTGCACATAAGAGGGAGGATACAATGTTGTGGCAAACAATGAGAAGCACGTACAAATATTCCATCAAAACTGTCACTGCAGTCTGGTCAGAGCCAGAACCCTTGAAAAAGGCAATACTAGTTCCTTATATTCATTTTATTCCTTGAAAAATAATTACAGAGATTTTTTAACCCCAAATCACTGAATGCTAAGAAGCTAAGCCAAGGTAATAAGAGATCCTTCTATTAACTTTACCCAAATATCTTCCTAGCTACAAAATGGAAGAGTATTCGCTACTGGCAGAATGAAGCCTTTCATTGCTAGCGTCTGCATTTTCCAGCTCTGGTAAACTAGGGGGTGGGAGATACTTGGACGTATTCCCTGGTATAATTGTATTTTATTGGAAGAGAAAGTGCTTGATTTGAGTAAAATGTGGTCAGTCAGAAACTGATTTTGCCAGAGTAGGAAAAAATTCAATGTTAAATGATACTCTGATCCCCATGGACAATTTGAGATAAAGACTTTAACTTCTGGAGATGTAAGAAGGGGCCAATGGGCCTTATGGCTGAGATTTTTATGTTTCTTTAACCTTGCATTAATGCAAGAGCTAAGGCATGTTTTCTTATGTATTTTTTTTTTCTTTACTGAGATATTCTGACTGTACCTAAAAAAGGATATTAGGCAAAAAGGTAGATTGGCCAACTTGATCAATTTGAAGGGATCAAAGTAATACAAGCAGTGAAATGAAAAGAGCAGTGCCTTTAAATATTTGAATTGTAGTCCTAGTTCAGCCCAGATTTAGGAATAAACAATGGCCTCGGGAAGGTTATTTGCCATCTTGAGCCTCAATTCTTCATCTGAAAATTTAAGAAAGTGAACGAAATCAGGGATTCTCTTTGTCTGTGTCTTCCCCCACACTCATGAAGTTTATAAACTGGAGCCACGTGAATTTTCAGTGGCCTAATTTTAATTATATCCCTTTCTTTCCTTCTCAGAAAGGCATATTAGAAGGCATGCAAGAGAAAGGAGCTATATTTTCACACACACAAAAAAAACCTTGCAGTGATCCCACTGATGTGAAAAAAAACTCACAAATTATTTCCAAATTTATTCTTATTAACAATAACAATAATAATGTATTAATAAAAGTTTACTTGAAACCCTCCTCACCGTTGCCACATACCCATATGTGATATAAATTATTGATAGAGACAGGAGGCAACCAAGGGCCCCCCACCCCGCAGCCCCCAGCGACACCCCACGTTCAAGCCTAAAACAACCTGTAGGCTGAAAAACAGAACTGCCTGTCCTGGATGAGACCGCCCTTTCCCCTCACTCCCCCGACTGATTCGTTCTGAATAATGCCCACCTTCACACTGGGAGGACAGGGTGGGGCCTTGGGGAAGTTTGCACTGCACCGTTTGGAGGTGGGAGGAGCCGGGCCTCTCCTGTTCCTGTGTGGTAACCTGGCATTCAGTCTGTGAGATGGGGGCCTATTAACAGGAACCCCTCTGGCTTTCCTGAGTTTTTTTCCTTTTCACCCAATAAATTCCGCCCCCCCTCACCCTTCACAGTGTCTGTGAGTCTAACCTTTCCTGGTCGTGTGGCAAGAACTCAGTTTTTTCTACAACATTATTATTGATCACTGAATGACTAGTCGTTTCTAAGATACCTTAGATCATTAATAGTCTAAAATTGTGAAACTTCTCCTTATCTGAAAATTGAAGAATTCAGATAAAGGCTAACTTTCTGCAGACCTACTATTAAAGGTCTGGAAACCTGAAACTGTCAAAAATCAGTGGCTTATTTTATCTAAGTTAAATTACTAAATTACTAAAAATAAACTAGGAAACAAATTCCACTGTTGGCCAAGAAAAACATCATGACCTCATTCAACTTTTGGTCCCATCTCTTATATGATTTTCTGAAGTGAAGTGATTTTTTTTTTTTTTTGAGACAGAGTCTTATTTTTCACCCAGGCTGGAGTGCATTGGCGCAATCTCGGCTCACTGCAACCTCTGCCTCCCAGGTTCAAGTGATTCTTCTGCTTCAACTTCCTGAGTAGCTGGGACTACAGGTGCATGCCACCAGGCCCAGCTTGTGTGTGTGTGTGTGTGTGTGTGTGTGTGTGTATTTTTATTAGAGACAGGGTTTCGCCATGCTGGCCAAACTGGTCTCGAACTCCTGACCTCAGGTGATCCACCCACCTCGGCCTCCCAAAGTGTGGGGATTGCAGGCGTAAGCCACTGCGCCCAGCTGAAGTGATGTTTTTAAAAGGCATTCATTTTAAGTTTTGACATTGTGAATAATCAAAGGGCACTGTTTTCTCTCCTCTATGCGAGAACATGAATGTCTTATAATCACATTGTCTGGATGTCCACGTGTGTATGGATGGGCATGTGTGAGAGACGGGGGAACATAATGAGTTATGTGAGCCCTTATAGAGGTCTGGAATGAAATACCTGAGAACTCATCACCTCTGGCTCCAATCCATAACCTCCACAGAATTGGGTGGCTTAGCTCAATATTCTCTGAAGAGATTTCTATTTGTGAGATGAAATTGAACTGCGCTTACAAATTAGTCTTTTCTGATAAAGAGATTTTTTTTTTTTAGTGGTTTCTTAAAAAGCTCTAAATGGTTTCCCTAATAGGCAACAAATCACAGGACACTCTCTATTATCCAAACACAGCAAGGCTTTAGAGCCTTGTTTACGACATGGAAAGCCTGTGAATTGGGTGTTTTCAGCAGTCTTGGTTTCTGATCCTATCGATTTTGTTAAAAAAAATTTAACTGACTAGAAGTGATTGATCCAGGGGCTGTGTGGATGGTTTCAGCCTCATTTAAGCTATTGTTTTATCATGTCCATGGCGATATGACTGCTCACTTCAAAACTGCGATTCCTATTTTGTGGCACTATCAAACTCTAACCACATATTTCCTATTCCTCTGGAGTAGTAAACTCACGTGATATGTTACATAATAAGGGCCCTCCACCTTTCCCGAGAGATGTGGGAGAAAAAAATAACTTGAATCCCTGTGAAAGGCTGAAAATCAAAGTAAAAATACAGAACAGGCAGAGTTGACAGGGCGTTTTTTTCTGTTGTTGAGGGCTTTGTCAAAGGTTGTAGGTCTTGTTGGAGATGAGAAACTCTGAATTTATCTAGCTGACAGGTAGTGCAACTAACCAATACAGTAGGAAAGAAAAATACCTATGCCACGTGAGAATGCATGTGGAAACCATGTCAACATTATCACATTTTTCAATAGAGATTCACACTATTGAGTTTCTAACAACATGGGTGACTCGAGGCTTTCACACTTTCAAATAGAAAGTTTGGATTTGGGCTGATTTAGCCATACTTTTGTGCCAGCCCCCATTCACTGTGAGAAATAGCTCGCCAGGATTTTCGGAAACGTAGTCTGGCTACTGGATATAGACAGTAGTGTATTAGTAAATACAAAAAAAAAAAAAAAGTCCAATTATTTTGAAGAGGTTTTACTTGCAAAATTTAATCCGTAATAATTATTTTAAAAATCAATTATCACTATAATTATCAAAGAACAGTATAAGTTTAAGTTCCAGGCTTTGGTTATTCATTCAGTTGGGTGTTTTCAACTCAGTGATGATTCCTTGTTAAAAACTATAGTTAAAATTTCATCATCTTTTTTATCTGATGTAACTCAGTGTAATGGAATACTAAAATAAATAATGAACATTGGTCTGTCACTTTTTAGGTTTCATGTACATTATCTCACTGATTATCACTAGACTGTGAACTCATGTAGCTGGAGTGAAGTATGTTTTTACGTAATTTACCACTGTATCTCCAACTCCTTGATAGGGCATGGCACAAAGTAGATGTTCAATTAATATTTGTTGAATGAATGATTGAACTACCCTGTAATGTAGGCAGAACAGGTATTATCCTTTTTTCCATTTTATCGGTGAAACAACATTGCAGAAAAGTTTAGTGACTTGTTCAAGGCCATATAGCCAGCAAGGGTGGTGCTAGGCCTTGAACCTGGTTCTTTAGACTTTTCCCCAGGTTGTTATCTGATCTAACTCTGGCACTAATTGGTAAACTCCATAATCATTCTGGGCTTTTTTTTTTTTTTTTACCTTATACTTAAAACAAGAGAAGTGAAACAATTTCAATTGAATATTTGAGCTGTCTAAGAAATACAAATCACAATTCCTCCCAAAATAAAATAAGAGAGGGCATTATTTCATGGTTCTGAGGTCTCAAGTAGGTCTAATATTATGGACTTAATTTACAATATTATTTACAGTATCATTCTGACTTCTGAGAGCCTTATATTCACTAAAGAAGTAGTGCTAATGGTGGAGTCCAGAGAACCTAGAACTGTCAGCTGGTCCAGAGAAGGGATGCCCAGGGCCACTATCACAGGTCCACTTCCAATAATAAAAGAAAACTTCAGACCAAAAGCTTCTTCCTTAAGGAAGTCAGGGAGGTTGCTTTAGGTTATAAAGAGGCTCTGAAGAAATTCTATTTCGTTATTAACGTGAAACTGTTCTAGAAGCTTTCTGGTAGTGATGTCTCCACCTGATGGCCTTGTTACCCAGCTAACTCATGTCCCCTGTTCCCTTCCCCTTTCCCTTCCCCACCGACACACCATGCCATCTTCAACCACATGAGCAATGGTTGTAAGCAGGATGTAAACTTTTATAATGAATTCATTGGAGACAGTCTGCTTTACACACGCCAGCAAGAATTTCAGGGATGGTTTTCAAACTTGTACTTTATTTAAAAATGTCATTATCCCCATCACATATAAAACTTCTCTGCAGCAGCTTTGTCAGTATTTATTAGTTGCTACTTGGAGTCTGTTTTTTCAAAGGAATGGATTAGTCTCAACACCTTAGAGTGATATATTGTTTTCTAGCAAGCCCAAATACAAGCTGAAGGCCCTGTGTAAATTACTTCCCCTAATTTCCTTCAGCCACTTGCTTGTTTAGAATGTACACAAAGGAAAGATGTCAAGAACGTTTAGTCTGTTATACCTGCCATGGGTGGCTTCCCCTACAGCACGCAGTGAAATCTGATTACAGAAGGAGAAATGAAAGTTCCGCTGGAATTAGAGGCAGCTGTCTCAGATAAGAGTAAAGCAGAGTGTGGCACTACACTCTGCAGAAAAAGGCCTTACTGCAGAATATAATTTTATGCATCACCATGATTCCTAAATCAAACCCAAATCTCTGACCATCACTTACCGAAAATTTCGAACCACGAAGTTGTGACCATTTCTAAAAGCTGCATTGTTCAACAGGATCCTCAGATTAAACAGCATCTTCTTTTAATAGTGAAAAGGATGATTCTATGCTCTTGAAAACTCCACAGCAAGTTAGCCAGTGAGGGCCACCTAAAAACTAAGAAATGTGTTCAGTTGCAGTGAGGGAGCAAAGGTAATATCAGCCTTCACCTTCCTTATCAGAGTCCCCTGGTTAGAAATACTACAGGGCAGGGTGCAGGAGCATTTGAACTTTATGCCAAACTCCACCACTGTGTGTGTGTGTGTTTTTTTTTTTTTTTTGGAAGAAATCCTGACTCTTTCATTGCCTGGCCTCCTCATTTTTCATAATATATTTATACTGTCACATGCATGTACAAAATCAATTGACAAGTACTCATTGAACATATAATATATGCAAGGCACTACAGTATTGGCTTCTGTGAAGATGCATAGAAGTAACTCACTCAGAAAATGCAAACTGGCACTGCAAAAACACAGATGTAGATGTGACAGCCCTGAGTAGTACTCTTTCCATTTATTTCACTTTTCTATCTCTAATTGCCAGTCTTTCCACAAAAACAAATACAAGTGCCCTGGAAGCTATTTTGGGGGTACAAGAAGATAGAGAAGGTATAGTAAAAAATATCTCAGTCCTGGAGCTCCCTTGGTGCCTTGCACATAAGTCTTCAATAAAGAAATAATTGCTGGCCAGGCGTGGTGGCTCATGCCTATAATCCCAACACTTTGGGAGGCTGAGGCGGGCGGATCCCTTGAGCCCAGGAGTTTGAGACCAGCCTGGCCAACATAGTGAATCCCCGTCTCCACTAAAAATACAAAAATTAGCTAGGCGTGGTGGTGCACACCTGTAATCCCAGCTATTTGGGAGGCTGAGGCATGAAAGTTGCTTGAACCCGGAAGACAGAGGTTGCAGTGAGCCCAGATTGCACCATTGTACTCCAGCCTGGGTGACAGAGTGAGACTCTGTCTCAAAAAAAGACAGAAAGAAAAAGAAAAGAAATAGTTGCCTATTGATTCTAACAGGAGCCCACAGTCAGTACAAGTGGTAAGTGGGGATACCATATACTCCTCCCCTAGCAGCCTATTCAGATCACTAGGGGGCCATCTGCAACTTCACATTTATTCATTCATTTATCCTCAGTTATAAATCAGATGATTCAAAGTCAATTCTGTATCAGATACCGGGCTACACTGAAGTTTCAGAGAGGAAAGATGACATCACCTTTGCAGAGTTCACAGTTCAGTAAAGGTGGTCTGATTTATAAACAAATATCCATAATACAAGCCTGTAGGAGAGGTCCAGACAACATTGTCCAGCTTCATCGAAGCGGGAACCCTCTAAGGTAGGAAGGGTAGGAGGAAGGAGAGGAGGGGTAGGGGTAGGGCTGCCTCTTCTGGTCAATTTATATGACTTTAGCAAACCCAAGTAAATATTTGCCAGAAGTTTGTGGGATACCAAAAAGTGTTATTTAAAAACCAACTATGGCCACCTCAGGAGCCGAGATGTTTGTGATGTCATAATTAATACTAGTAGACAAATAAATATTGACACCATTTCCTTCTACTTACAGAGAATGATGTGAGATGAAGTGAGGGGAAAGACTGACATTTCCAAACCTCTACCAAATCTTCCGTTCTGGAAAGGATATTCCAGGCAGAAGCAACTGCTTGCAAAGGCACAGAGGTGAGAAGGGAGAGAGTGACTTTGAAAACATAATAAAGCATCTCTGAAGAGGCAAACAAGGCCAGTTATTGAATAGATTTCAGAGAGCAAAAGTGCTCCACATAGTAGAGGAGTGAAATAGAATGTTTGCATGGAGCCTGAGGGAGATGAGGCCAAACCACAGGCTAATATAAAGCCCATAGCTTGACCCCGTATCTTCACTGAACTGTGCTAGTCATACATACAACTCCTATTGGTAATGCTTGGGGAGAAATCAAGAAGTGTCTGCAGTTCCATGCTAGAGAGTAAAGGCAGCATTTTGAGATGCCAAAGCAATTCACAGACCCTCCTAGTGCTACGGATGCAGGAGCTCAAAGCCTGAGGGAACTAAGAAAAAGTTAAGACACCAATAACTCCCAGAGAAATTGGAAAAGGGGAGCTGCACCACAAGTGGGATGAAGTTAAAAGCGATTTCACTGAATCTCAAAAGGCAGGATATCTCAATGGACTTGCTGAGGGGTAGATTTCAACTACCCATCTTCTGCTGATTGTGTCATATGTGGAGTCTGTGTTACTTTACAGGTTTTAATGTTCATCCTCCGAATTCATCCAGGGGCTCTTGTTGACCCCATGATTCCTCTAATTCAATTTTAACTTTCTTGTTTGGCTACCTATCTAGTTCTCTTTGTTCACCTAGACTTTCATTCATCCAGTTTTCTCTGCCACCATCAACAATTGTGCAGCCATCATAAGCCAATCCTCTGTGCTGTGTGGGTTCTGAGAGACAGAGTGATAAAACAGGAATGATGAGTTCCTTCCAATATTCACCATTTGGAATGACTCCAGAATACAATTTCTGTCTCTGCTCTCTGACCCCAAACATCTTAACCAGGGGGAGGGGCTTTTTACCTGCTCCTTTGCTTCAAGCCACAGGAGACCTCCAGCTTGACTTGACCGTCATCCAACTTGTATCATCAGGGGGTGGGGATTAGATGGGATTCCTGAAAAAGGTGGCATTGATTTTTGATGAATTGCAAGAATCAGGAAATAGTCAAAACTGGAGGGAGCTACAAAAGATATTGTAGCAAAAAAAGGAACCTGTGAGTAGACCCAAAGGAAGGAACAAAGACAGTGTGTAGGGTAACAACAAATGATACATAACTGGAAAAATACATTCCATCATTGGCCATTGAAATGAAGCCCCACCACCACCAAGCATGCTATGAAAACAAAAAACCATGAGTGTCTGTATCTTGTTTATATCCCCTTGGCATTCGGTCTTCCCCTACACACCTGCTGCTTCTTAATGCAAATACCCACTGCTGTTTTCTTGAGGATAAACTTCTCATATTCCTCACTCTTCGTGTGGGTGGCTTAGTCCATTTTGTGTTGCTGTAACAAATACCACAGACTGGGTAATTTATAAAGAAAAGTTGATTTGGCTTACAGTTCTGGAGCTGGGAAGTCCAACAGAATGGTTCTGGCATCTGCAGAGGGCCTTTGTGCATTGCCGTCCCGTGGCAGAAGGTAGAAGGGCAAGAGAGGGTGAGAGTGACAGACAGAGAGGATTGAACTTGCTTTTGTAACAACCTATTCTCTCAATAACAAACCCACTCCTGTGATAACCACATTAATCTATTCATGAGGACAGAGCCTTCATGTTCTAAACATCTCTTAACAGTCCCACCTCTTACTACCATCACAATGCCACGTAAATTTCAACATAAGCTTTTCAGGTGACATTCAAACCATAGGAGTGGCAACTATGAAGCATATTCTACATGCTCCCCAAAAGGTCCCCAGTGGAATTGAACCTCAATTGCCCACAGTAATAACCTGCTCATCAATCTACCCTGTATTAGCCACCTTCCCTTCCCTGTCTCATTTCCCTCACTACCCTACTAGTGCTTACTGGGACTATCTCCCAAATCAACTACTTGAACCCAAATCCCTTTCTTGGTGTCTGCTTCTATGGAAACTCAACTTTTGCCCAGATCTATCTTCTCAACAGTTTTGCAACACAGCTTCTTGTTCTTTTCCCCTTGGCCTTCCTATCTTTGAGTTGGTACCTAGGCTTTCTGTGTCAACAAGTTGGTCCCCAATACCATATTGCACCCTCACTCTCAAGTTTAGTCCCAGTTAGCCTGTAAATAGTGGTATGCTGGTAAATGTTTAACAACTAGCTCTTCAAACAAACAAAAAAATAAGCTCTGAATTGTAGCAGTCTGACTTGTAAGGTGTAAATATTCCCACCACAGGCAATTTCAAGCTACTAATGTGACATCACTGAACACAGAGTTGAAGAGAGAGGTATAAAAATAGTTCTTGTAAGCTACTGTGAGCTGGCTCCTGTATACCACTGTCTAGTACTCCCATCCAGAAAGGAGGATTGTCTCAAGGTTTGGAACGAAATATTGAAGCCAGATTGCTGAGGGCCTTGAAAGCCAGATTATAGAGTTGAGAATTTAATCTGTAGTCAAAGGAAGATTATTAAAGTTTTGGAGCTGGGGCAGACAAGAAGACATATGTCATTATTTGCATTGGGTTTTGAAACCATTAACCTGGGGCCATTGTGTGAGAAGTACAGTATGAAGAAAATAGAAGCAAAGAGACAAAGAGGTTATTGTGTGACAAATATAAGGCCTGGACACATATTAGAGCTGTGGAAATAGAAAACAGGAGATGGATGCAAGAGAGATTTAGAAATTAGAATTTGCCCATCAGGAAAATTGATTGGATGTTGAGAGAAGGGAGTTGAAGAAGCTAATCAGATGCTAGGATTTCACATTTATCCTATTACTGAGAATAAAATTCCAAATAGCCAAATGTTGCTATTGGGGATATAAAGAATGTTAGTTCTCTGACATTTTGAGCTTTTAAGTATCTGTATAAACTTGAAATATTTCTTTGAAATTGCCAGTGTGCTTCCCTAGTGAAATCCAAGCACTGAAGAGGGAATCAATGTGATATAAAGGAAAGAATGATGGGAATGATGTTTGAAGATCAAATGTGACCTCTGGCTCAGTCACTCGCTCATGGTGAATTTGGCTAAGTCATTCAGTACCCTCAGAGTCCTCACCTGTCCTACTAAATAAAATGAGTTATTATAGCACTGTGGGAATTTTAACATGCTAATCAAACATGAGGTATAGTGTCTAAGAGCCAGGGCGTAGATAGTTATTATCAAAAAAATACTACAAATGTGAGATCCATACAAAAAAGACAGATGGCGATTATTGCAGTGCGAAGTTTTGATTTGTTTCAGAGTGTTACTAGTTACATAAATAATTTTTATAGCTGGTTGCCTAGAATCTTTAAGATCCTGAGAAGCCACAGCATTTGCATGCAGTACACACTAGTTAAGTCTTCGAGTTCTGTGGGATTGTTGCTGGTGAGCTATTTTCCACTGGATATGGACAAAGAAGCTTGTATCCTTGTCTGAGACCAGTAGCCACCCTATGACAATGAGGGGAGGTAGCCTTAGAAGGAAGCTGTGGTTGACTGAGTGGAAGAAGGAGGGAGTCTTAGTCATTTAGGACATCACTGAGTTGCAAAATTAACCAGCCTCATGAGCCTCCCTACCACTTGCCACTTCATTATGTGAAATAGCAAATGTCCTTATAGAAGGACAATCCCTCTGAATTGGGGTTTTTGTTACTTGCAATCAAATCCATGCTAACTAATACACAATTTGGCTTAGGTATTTGAAGTTTTGTTTCTCATGTAACAACAGAAAAAAATAATGTTTTAGAAGTGGATTCTAGTTCAGAACCTATTTATTGGTTGAATAACCTTGGGGAAGTCAGTTTCCTTATCTGGAAATGGAAACCAATACTCTCTTACAATTTTTCTTTTGTTAAATGAATGTACTTGATATGTTTTGTTATTTAAAAAATGCTTACATTAGTATATAATAAACTTAATGTTTTTTAGCCTACAGTGCTATGAGT
Organism: Trachypithecus francoisi; assembly: GCF_009764315.1. Taxonomy (NCBI): domain Eukaryota; kingdom Metazoa; phylum Chordata; class Mammalia; order Primates; family Cercopithecidae; genus Trachypithecus; species Trachypithecus francoisi. The sequence goes on from NW_022681471.1 coordinate 99,910,330, forward strand.
TGTAATACATGTGTAGATTTGTATAACCACCACCACAATCAGAATACAGAATGGTTGTATCACTCCAGAAAACTCCCTTTTAAATTCCTTTGTAATCACATCCTCTTCTTTTCCCATCCCTGGTATACTCCTCCTGTCTCCCTTATAGTTTTGCCTTTTCCAGAATGTGACGTAATCGGAACCGTAAACTATGTAGTATTTTTGGACTTGCTCCTTAGCATAATGTCTTTGAGATTTACCCATGTTGTTGTATCACTAATAAGTTCCATTTTATTGTTGAGTAGTATTCCATTGTATCAATACATCACAGTTTATTTATCCATTCCCTCATTAAAGGACAATTGAGTTGTTTCCTGCTTGAGGAGTTTGTAAATAGAACAACTACAAACATTTGCGTATAGGTTTTTGTGTGAATGTTCTATTTATTTAGGGTAACTAGGAGTAGAATAGCTGTATATCTGGTAGTCATATGTTATGTTTAACTGTTGAAGAAACTGTCACGTGGTTTTGCAGAGTTAGTATAGCATTTTGCAATCTCAGCAGTAATGCATGAGAGGTCCGTTTGTTCCACAACCTTTCCAGCACTTGGTATTGCAAATATTTTTCACTGTCACCCTAACAGTTATGTAGTACAAATTGTGGTTTTAATTCTCATTTCCCTAAAGGCGAATGATGTTGAGCATCTTTTCATGTCCTATTTGTCATCCATTTATCTTTCTTGGTAAAATAGCTGTTAAATATTTTGCCTACCTTTTTTTTCTTTTATAGATAGAGTCTTACTATGTCACCCATGCTAGAATGCAATTGAAACCACCTTTGAAAATTATGACTGAGATAGTGAAAGAGATCTAACTTAACCGAGTCCATCTTGCTTCTGACCTCCAAGCTGTCCTTGTTTATTCCTGGGCAGAGGCTGAACTAACTTTGAGAGGAGCTTAGTTCATAGTTTATAGTTTAAACAAAGACGATAACGGTCCTTTCCCAAAGCAGACCTCCTTCCTGCCTGGGGACTAGATTGCCTTTGTAGTAGAAATTATGGTTTAGGGTCAGTCATGGTGGCTCATGCCTGTAATCCCAGCACTTTGGGAGGCCAAGGTGGGCAGATCGCTTAAGGTCAGGAGTTCGAGACCAGCCTGGCCAACATGGTGAAACACTGTCTCTATTAAAAATACAAAAATTACCATCCTGGCTCACACGGTGAAACCCCGTCTCTACTAAAAATACAAAAAACTAGCCGGGCGAGGTGGCAGCGCCTGTAGTCCCAGCTACTCGGGAGGCTGAGGCAGGAGAATGGCGTAAACCCGGGAGGTGGAGCTTGCAGTGAGCTGAGATCCGGCCACTGCACTCCAGCCTGGGCAACAGAGCGAGACTCCATCTAAAAAAAAAAAAAAAAAAAAAAAAAAAAACAAAAATTAGCCAGATGTTGTGGCACACACCTGTAATCCCAGCTACTCGGGAGGCTGAGGCAGGAGAATCACTGGAACCCAGGAGGTGGAGGTTGCAGTGAGCTGAGTTTGCACCACTGCACTCCAGCCTGAGTGACAGAAAAAGACTGCGCCTCCAAAAAAAAAAAAAAATTATGGTTTAGGAGTCATGCAGCTGGAGGCTACAAGATTCTGACCCTCCCTAAACTGCTCCTAAAATCAGTGCTTGGGGTATCAGTGCTGCACTTGATGGATCAGCTGGCACCACCAGGTCAATAAACTGGCTCATCTGATCTGATGGCTCTCGTTAGTCCTACAAAGGAAGTCTAGTCCCCAGGCAGGAAGGAGGTCGCTTTGGGAAAGGGGTGTTACCGTATTTGTTTAAATCAAAAACTATAAAGTGGCCGGGCGCGGTGGCTCAAGCCTGTAATCCCAGCACTTTGGGAGGCCGAGACGGGCGGATCACGAGGTCAGGAGATCGAGACCATCCTGGCTAACACGGTGAAACCCCGTCTCTACTAAAAAATACAAAAAACTAGCCCAGCGACTTGGCAGGCGCCTATAGCCCCAGCTACTCGGGAGGCTGAGGCAGGAGAATGGCGGGAACCCGGGAAGCGGAGCTTGCAGTGAGCTGAGATCCGGCCACTGCACTCCAGTCCGGGCGACAGAGCGAGACTCTGCCTCAAAAAAAAAAAAAAAAAAAAAAACAAAACTATAAAGTAAGTTTCTCCCAAAATTAGTTCAGCCTATGCTCAGGAATGAACAAGGACAGTTTGAAGGTTAGAAGCCAGATGGATCAGTCAAGTTAGATCTCTTTCACTGTCTGTCATAATTTTGCAAAGATGGTTTCACAATGGTGTGATCATAGATCACTGTAACCTTGACCTCCTGGGCTCAAGCGATCCTCCAGCCTCAGCCTCCCAAATAGCTAGGAGTATAGGTGTGTGCCACCACACCAAACTAAATTTTTTGGTGGGTATAGAGTCTCACTATGTTGCCCAGGCTTGTCTCACATTCCTGGTCTTGAACAATCCTCCAGCCTTAGACTCCCAAAACACTGGGATTACAAGTGTGAGCCACTGAGACTGCCTGACCCCCATTCTTCTTCTCCTTCTTCTTCTTTTTTTTTTTTTTACTTGAATTGTTTGTTTTCTTAATGTTTAGTTTTGAATGTTCTACATATATATTCCGGATACAACACTTTTATTGGATATGTAACTTGCACATCATTTTCCCAGTCTGTTGCTTGTCTTCTCAGCCTCCTGACTATGTTTTTCACAAAGCAAAATTTTCAAATTTTGATGAAGTTCAATTTGCTATTTGTTTCCTTTCTCCGGATCATGCTGTTGAGCTCCTTGCATAACCCAGGGTAACAAAGATTCTCTCCCTATGTCTTCTGAAAGTGTTGTAGCCTTATATTTTCCATTCAGATCTATGATCCATTATGAGTTTTGTCTAAGGCTTGAGGTTGAGATTGAGGTTTTTGTTTTCCACATATGGATGCCCAATTTCTCTTTTCTTAAGAGTCTTCTATGTCCCAGGTCATATCTAATGTGCTGAAGGACCTAAAAATCTTCATGTGTTAATATTCTAATATTCCCAGAATGTTTTAGAAGCTGTAAAGCTCTGCTCTGTTGTGAGACTGTATTGTTTTGTGGCTTGGACTTGTGTGGAAAATGGCAATAAGAAATAAATTAGAATTATTATAGTAAAGGAAATCATCTATCAGCTGGCTCCTTTTTCTCTCTCCACGTGCATATATATATAAATCAGGAGCAAAAGAGCTCCTGATTTACAGGGAATCTGAGCATTACTTTATTTTCCATTTTTATGTGTTTTTTTTTTTTTTTTTTTTTGAGACAGAGTCTCCCTCTGTCACCCAGGCTGGAGTGCAGTGGCACAACCTCAGCTCACGGCAACCTCTGCCTCCTGGGTTCAAGCGATCTGAGAGCTACTTTCTAATTAACAGATGGTAATGGTAATGGTAGTTTGTCTAAAAATACTGATTCAAGGATGTTTTCTTGCTATATCACCACTAGGTATTTATTCAAACAGGCGGGCCCTAGGGGAAATTGTGAAATCAGTGAAGATTATCTCTGACCCCCCTCCATCCCTTTTCCTGCCATACTCTTTCAGTTGAGGCATTTGAAGAAGGTAGACAGGGTCCCTCATAAAGACTAAAATTCTGAACAGAGTGTGAAATGCCAATCATCAAATTCAAGTATAATCTCGCTTCTCTCTTGTCATATAGACTACATTTCCATTGAAATCATTCTTCTGTTAATCATTTGCCCTGCAAGTTATTGATTTTAAGCAGAATCCAGAATTTTTCGAGCTTAGATATGGGCAAAAATCTCAAGTTTCCATACCTGGTTCTTCTTATTTTGTGATCTGGTAAATTTCTGCATAGAAGACAAGATTAGGAAATGCACAAGACAATTTATGAGGTAAGAAAGGGGTAAACAAATATGGTTAATGACCCAACCTTGTGTCAGAGGCAGTTGAAATGCAAAGGGCGAGGATGCCTTTTATCTCTTCAAGTTCCCACACAGAATCCTAAAGCTATCTCTTCTCCCATAGGCTGATTCCAATTCCTCCCCATTGGAAGTTCAGAGGTCAAACTGCATAAAGGAGATTTGTTAGCAGACTGAAAGCTATCAGGCACTGAGCAAACAGGGAAATCACAGAGGTTCAAAGTTCACCAGTGCCTCAACAATCAGCCCTAATGCTCCCTGTGACTACCAGACACTCCCAGGGCCTGAGTGATGGGGACCCCATGAGATCGTTTTCATTGCTTTCTACTACCAGGGCTTCGTCCAGGAGCACTGTCTCAGTAATAATTTTCATGGCAATATTCTCCCCTTGAACCCAGGAGACATGTCTTGGATGGCTTCAAAAGTCACCGCTTGGTGAATGCCTTCTCTGCCCATTTCTAGTTTTTGGTGAAACTTGAAACCATCTTGTAGTTGGTGCCTCTCTCCAGACCCTACTTGGAAAGTGCTCTTGACCTGCTCTTGATTGCTTTATTGGGCTAAATCTACTAAGCAGGGGCTCTGCCCTCATCTTAAGCTAACGATTAAACACAGCCTTCTTCTCTCAAGGCTGCTCCACTGGTAACAACGCTGTGGCCTGTAAAGATGGAACCTATTTAGGGTCTGGAAGATAGACCATGGGAATCTTGTCTTCAAGATTCAAGAGAAACAAGCCCTTTTCATGGGGCTTTGTTGAATATTTGGAGCCTGGGTCATGGGTGCTACATATTCACCATTATTGATTTATTCCTCCAGAATTTTTCAACTGGAGTTCACCATTTCTTTCAGGGAACTAAGGAGTTCATGGATTTCCAGGTCACCTTCATTGTTATGCAATGTATTGCCATTTAGAAGTAAGCAAATCACCTGGCATGCAGTACTAGCAGCTCCTACTCATAGCTTTGTTGTGAGGATTAAATGTAATAACGGATATAGAGTACTGTAGTACAGTACCCAGCTCAGTGTTCAATAAATGTTAGCTTTGTTAACTGCTACCATTGGCACATGTGGTGAGAGGCGCCATCCCTGGCTTAGTTCTTGGCTTATTCTAACCACTTTCCTAGAAATAAAAGTGTTGAGGTGTCCGTCTTTCTTTCATCCCCCCAACCCCACCCCGGAGCTGTATTAAAAGTGAAATTCAGGCTGGGCATGGTGGCTCACGCCTGTAATCCCAGCACTTTGAGGCAGGCAGATCACTAGGTCAGGAGTTCGAGACCAGCCTGACCAACATGGTGAAACCCTGGCTCTACTAGAAATACAAAAATTAGCCAGGCGTGGTGGTGGACGCCTATAATCCCAGCTACGCATTGAGAGGCTGAGGCAGGAGAATTGCTTGAACTCGGGAGGTGGAGGTTGCAGTAAGCTGAGATAGTGCCACCGCTCTCCAGCCTAGGTAACAGAGCAAGACATCATCTCCAAAAAAAAAAAAAAAAAAGTGAAATTTAAGAAAATAATAAATTTAAATAAAATAAAGTAAAGAATAAAAAGGCAAAAAACAACAAACAAACAAAAATCACACTCTTGTCCTCTAAACTATTGGAAAACAAAAAAGAAACAGTATTTCTCACTGAAGACCTATGATGTGTTTTCTTATTTCTTCTTTTCCCTTCTTGCCTAAATAATGTGAAAGCCAGCATCTTTGTTCTCCCTCAGTACAACTGTCTAACATTACAAGTTTCTAATCTGTTATTGTCCTTCTGTGACCCTGTTATGCTAACCAACCTATCCCATTTAAGATAAAAATAAGATAAAACAATAAATGAGGCCGGGCGCGGTGGCTCAAGCCTGTAATCCCAGCACTTTGGGAGGCCGAGACGGGCGGATCACAAGGTCAGGAGATCGAGACCATCCTGGCTAATACGGTGACACCCTGTCAAAATACAAAAAACTAGCCGGGCGACGAGGCGGGCGCCTGTAGTCCCAGCTACTCGGGAGGCTGAGGCAGGAGAATGGCGTGAACCCGGGAGGCGGAGCTTGCAGTGAGCTGAGATCCGGCCACTGCACTCCAGCCTGGGTGGAAGAGCGAGACTCCGTCTCAAAAAAAAAAAAAAAAAAAAAAAAAAAAAAAAAAAACAACAACAACAATAAATGATTGTTAAGTATTTCAAAAATACAAAAGACTCTATAAATGCCAAGAGTGATTATTGCGTTGCGGTGTAATGAAGATGTATAATAAAAATGGATCATAAAATCCCTTCACTACCTTTTTGCCAGTTAAAATGTACAATTACAGTCTGTTTATTCAAAGCAACAGGGTACATGGAAACAGCTCAGTCATTTTCTGAAGTAGTTTCCCCCAATCACTTGAACACAGAACGACTCTAGAGACATCAGTGATACATTTTTCGAAATCCATATGAAAATAACACATCGGCCGGGCGCGGTGGCTCAAGCCTGTAATCCCAGCACTTTGGGAGGCCGAGACGGGCGGATCACGAGGTCAGGAGATCGAGACCATCCTGGCTAACACGGTGAAATCCCGTCTCTACTAAAAAATACAAAAAACTAGCCAGGCGAGGTGGCGGGCGCCTGTAGTCCCAGCTACTCGGGAGGCTGAGGCAGGAGAATGGCGTAAACCCAGGAGGCGGAGCTTGCAGTGAGCTGAGATCCAGCCACTGCACTCCAGTCCGGGCGACAGAGCGAGACTCCGTCTCAAAAAAAAAAAGAAAAGAAAAGAAAATAACACATCAAGATCATCTTCAGTTTCTAATAAAGTCACTGAATCCTCCCCACCCCCATACTCTTTTTCTCCAACGCGTATGTTGTTCACATATCATCTTCTGTATGTATTGGTTAGTTTATATTACTACCAGGTATTTTTTCTTATATGCCATGCATCATGGCAATAGGACACTAGACAGAAAGAATAAATAATCCAGATAATTTTGGGTTAGGAAGGGAGCAAAACAATAGGAACAACTTCACAGACATAACATTGAGTGAAAAAACTAGATATAAAAAATAAAGCGTGTTTTTCATTTACAGAAAATTCAGAAACTGGCCAGGCGTGGTGATTCACACCTGTAGTCCTAGCACTTTGGGAGGCCGAGACGGGTGGATCACTTGAGGTCAGGAGTTCATAACCTGCCTGGTCAACATGGTAAAAACCCCATCTCTACTAAAAATACAAAAAATTAGTGGGGCATGGTGGCAGGCGCCTGTAATCCCAGCTACTCAAAAGGCTGATGCAGGAAAATTGCTTGAACCCAGGAGGCAGAGGTTGCAGTGAATCGAGATCGTGTCACTGCACTCCAGCTTGGGCGACAGAGGAAGACGCTGTCTCATAAAAGAAAAAAAATTAAGAAACTGACAAAACCAATCTATGGTGTTAAGAGGATACAGAGTGGTTAGATTTATGATGGAATGTTCATTAAGAGGGCACAAAGGAAGCCTTACTTTTACTTTAAAGAACCATATTATCTGCATATTATAACTTTGATTCTTCTTATTAGTTTCATAACATTTTACATATGTTACTATTCTACAAAAAAATTAAATACTATGGGGAGAAATAAGCATTTTTGCCTTCTACCTAATTTTTAAAAGAATATCCTGGTTTATACTTTATCTTGTATAAAAAGAAACATGCATGATTTTGTTTGCAAAAAGCAAATAAAAAAAAAAAAGGAAGGGTGCAAAGTGTGAATGTATTATTTAGTTTAGAAGAAACTATTTGATCAATTTAAAGTTAAAGCTATTTGCTAATATTCCCATTATAATTTCAAGTGGAAAAACATTTTGAATCTGCCAGATGTAATTGCCATTCCTGGAAGCCCACTTATTTATTTGGGTCTGGGGAAGTTTTTGGACTTTAGTAGAATTCTACAAGTAATTAAGATGTGTGGAGGGATGCAAAAAATGGAGTTTTCATTGGAGGGTCTGAACGTATTCCCCACCTAGGATTCAGGGTTATTTTCAACCAAATTCATATAACAGTGTTTCACAATTTTGAAGTTTACCATAATTTTCAACACATTCTGTGCTATTTTCTTCTTTTTCATCCCAACACTGCCCTTTGATTTGACAAGGTGATGTTGGCACCTGACACTATTCCTTAACTTTATTGAGTATAATTAAAAGTTATTTGCGTTCAATTATTCGCTTATCTGCTTCTTTGATTGTGCTTTCTCTTTTCATCAATACCAATTTTGGCTTCATTTAATCAAACTGGTGAAATAATTAGATAGATAAGAATTTTAAAGTAAAACTGATGCATCAACCTTGATAAGACTCTAAGGTCTCCTGGAATATCAACTTCCTATATCACCATTCTCCCTAAGGTTCACCTTGATTTTTATATGCATTTTAACTTTTGTGGACTGGGGTGGAGTGGTTACTGAGGAGTCCATTAAAATAAACATAAAACGTTAAAGGGTAAGTAAAGTAAAAATGCTTTAATATCAACTATTATAGGGAATTCCATAAATATGTAGAATCTTACATATGTAAAAGTTTCGTATTCAACAAGAAACTGGGTCAAAATGATCATTTAATACTACCCATTAGTAGAAGGAGGGAGAGAAGCAAAAATAAATAAATAATAAATAAATAAATAAATAACTATTGGGTACTAGGCTTAGTACCTAGGTAATGAAATAATTTGTACAACGAACCCCTGTGATAAGAGTTTATCCATATAACAAACCTGAACATGTACCTCCGAACCTAAAATAAACGTTTAAAAAAAGCTACCACTTGATAAAGGGAATGATCTTGGACTATATATGCATTTTTTAAACTCCTCATGTAAGCATAGTACCTTCCTTACTAGATTTGTGAGAGGTCTAAGATGACAGAGCATTAGACATAGATGGATTAGATATAGATGGACCCTGAATATCTTAGTTTAACTCTCTGCTCCAGAGGACCAGAAAGGTACAGTGATTTCCTTAAGATTAGGTAAAGGAGGGAGAAAGAGAAAGAAAGCAAGTGTTGAAGTGAGAAATAGAAAACAACTTCTGGACTCCTAATGAAAGCTCTTCCTACTACTGATTCAGAGAAAATAAATTTTCATTGCCTGGCATCCGAACCCGCCCCCCCAACTAGTTCCCATTTCGTGAGTCTGTTTAGTATAAAGTATTATGCCCTCTCTCCACCTGCTGCTAAGCCAGGTCATGGGCACATGACCCAATCTGGAATGCTCCCCACCTGGGGCTTTGGATCTTGAAGGACTAAAGTAAAAGAGGCAGTAAATTGAGATTTACCAACCAATAATGCTGTGTCCCGTGGCTAGCAAGGCCTTGCCATGGTGTTTAGGTCCCGTAGCGGTTGTGGACTACAGCAAAGTCAGCAGCAACATCCTAACCCAATTTCCTGCTGCCTCTCTTCCCTAGTTCCTCTCCTTTGCCCAAGCATTTATCTCTAGACTTTCCGTAAACTCTAAGCATTCCCTAATGGTTTTTTTGCCTTCTACCTAATTTTTAAAAGAATATCCTGGTTTATAATTTCTCTCATTTAAAAATAAACATGCCTGATCTTGTTTGCAAAAAACAATAAACAAAACAAAAAAAAAGGGGGAACGGGACAAAGTGTGGATGTACTATTTAGTTTAGAAGAAACTATTTGAGGCCGGCGCGGTGGCTCAAGCCTGTAATTCCAGCACTTTGGGAGGCCGAGACGGGCGGATCACGAGGTCAGGAGATCGAGACCATCCTGGCTAACACGGTGAAACCCCGTCTCTACTAAAATATACAAAAAAAAATTAGCCGGGCGAGATGGCGGGCGCCTGTAGTCCCAGCTACTCCGGAGGCTGAGGCGAGAGAATGGCGTAAACCCGGGAGGCGGAGCTTGCAGTGAGCTGAGATCCGGCCACTGCACTCCAGCCTGGGCGACAGAGCGAGACTCCGTCTCAAAAAAAAAAAAAAAAAAAAAGAAGAAACTATTTGATCAACTTAAAGTGATCCCACTAAATCCTTTTTATTTCTCAAGAACTCTGACTGATTCAGAAACAGTGTCACAAAATAAGCCACAGGCAACTGATTCTCAGGGAAAATTAAAAATCAGGACCGGTTGACTGACAGTAAACGGAACCTTAGAAACACAGGTGCAAAACAACTTAAACAGTTGCCTACGGTCACCTGGAATGTCCATTGAGTGTATGATTCAAGAATAGTATAAAGGGCATGAGGAGTTCAATGACAGCTGATGAGGTGGCTGTTTCTTATAACAAATAGCTTAATGGTGAAAAAAGTCATTTGCCTCAGCAGATCTGAAGTGGTCAAAGATAAATTCAGACTTTGGTTTGATCTTGTGTGCTGATGAATTACAATGTCAGTAGTACTCACAGCCCTGACAGGTTTCTTAGGTGCATATTGTGGCATTATCTGGGTTAGATTGAAAGCTGGAAAATTGACATGGAAATATATGAGAAGAATTAGAAGACCCCATGAATGCTGAACCCTTAATTCTCATTAAATCTCTTTTGCCAGCTTCAGAAATCTCTCTTACTTTGTCTGATGAAACTGTTCTTCCCTTGACTGAAGATGCTTTTTTTGTTTGTTTTGTTTTGTTTTTACCTGAGGGAGTTACTTGCAAGAGAAAGCCAGTTCTCGTCATACTCCTGTCTTCTCTGTCATTTCCCAAGATTGTCAGATTTCAGCATGGCCCTTGGAGGGCGGTAGCAATAACAAAGTCAAAAGCCAGACAAGGCCAAAGAGCTCCCAGATTTCTAGTTTATACTGGAAAAATTCAGGGAATTGTGTATGGGAATAGAGTGTAAGAATGATTGATGAAGGTTGAGAAATGTAATTATAGATTGGTCTGGATCCAACAATTCAAGATTCATTGTAGGTCGAGCATCTATACTGAATCCAAGGGGTGAATACGGCAAGTGCTCCTGGTGGGCACACCTTCAAGCAGTGCCTCTCACTGCATTTTACCTGGAGAGAGAGAAGACCTGAGGCATAGACCTAGACCAAATCACGAGCCGGGGTTAATGGTTTGGCCAGATATTTAGGGACATGGAAGGAACAAGACTAGAGACTGGAGGCAAGGAAATTTGGAGAAAAGTGTAGATGGACTTTTCAGAGAGTGAGAATATTTGTTGTCCCTTGTGAACACATACCAGAAGACGCACACAGTGCAGAAGAGTCTCTTATGTGTGTCTCATCTTTTACTCTGTTAAAAAATGTTACATTGTATTTCAAGGATATAAATATAATATAAATGTTTCCCACAGAAAGAGCAGCTGAGAAAAACACAACATTGTATTGAGATACATGCATCTTCAATGAAGTTTAGGTATCAATGAACCAAGAGATTTCTACCAGGAAAATGTTGACTAAGGCATGCTATTTGGTGGGCCTATATATGTTTTCTGACGGCCCAGAATTTGAACTCACAGCTAGATTTGGTGATCTTAATGCTGCTCTCTTGTACAAAGATCTAGAGAGATAAAGGGGCTTTCCGAGATCAGGAAAGGGAGGAAGGAAGGAAATGAGGGAAAAAAGATAGAGAACTGGAAATAGAAAGACAGATCTCTGTACTCTTGTCTGCTAGTTTCCTGTTGCAGATTATAAAGATTTAGGAGGTAATTTGTTAGTGGAGACTTAACTTTCTTTAAAGGAGAGAGAACTCCTTGTTTCTGAGCTGTTTTTTAATATCTACAAATCTCTAATTACGTGAGTCTTGAAAAAAAGCAGAAGCCCAGTTCCTACCAGGGAGGGCAAAGGCAAGCAATATTCTTTCTCCCTACCCCTTGGCAAAGAGGGTGTGGGCGGATGAACTAGCCTCAGCCAATTGAATGCTCCCACCTAGGACTTTGCTCTGGAGACTGTGACTGAAAAATAAAGGGACAATAAAATTAAAAGTTTGGTGAAAGCGGTACCTGCATCCAGCAGTAGTGTCCTAGCCAGATCGCTCCTGCTCTGTAGCTTTTCTTGATCTCTCTCTCTATTTTATTTTATTTTTTTTATTTTTGAGATTCACTTCCCACTGGTTGTGTGCACCAGCTGACAGCCTCAAGTCATACTAGGTATCTATGTATGAAAGCTGATTTGAAAGCTCGTTTACACAGCTACATCAATGAACTCTCATATCTTCTAGTTTCTGGTTGGGTTTGGCCAGTGAAATCCCAGCAGGAGAATGGAGGGAGGGAGTACAGTCAAAATATTTATTCTCCCCTCTCTGTAAGGACATCTTGGGTTGGCTTGCTCCTTAATAGAAATTCACTGTTTATCTCAAGGTATACTGCTCTACACAACTCTCTTTCCTTCCAAGTTCTAATAAACTCTCCATCCCTTTCTCTCTTTGGGCCAAAGAATAGTAACAGCTCTAATGCTGTTATCCCTGGATCTTCTGCACTACGCCTCGTGGTTACCCCAGTCTCCTTCCAACCCCTCAAAATTAGGTCCTTTATAAATAAATCCTTTCCAAATTATCCTAACAAGAGGGTATAATCTGTTAGTTGGAAATCTGACTGATATGCCTTCAAGGACATTTCTTTTCTGGTTAACTTTGTGCCAAAGAAACCCAACAGACTTAACACTCTAAAAGAGGGTTAAAGAAGGAAAAAAACTCAGAGTTGGGATCAAAGGTGAAATTTTTAGTGAATGGTAGTAAATGAGACAGAATGTTTTCAAGGGACCCTGTTAGGAAAAAGTCGCCCACAGAAAGGCACAGATAAAAATGGCTCAAAGTACACTCAGAATTTTCAAGCCTGATTCCCAGTCACAAAGGGCAGTGACTAAGAGCTGATGTAAAACGGAGCTTCTGTTCACAGATATACAATTGCTGAACAGTTGGGCCATTCATTTTTAAGTGTCTGACAGTCAGTGAGTCCTCCCTTTCTCCCCCTTTCCCAATTCCTATAGTGCTTTGCACAAAGTAAAATGCACATAGGTTTTTCCAGATGTCTCCTCCTCAATTTTCTGTTCTGTCAGAGACACAGCTGCGCCATATTTGCAATAATGCAGCATGAAAAAAGCTATTAATCTGGCTCCATCTAGATGCACCACGTCTAACTGCAGGGCTGCCTGCAGCTTAATTACAGGAGTGGGTAGGAAGTAATGAAATTTTAAAAACACAGACCACAAAACACAAATATTAGGAATTAAAATTCTGGGAGAAAATAAGTAATAAGTAAAAAGCTTGCTGAAAACCAGGCACTGCAAGTTTTGTACACATCATATCAATTAAACCACACAACAACCCTGCAAATTAGGAGGTGTTATCCTGATTTACCAGATGAAGAATCAGAGACAGAGAGTAAGCAGCTTGCTCAGATTACTAAAGTAGTAAGTGATAAAGCCTATTCTCTAAATTGGGGTGCGTGTCCCCTAGGGCAGCGGCCTCCAATCTTTTTAGCACCAGGGATCAGTTTCTTGGAATACAATTTTTCCATGGATCAGAGGGTGGGGAATGTTGGGAGGATGAGGAAGGTTTCGGGATGAAGCTGTTCCACCTCAGATCATCAAGCATTAGTTAGAGTCTCACAAGGAACGGGCAACCTAGATCCCTCACATGCGCAGTTAACTATGGGGTTTGTGCTCCTATGAGAATCTAATGCCTTCATTCATCTGACAGGAGGTGAAGTTCAGGCAGTAATGCTCTCCTGCTGCTCACCTCCTGCTGTGTGGCCCAGTTCCTAACAGGCCATGGACCAGACCGGTAGAGGTCTGCAGCCCCGGGGGTTGGGGACCCCTGCCCTAGGGAATGCTCAAGACAATCCATCTTGGTGGATCAAAACAAGTAATATAACTTGTAGTTATGTTTATTTATCACACCCTTTAAAATCTTGTTTACTGTGTATGCTTTACAATATATACAATATAGTAGTACAGTAGCACATGCATACAAATATATAAATACACATGTATTGCTTCTGCTGAGTAATCTTCCTTGATCTCTGCCTTTTTTTCTCAGCCTCATTCCTCAATCTTCTAACTTGAGTCTGTGCACCAGCTGATCACCTCTAGTGCTAGATATCTACCCAGGAAAGCAGATTTGCATGGGCTACATTAATGAGCTCTCATGTCTTCTGGCTTTTGGTTGATTATGAATGAAGATGTGTAAGCTAAAAGGTCTGAAGACTACTGTTCTGTGCTCTTTCAAGAAGCAGTAGAGTGTAGTTATTAGGAACATAGATTCTGGAACCAGGCTTCCTGTGTTCAACTCTCAGCCCCCACCATGCTTTCGCTGAGAGACCATGGGCAACTTAACCTCCCTCTGCATGCCAGTTTTCTCTTCTGTAATATGGGAATTTAAAGAGTTCATACATAGAGTGCTTAGAACAATATCTGGCATGTAATAAGAGATATTAATCTAAGCCATTATCATCATAGTACATGGTCCTTCAAAGTAGTCATTCAGGACATTACCTATTCATACAACTACTGTCACAGATACCTCAAAATTCTTCTTTTGAAACTCTATCCTGAGGAAGGAAAGTGCAAAATTTCTTCTCTGGTGTAATAAAATGTTCAGTAGACTGTACCTGCCATCTGTTTCCTGTTCATGAATAAAGCTCCCTGGCTTTGGACCTGTGAGTCCTCAAATCATATATCCTAGAACTGCACTAAAAAAGTTTAGAAATCAAAGAGGTAATTAGAATCTGTTTTGTAAATATATATGTTTATGGGATTTCCCAGTGGAGTTTGTAGAGACACACCTGTTTATCTGATTCCACATAGAGAAATAAACAGCGATGGCAGCTGCACTGTAATGCAACTCAAAATTGCAAGCTTTGGACATTTTGTTGAATGCTGTCGAGAAAGAAACAAATACAGCTAGGAAGCATAATCCATCAAATGTCTTCCTTGTTCATATACGCCTCTATTTCTAGTTGACATACAATGCTCCAGAAATGAATAACAACTTGAATTAATAGAGGAAATTGCTAAGACTTGTGCATGTTGTCAGACGTGTCATGGCTTCTGTGTATCAACATGATTTCCTAAGGAGCAGAGGAATATTTGGCCGTGTATGAAGGGGACATCAAAAGCGTGCATGACCGTTAAAATATGTAAAATTATACCTGCCTTCTCCAACATGAGGGAGGTGGCTCCACAGGCTGAAACCATCTGACTGCAGGGATTGTGGCAGAGGTGTTTACTACTTACTGAATGTCCATGTTTCCCAGCCTCTCTGCAGTGCACAGAGGCACGTGACACTAAATCCAGCCAATGGGTTGTGAGAAGGAGAAACATGTTACTTGTGGCCTGAAACATTTCAGTTTATTTCTTTTTTTTTTTTTTTTTTTGAGACAGTTTTCTTCTTGTTGCCCAGGCTGGAGTGCAGTGGCGCGATCTAGGCTCACTGCAAGCTCTGCCTCCTGGTTCACGCCATTCTCCAGCCTCAGCCTCCGAGTAGCTGGGACTACAGGCGCCCACCACCTCGCCCGGCTAGTTTTTTGTATTTTTAGTAGAGACGGGGTTTCACTGTGTTAACCAGGATGGTCTCGATCTCCTGACCGCATGATCCACCCGCCTCGGCCTCCCAAAGTGCTGGGATTACAGGCTTGAGCCACCGTGCCCGGCCAATTTTTTGTATTTTTAGTAGAGACAGGGTTTCACCATGTTGGCCAGGCTGGTCTTGAACTCCTGACCTCAGGCGATCCACCTGCCTCAACCTCCCAAAGTTCTGGGACTACAGGCATGAGCCACTGTGCACAGCCTTAAACATTTCATCTCTAACTTCCTCTCTCTCTTGCCCTGCTACAGCAACCAAAGAGGTCATGAGTTGTATATGGTGTTGCTACAAGGTAGTTGAACTTCCACATGTAGCCTGAGCCCCTGCTTGAGCAGGTAGAGCAGATCCTCCAATTGACCCACATTGGAAATGTAGCATTAGTGAGAAAGAAACTTCTTTGTGTCAAGCCACTGAGATTTGGGTGTTGTTTGAGCTGCAGCATAGCATGGGTTATGCTGACGAATACAGTGAGCTGCCTTTGCCTTATTAATAGCTAACACTGTTCAGTGCTCCATCATTCCAGGCACCAAGCTATAAGTTTTGCATGCATTACCTAATATTTCACAACCACTTTCTGAGATAGACGATAGCATTATGTTATATTTTACATATATATAATATATGTATATTTATATATATATATAAAATCTAGGGCTACAGCATAGCTATATATACATATCATATATATATATACCAGTGGTCCACAACCTTTTTGACACCAGAGACCAGTTTTGTGGAAGACAAGTTTTCCACTGACCGGGGATGGGGGGTGAGGGGAGGGGTGGGGATGGTTTTGGGATGATTAAAGCACATTACATTCATTGTGCACTTTATTTCTATTATTATTACATTGTAATATATAATGCAATATACAAATGTATGTTGGCATACATTATGTTCTATACAAATATACAACATAGTGTAGAATCAGTGGGAGCCCTGAGCTTGTTTTCCTGCAACTAGAGGGTTCCCATCTAGGGGTGATAGGAAACAATGACAGATCATCAGGCATTAGATTCTCATAAGGAGCACACAACCTAGATCCCTCCCATGTGCAGTTCACAATAGGGTTTACACTCCTATGAGAAACTAATGCCGCCACTGATCTGACAAGGGGGTGGAGCTTGGGTGGTGGGGAGTGGCTGTATATACAGATGAAGTTCCACTTGCTCTGCAGCCCTGTTCCTAACAGGCCATGAACCAGTGCCAATTCATGGCCTGGGGTTGCAATATATATTATATAGCTCTGGATCATATATATCAATAGTATAGATGGCCAGGCACAGTGGCTCACGCCTGTAATCCCAGCAGTTTGGGAGGCTGAGGTGGGCAGATTGCTTGAGCTCAGAAGTTTAAGACCAGCCTCGGCAGTGTGGCAAAACCCCATGGTGGGAGCAAGCCCTAGTGCAAGGGCTCAAGAGTCCCTTTACAGAGTTTTCTGGGGTTTTATTACCCTCTAGAGGTTTCCCATTGGTTACTTGGTGCCATTCCCAAGTAACCATTGGTACATTTCCCATTGGTTACTATGTAAATGAAGTAGTGGCCTTGCAACCAATCAGAGGCTGAAGTGTAGTTACAAAGGTTACACCCTATTCAAGCATCTGATTGGTTGTGGAAAGCAACCAATCAGAGGCTAAAGTGAAGTTACAGAGTTATACTCCTATGCAAATGTCTGATTGGTTGCAAAAAGCAGCTAGTCCAGCCTGTAGTCAACAGAAAGTAAAAGCTGAGGTGTATATGGTCCATTACTCACAGAACATGCACAAAGGGGTTCACCAGCAGCACAACATCATTGCTGTAGAATTTTCTCAGTGATGTTACATGATGCAGGGTTTCCCGTGCATCAGCATTTGGCTATCGTGAAACAAAGAAGCAAAAAGCCATCTTCCTGCCTCAGCAAACCCGGGAGGCGGAGCTTGCAGTGAGCTGAGATCCGGCCACTGAACTCCAGCCTGGGCCACAGAGCGAGACTCCGTCTCAAAAAAAAAAAAAAAAAAGCCATCTTCCAGGATGAGCAGATTTATGTACACTTGGTAGTTGTGGACATGAGCTCTAGAATCAGACACAACTGGATTCAGAGATCCCTGAATTACTCGTGTGTGTTACCAACTCTTTCTCAGGAAGTTTGCATTAACATGAAGGGGGGACATTAAACTATTAGTTACACAAATAATCCTTTACTTACAAAGCAAACTGGAGGTTACTAAGGAAGTGTTTAACAAGAAGCATTGACCTGGTGTAGGAGGTTAAGAAAGGCTTATCTGAAGAAAGAACATTAAATCTAAGAACTGGAGAAAGAGAAGCCAGGAGGAGGAGAGAGCTCTTGGCAGAGAGTAAATTGTGTATAAAAGTTTATAAGGAGCTTGACTC
Organism: Trachypithecus francoisi; assembly: GCF_009764315.1. Lineage (NCBI taxonomy): Eukaryota > Metazoa > Chordata > Mammalia > Primates > Cercopithecidae > Trachypithecus > Trachypithecus francoisi. The sequence goes on from NW_022681471.1 coordinate 99,928,061, forward strand.
TTTAAAGGAACACCAAGAGGCGAGGCTGATTCCTAGCAAGGTGGCAAGGTCTTGGGCCTATTAAGGATCTGAGATTTTATCGTAAAGGCACTGTGAAACCACTGAGAAGTTTTAGGCAGTAGAACAACAGAACAGGATCAGTTATGTGTGTCCCTGACATCATTCTGCCTGGTCTGGATGCTATGTAGAGAATAAACTAGAGCAGTGAGAAGGGTTCAGAGGCTATTGCAGAATTTCAGATATGTGGTCAGGATGACTTGGAGTACAGTTCACTGGTGCCAGAGAGGAGTAGAAAGATTTGAAAATATTTTAGGTTGTAGAGTCAACAGGAAATGGTTTCTGACTATTGACTCCTAGACAGTGCTGGACTACCAAACAGTTCTTAGAGCAACAGCAAAGATGGGGCCCTAAATTATTTTGAAAAGGATTGGATATTCATTTTTAGAGCATCATAATTGTTACTATGGGAAAATTAGAATTTTTAAAGATTTACTTTATGATACGCAGTCATTTTTTTATTTCAAAATACAATAAGGCACATTTTGGTGCTAAGCATCCCAGAAGATAATGATGCAGCCCAACTCCAATGTTTCCAACATAAGCAAATAGCAGGAGGGGGGCACCATTTACTGAGATGGGGAACACTGAGGAAAGAGCTGGTGACATTGGAGTTAGGTAAATGGGGCAAGAAGAGCACAATGAGCTCATCCTTGAGCACACTAAGACATCAAATTGGAGGTGCTGAGCAGGTAATTGGTGAGCAGAAGCCCCAGAAGGAAGCACATATTCGAATGACTGGGTCTACATAGTGAAAGCAGGCTTGAGATACTTGCAATAAGACTCCAGATCTCTTATTGTATAATCTCCACATGCTTAAACAGGGGTGACATTAACCACTTTACAGGGTTGTGATAGTACTCATTTGGTCAAGAAATACGTAATGAGCATTCAATATAGGCCAGACCTTGGTTTAGATGCTGGGGATGCCTTTAGCAGAGTGCTTATCTCCTTTAATGTTCCAGCTGGTCACTACTACTAGTAGTGTCATAATTGTGTGTCGATGTTTGCTTATGTCACGGGCTATGAGATTTGTGACGTCTGCCACTCATGGCAGGGTCCCTGCGGCGCCTGGACCTCCAGCGGCACGACGGCGTTGACTCCAGGGCATCACTGCGCGGCGTGGCCGCCTCTCTGCTCCAGGCCGCCAGAGGGCGCGTGGTCTCTACCGCCCCTCCGCTGTGCCTGAGTCTATCCCTTGCCAGCCACCGGGCCTCCGTTCCCCTCCCCAGCGGCGCCTGCCCCGCCTTGCATTCCCAAGCTCCGCCCCCGTTGCCCCTAGCGGCTGTTTGTTGACTTCCGGCAGCGCGGTTGTAGTTGATCCACGGAGTTTCGCCATGCCGAACTGGGGGGCTTTCGCGGCCCGCGTCTGGGCGGAGTAGCTGCCTTAGCCCCGACCAAACCGTCCTCTACAGCCTCCTGGCCCAGGCGCAGGCTGCCCGTACCGCCTTTGGCATGAAGGAGCCCGAAGAGCTGTTGCCCGGTGAGTCGCGCCCGCTCCGGTGGCGGAAGGCCGGGAGGGAGGATCCCCGGGCGGGCGGGCGGCCTGGCCCCGCCTCCGGATCGGCCCTGTAAGGGGACAGGCCCCAGGCTTGGCGGCCGGACTGGGGCGGGATCGCTGGTTGCTCTCTCACGAATGACTGAGGGCAGAGGACTGCACAGGAAGAACAGGATGGGGGAGAACGGGAAAGAGGGTGCCTGTCTTTCTTATGCTTTTAAAATAAGCTTTTGATGAGATTCTTGAAGGCGGGACACTTTTTTTTTTTTTTTGAGACGGAGTTTCGCTCTTGTTGCCAGGCTGGAGTGCAATGGCGCGATCTCGGCTCACCGCAACCTCCGCCTCCCGGGTTCAAGCGATTCTCCTGCCTCAGCCTCCGAGTAGCTGGGATTACAGGCCTGCGCCACCACGCCTGGCTAATTTTATATTTTTAGTAGAGACGAGGTTTCTGTATGTTGGTCAGGCTGGTCTCGAACTCCCGACCTCAGGTGATCAGCCCGCCTCGGCCTTCCAAAGTGCTGGGATTACAGGCGTGAGCCACCGCGCCCGGCCAGGCCAGGGACATTTTTTACCTATCTGTAAACTCCCCAAAGTGCAGACTCCAGACTTGTGCATTTTGGAGGTCCTGAGCTCCCGGTTATGTATTGAATGCGGTAAAGAGTGAGTGATCAGGGTTGTGGGGGTAAAAGGGGATACAGGAAATAAATTGGATAAAGAGGAAGAAGAGGGACCCTTTAGCGAGTGTTTTTTAGCCTTTTTTTCCTGAGCTCTGTAGTTAGAAATACTTTTGACATTGTGCCCCGATACCCCATACATACTGTGTAACAGAAATAGATGTCTCGTGATGCAGTCCTTGTTCTAACCACTTAGATTCCACACACAGCTTTTTGATAATGCATTCTTTTAAAATGCTAATCGTGTTCCACTGAATTGATTTTCTGACCCACTAGTAGGTCACGACCATGTTGAAAAAACACTGGGTTTGAGCAGAAATTATACCTTCACTGAAATATGTATGTTTTCTTCCATGCTCCTGGCCGGAACTTAGATTCCTGTCCTGCAGTTCACAATTTAGTGAGGCATACAGGAAGGTGAACAAAATGACCATACAAATTGACAGTAGATGTTACAGGGCCAGAGCGGAGCCACCAAACCTTGGCTTGGGATGAGGGTATCAGGGAAACCAGGGGAGCCAGGACAAAACAGTTAAAATGTTAAAATAATTCATTCTGGGGAAACTCAGAGTCTGTTCTAGATCCTAGTCGAACTGAGATGCCTCACAGTGGTTCTCAAAAAGTTGTCCACAGTGGCTAGTCTCTTGCATATTAATATTTATGATTAATACTTATATTCGCCATGTTTTCCTTTCTGGTACGAATTAGTTTATGTGTGATCACCCACCTTGGGATTTCCCCAGAAGCTGGACCTGGCCTACTATTTGGTGTATGTGTGTGTTTAAATGGTTTTTGGGAACTGGTAGGGGTTTTTAGTCTCTCTTCAAAATGATGCTGTGCCACAACAGTTTGTGAATACTACTCACATCAGGTAATGACTTGATGTAAGAATGTTAAATCTCAACATCCCGGTGTACTCCTCTCCCAGTCTCCTAGGACCGTGGCATTTTGTGATGTTGTTTTGGGGGGAAAGATAAACCATCCTTTCCCATGTACTGTTTCTGGAAAGAGAAAAAGACATCTCTATGACTGACTGTAGTGCATGAGTAAGATGAGAATTAGAAACTTCCTGAGTAGCTGTGTTGAGAGGATCTTTTCATTTTGTACTGGATCCCTAAACATTCTGAATTCTCAGAAATCAAGAAAAGCTGAAGGGCTCCTTTGCTGACGACTTGGGTAACCTGTCTTTTATATTAACAATGTCGAAAGTTATATTCGACTACCTACTCACCATTATGATGAATTCGTAAACAAAACATTGAACAGTTACGAATATACATGTGTGTAAGGGGGACCCTTTCTGTGTGAAAAGTAGAACACACAATGGCTACTTTGTGCCAGGCAATATGGGTAGTACAGACAGTTTATACCTTCTGTAACCTTAGAAAATAGTTGGAAAAAAACAACATTTGGGGTAACAAATGGTGAACTCTGTCTGTGTTTCAACACAGAAAAGCAGTGACTTTTTTTTTTTTTTTTGAGACGGAGTCTCACTCTATCGCCCAGGCTGGAGTGCAATGACGCTGTCTTGGCTCACTGCAACCTCCACCCCTGGGGTTCATGCGATTGTCCTGCCTCAGCCCCCCAAGTAGCTGGGATTACAGGCGCCCACCACCATACCCGGCTAATTTTTGCATTTTTAGTCAAGATGGGGTTTCACCACGTTGGCCAGGCTGGTCTCAAACTCCTGACCTCAAGTGATCCACCCGCCTAGGCCTCCCAAAGTGCTGGAATTACAGGTGTGAGCCACCACACCTGGCCAACATTTTTAAAGTATAGCTTTTCATTGCTTTGTGAGGACCTCATCTTACATATTATGCTACCTACCAAGCTTTCTAATCAAACTGTTACACAAATCTTGCTGACATTTGTAATTTTGCTGATTTGTGTAACAGTTTAATTAGAGAGATTGCTAGGTAGCACAATTATTTGCCATATAAATTCTACAGATCACATAGTTCAGAGAAGCCAGTGATCATTTCCAACTCTTATGGTAGAGGAAGAGTTTACAGAGGCAGCTATGAGCTAACACTTTGAGGATGCTAGGCTCTGAGCTAAGTTCTTTATTCATGTCATCTCGTTTAATCCTTACAACAACCTTTGAATACCTAGTTGCCTTTAAAGCCTGTTTTTTTTTCTTTTTTCTAGCTGCTTTCCCTTGGTTCAAATGAAAGAGATAGTGGTGGAGTAATTTGTTTCTCTCTGTGCTGTCTCTGGTTTTATGGGTATTCATTGGGATTACCAACAGAGAAATTAGGGGTTCACCATTTTGGCCAGGTGTCGTGGTTCACGCCTGTAATCCCAGCACTTTGGGAGGCCGAGGCAGGAGCCCAGGAGTTTGAGACCTGAGCCTAAGCCCGGGAGTTTGAGACCAGCCTGGGCAACATGCTAAAACCCTGTCTGTGCAAAAATTACAAAATTTAGCTGGACATGGTGGCACATGCCTATAGTCCTAGCTACTCTGGAGGCTGAGGCGGGAGGATTGCTTGGGCCCAGGAGGTTGAGGCGGCAGTTAGCCGTGATTGGGCCACTGCACTTCAACCTGGGTGACAGAGTGAGGCTCTGTTTCAACAAAAATAAAAAGAATTCACCATTTGGGCTAACGCCGTTTCCCTTGCATGAGAACACTGGAGGTTCCTTGGAAAAACTGGACCAGAGAAAATCCAAATTGACTGATAGAGACTCTCCCCATAGATATCCTGATGAAGTTAATGAGGAAGCTAAATACTGTCCTGTTTCTGTGTTTGGAGAAAAGCTCTCAGTCAGAGGCCAGACCATGAGATGTTAACCAGAGCAAGACTAGCACAAATTGTACCATTTCATTCCAGGGAATAGACATGTACTTGGTGACAGCAGAACTATTAGTAATAGATGACTGCCTTCCTTGTGATAGTATATTTCTTACTTTGTGCCAGTATATGAGTAATACATGTTCAATCTAGTAGATTTCAGAGATAAAACTATAATGGAGTCTGAGGAATAAGAAAGACTGATTTAAGGTGGAAGAAGGAAGGCTTAAATATTGCCAGAGTGGGGGCAAAGCTGTCATGAGACAAGAGGTTTGTATGGATAAATTACTGAAAAGGTATTTTAATAATAGGCAACATAGTAAAAGTTATAAAATAGAGACCATCTTATATTTGCAGATTCGGGTGCTGTGTTTACATTTGGGAAGAGTAAATTTGCTGAAAATAATCCCAGTAAATTCTGGTTTAAAAATGATGTTCCCGTACATCTTTCATGTGGAGATGAACATACTGCTGTTGTTACCGGTTAGTATTACAATCCTGAATGAGGACAGTAATACTTAGAAAATTCTAAATATTATGTTATAGATACGCTGCTGTGTTTTAAACATGTTGAAAATGTATCAAAAGTGTTGTTTTTTACTTTGCCAGAGAATTCTTCACAAAATAAGTCATCAGGAGTGTCTTTTAAATTTTAAGTTTCCTTAGTATATTTAAGTATGATTTTCTATACACACAACTTTCTTGAAATGAATCTATTTCAATATAATTAAAAAACTGTTACTGTATAATTTTAGAAACTCTTTCCCACCTAATAGAATCTGGTTATATGGCCGGGCGCGGTGGCTCAAGCCTGTAATCCCAGCACTTTGGGAGGCCGAGACGGGCGGATCACGAAGTCAGGAGATCGAGACCATCCTGGCTAACATGGTGAAACCCCGTCTCTACTAAAAAAAAAATACAAAAAGCTAGCCGGGCGAGGTGGCGGGCGCCTGTAGTCCCAGCTACTCGGGAGGCTGAGGCAGGAGAATGGCGTAAACCCGGAAGGCGGAGCGTGCAGTGAGCTGAGATCCGGCCACTGCACTCCAGCCCGGGCGACAGAGCGAGACTCTGTCTCAAAAAAAAAAAAAAAAAAAGAATCTGGTTATACATAGATGAACAAGGCAACTTGTTTCAACACAGAAAAGCAGTGACATTTAAAAAGTATAGCTTTTTATTGCTTTGTGATGACTCATCTTACATTGTGTGAAAAATGCTTCAGTTGATTATTTCTTTTTCCCTCCCACCAGGAAATAATAAACTTTACGTGTTTGGTAGTAACAACTGGGGTCAGTTAGGATTAGGATCAAAGTCAGCCATCAGCAAGCCAACATGTGTCAAAGGTTTGGGATCTTTTTACCTTTTCACAAACTGTATAAAGTGTTTTTATGTTGACTGTGTAGTTCTTTAATGTCATAAATAATAAAGCCTTTAGTTGTTTATTTTCTGACATTTGCTTGAATATTATTAGCATTTAACTTATCTTTTATGTGATATTCAGAACTGCTTTTATATGTTAGGGTCTAAAAATCAGATTGATTTTAAATCCAGGGACCACAAAGGAAGTAATGAGTTTACAATATTGCATTTGAACATCCCCCCTCCTTTTTTTTTTTTTTGCTTGTTTGTAAAACTACTTACGTATTACTGTTATTGTATATACAGAGAACAAACATATGTTAGAATTTTGAGCTTTTCTCATTTAATAGAGTTGTGGACATTATGCTTCTATTTAGTTGCTGGTTTTATAAAACATACTTATCCTGCTTTATATAGTGACTAGGTGAAGTAAACAAAACATCGAGACTAGGGATTGATTAGTACTAGTGTAAAAGAACAACAGGACAAAATATTTGAAATCAGGAGTGTTCCAGAAAATATTAGATATATAATACCCTTACAAAGCTTTCTGGATGTTATATGCAAAACCTCTGTTTGGGTATAACCTGTGAACATCAGCTAAACTTGAAAGGATGATGGAGATTCCTTGAGATGTAGTAAAAGCAGTATTTTTTATCTTCCTGGCTAGATTTTAATTTCAGCTCAAAATGTCAGTGTAGCTTATCATATTTGTGCTGTTTATGGGAATTGTTATGGAACTTTTAAAGTATTCCATGTGTTCAAAAAGTATTTATTGAGCACAGTCTAAGCACTTGGGGATATTCACAGTGACCATGACCCTTACTCTCAAATATCTTACCTAATAGAGAAGCTAACAGAATTGTTTAGACTATGGGATCCTTGAGACCAGGAATTCTATCTTAGTCATCATTTTGCAGCCCCTATGCCAAGCACTTAGGAGATGTTCTTTAAATGTTTTTTGAATATGTAGATGAATGAATGAACAACTTTGATTCATACATGTATACCTATCAATATTGGTCTTTCAGTTTTTCATTGAATGTGGTAGAAGGTGAGCTTGATAACGGTGATGGCAGGTTAGGTAATGGATCAGATTGGTGAGGAGGCAGCATAATAGAATGCAGTGAGTCAGCACATATTAACTACCTGTGAAGTTGTTTTTTTTTTTTTTGAGACAGGGTCTCGCTCTGTCGCCCAAGCTGGAGTGCAGTGGCATGATCTCTGATTACTGCAGCCTCAACCTCCTGGGCTCCCGCCATCCTCCCACCTCAGCACCCCCTCTCTGAATAGCTGAAACTACAGGCATGCACCACCACACCCAGCTAATTTTTGTATTTTTTTGTAGAGATGGGGTTTCACCATGTTGCTCAGGCCGATCTGGAACTCCTGAGCTCAAGCCATCCGCCCGTCTCAGCTTCCCAAAGTGCTAGGATAATAGGTGTGAGCCCCCGCACCTGGCCTACCTGTGGAGTTTAAAAATATACATATATAGATGCCTAGCCCCTACTTTAGACCCACTGACTCAGATTCCCTAGGGATGGGGCTAAGATATCTATACTGTATTCAAGCTCCACTGGTTATGATGGTACACAACCAGTTCTGAAAACCTCTGGTTTGCTAGTTAAGAATATTGACTTTGGAATCAGACAAGCCTGCTATTAAATCTCGGTTCTATCACTTAGTTACCATTTTTCCTGGACTACTGTTCATTTTCATTGCTGTAAAATAATTGTCCCATTTTTAAATATTTTTAGCTCTAAAACCTGAAAAGGTGAAATTAGCTGCCTGTGGAAGGAACCACACCCTGGTGTCAACAGGTATAGTGCTCAACCTGTATGATTTCCTGCCTGACTTTGAGAACTGAGGTCTCGTTCCAGTAACGTAGTTTTGTAAAATTAATAGAGAGTATACTTTGGCAACAGTAAAATTAGGGTTTTTAAAAATGTCAATGGCTAGCACACGTTTGCCTTTGCAAATATACACATAAATGTCAAATGGCTGAAGAAAAAGCTTCTTTTCTTGGATTATATCATGGGACAGCATCTCCTAACCTGTGTGTCCACCTTAGGGGCTGGTTATTCCTGTTCTTGCTCTTCCTCACTAAGGTTGAGTGGAAGGCACCCAGAAGGCTGTTGATGTGAGCGAGCACAATGCCCATCAAAATCCATACCAGCTTTTGTGTGTGTATGTGTGTTTGTAGAAATTAACAAAGTGCTTCTAAAATTTATATGGAAAACAATTGACATAGAAGAGCCAAAACAATTTTGAAAAATTACAAAATTAGAGGACTGGCACTACCTGATTTCAAGACTCACTGTAAAGCTGCCGTAATCAAGACAGTGTGGTATTGGCAAAAAGATAGACAAAGATTAATGGAACAGAATAGAGTCTACAAGTAGACCCATATATATATGCCCACTTGATTTTTGGCAGAGATGCCAAGGAAATTCAATAGAGAAAGGGTAGTATCTTCAGCAAATGCTGCGATAACAATTAGACCTCCAGGACCTGACCACTGAGCAGTTCTTCCTACCACCTTCCCCCTGCCCCTGCCCCGTGCCCTGCGCCCCCAACCACTTATTCTGTCTTCAGGATGTTTTCACTGCGCCAGCTGCTCTCCACTTCTCCATACCTTTCCCTTTCTGAAGTGTCTTTTCTCTTTCTCTTAGGCTTTTCAGATTATCTTTTGAGATCCCATTAAGTGTTACTTCTTCCATGGAACATTTTGTGACTGTTCAACTTTGTGTTCATTTATTTGTTTGAATTATTTCAATCTCACCAACTCAGGTTTGCTCCATGTGTGTTAAATTGTGCACTCCAATTTCATGTGACCTTGTATGTATTTTCCATTTGAAAGCTAGTCTTGTTTCCCCAATTAGGTTTCCTCTTTTCTTAAAAACAAAAAATAAAAATAACAATAACTTTAAAATTTTTACTAATTCAGGCTGATTCTGCCCTCATTTCACCCTATAATTTAGCAAGGCTTTAACTTCGTGTATATATGTATGACATAGATAACTAATTATGTGTTAAAAATCTTCATTAATTTACAATTTACTGGAAATGTTTATAATCTAGGCATGATGTACTTTTTATTTAATTAACAGAGTAATTAACAAACATTTTTACGTACTTTAAATGAGCCAAATGCTGTTCTAAGAATTTTACAAATCTCAACTAATTCAATCTTCATAACAACTCTATGAAGTAGGTACTATTATTATCCCCATTTTATAGATGAGGAAAATGAGGCACACAGAGGTTATGGCTTGCCCAAGGTCCCACAGCTTTGGTAAGTGGTAAGCCAGAATTTGCACTCAAGCAGTCTGGCTCTGGAGTCTTTCCTCCTAAACAGAGTGCTATAGTGACTTCTTATTTAGCTAAGAAGTTAAAATGAATACAACATAGAATTATCATGTTTCTAATTAGATTCTTCTTGAATTTGCCCCGTTTTACTTATTTATACTGTATCTTAGCGGGTACAGAAGTTAAAATTAATGGACACATCTCTCTCTTTTTTTTTTTTTTAGAGGCGGAGTCTGGGTCTGTCGCCCGGGCTGGAGTGCAGTGGCCAGATCTCAGCTCACTGCAAGCTCCGCCTCCCGGATTTACGCCATTCTCCTGCCTCAGCCTCCCTAGTAGCTGGGACTACAGGCGCCCGCCACCTCACCCAGCTAGTTTTTTTGTATTTTTAGTAGAGACGAGGTTTCACCGTGTTAGCCAGGATGGTCTCGATCTCCTGACCTCGTGATCCGCCCGTCTCGGCCTCCCAAAGTGCTGGGATTACAGGCTTGAGCCACCGCGCCCGGCCACATCTCTTTTAAAATAGATTTGCATTTTAAACTAGTTTGGAAGTTACTTTCCTTGTTTTTACTCTGAATTAATAAAGTACTATATTAGCAGAAATACGTTCCATTCATTCTGTTCATTTCAGTTGCTAGTTACATTCTAGATTGATTTCTAACATCTCACAAAAATATGTGACCTTGCTTGTTTTGCTTTATTTTGACGATGAAATGGAGTTGTCTCCCAAATAATAGGATAATGATAGCTTTCAGCTTTCTTCACTGTTAATAGAGGAAATCGCTGCTATACACTGACCTGTCTCATAAAAAGGGGGACTCTATAGTCTATTGATGTTTTCTTTTCCATGTGCAGAAGGAGGCAATGTATATGCAACTGGTGGAAATGATGAAGGACAGTTGGGGCTTGGTGACACTGAAGAAAGAAACACTTTTCATGTAATTAGCTTTTTTACATCCGAGCATAAGATTAAACAGCTCTCTGCTGGATCTAATACTTCAGCTGCCCTAACTGGTGAGGCTTGTTTCTTTTTCAGTCTGGGACACATTCCTTTCCTGTAGATCAGTATATGCCAACTCAGTAAACTGAAGGGAGCATTGCTGTTTAGTTTCTTGCATTGACTATGTGTTTTCAGAAAACATTTAAAATACAACTTTAAATCTTGACATACTGCAATTTTATGCTTATTTTATGCTTATTTTATGCTTATTTGTGCTTATTTAAATGTACATTAAAAAGTAATTGGCAAATAAGCTCTAAGCTATGCTCTTCCTCTACTCCTTTAGATATTCTTAAATATTATTTTCACTGTGTGCTCTTAAAGTTATACTTACAGTTTTAACTGAAGTTGCTATCAGAAACATCCACAGAAATCTATTGCAGCACATAATGTTAAAATGTGATTTGTAACAGTCATTGTACCTCTCTGCCCTCCCTACCAAAGCCCATATGAGACATTTCTTTAAAATTTGGAGCCAAGATCAGCTTGATCTCACTGAAGCTGCTGGTTAGCTGCTTTGTTTCAAGGAGGAGACTGTGTAACATGCGGTGTTACTCTATCAGGAAAGTCAGAGTTGTATCTGAAGCTCAATCCTTTAGATTTTGTCAGCCCTTAAGTTAGTATTTTGACATCCTTCTTTCAGTTGTTATTTTCATTTATTTGTTTTGCATTACTAAACCACTTCAAAATTTAAATTATTTAAAATATATAAATAAATCTTGAGAATTCCTTTCTAAAATATTTTTCCTAGATTTTTTTCTGACATCAAAACCCTTATCAGAAATTATATAAGTTACCTATTTTTGAGATGTTTTACATGATATTGTATCTTCATTCTCTAAGGCTAGATTCTGTGTTTTCAGGTTTAAATTATAAGGAAAAAAATAGGTAGTGAAATACATTTCTTCTGTTCTTTTTTCCAAAACATCATTTCCACAGTGCTCTCAAGAGCAAGGTCTTCCAGGCTTTTTTGAGCTGCAGGTGTCTAATGTGACCTGTGCTGTCTTTCAGTTCAGTTGCAGGTAGACTGCTTGGAAGGAGGAGAACATTTCTGTTTAGAGACATTAGAATGGAAAGGGTGATTGTAGGAAAGGGCATTCTGTCTTTGCTATTGAGATAAAAATATGTCCAGGACTTAAGTGATTTACAATCAGGCTGTTCTGTGTTCTTTATCATTATAGAAGTATTTCACAATATAAATTGAACTCTTAAGTAGCTAACTGGTGTAAATGTCTTAGTAGTACTTTATTGTTAAGATACATAATTTTTATGAACTATAAAATAAATAGTCTTTTGGAAGTGTAATAGCTTCAGAGCCTGACTACCTTTTAAAACGTTTTCTACCCCTTGTTTTTTTCTTTATAGAGGATGGAAGACTTTTTATGTGGGGTGACAATTCCGAAGGGCAAATTGGTTTAAAAAATGTAACTAATGTCTGTGTCCCTCATCAAGTGACCATTGGAAAACCTGTCTCCTGGATCTCTTGTGGATATTACCATTCAGCTTTTGTAACAAGTAAGACACATTTTGAAGTCATCATGTTATCTCCCACTTCTATGTTATTATTAAGTTAATAATGAAATGATGTAACATATTCTCTGGTTCTATAGAAATAATGCCATGGTTGTCTATGTAATGAAATTGTTTTGGTCTGTTTTAGGTCACAGTATTTCCCCATTTATGTAATAAGAGTTCATAATTTCAAACTGTGTCTGACATGATCACTTTTTAGGTGAATATAGAGAGCTCAGCATGGGATATGGTTTCCTTTGGTAGGACTTTCTCAGCATTCCCAACTTCTCCCTTTCCTGGACCTACTGGCAACCTTTTCTATCTTAGTTAAAATATTTGAAATGTTGGGCTCTAGCTGTTATAGTCTATATCTACACTAGTAATAACAGGAAGTGTGATTATGACTTTGCATCTAATTGATGGGATTTTTTTAATAGTAAAAATACCTAGAAGAAATAGTTTATGGACCCTCTTAGACAAATCTTTAAAGATTTATTTTATACGTTTACTCTTTATTTCATGTACCACAGACTCAGGGTTAGAAAGTGGTAATTCACCCATCTCAGTGCCCCCCAAAGTTACCAATGAATTGGCAGCAGCATGATACCAAGAGAGAGTAAACCTGACTTTGTCAGTATTTTTCACCACTGCATCCCTGGTGTCTTGAACAAACCAATAATCAATAAATATTATTGAATGAGGGAGGAAGTGAATGAATGATGAACTGATTGCATTCCTTGGGGTAACACTACCTACCAACTTATTGGCAACTTTTGCCTCCTGGGGTTGGTATAGTCTGTACTTGGTTTGTTCATGAAACAAAAAACAAGAAACAAAAACACAAATGGGAAAAAAAGCCAGCCAAACAATAAAAATACCAAGCAAAAGCATTGTTTTATATTTGGACTTTCAGAAAACTGCCAGAATGAATTGTGTGAATGAACTCTGCATTAGCCATTAGGTGAACAAGTGGAATAGTTCATCTTAACCAACAGGCATTACATTGAGCTTTTTTTTGATGTGTTTTTATGCTTTTTTTTAAAATTAAAACCCAGCTTTATTGAGATATAATTCACATACCCTACAATTCACTCATTTAAGGTATATGATGGAATGTTTTTTAGCATATTCACAGGTTTGTACATAAAATGAACTTTTATACCAAGCATTTTGCTGAGATTCGTTACATCAGCTGATATGAACTGTCAGTAATTTTCACACTAGCCATTATTTTATGACTTTCATCACTTAAAGTAACTTTTTACAAATTTTGGAAATAAGTATAAGGGGTTTTACTTAATATGTATTTTATGATAGATGAAAATGTTATCTAGAAAAGCATTTTTTTCTCTTTGTATGTTGAATTTGTAGATCAGAAAAAACAGATTAATTCTTTACTTTTAATTTTTAGTATTTGTGGGTACATAATATATATATAGTAGGTACATTATATATATATATATATGGAATACCTGAGATGTTTTTATACAGGCATGTGATGAGTAATAATCACATCATGTAGAATGGGGTATCCATCCCCTTAAGCATTTACCCTTTGTGTTACAAACAATCCAATGATACTCTCTTAGTTATTTTAAGATGTACAGTTATTTTGATTGTAATCATCCTGTTGTGCTGTCAAATACTAGGTATTATTATTTCTAATTTTTGGACCCATTAACCACTCTCCTACACACACCCCACTCCCCTTTCTAGCCTTTGGTAACAATCCTTCTACTCTTTATTTCCATGAGTTTGTTTTGATTTTTACATCCCACAAATAAGTGAGAACATGCAGTATATGTCTTTCTGTGCCTGTTTTATTTCATTTAACATAATGACTTCCAGTTCCATCCATGTGATTGCAAATGACTGGATCTCATTCTTTTTCATAGCTGAATAGTACTCTATGGTGCATAAGTACCACATTTTTTCTTGTTTTTGAGACAGTCTTGCTCTGTTGCCCAGGCTGGAGTACAGTAGTGCAATCTCAGCTCACTGCATCCTCCGCCTCCCGGGTTCAAGTGATTCTCCTGCCTCAGCCTCCTGAGTAGCCGGTATTACAGGCACCAACCATCATGCCCAGCTAATTTTTTTGTATTTTTAGTAGCAACAGGGTTTCACCATGTTGGTCAGGCTGGTCTTGAACTCCTGACCTCAGGTGATCTACCCACCTTGGCCTCCCAAAGTGCTGGGATTACAGGTCTGAGCCACCGCGTCCAGCTCCATGTTTTCTTTATTCAGTCATCTACTGATGAACACTTAGGTTGCTTCCAAATCTTGGCTATTGTGAACAGTGCTGCAACAAACATGGGAGTGCGGATATCTCTTTGATATACCGGTTTCTCTTCTTTTGGGTACATACCCAGCAGTGGGATTGCTGGATCATATGGTAGCTCTGTTTTTAGTTTTTTGAGGAACCTCCAAACAGAATAGTTTATTTCATAATAAACATGCAGGACATATTACTAAGATAGTTATGTTTAAGACTTCCTACAGATTTTTCACCTACTAGTATGTTTAAATGCTCATGTTCGTATTTTAAATTCATGTTCTCAATTCAAGTTCATATTATAAATTATATAAAATATTCAATTTTTAGATGTTATAGGTAAAATCTATGGAGTTTTCAGGTATTATCCCTGATTTCCGTGTCTTTTCATCTGATATGTTAATGGTTGAGTCTGAGCATTTCAACCAATGATTCACTGATTTAGGTGTAGTACAATAGGGGATGTAAGCAAATGAGTTGGGGTCATGGGAACTGGGGGCAGGAATTTGTGGAGCAATCGTCAGAGACTGGAGAATAGAGACTTGGCAGTGTGCTTAAGATCAGAATCCTGGGGAAGGTAGCTATCAGAGCCAGGTAGATAGTTTGAAGAATCCAGATTTTATAAAAATTAATAGACCTGCCCGGGCGCGGTGGCTCAAGCCTGTAATCCCAGCACTTTGGGAGGCCGAGACGGGCGGATCACGAGGTCAGGAGATCGAGACCATCCTGGCTAACACGGTGAAACCCCGTCTCTACTAAAAATACAAAAACTAGCCGGGCGAGGTGGCGGGCGCCTGTAGTCCCAGCTACTCGGGAGGCTGAGGCAGGAGAATGGCGTAAACCCGGGAGGCGGAGCTTGCCGTGAGCTGAGATCTGGCCACTGCACTCCAGCCCGGGCGACAGAGCGAGACTCCGTCTCAAAAAAAAAAAAAAAATTAATAGACCTAAGTGAAGTAGATATAATTGATATGTGAAATGACCTATTTGTTCTTCATGATAAATTTTATTTTATTTTTTATATATAAATAAGAAAAAGACCTTGAAATTAAATAAAACATTTTATATGGATTAAAAGCACTCACCTTCCCCTTTAAGGAAGGTCCTACTGATAAGCTACAGGAAATATCTTTTCTTACCCTTTATAGCAAGCTCATCCAACCCGCAGCCCAGGATGGCTTTGAATGTGGCCCAACACAAATCGTAACCCTTCTTAAAACATGAGATTTATGCACAGACCTTTTCTTTTTTTAGCTCATCAGCTATCGTTAGTGTTAGTGTATTTAATATGTGGCCGAAGACAGTTCTTCCAGTGTGGTCCAGGGAAGCCAAAAGATTGGACACCCCTGCTTTATAGGTAAAACATTTTACTTTAAAAAGTTGACACTGTGAGAAACCTCAGCAACTTACTATGTAAAAGTCATTTTAATGATATTTCTTACAATACCAAGTTGATTAAAATGTAGTACCTGCCCTTCTGGAGTTTACAATCAAACTATAGGATGTATAGTTTTCCGTGTACAAAGCATTTTCAAGTACAAATATATTTCATTTAATCTCCCAACCACTCTGAGAGAGAGGTGGTGATATCTCTGATTCCGTATATGCAGGCAGGATTCGAACACAGTTTTATTCAAGGTGATGCTGCAATTGAGTTGCAGAATCAGAATTTGAACTGCAGTCTTCCAGCTCTAAAAGCCAGAACAACTTCTACTGACATGCAGTTTCTCTCCATGTACAAGAGGAAGAGGAGGATGTGGTAGCAACTAATAATGACCAGGCACAGATTGTGTTCTAAGTGCCTTTGAATGCATTAATTCAGTTATTCCTATGAAATAACCCTATCACGTAGGCACTTGTATCCCCATGTTACAGGCCTAAGCGATTGAACAACTTGCTCAGTGTGATTGAGTAAGTGGCAGAATCCAGATGCAAACAAGGCAGTCTGACTCTGTAGCACATACTTTTCACTACTGTGCTAGACCAATAAGTGCAATATACAGCAGACCATGATTGGTAACATAAGACATTTGATAGCAGAGTCTTACGTGAGATCAAGAAAGAAAAAATATTATTTCTTGTTAAGGTCATCAGGACTTATTTCAGAGAAAGGGTGGTATTTGAGATTAACCATGAAAGATGGAAGCAACTCTGAGAGAGACAGAGATGAGGGAAGAACAATCCAGGCAGAGACAAAAACATGTACAGAGATAAAGAGACAGAAAAGTAAATCATGTATTTGGAGATTATTGCATAGTTGAGTTTGTTTAGAGGTTAGGGATCATGGATCCTAAAGGAATGTGAACCCCTAAAATGATATGCTAAATTTGGTAGGTGCATTTTTTTTTTTTTTTTTTTTTTTTTTTTTTTTTTTTGAGCCAGGTCTCAGTCTGTTGCCCAGGCTGGAGTGCAGTGGCATAATCACGGCTCACTGTAGCCTAGACCTTCTGGGCTCGAGTGATCCTCCCACCTCATTCCCCTGAGTAGCTGGGACAAAGATGCATGCCACCACACCCGGCTAATTTTTGTATTCTTTGTAGAGACTGGGTTTCACCATGTTGCCCAGGCTGGTCTCAAACTCCTAGACTCAAGCCATCTGCCAGCCTCGGCCTCCCAAAGTGCTGGGATTACAGGTGTGAGCCATCACACCCTGCTGGGATGTGTACTTTTTTTTATAGAGCTGTCATCAAATTCTCAAGGGAGGATGTGACTCAAAAGAGAGTCACCAGCTTGGGAGTAGATAGAAATATGACTGGTTAGTAGTCCGGGGACCTAATATGGAAGGTCTCTTGTAACAGTCTGCAGTTTATACTTGATACATGTATTTTTTTTTTTATTTGGAAGTGTCATAATTAGAGCCTTGTTTTTGGAAGATATATCTGATGTTGTGTGGATATGTTAGACTAGAGGTAGGAAAGACATTTGGAAAACTTGATCCAGGTGAAAATTCATGTTAAGATGTAAAGGGAATCAGGAATCTGTAGACAGAAATGGAGAGAGACTCATCAGGACTTAGGAACCAGTTTCCTATGGGAGGCAACAAGTGTGGGAGAATGGAAGGGTGCTGACTTACTGGGCACCACTTTTGTGTCAGTGTTTGCTAAATACTTCATAGAAAACTGTGGTCCATAAAACTTCATTTTCTGTGCAGATCAATTCAGAAAATCAATATAGCTGTGTTTACAGTATTTGAGCAAGTTTCAAGTGGTGCATATCTTGTGCATTGGCTGTCCCACACCTTCCCGAAGTTCCGTGATTTTCTAGAATAACTCACAGTCTTCAATAGCAGATTATACTTATGAATAAGATTTATTACAGCAGAGGATACAAAGCAAAAAGAAAAAGTGGGGAAAAGATAAGCATCTACAGTGGAGTCCAGAGAAGTCGTGCTTGGACTTCCTAGTACTTTCTCTTAGGAAACCACACAGGGCATGTTTTCTTCTTAGCAGTGAACTACAGGGACATGTGTGGAATGTCTCTGCCCAGGGAAACCCATTCTGGTGCATCCAGGGGATTTAGGGGGCTGGTCATATAGGCACCACCTGCTAGCAACTGGCCACAGCAGCTGAAACTCAGGACCCTCAATAGTGAAGCCAGGTGTACATCATCAATGTTAATGTTTGTGCAAGCAGCCCTGAGAAACCTAATCTGGCATAGTTCATTGCTCTGGTATATATAACAAAGTCATTAATCATCCATATAAAGAACACTCCAGGGGCTACCTTCTCAGGGGTTGGGCAAGGATCAATCATGGTTCTCTCAGAGACTTGCAAAGAATAAGCAAGCAGATCTGCTCTGTTGTCTCTTTGCTCATACCAATGGTGATGTGTTCTATGTCATTCTTGAGATTGGACCATATACTTACACAAGGTTTTTAAATTCTACTTTATAGAACTCAGTTAATTGCATAGAAATGAATAAGAAAGTTCTTGCTTTGAAGAAGTTCACAGTCATAACACAGTGTGATAAATGTAATAAAGAAGCAAATTAATAGTGTTAGTATGGACAGGGCAGTGATTAAGTGTCAGGAACTCTTTGGTAAGCGTCTTTGGAGGAAATGCCATCTAAATGGGTAAAATCTGCTATCTTAAGATTAACTTAACATATTTACTACACACATAAGTGAGTTTTCTAAACCAGTTTCATATAAAGCAATTATTCATTCATTATTCCACAAATATTAAGTGCTTGTTCTAGACACTGCTAGGTTTTGGGGATACCACAGGAGCAAGACAAAATTCATGTTTTTATGGGAGCTTTAAGTAAGTAGAAGACACAAGATATTCTTCACTTTTGTGAAAGCACTCAAATGATTTCTAGTTGTTTATTAGTAGTGGTAGTCATGAATTTTTCATGAAAATTACTGGATTGAAATAATCAAGGGGAAAAGAAAATCTAGCTTTATTTCCTTATCATACAGTAAAAATATCTCAAGAAAGGTCAAATGTACTAAGTTATCCTTGTCAAAACATTTTTTGAAGGTAAGATCAGCTTTTTGTTCATATGTATGTCATCATTAATCACTGTACTTTTCCTTCATAGCAGATGGTGAGCTATATATGTTTGGAGAACCTGAGAATGGGAAGTTAGGTCTTCCTAATCAGCTCCTGAGCAATCACAGAACACCCCAGCTGGTGTCTGAAATTCCTGAGAAGGTGATCCAAGTAGCTTGTGGCGGAGAGCATACTGTGGTTCTCACAGGTATGTATGGAGTCCACTGTTCTGTTCCCTGCTTTCTGTGGAGACTAATGAAACTTTTTTAATGTTCATTTTTTTTTTTATTATTGTGGTAAGAATACTTGCTATAAGAACTACCTTCTTAATAGATTTTTAAGTGTATAATACAGTATTTTTCTATGTAGGCACAACCATTGTACAGCAGATATCTGAAACTTATCTTGAGTAACTGAAACTTCATGCCCACTGTACAGCAACTCGTCTTTCCCGCCTCCCCTCAACTCCTGGCAACCACCATTCTGTTCTTAGCCTCTATGAGTTTGACTCTTAGATACCTCGTGTCAGGTGGCTTTGCATCTCTTTCCATTAAGATTCTCACTTTTGGGGCCTGGTGCAATGGCTGACACCTGTAATCCTAGCATCTTGGGAGGCCAAGGCGAGCAGATCTCTTCAGCCCAGGAGTTTGAGACCAGCCTGAGCAACATGATGAAACCCCAACTTTACTAAAATTAGCCAGGTGTGGTCTCAGCTAGACCTTGTCTCTTAAAAAAAAAAAAAACCCAAAAAGATTCTCACCCTTTATTTCTATACTTAATATATATTTCTGGTCTATGGAATAATTTTTTTAAATAGAAAAAAATGGATTCTGCTAATGTAATTTACATTTTCATGACCTTAACTTTTTTTTTCTTTTTTTGAGACGAATTTCACTCTTGTCACCTAGGCTGAAGTGCAATGGCCCGATCTTGGCTCACTGCAGCCTCTGCCTCCTGAGTTCAAGCAATTCTCCCACCTTAGCCTCCTGAGTAGCAGGTATTACAGGCGCCCACTACCATGCCTGGCTAATTTTTGTATTTTTAGTAGAGAAGGGGTTTTGCTATGTTGGCAAGACTGGTCTCGAACTCCTAACTTCAGGTGATTCACCCACCTCGGCCTCCCAAAGTGCTGGGATTACAGGCGTGAGCCACCACATCTGGCCTGACCTTAACATTTTTAATGGCAACATATTCCATTATTTTTGGCTCATTTTCAGGGACAAACAATTTTCTTATATATATGTTTTCTATATTTATCTAAAATTGACATTTTCCCTGAAATGCCTTCTTTTGCAGAAGCTTTTTGTTCAAGCTATTTTCTACATGACATTGATAATTCTTTTTTTGTGTGATATTTACAGTGTATAACTTGGGAATTTCTTTGTAGTTGTATGTTCTGTTATAGTAATTCATTAAAAAGTGGTAACGTTTTAAATTACGATAATAAAATAAAGTTAGGACCTTAATAGTAATGTTACTTTTGGGATCTGAATTTCATATTTGTTATGACATGTCATTTCTCAGAATTCTAATCACTGTATTGAAATATACTCACTACTTGCTAATATGTTTACTAAATTGATGCTTCCAATTTTTTTCAACATTAGACTTATTTTAGATGAGTAATGTACATAACACAATTAGGTAGTGAATTATTATATTTTTTGCACAAAAATTAACAGTTTGTGAAGTCACCACTTAATCTTTAGTAGCCCATAGTTTGAAATGTTGCAGACAAATTTTGAATAATATCCAATTCTAAGATGATATGCCTAATGTTGCCGGGTAAGTGAAGAATATTTTATCTTTATATTTTTTTCTCTGATGTTACTTTTCCTCAACTTCCTGTTCCAGCCCCAGTCATGGTTACTAAGCTTTAGTTACTAGATGGAATCTTTTCTAAGTTAGAAATAATTTTTTTTCAAAACTTATACTCTAAATTTGGACATAATTCTGAGGTTTAAGATTTTTTTTGAATTCCTGTTGAAAAAGTGAATTTTTATATAATTTCAAAAATGTCCTAAAAATTAAACTTTGAAATTAATTTTTAAACATTATCTGAAAATTCATTCTATAGACAGAAATGCAACTTTATGTGTTATATATTTTCTCTAGTTTATACAAAGATTATAGAAAGAATGAATAGGTCATTCAGGGTTATTTTAACAGATACAAATGCTGATTGTATAATAATAGTGTCTTCAACCATTCATTATAAAATATTTTTCTATAAAGTGAGCAACAAGATAATCTATGATACTTTTAATGATAGCTTAATTCTTACTTTTATATTCTTAATTTAAAATAAACGCACTTAAGGATGATATTTTCTTGTGGTTTTAAAGACATTTAGCTTTCTGTGGTCTTTGTTCTGAGCTTAAGTATAATCTTTCCAGAAATTGATTGCTCTCTCCAGATTTTTGCAAGCTTTGGGATCTCATACACCAGGAAAGTTTTTTAAATTATGAGATGCATCTATTTGACAGACCTGGAGTAGTTATTGTTTGCCACTAAGATTTCCACTACAGATGCAAGAAAGAAGTGTCCTTGCGTTTCCTGTCTGATTGTGGCAGCCAACATTGAATGGAGGAATACAGGAGAAAAACTTGGCAATACAGGGAAAAAAACATGAAGAGATAATTTTTTTTTTTTTTTTATACTTTAAGTTCTAGGGTACATGTGCATAACGTGCAGGTTTGTTACATATGTATACTTGTGCCGTGTTGGTGTGCTGCACCCATCAACTCGTCAGCACCCATCAATTCGTCATTTATATCAGGTATAACTCCCAATGCAAACCCTCCCCCCTCCCCCCTCCCCATGATAGGCCCCGATGTGTGATGTTCCCCTCCCATTCTTAGCAAACTATCACAAGAACAGAAAACCAAACACCGCATGTTCTCACTTATAGGTGGGAACTGAACAATGACATCACTTGGACTCGGGAAGAGATAATTTTTACAGTTCATAAATAATTTTGTAAACAGTGAAGAGCTTGTGTTACAATCTAGAGAATAACCTAAAATTTGAGTGTAAAAAATTATGAGAACCAATAGATGGTTGTCAGCTTCTGATTCACATTTGCCTAAATATGGGCATTGAAAAAAATGACTGTTTGCACTATCATATCATAAAATAAGGAATATTTTCAAAATAGAAAGCACTTAATTGTATAATAAAGGACACCTCCTTAAACTGTATAAATGTATCTGTATGGAAATTTCACTACTTTGCCTGTTTTTCACATTTCTCCATGGACCTGTGCAAACTATTATGAGCCAGCCCTGGTGAGGAACCTGGTTCTGGAACACAGTATAGGCAGAATTTTAAAAATATTTAATCCTAGCTGATGAAGTAATGGACCTGAAGAGTATATTGATCATCAGTGTGACTAAATACTAAACTGGATTGCTAAGAGAGTTATGGAATATTTTGTAAGACCTTAAGGAAAGAATAGCTAATCACCTGTTCCAATTTCTTTCACTAAAGAAAAGCACTTGGATTAGATTATTCTATGAAGGGCCTTCCCAGCCTTGTTTTTCTATATGTCTATAACTCTTACCTTAAAATCTATTAGAGGATCATTCATTAAACTATTTTTAAAACAATTTAGTTCATATCTGATGAATTTATTTCAACTATAGTATTTGCACATGACCACGATAGGTTAGAAAATAAAACTGGTTGTAGTGATAGGGTGATTATAGTTTCTCCTTGGGATCAGGGAAACCATGGACCACTGTGGAAAAAGTCTGAGGCTGGAACTTGGTACACACTAAGTGAGGTAGAGTGATATTTGTAATTTTGTAAGTCATCCACAGCAGTTACCAACAGACAAGAAAGGCCACTTGTAAGACAGGGTTCACAATGAAGTCTGGGTCCTGAGGCAAATGAGAATTTATCTTAACTTCTAAGATTATGTTTGAATAAACTTAAGTTTTCTACAGGTTAACAAATTATTCATTCTGAAATCAAATATATTCTGTGAAATTACAGTAATATTGATCTGAAGCGAACTGATCAAATCTGTTTTCCTAATGTAATATTACTTATTAACATTAAATTGTGTTGTTAAATGTCACAAAGGTGATATGGCCAAAAATTCTCTTGGTTGTTAAATATGTC